>NW_028245615.1:0-600000 GCF_964263255.1 Lissotriton vulgaris | reverse complement strand
GAGGCTTCCCCCCTGATGACGGGGGACCCCCGGAAGCTGGCGACGAACCCGCCTTACCCCACATGGAAGCCACAGATGCACCTCTGGTCGTCGCTGGGGGGGGGTCCGGCTTGGTCCCTTTGCCCCGAGTCATGATCCACTCAGAGTGACCAGGGATAGTGAGAGGTAGGGCAGGCTGTTGCGTGGAGCCTCCGGACCGTGATGAAGGAAAGTTCAAGGGGGGTCACACCAGCGCCCCGGTGATCAAGCAGCCCAGGTCCTACGATCAGGGGTCCAAGGCCGGAGATCAGGAGACGGCGAGGGACGACTTCCACAAGCCCGAGGCAGGGCAGGGCCGGTTCGTTGGTGGTAGGATAGGCTCGCCCGAGCAGCAGGGGTCCAGGACGCTGGGGGGTCTCTAGTGCAGGCGAGGAGGCCCAGCCGGGGAGGCGGTGAAGTGCGCTGGGCGGGGGGGCGATGGAGGGCCGTCGCCGGCAGATGTCCCACAATGAGTTGAGTCCAGGGCCCACAGGCAGAGAGCCTCCGGAGGCTTGTGGCGGGGCTCAGCCTCCCGGTTCCGCCTGAGGCAGGGCCGCTCCCAGTGCGGGGGCCGTGTGGTCCTTCGGCCGTGACTGGAGAGTGCGACCAAGTGTGCCCCCCAAACGCGCCACCAACCCAGCAATAGGCGGTCTACGATCGGGGGCGTCAGGCTGCTAGGCAGAAGGCGGCCGAGGCCCCCAGGCAATGTTCCGGCAGGGTTGCGTGGGAGGAACGGCCAGGAGCAGAGTCTCACAGCGCTGGGGCCCTCCAAGGCCCTGGCTTCACCCTCACTCGATCCCCGATCGGCCCCCCAGGCCGCCGCCGATGCGTCCAGGGCAACAAGAAGCGCAGGCAGGGATCGCGTGCACAGGGGAGCCAGGTCACTTTCCCCAGACGCGTCGCAGCCGAGAACACACCAAGGGGCGAAGAAGGCGGGCGGATCCGCGATCGGGCCCCCCTACCGCCGGGCCCCTTCAGGGAAGGACAGGGGGAGGGGGGGGCGGCGCGCTGCAGCTCACCGGGTAGATCCCTCGACGGGTGTGGAGGTCGTTGTCGGCGCTCGCGGGAGGGGGGCCTCCGGCGATCTCTCCGGGTCAGGCCTGGTGTTCCCGCCAAAGCCGGGACCTCCCGTAGCAGTGGCGTCCGGGCAGTCGCAGCGTCTCTCGCTGGAGGTAGTCCGGCCCCAGCAGCCTCAGGGTAGCTGTGCAGGCAGCCGGTGGCGTCCGCTGGAGGGACACAGCCGCTGGGGGGGTTTGGGGGCCTCCGGTGTCTCTCGCAGACCGTCACTCCGGCCCACTCCGCGGGGATCAGGACAGGCGTCCCGCCGGCAAACCCCGCGGCAAGATGGCGGCCAGAGGCCGATCTCCGAGGTCCCCGGGCCGCGATCGCCGATGGCGTGGATCTCAACGGCTGCAGTCCACCACTGGAGGGGATCGCTGGCAGGGTGGCAGTGGTCAGGGGATCCCCAGGGGCAGGTACCCCCCGGAACTTCGCTTAAACAGGCTTAGTAGAGCAGCGGGGCGACGGAGCTCACACGAGACGCGTCTGCTCACATCGCTGTCTCGGCCACGCCCCCGTTCCTGTTTTTTTATCCTCTCTAGCCTCATAAATTTTTGTCTCATGCCCTCATTAGCACTTGTTTTAGGTAGAGATTTACTACCAGGGTTCTCATTAAACAGGTCATCAAGTAAAGCATCCCTGTTATCATCAAAGGTGGCCATGTTTGTACTGAATGTGTGTTCCTTATCTAGCCCTCAATATCTTATTTCAAAATTTTACCCAAGTAATTGTTAGCTAATACAGTAATGCACAATGAAACAGTCAAATACAATATATATTAGGGACAGAGTGCTTGATCAGCAAAATTAATTCAAACAACAATGAACACACGGTGGATTTGCTTTGTTTGATCCGCACATCTACATACACATATTCCCCTTGGTAATAGTTACAATGTAATGTATTAGGCACACTCTATTGGAGTGCTACTCTGGTATCGTGCTTATCCACCTGAAAGCAACAATCCACGATATCCTACTCACTCAAAGCGAGACGGAATATCGTACACAAATTATGATAGAAGTACCAGCGCACATCCCTTCTGGTTACTATTCTCCAACTGGCATTCAGCCATTACAATCCAACAAACAAGTTATTTCACAAAAAGACATGTACAATGTTCATTATTATTCAAAGTCCATTTATTTGTAATTTCTTTCTTTTGCCACACCGTCACAGCCCTAATAAGGATGTCCATCATACCCATGGAGGAATGTAACAGTAGTTTTTCCCATTCCTTTAGGTGTCCCCTATCCAAATCCTCAAAAGAGGGGAATATTAGCACTCGCAGTCCTCTAGGGACCTGTTGCTTATCAATGTATTTGCGTAGGACAGTGGCATCCCACCATCGTGAGAGTTCCTGTTTTTTTATCCTCTCTAGCCTCATAAATTTTTGTCTCATGCCCTCATTAGCACTTGTTTTAGGTAGAGATTTACTACTAGGGTTCTCATTAAACAGGTCATCAAGTAAAGCACCCCTGTTATCATCAACAATGGCCATGTTTGTACTAAATATGTGTTCCTTATCTAGTCCTCAATGTCTTATTTCAAGATTTTACCCAAGTAATGTCTTCATATTGGTCTACTAGTCCCTTGATGGCAACGGCTATATTTCCGGCAGCAATGAGCCGTGATCGGTATTTGCTTCTGCTTCGGATGATGCATTTTGCCGATAATGGTTTATCTTTGCCACGAGATCACCCTGATTGTGACCGTCTTTTTAAGATTCGGCCAGTCCTTGATCACTTTGTTGATTGTTTTTCGGAGATCTACGCTCCTGGAAAAGAAATAGCAGTGGATGAGTCTTTGGTGCTGTTCAAGGGCCGCTTGGTTTTTAGGCAATACATTCCTAGTAAGAGGGCACGCTATGGAATTAAACGGTATATGCTGTGTGACAGTGGGACTGGATATGTCTCTAATTTCAGGGCGTACACCGGTAACCCCCCTGGTTGTCCTTCCACTTTTAGAGTGACTGAGAAAATTGTGTGTTAACTAGGTAGAGGATTATTTAACAAAGGCCACCATTTACATGTAGATAACTTCTACACTCGTGTGCGGTTGTTCAAGGAATTGGCCAAAGTGGGCAAAGTTGCTGGTGGCACAATACGCTGTAACCGAAAAGGTTTCCCAAAAGAACTTGTTTGCCAAAAGCTTGTGCGGGGACAGTGCCGTGCGTTGCAATGTGAGGAGCTTCTAGCTGTGAAGTTTTCAGAGAGGAGAGATGTTTACATGCTGACTACCATCCATGATGTAAGCATTTTCACATGTGCCTATTTGGGGTCAGGCTGCTTAAGTGCACAAACCTGTGTGTATTTTAGACTATAATAGGCACATGGGTGGTGTTGACAGAGTATGTCAGAGGTTGGAACCCTATGATGGTCTTTGTAAGGCTTACATTTAGTATAAGAAGTTGGCTATTCATCTGTTCCACTTGGCAACCTTTAATGCTTTTTTGTGTTCCAGAATTCTTGTCCTGAGTCAAAGATACCTTTTGTTAAGTGTCAGGAGTATATAGTAGGCAGCCTTGTTCTAGTGGAACAGGCAAGTGCTCCTAGAGTTGGAGTGGTGGAGGATGTGGCTAGACTGAAAGATTGCCACTTTCCTGAATACATTCCTCCCACAACCTCAAAAGACTTTCCCACTAGGAGATGTAAAGTCTGTTGGTGAAGAGGTGTGCGGAGGGAGACTCGTAGGTACTGCCCCGACTGTACTTCTAAACCCGGATTGTGTGTGTCAGCTTGTTTTAAATCGTACCACACGCATAAGAATTTTTGGGAGTATCCATGAATGGTAAAGTGAACTGCCTGGCTTGTACCCGTGCGAGCCCAAAACATTTTGAGGCAACATCGATATTGCCTATCAAAAAAATGTTTTGGGTCCTTGCCTGTCGCGGGTACTTGGGCCTCCCACACAAGTGAGGCACCATTTTTATTGGGAGACCTGGGGGACCACTGGGTGGTAGGAAATTTGTGTGAGCCCGGGGATGCCACACTTTCCCACACAAACATGTATGAAAAAAGTTTTTTTCAGCTAAAATTGAGGTTTGCAAGGGGACGTTGGGGGATCTATGCAAGTCATACCTCCTTGGATGCCCCTGGGAGTCTACTTTTCAGAAATGTGTGGGTTTGGTAGGTTTCCCTAGATGGCCGTCGAGCATGAGCCCAAAAACCCAGGTGACCCCCCTTGCAAAAGCAGGTGGTTTAGACATAGGCAACTTTGAAGTCGCCTCACTAAGTTTTGGGCCCTTGCCTGTCGCGGGTACTTACGTCTTCCACACAAGTGAGGCACCATTTTTATCGAGAGACCTGGGGAAATGCTGGCTGCTAGGAAAATTGTGTCAGTCCGGTGATGCCACACTTTCCCACACAAAAATGTGTGAAAAACTGACTGTTTCAGCTAAAATTGAGGTTTGCAAGGGTTTCTAGGTAAGAGGACGTTGAGGGATCCACGCAAGCCATACCTCCTTGGAAGACTCTGGGTGTCTACTTTTCAGAAATGTGTGGGTTTTGTAGGTTTTCCTAGATGGCCGTCGAGCACAGAGCCAAAAACCCAGGTGACCCCCCCTGCAAAAGCAGGTGGTTTTGACATGGGCAATTTTGAAGTCGCATCACTACGTTTTGGACCCTTGCCTGTCACGGGTACTTGGGCCTCCCACATAAGTAAGGCACCATTTTTATCGGGAGACCTGGGGAAACGCTGGGTGGTAGGACATTTGTGTGAGCCCGGTGATGCCACACTTAAGCCACACAAAAATGTGTGAAAAAACTGATTGTTTCAGCTAAAATTGAGGTTTACAAAGGATTCTGGGTAATGGAACATTAGGGGATCCACACAAGCTATACTTTCTTGGAAGGCCCCGGGTGCCTACTTTCCAGAAATGTGTGGGTTTGGTAGGTTTCCCTAGGTGCCGGCAGAGCTAGGGTTCACAAACTACAGCTAGACACTTTGCCCAAAAAAAGGGTAATTTTTCACTGTGAAATTAAGGTTTGACCACCTTGCGTTTTGTGCCGTTTCCTGTCGCAGGCACTAGGCCGACCCACACAAGTGGGGTACCATTTTTCTCGGAAGACTTTGGGGAACTTAGGGTGGAAGGAAATTTGTGGATACACACAGATTCCGGAACTTTCCACCACAGAAATGTCGAGAAAATGTGTTTTTGTTTACAATGTTTTAGTTTTGGAAGGGTTTCTGGGTAACAGAACCTGGTGGGAGGCAGTCAAGTCACCACATCCTGGAATCCCCTGGGTGTCTAGTTTTGAAAAATGTATAGGTTTGCTAGGTTTCCCTAGGTGCCGGCAGAGCTAGGGTTCAATAACTACAGCCAGGCACTTTGCCAAAAAAGGGTCATTTTTTCACTGCGAAATTGAGGTGTGACCACCTTGCGTTTTGTGCCGTTTCCTGTCGCAGGCACTAGGTTGACCCACACAAGTGGGGTACCTTTTTTCTCGGTAGACTTTGAGGAACGTGGGGTGAAAGGAAATTTGTCGATACACACAGATTCCAGAACTTTCCACCACAGAAATGTGGAGAAAATGTGTTTTTTTGGACAATTGTTTAGGTTTGCAAAGGTTTCTGCTTATTAGAACCTAGTGGGAGGCAGTCAGGTCACCCCAACCTGGATTCCCCTGGGTGTCTAGTTTACAGAAATGTATAGCTTTGCTAGGTTTCCCTAGGTGCCGGCAGAGCTAGGGATAAAAAACTACAGCTAGGCACTTTGCCAAAAAAAGGGTCATTTTTCACTGCGAAATTGAGGTGTGACTACGTTGCGTTTTGTACCGTTTCCCGGCGCAGGCACTATGATGACCTATACAAAAGGGGTAACATTTTTCTCTGAAGACTTTGGGGAATGCTGGGTGGAAGGAAATATGTGTATACACACAGATTCCAGAACTTTCCACCACAGAAATGTGGAGAAAATTTGTTTTTATTGGACAATTTTTTAGGTTTGCAAATGTTTCTGGGTAACAGAACCTGGTGGGAGGCAGCCAAGTCACCCAATACTGGATTGCCCTGGGTGTCTAGTTTTCAAAAATATATAGGTTTGCTAGGTTTTCCTAGGTGCCAGCAGAGCTAGGGTTCAAAAGTACAGCTAGGCACTTTGCCAAAAAAAGGGTCATTTTTCACTGCGAAATTCAGGTGTGACCACGTTGCGTTTTGTGCCGTTTCCTGTCGCAGGCACTAGGCCTACCCACACAAGTGGCATACCATTTTTCTTGGAAGACTTTTGGGAACGCAGGGTGGAAGGAAATTTGTGGCTATACACAGATTCCTGAACTTTTCACCACAGAAATGTGAAGAAAATATGTTTTTTTGACAATTGTTTAGGTTTGCAAGGGTTTCTGGGTAACAGAACCTGGTGGAAGGCAGTCAAGTCAACCCATCCTGGATTCCCCAGGGTGTCTAATTTTCAACAATGTATAGGTTTGCTAAGTTTTCCTAGGTGCTGGCAGAGCTAGGGTACAAAAACTACAGCTAGGCAATCTGCCAAAAAAGGGTCATTTTTCACTGCGAGGTTGAGGTGTGACCACATTGTGTTTTGCGCCATTTCCTGTCGCGGGCACAAGGCTGACCCACACAAGTGAGGTACTGTTTTTATCGGGAGACTTAGGGTAATTCAGATTTGTAAATCAACTGTGTTTCCAAATGAAAGACATTGTGTAAAAAAGAAATCATTTTGAAAAATGACCAATAATTCTTATGCTACTATGAGTATTCCCAATTTTGAAAATGTGCAAATATGTACTGTTTCTAAACTCTATAATTTTTACCCATTTCAGAAATACATAGGTGTCTTTCATAACGATTTTTCCATGTATACATTTTCCCAGAATAATTGCTCTATACCCGGTGCATAACAAAATACCATTGCAAGTTGCTGCTCGGTTTATGGCTCTGGGCTCGTTGGGCTCTTGGTGACCCTACAAGTCCTATATATCCCCACAACCAGGAAGGTCCAACGGAGGTAACAGTATATTGCTTTCAAAGAGCTGTCATAATTACAAGAAGTTACAGGTGAAAACGTTGACACAAAGGGCTGATTTTTTCAACTAATGTTCAATTATTTCAATATTTAACTGTTAGTTTCTATAAAGAAACCTTCATGGATTTAGACAAATGACCCCTTTCTGAATTCAGAATTTTGACTACCTTTTTAAAATGTATAGCTTTGCAGGATCCATTATTGCTTTCATACTCATTTTTACCATTAACTGGAAGGAGGTTGAAAGCACTAAAAATAGCAAAAATAGCATTCCGGTGACCCTTGGGAGAAGCCTCTGCCCTAATGCCACCGGCTCTCCCAGGCCTCCTCCACAACTCACAGCGACTACGGATCCTCCCACTCTTCACTCCACTATCCCCGTGATCCAGGTGATAAGCCGCACTCCTGCCACCCCTGCCTCACCCAGGCCTCCCCCGCAACTCACCACTATCTACTCTGGATACACTCCTGAGACCAACCACAAACCTCTCAACTGCATGCTGGTCAACTGTCGATCGGCTGCACGACATTCTACAGAAATCGTGGAGACTATCCTTAGTGAAGCCATTGACATAGCCTTTCTTATGGAAAGGGGCACTCCTCATCTATTCTTGACATGCTCTCGCCCCTGGTTACTCTATCCTCAGAAAAGATAGACTTGACAAAATCAGTGGGGGCCTAGCCATAATTTATAAAGATGAACTCCCACTCTCCCTTGTTAAGAACTCCGATCAAGACACTTGCGAATATATGGTAGCCAAACTTAAAGTTCAGGGGGCTCCTGCTATTTGGCTACATAACATTTACCATGCCCCTGGTGACCCTTTGCCCTTTGTAGAGGAACTGTCAGACCTACTTTCCGAAGCCTCGATTTCCAACTCAAAAAACATCTTCCTCGGAGACTTCAATATACACTGGAACAATAAGACTGATCCCTTGGTTACTATCCTCAATGACCTCCTCGACGTTATAGACTTGATTCAACCTTGCCATTCCTCAACACATGACAAAGGATCTAGTCTTGACGCCATCATTTCTAGCAAAGATTTGGCTTCCCTTTCGCACATTGTCCCTATAGATTGGTCGGACCATCATCTTAACCTCTTCACGATCAACAGCGGTACACCTCCTCCTCCCCCCAAAAGCATCAAACATAAGAAATTACCCAGAAACCTTCACCTTATTCATGCAGGCGAATTGGAGTCTAAACTCAAAGTGAAACTTCTACCTCCCTCACAAAATGCTAATGATCTCACTGAATACTATAACAAATCCATCATCGCGGTCCTTGACCAAATTGCCCCAGCCAAATTAAAACCACAAAGAAACATCCCCGCCAAATCTTGGTTTAATGCTGATCTCAACAATGAGAGACGCGCGCTCAGGATGACCGAACACACATGGAGACAACATCCCTCTCCCCAAACCTTGGCCTCCTCAGAACCGCTAGTGGTAATTACAAAAAACCCATCCACAATGAAAAGACCTCCTTCTTTCGCGCTCAACTCGACCAAGCTAAGAATAGACCTAGAGAACTATTCAACATTATCAAAAATCAAACCGCTTCTGCCCCCCCCCAAATTGATCTCCACTGCCAAAAGATGTGAAGAAATTACGAATTTCTTTTCTGAGAAAATTGCCAAGATTGATCTATCCCTTGTGTTAAATCCCCCACCATAGAGCTCCTCAACCCCCCCATGTCCTCCCACCAAAGTCGCCTTTTACTCCTTCGCCCCCTCCAGACCCAGTGCTTCTCCTGCATATTGTAGCCCCCTGGAACACTTCCGCCCCAGCCCACAGCTAAAAAATAACGCTTCTTGGCTTTACTTTAGCCCTGTTACCGAGCGTGAAGTCCATAACATTATCACTAAGCTTAAATCCTCTACTCATACCTTTGAACCGCTCCTTGCCAACCTTATTCAAGATTTAAAGCATACCATTACGCCTTATTGGACTACCATCATCAACTCCTCCTTGGCCACTGGTTGTGTCCCTGTTTCCCTCCAGCTTGGCCGAATCTCCCCCATCCTCAAAAATTCTACTGCTGACCCTAACGACCTTAACAATTTGCGTACTATCTCTAACCTGCCTCTTCTTTCCAAGGCCCTCAAAAAATGTGTTTTGCTCCAACTGGACAAACACATTGACTCATTCAACCTTTTGGATGCATTACAGTCAGGCTTCCGAAACGGCTGTAGTACAGAAACTGCAAAGCTCGACATTGTGGATGATATCCATCACTCCCTAGACAAGGGGGAGGCTTCCCTTCTGATCCTTCTTGACCTCTCTGCTGCTTTCGATACTCTCTGCCTTACTCAAAACCCTCAAAGATCGGTTTGGATTCAATCATCCTGCTCTTGATAGGTTCACCTCCTTCTTTCAGTACAGAACCCAACAAATTAAAATCAGCAATTGCTTCTTTAATCCAATGCCTGTCTCCTTGGGTGTTCCACAGGGGTCTATTCTCTCTCCTTCTTTATTTAACCTCTTTATGGACCCCCTCACCCTCACCCTCACCACACATTGACTCATTCAACCTTTTGGATGCAGTACAGTCAGGCTTCCGAAACGGCTGTAGTACAGAAACTGCAAAGCTCGACATTGTGGATGATATTCATCACTCCCTAGACAAGGGGGAGGCTTCCCTTCTGATCCTTCTTGACCTCTCTGCTGCTTTCGATACTCTCTGCCTTACTCAAAACCCTCAAAGATCGGTTTGGATTCAATCATCCTGCTCTTGATAGGTTCACCTCCTTCTTTCAGTACAGAACCCAACAAATTAAAATCAGCAATTGCTTCTTTAATCCAATGCCTGTCTCCTTGGGTGTTCCACAGGGGTCTATTCTCTCTCCTTCTTTATTTAACCTCTTTATGGACCCCCTCACCCTCATTCTAAAGAAAGCAGGTATCAACTACCACCTCTATGCGGACGATACCCAACTTTACTATAAAATCAAATCCCATGCTGACATTCTGCACCTCAACGATACCCTGACTAAGATTCAACAATGGTTCCATCACAATCACCTGAAACTCAACCCCAAAAAACTGAAGTCATTATCTTCGCCCCTAAAAACAACTGACTTCCCATTTAACACTGGCTCTATGACCTCAAAGCTTTCAACTGCTCCTTGGCCACCTCTAGCTCAGTTAAATCCCTCGGAATAAGCATTGACCAAAAGAACAGCCATTCTCCCCACAAAAAAATCGCAGCTAAAGGCGTTCTATTTTCCCTACTTCACCTCAAGAAAATCAAACCCTTCATTCCTGTTGATGACTTTAAATCTGTTGTTCAATCATTAGTACTATTCAGATTAGACTATGGTAACGCCTTGCTCTTCGGAACACCTAAAGTCCACCTAGCTCCAATCAAGTCTGTCCTTAGCCTTGCAGCCAGGGTTACTACATCTCACCAATCCTCAAAGATCTCCAATGGCTTTCCTTTGAAGGCAGACCCATCTACAAGAACGCATGCATTACGCATAAAGCCTTGCATCTTCAAACCCCACTGTATCTCTCAAAAAAAACTTCACAAAGCGGGCTGCTCTAGAGAAATGAGGAGCACCAATGCTCTCATACTGGTACCACCCTTGGTAAACAAGAAATCTACCCAGTCACGCTCTTTCTCTGGTAATGCTTCTACCATCTGGAACGCATTCCCCAAAGATCTAAGTTGCAACCCCTCATACTTCAGCTTCAAAAAAGATCTCAGGCAACACCTTACCCTCAAATTCTGGGGTCCTTAATCTCGTCACCTTACAGGTGTCTCACAACCTGCCCATTATGGTGCTATGTTTCTCAACCCATTATATCTGACCTACTAACCACTCCCGCTCCCTCACATATACATCCATTCTCCTTCTACCAGTTCTCATATATTCACTGCATATTCTTACATATCTCCTCTACCTTCTCCCGCCTGGCTCCACACTACCCCCATAACTCCCCGTCACTTCCCCTGGCCAACCACTCTTGCACAGCTATCCAAATACTGGTTATGGGCTTAATGTTACATCTTATTTCCTTGTCTAGGTATTTATTGCTCTTTACATTTTGATCATATATTTTGCTTTTCCTTTTTGTACGAATGTAATACTGCATTGTGTTTCCACTTCCATACCCTGTAAAGTGCGCTGATACCCTTGGGTCTAGCCAGCGCTATATAAAACCGTTTAAATAAAATAAATACATAAATCCCTGAGCCGAGGTGAGCCTCGCACGGGGAAGGGAAAGGCTGCTGCTGGTGTTTTGGGCCTGGGGATGAGAGCCCCTGGTGACTGAATGGGCAAGGGTGTGTGGGGACATGAGGGCACCAGCATGGTGTCATTTACCCCTCCCCCCATTCCCCCACCTCTCTTGGGACCCCTCCTCACAGGGAGTGCTGTGGGGCCCGGCATTGCTCAAATTTGAGAGGATGGTCCAAGCCTATCTGGATGACCCAACAGAGGTCTATCTTAATCAAAACCCATTGGTGTATTGGTATGGGAAGAGGCGCCAATGACCAGTGTTCAGCAGGGTGACAATAAAGTATCTGACTTGACTGGTAGCCAGTGTGACTGCTGAGCATGTGTTCAGTGCAGCTGGTGCAGTTGTCACAGTGATAAGGACCAGTTTCTTGCCCCAAAATATGGAGAGATTAACCATGATCAAAGTGAATTAGCACTTTACACCACCAAATCACATAATACGTGAAGTACGACAGGAGGAGGATGAGGGTGATTGAAGATATTGCTAGAGGAACATTATATTATTTTCTTTGCCTAATGCAGCGCCAATGTTTTAGGCACATGTATGGCAGATTGGACTTGGACCTGTGTGCAGAATACTACCCCCTATTACCTTCAAGGACATTGGAGAGACAATGCCTGTCTCCATCCCGTGCCTATCCTTTCTTTAATCCCCTACCAGGATTTACCAGAATATTTGATTTACAGGACTGGCCAATGTGTGTTTTGTGAATCAAAGAGGACTGGCAATGTACCACTGTGCACGAATTTGAACCGGTAAAAAATGCACTAATGAGTGATATATGAGTAATTGTTGTTTGTGAGTGTTGAGATGATTCATGTGGTGGCAGAGTGAGAGTGGGTGTTTAACAATTTGTATTAAGCCTGATTGTGTTTGTGATGATTTCAAATGTTGGTGGCCTAATGGTTGAACTGATCATTTTTTCCTGAAGGTGAGTGATTCCTTGTCCTTTGACACTGAGCAAGATTTGTTTACTGGATCCACACTGCTTTGTTTTCTGGTTAACACTCCTAAGAGAACTGGCCAGTCCCTTTAGGTAACAAACACAAATATAGTCTACACTCAAGAATGACTGAATGTTTCTCTTATTTTTTATCAACTTCAATGCACTACAGATCAATCTGTCTCATTTGAGTCGGGACTGGAGTCGGTAAGGAGTTGGACATATTCATTACTCAGAGTCAAGAGGCTGATGGAAGGGCTCAGGGCATGACTACTTCAACAACTGCCAGAAGAAGGAAGAAATATCAACATCACAGAAATTTACATGGTGATGACTCTAAAAGACCTACACAACTCTGTAGATTGGTGAGAAGAGTGTTGGTTACTCAATTTGGGAAAGGAAATGCTGCTGTGTGCATGTTCTGGCTGGCTCAAATTTGAAACTAGGTGGTGGTTGGGTTGGGGGCTTCTTTTAGGTAGCTGGAGACAGACATGTGGTGATCGTCACATTATGCACGCATTAGGCTACATATTATGATAAGACCATCACAGTTGCGAGTTTGATCAGGCGGATACATGCAGCGACTTGTCTTTGATGGTTGGTTGTTGTAATTGCTCTCACCTAATTGATCATACATTAGTCATAAAATTACAAAGAACTATTCTCTTGCTCTGCCTCTGAGTCTTCTTGGTGCACTCCTCATGAAGCTTCCCTTCTGTCCTTCTCCTTGATTCTACAATACATTTCTGTTTTACAATCCGCAGGCCTTCTCTTCTCCTGATCAAAAGGCAAAAGCACCATAACACCCACATTTACCTTATCAGACAGCTTCAGTCAGGCCCCCAAGATTGACAGACAACCCTAGAAGAATGCAGATGCATCTCTCAATTTGACAATATAGTAGCATTTTTCTTTTAATAATAATTTCTTTGAACTGTGTGTGTTGTTTGTTTAATTCCTCCATAATTTGTATTTACAATTTTTCAAACATAACATTTAGATAATAATAATAATATAATATAACTTGGGTCTCTCAGGGGCTGACAGACTATTTGCAGTGCATTTAGGTTAACTGTGTCATAGTCATTCGGTGTGGTGGACGCTCCTTTAAATGCCTTATTATTATTATTATTATTAGTGTTTTGTAAAGCGCGCAGCGGCCCCAACGGGGCATCCCGGCGCTGGGAGACTCTGAGAACTAGAGGGACAGGTCAGAGGTACCAAACTAGGAAGAAAAAAGGAGGGTTTTAAGGGATTTACGGAATGCTGGTTCTGTCTGAAGCTTATTCCAGTGCTTGGTGGCACAGATCTCAACGTTTTTCCACCAGCACGGGAACGCTTAAATCGGGGAGTATCTAGGAAAAATGGCAAGTTGGAGCGTAGTGCCCTAGATTTGATAAAAGGGCGAAGAGTATTTTTCAAATGGGCCGACCCATTGCCTTTAGATGCACGGAAAGCCAGCGTCATTGCTTTAAAGACGCATCTTTTCGCAATGGGTAGCCAATGCAGTTTACGAAGGTGAGGGGAGATATGATGTCTGGCAGGAATTCTCTCCACCAGCCGGGCGGCGGCGTTTTGAACCGTCTGTAATTTGTAACACAGGCCTGCTGTGATACCAAGATAGAGGGCATTGGCATAATCAAGATGGGATATGATTAATGCCTGGATCACAGTCTTGCGGCACTCTTCCGGCAGATAGTTAATGAGCCGTTTGATTGTTCTGATTTTGGCAAAGCATGAGGCTGCGACTGTTTGTACCTGGGTGTCAAAGCTGAGATGGGTGTCCCAGCGTACTCCTAGGTTTTTCACCGAGTTTTTAGGCGTGGGGGCCTGGCACAGGTCTTCAGGCCACCACAGGCTGGCATCCAGGGGAGAAGGAGAGTTGAAAAACAGAATCTCCGTTTTACCTGCGTTGAGACGGAGGGAATTAGTATCCATCCAGTTGGAAATGTCTCTTAGGCAGGATTTCAGTGGGTCGAAAGCAGATGCAGAGGGGGTATCGAACGTGAAAAGTAGCTGGATGTCATCAGCGTAAGATGTGGATTTGATCCCAGTCTGGGAGATCAGTTTAGCCAAAGGGGTGAAATAAACGTTAAACAAAAGCGGGCTAAGGGAAGAACCCTGTGGGACTCCCCATTTAAGTGGCCTGGCAGAGGAAGTGAAGGGAGGGGTGAAAACTTATTGGGTGCGATTAGACAGGTAAGATGACAACCACTTTAGAACAGAGCCCTAAGTCCTCCAGCCTTCTCAGCAAGATCTTATGAGAGACGGTGTCAAATGCTGCTGAAAGATCCAGCAGCACTAACACTGCCCTCGACCCTCGGTCAAGCGTCCATCTCACAGAGTCGGCCATTTCAATGAGGGCCGACTCCGTGCTGTGGCCCGACCTGAAGCCATGCTGGGTGGCATGGAGGAGCCCATTGGATTCGATGAAACTAGACAATTGGGAATGAACCAGCTTTTCCAAGATCTTGGCTGGGGCAGGCAGGAGGGAAATGGGCCTGTAATTGCTGGGGAGGTCTGGGTCCAAGTTGGGTTTCTTCAGAATGGGGACTAGGGAAGCATGCTTCCATTTGGTAGGGAAGCATCCTGTACGGAGTGAGTCATTCCAGATGTGATTTAAATAGGGGTTAAGTAGGGGTGCCAATTTTTTGTATTCCTTGGCTGGCCAAGGGTCGTTAGGGGAGCCTGATTTACATTTAAGGAGCTCAGTCATAGAATCTGCTTCCGATATTAGCGCAAATTCAGTCAGGGAGAGTGGCGATGGTATAAGAGGAGTGGATCGCTCGTCGTCTCCTTCTGTATTAGAAGGGGGAAAGGATGTTTGGATGTTCTCAATTTTGTCCTCAAAAAATTGAGAAAGCTTGTTGCATAGTGCCTGTGAGGCGGGCTGAGATCTGGTCAACGCGGCGGGGTCTGTGAAGGATCTAACAATGTTGACGATCTCCCTGGCTCCATTGCTGGCAAGTTCTATTCTAGAGGCCAGGAAGTCCCGTTTATGCTCCTCTATCATTCTCCGATAGTCTTTGAGGGCAGTTTTATAGATGGCTTTACTGTCCGGAGAGTAGTTCTGTCTCCAGCGGCGTTCAAGAGATTTACAGGTCTTTTTCTGTCGAAGTTCGTTGGAGTACCAGGGGGCTGAAGGTGCCGTCCTGTAAGATTTGACGGGTTTTATGGGGGCCAGGGCATCTAAGGCCTGACTGATCCATATATCTAGGTTGTTAATAGCTTGGTCGAGGTCGGTTGACAGGCAGGGTTGGGAGTTGTTGAGATGTTTTTGGAGCGCATCCAAAGTGATGCTGCTCCAGTTTCTTCCTGAAGATTTAGGCGTGATAAGAGGTCTGCAGGGGCGGGGAATATCAATCTCAAAGGAAATAAAGAAATGGTCGGACCAGGTAACCGGGGTGGGGGGGCCCACCCGGATAGAAGAGAGATTGGAGCAGATTAAGTCCAGTGTGTGACCCGCATTATGCGTGGGTAAGGTTATTAATTGGACTAGATTACAGGCCGCTAGCATGGAGATAAATTGACTACTGTGCGGACATGATTCATTGTCGACATGGAGGTTGAAGTCTCCTAATGCGGTAAAGTTGGAGTATCGTGTACTGAGCTGGATGATATAGTCCGTTAAAACTGGTAGGTGCGATAGATTGGAATGAGGGGGACGATAAATGAGTATTCCCGAACAGGAGGAGGACGGTGAGGTTTGGATGCTAAAAGGCAGACCTTCTATACAGTCGATGTGGTCAAATGGTGGAAAGGTAGCTGTCCAGGTGGATTTATGGATTAGGGCAATACCACCTCCCGGTTTGCCATTAGATCTATTGACACAGCTAATACTGTAACCCTCTGGTAAGGCAAGGGAAATGGCGGGGTTCGTAGTGTCATTGAGCCATGTTTCCGTTAGGAAAAGCAGATCCCACTTGTTATCTCGGAGGGACTGCCAGATGTCAAAGGCATGTTTAGTCAAAGATCTGCAGTTAATAAGTGCAGATCTGAGGGTCAACGGGGGGTGAGCGCTAGAAATAGAAGCTGAGGTGGGGGCGTGGATTGGGCGGGATGTTAAGCCAGCAGATGAGAAGGAGAAATGACAAATTGTGCAGACAAAGTCTCGGCTTTGGGCGTCCAGGAGAGAGCAAGAGTGGGTCCTGCAGCGGGGGGGTCTAAGAGACAGCAGATCGGTCCGGGTATATGGTGCGATGTTGTGGCTGGTGGGTCGGGCAGGAGGACCGGCCCCAGTCGCGTCCTGATCGCGGACGAGCGCAGACGAGCTTGCCTTATGCGCGCCTTCGGCGCGCAATCGTCACGCCCGCTGCGCTCGTCCGGTGCGCTTCCGGTCCATACACATTTTTATGGTGGAAGGACGATGGGGGGGGGCATGACCTCTGAGTGGGCGTGTCCCGATGAGGGCGTGGGGAATGGCGCTGGAAAGCTCGGCGATTTCGCCCTTTCCAGCGCTTGTTTTGCGCAAAGAGAAGTGCCTTCACACAGCAGTAGTGCCTTGCTCCTCAGTTGTGGAACGCTCTACCCCTTTCCCTTAGAACCAACGGCAATTTGTTGGCCTTCAGGAAGGATCTTAAGGCTCTGCTTTTCTCTCAGTAAGTGCTTTTGCTCTCCTCTTTCTTCTCTGTGCCACTGAGGATCTAAAGCGCCGGGACACTCTTCGGAGTAGCTGAGCGCTATAAAAATCCCCACTATAACATAACATTCCTTTATTTCCTTTTCCTCCCACAACAGAATGATGATGGTTGGCTGCAAGGGAATCCTTGGGGCAGAGCACAGACCTTGACGAATGTGTGACTACAGGGGGCTCTCCCTTGTTCTCGCCACTTTTAGCATGTTACTGGAGAAACTCGTACGAGAGCATGTTACGTAGGGATACCCTCGTGGTGGGAACAACTGGTTCCTAAGGAAACCATATCCTGGTATCGAGGGTGAAAACACTATTGAGATCAGATAGGTCCTGAAGAATGACAGTGTGACCCATCACTGCGGGCATCACGAACACGGCAGAAACATGTAGATGATGTGGCAGTAAGAAGGGGTGTAGGAATTTCTAATTCTTTCCTGTCACCACCATCCTTCACGTTTTTAGCTCTAACCGGAGGATACAGGAATACATTTTTGAGTGGAGACACCTCCGAGCTAGTTTTAAACTTCACTGCATTTTTCCTATGGTGATCCCATCATAATTTGGTAGGAAATATTTGTATGTTTTACATATCTGTATTGTCTTCCCCTCCCTTTTGCTCCACCCCACGCGTTGGTCCGCGCGTGGTCTACTGAAGCAAGTCCAATGATGAAGATTGTCACAACCTTGTGAGTGAGGGCAGTATTTTCACACTTAGCAGGTGCCACCACTGAGATCATTACTCTCTACTCCTCTTTGTGTGTATTATTTCTTTAATGCTGCCAAATATTCCGACTTCGCATCAGGTAAATAGTGGTTCCTCCATTGTCTCTCTAAGGCTTTACACCTTTTTTTCTCCTGCTTTAGAGAGTATGGAAACTAGGGGGCAGGAGGATGCATTCTGAGCTGTGGCTTAATTTAAAGAGGTAGGACAGAATCGATGGCCTCTTTAAGCCATTGATGCACGGAAAGTTGGTCTTGATCAGGTAGGGATACAAGGGAAGGGGTTTTATCAAGAAGCAGTTTGTTAAGCACTGGCATATTAGGTTTGGACCAATTCCTAGTTTTAGGCAGTGAATTCAGCCGAGTAGAGGAAACAGTGAGAAACGTAATGGTAAAACGAACAGCAAAATGATCCGTCCAGCAAAGTTGAAAGGGTGGCACAACAGATAAGGTAGAAACGTTAGTAAAAAATAGGGTCTAGAAGGTGCCCTGCAATGTGAGTGGGTAATGAGTTTAGGAGCAAAAGATTAAGAGTGTTCCAATCCTCTATAAGTGCAGATGCTGGTTTATCATTGAAGTTCTCAAGGTGGCGGTTGAGGTCACCAAGCACAGAAAAATTGGCTACTCGAAGAATATGGGGGCCAAAAAATCAGAACGGGCTAAGCACCAGTTGTAAGAAGGCCCGGGAGGGCGATAAATAAGAGCACCTGAACATTTAAACTTAGGGGAAAAAGGAATAGAGAAAAACAAGGCTTCACAGTTGGGAATCTGGAGGTCCTAAATTTTACAGTTATAGATTTTTTTTAAATAATGGCAATACCGCCACCTACTTTAGGGGGTCTAATAATTCCCAACTAGGAAAAATTGTGTGTAAGAGCCAATATAACATCTGGTAGGGACCCGTCGTGAGCCAGGTTTCAGTTGAAAAAACTGCATCGGGGTCTACATCCACAAGGAAGTTAAAGAGGTAGAGCTGATGTTTAGGAAGGGACGACAGTTTAAGCTAAAACATCAAAATTCACAGTGTAAGGCAGAATCAGTCAATTCGTTGGTAAAAGAAGAGGGTGCATTCTCTGGGGGTCGTGAAGGGGACCCGGCTGGGAATTAGACGTACACTCAAACTGGCAACAGGAACAGTGAAAAGGGAGGAAATCAGGATTAAAGACCTGGCAAAGCGCATTAGGAGAAGGTCTAAGATTAAGCAGCATAATAATAATAATAATAATAATAATAATAATAATAATAATAAACAATCTTTATTCAGAAGTAAACACAGCCATAAAAGACACAATAAATTAAAAACAGTCTAAATCCATTAAAACGAATTTCATCATAATAAAATTCACAAATGTCCCTATCTTTTTCACACGTGTCTAGAATTTCTTAGACTTAGTATTGGTCTCAAAAGTTAATAACATCAAACAGTATACAGTCATATAAAATATCCTTTGGCCTAAACACAGCCAAAAAACATGACCAATTCCTTAAAGCCTTATAAAATCCTAAAACAGATCACAGATATCACTCTATCTCAAACATATCTAGATTTCCTTGATCTTATGATTGCTCTTTAAGATGCATAACAACAAACAATGTGTGGTCATTCTGCAAAAGTTGCAAGTGCTACTGTGCAATACGAGCCTGCCTGAATACCATTTCTTTTAAGTAAGCTTTAAGATGCAGTCGCCTTGGGTGCGTAATATTTGCATAAAAAGACAAAATTTAAAATATCCTGTGGAGACCTATTGTCGCAGCCACAGGGCCGTCTATCCTCGGTTCGTGCAACAAAGCCTGGAGTAGAGGCCCCTAAGTGATGAAACATTTTTACTCTAAAACGAGTAATTCATTTCAATCTTTATTCGGTTTAAAAAACCTTGTAAGATACAATACATTACAATCACAGTACATCATTATAATACATAGTAAATAGCAGCAGTGGGTAAAAATTTATCACCACATCTTATTTGTGCAAAATTACGCAAAGGTCATCCACACCGGAGTTAACTAGTTCCTGGTCGGTCCCCTTACTGTAAGGAACACTAACTAGATATACACATAGTTAAAATAATAAATTAAATATCTGTTATGTTTAAAAAGTGATATACACCATAACAATAAGACAGGCAGTATTATACTAGCAGACAGTCAATAACATGGTAAAATAGCCCCTTTATATTTAAGTTCTCTGGTTTTTCTTTTTCCTAATCAAGGCAACACATAGGAGAAAACGACTTAGGCTAAACACAATCGGTTGTGCAGTATCACCTTTAAATATTCTTAAACCAACCTTGGTTTGTCTAAGGCCTAGCCTATTACAAATCGGCTTGAGCCATTTTTTCCTTGCTTTAAGGTATGAAGGGCATATAAATAAAACATGGGACTCATCTTCTTTCACCCCCATTTCACATAACTCACATATGCTGGATCCCGCAACCCCAGTCAACCCTTTATTACAATTCCAGCCAGTTGTTCTATCTTTTAATAGCAAAATGCCATAGCGGAATTTTAGGTATAGGCTTTTAGCCAATGGAGGGTGGATTTCGTCCATGAAGGGCTCTAGTTGCATGTTCATTTTAGTTTCAAAAAATTTTGAAGTTAGAGTCCCTGTTCTGGGGTTTGCAAGCACTGAGTCTCTAATATAGTCCCAGTACCTTTGCTTCAGGGTATGTTTTGAACCATTTGTAAGGGAATCAGGGTCAAACCAAAAGTCACTTAACCCTAACTTTTCGAACCATTTTTTGACGTACTCTAACCATGGTAAAGACGTGATATTCTTTATTGCCAATATCTCTTGTAAAGCTTCTCTATAGACAGCCAGCTCCTCCGTGGACCATAAACTGACCCAATAGAGTAGCGGGCGAAGAGAAGCATAATCATCAGTACGCCTAAAGTTAAGGTCCCATAATATGGGTGTCATTGGAGTTGACCCAGGTATCCCTAAGAGTTTCCTAATGAAGGAATTTTCCCTCACTCGGAAGGTATCCTTTAAAGCATAGGCCCAAAGGTCCGCACCATAAAGTGAAGAAGATTGCACTTTGTATTTGAATAGTTCAATAGCTGGTGAGACTGCTTTGTAATGGCTATTCCTATGTTTCCTTAGGATTGGTGCCTGATTTTGGGTTAGCCTTAGTTTTGAATTCTCCAATTGCGTTTTCCATGTGATATCACTGTCTAAAATAATACCCAGGTATTTAAAATTAGGGACTTCTTCAATAGGTTCATTATTTATTTTAAAAACCTTATTGAAACCTTTATGGGGGTTGATTGTCATGATTTTGGTTTTTGAGGAGTTAATTTCTAATTCCTTATCATGACAATATAAACTGAATGTGTTTAAAAGGTTTTGGAGCCCCCTAGGTGTCTGAGAAATTAAAATTGTATCGTCTGCGAATAATAGTGCCGGAACGGCTTGCCCACTCAATTTGGGAGAGTCATGCTCGCAGCCCAAAAGAGTATCAGGGATGTCATTGACATATAGGGAAAATAAGGTGGGTGCCATTACGCACCCTTGCCTTACCCCCTTTGCTATTTTTATTTTCTCAGTGACTTCTCCATTCGGTCCCCATCTTACACGTGCATAATTGTTCTCATGAAGTCTAATTAAAATTTGAAGGATATTTCCAGGGACACCCATTTTGTTTAATGTTTTCCAAAGGGCTGCCCTAGGGACCATATCAAAAGCTGCCTTCAAATCAACAAAAGCCACGTATATGTGGGAACTCCTTATAATGGTATATTTCCAGACTAAACATAAAAATCTAAAAACCTGGTCAACGGTACTTATCTTGCATCTAAAACCTGCCTGATATTTTGTAAAAATAGAGTGCTCTTCAATCCAGGAGGTAAGCCGGCCGAGAACCTGTCGTGCAAAGATTTTTTGTAACACGTCAATAAGGCTGATAGGCCGGTAGTGCGAGGGATTTGACCTATCACCCTTCTTGAACAGAGCCACAATCTCTGCCCCCTTCCAGGTTTCCGGAATGGCAGCTCCTTGGGCGATTTCGTTGGATAATAAATTGATGTAAGGGGCCCAGATGCAATTTTCGTGTTTCCAAAGATCACCTGGTATTCTATCAGGGCCTGGTGCTTTCCCTGATTTAACTGCCTTAATTGCGGAGATAGTTTCTGTTAAAGAGAATACAAGAGGTTCATTGTGCACTACCAAGGGGGCCTGCAAACTGTCCCATCCTCCACTTTCACCTGAGCTTGTGCAAGAATATAGCATAGTAAAGTGCTCGACCCATGTCTTTTCCTCTAAAAATTTATCTTTACATTCTGTCACTCCCCTGGTGCCTCTAGCAATGAGGCTCCAAAAAGTGGTTTGATCTTTACATTTGCATGCATCCAGTAAGTCAGACCAAACCCTTTCGTCCCATTCTTTCTTGGCCTTTGATAAAATTCTTTTGTACTGTGCTCTCTTAGTTCTCACGATGTCCGTTGAACCCCCCCTGACTGCTATAATTAGATCTGTCTTGGCTTTCCGACAGTCCTGGTTGTACCAGGTAACCCCGGTTTGTTTGTTCTTTTGGGCATTATATAAAACGAGTAATTAAAAAACGATCATGGGCACTGGTTAAAGTGGCAAGATAAGACTCCCCTCCCTGATTTGACTAAAGTGTGTACTCTTACCATAGGCTTACTGAGCTCCTTGCCCTTACGCTCAGCACTAGCTGGTTTGAAGAACAAATCTTTAATTCATTTTGTATCCTCTCGCTTCACTGTGTTATAATTTGTAAAATTGGCCGATTTTCCGAGGACACAGAATGTTTCCTTAATGTATCTTAACCAAGGAATTTTAAAAACATGATCCAATGAGATGCAGTCCAAAATACCTGCTTGGTTAAAAGATGCCTCCTTGTTAGACCAAACATATACCCAGCAAAGCAGGGGCGTAACTGCAACTAACTCAGTGATATACTTAACCCCAAGTTCCTCATGTACAGAGTAGGCAGGGGTTCCCTGTGGGACTTTCAAAATACGTTGTAAAAATTGATTTTACTTTGTTTATAGTTCATCGGCTGCCTTGTACTCCCAAATCCAACTCCTTTACAGGGACTTGGAAATATAAAAGGACTGATATCATTTTAATAACACCCCGGGGGCCATGTGCCTAATCTGTGTGCATAATTTGCAATAGCGGCCAAAGTTTTTTTCATGTCCCTTAACTTCTCTGCATTCAGGTTAATCCAATTTGATTTGGCGTCAAATAGAACGCAAAGATATGTAAAAGCCGGGACTTTGGCTAAGCTAAAAGTTTGCGCCTTGTAGGTTTTTTAAATAGTCCCTTGGCAACCTAGCCCCATCCCAAATGACTTGGTAGAGTTGGGAGACAAGTCCAGCCCATTCATGAAGAAAACAAACACGTCAATTAGGATCTGCAATGCTCTGGGAGTGCCTGCTATAAGCATAGCGTCGTCTGCATACAACAGAACTGGTACGGGTCTAGTGCCTATTCTCTGAGTATCGGCCTGCAGTGATATCAGCGCAGATTCTAACCGATTAATATACAATGTAAAAAAAAGGGGCAATAATGCATCCTTGACGCAAACCTCTTGAGCATTTACAATTATCAGTAAGTCCCCCCTATAGTGTAAATTGGACTGAAGCTGAAGTATGGGCATATAGATCCAATAAACATTTATTATTGCATGCTCGACACCTAGATCATCTAGTAGCAGCCACAAATTACTGTTGTTCACTCTGTTGTACGCTGCAGTGAGATCCATGAAACCTAGATAGATAGAACCTGCTTTAGCGATTACATATTTAGAAATCAACAGATAAAGGTTCAGGCATTGGCCTCCTGTTTATTTACCTATTCGGAAGCCATATTGAACCTCCAAAATAATTTGATTTTTATCTGGCCACTCAGATAGCCTCTTTAGTAGAACCCGATCAATAACCTTAACAGTAGAGTCTATCAGGAATATGGGACCATAACAATGAGGGTTATCCCTGTCATCCTTCTTGTAAATAGGGACAATAATGGCAGTGGACTAGGATTGGAGCATAGATAATAACACTGCTGCATTTAGTACCCTAGTCAGGATTGGGTCCACACATCAATATTATTCCAGAAAAGGTCAGGAGGAATCCCATTTGGACCTAGGGCCTTATTCTGGGACAATCCCTCAATGCCAGTTTTGACCTCATCAAGGAGAAAGTTAATATGCGCCTCACATGGGAGGGTTACCAAATCATTTATACCCACCTGGAAATGATCCTTCCATTGCTCCGGGGTGATATGATTACCTAAATTTGGTTTAACCTTTTCAGAAAAACATGGGGGCATATTACCAAGCAATAGCGATAATTATCGCTATTGCTTGGTTAGAGACAACAATTTACCGCAGCTATGCGGCGATTTTTACCGCAAACAAACCTTGGTATTACCAAGGTTTAACGCAAATGCGGTAAAAATCGCAGCAAAGCATGAATATCGCTGAAAGGTCAGCGATATTCATGCATTAGCGAGCTAATGCTCTTAGCCATGTTATCCACCTCCCATTGGATAACATGGCTAAGAACTGCTCAGGGCAGGTGTTAGCTTTTGGAGATATTCCCGCTTAGCGCGAACATCTCCAAAAGTTGATAATAGGAGATAGCGATGTTAGCGACTGTTTTCAGTCTCTAACATCTTGGCACGCCCACTTTGCATCTCATTAGTGATAAATATCACTGACATGCAAAGTGGGGCCCAAGATGGTAGCTATCTCCTACTAGCTGTCGCTAACTGGTGTTAGCGGCAGCTAGGTAATAGGGAGATAATTTTATCTCCGCTTTCTTGGCTTTTAAAGCCAAAAAAGCGGAGATAAACCCCCTTGATAATATGCCCCAAGGTCTGTTAATAACCTTCCAAAAAAG
Organism: Lissotriton vulgaris; assembly: GCF_964263255.1. Lineage (NCBI taxonomy): Eukaryota > Metazoa > Chordata > Amphibia > Caudata > Salamandridae > Lissotriton > Lissotriton vulgaris. The sequence continues at coordinate 575,535 of NW_028245615.1, read as the reverse complement.
AGTACTGTCTGTTAGTTCACTAGCTTGTATCAATTTATCCCAGGCACGTTTTTGTACCAAGGATCTCCGTTTCTTAAGAGTACTTTTATAATTATTACGGCAAATGGCTACCAATGATCTGTTCCAGAGAGTCTCTTTCACTGCCGTTTTTAAGGTCTTCAGCCACTGTCAAACCATCTTGGGCTAACCGAGCAGGGGGAGACTGCAGGAACAGTTTACAAGCCAGCCACTGACTGAGCAATAGCAATAAAAGAATTAATCATTTCATCATCTGAGGGAGATATTTCTAGACACTTCTTGATTTCCTGTTGCCTTAATTTAAAAAGGGACTGGTTAAGAGCATTAATGTCCACCTGTGACCACCACAGGTGCCTCCCCCGGTCAGTTGGCAATATTGTCCCCATCATCCTCCTGCCTTGTACTGACTTGGAACCATGTGTCCGCAACCCCAAAGTCAAAGGATTATGATCACTATAGGGACTAGGTAAAATCCTAAAAAACAATATAACGCGACTCATAGATGATGATACAAAAATAAAATCAATGGTTGTAGCACAGCCTCTTCCTTTATAAGAAGGTGGATAAAAACTATTAGAGGTCCTAACGGCATTCTGTAATGTAAATATTAGATCATAAGTGTTTAAAAGAGCATTTAAATCACGGCCATCTGTGGAATGCTCCATATGCCATTCTTCTGGTACCGGGCATGTGAGGGTGTCTTCCAAGCTCTGTCCGATGTCAGAGCACAAATGACAATTTATTTATTTATTTATTTATTATAGTGTTTTGTATAGCGCGGACAAGACCTGTGGGTATCAGAGCGCTTGACATTAAGAGGTCGGTTAAAGATTAACATAAGTAATTACAATTTTAAAACAACAGATATGAGGTAGGTAATTATATGGCTTTTGGAGGTGAGTATATAACTATGTTTACATAATATGAGCATTTACGATATGAGTTAGATTAAAGATTAGCATACCTGGAAAACGGATTAAACAGCAAACAATTATGAGGTAGATAAATATAAGACAATCAGGAGGTGAGGACGTGGAAATAAATCAAGTAAAACATGAGGTAGTAGTGAGGATACAACTAGGTCTCAGGAAAGACTCCTGCACTGCATCATAGTTCAGGGTTTATCTTGGTTCAAAGTTAGCGACTTTCCTTACTAGCGACATCGATGCTCCGTCTTAAGGCAACACTAGATCCTATCTATGACCAGCCGTCATCACTATGTGAGGTATTTACTCATCAGAAAACTTTTCACTTCCCTCTTAAATGATACTGTATTTTGAATCTTTCTAATGTTTGGAGGGAGTGAATTCCAGATTCTGGGGGTTGCTCCCGAGAATGCTCGGTCATAAGTCTTTTTCTTCCGGAAGATGGCTGGCCGCAACAGCAGTTACTTGGCACTCCTGGCTGGTCTGTTTCCTCCTGATAGTTCAATTTTCCCGGCTAGGTATCTAGGTGTGTTGTAGTGGAGCGCTTTGTGGGTGGTACACGCCATTTTTTGTTGAATTCTAGCTTCATATGGTAGCCAGTTTAATGCTTTCAGGTACAGAGAGATATGGTCGAATTTCCTCGATCCAGAGATAAGTCTTGCCGCTGCGTTAAGGCATGCTTTTAGTGGTGCTGTGGACGTTTTTGGTAGGCCGGCTAAGGTGGTGCACCCATATTCAATTCTTGAGATAACTAAGGATTGGATTGCCAGTTTCAGATCCGCCTCCTAGATGAATGGTTTCAGTTTTCTTATATAGTTCAAGTGGAAACGGGCACTTTTAGCCATGGATTTAATGTGGTCTTGCATGTCGAGGTTCTCATCTAATGTGATTCCTAGCGATTTCGCTGAGTTTACTAGGGTAGGGGTGAAATTTAGCGTTGTCACTAGCTTGGTCCATTCCTTCATTTCCGTTTGGTTCCTTGGTGGTGCAATTAATAGGAACTCAGTTTTGTGAGCATTTAGCTTCAGATGATTGTTTGTTAGCCATTGCAGTGTCATTTTTAACGTCTCATTCATTAGTTCGATGTCTTCCAGGGACGGGATCTTTATGTATATTTGCGTGTCGTCTGCGTACATGTGATATGAAATCTGTGAATTACGGAGAATTTCTGTAAGAGGTTCGACATACAAGTTAAACAGATCAGGGGATAGTGTTGATCCTTGAGGGACTCTAATTGAGTTAGGGCATGATGGTGAGAGTGATTGGTTGACCAGGAATCTCTGTGATCTGTTTTGCAGGAATGATTCGAACCATTTCAACACAATGCCAGATATACCCATCCTATCCTGCAGCCTGGTCAGTAATGCTTCGTGGTTTACTGTGTCAAACGCAGAAGATAGGTCCAGGAGAATCAGTAGGCATGCTCGATTTTGATCTAGGGCTTGTAGTGCGTCGTCAACAATATGGAGGATCGCTGTTTCCGTGCTATGTCCTGCTCTGAATCCTGATTGGTAATCGTCTAGTAGGGAGAAGTTGGTGATGTGTTGACTCAGTTGGCCTTGCATGCATTTCTCAATTAGTTTGGCAAGTAAAGGGATGTTGGTCACTGGGCGAAAATTATTCGGGTCTGTAGCATCCGCTTTGGGTTTTTTGATTATGAGGACGACTTGGCCTGTTTTTAGGCAGTCTGGGAGGATCCCTTGAGATAGCGATGCATTTATTATTTTGGTCCAGATTGGAACCACAATATGGCTGATTAAAGTCACCTAACAAAATAAGGGTTTCCTGTGGGAGATCATCCCCCTGTAACAGTACAGAAGCCCAGTTAACTCCATCAAACTGTATGGACCATGTTTCTTGTTTTTTGTATTACAAAAATTTCTTTTTTTAAACCACCATATTTTCCCTACCACTAGCTTGAGACCTTGTGCCACTTTAGAGTTCCAGGTCAATTGTTTCACAGATGCACAAAGCTCACGAGCTATAAAAATAATTAATCCACCTTTTGCTTGGCCAGAAGTCGACCCTTCTGCTGGGAGAAAAAATGTCTTGTATCCTTTCACGAAAAAAAAATTATTTTCCACCTCCCAGGTTTCCTGTAGAAAATGATCTTATATGATGTTATGAACTGAATCCATCTTTCATCTTCAAATTTGGAGTTTAAACAATTCAGAGGATGGTCTGCGTTCTCACACACTGTGGGCTCACTGGGCATATTGTCTAGTGTTTGTATGTCAGTCGATGTGATCTGCACTATGCTGTGTGCAGTGCCCTCCGCATGTCAATCCAGACCATTAAGATCCGACAGGTGGGCATAGATATTAGGTGACCCCTCTTTTCCTTCTCAAACCTGGTCACCCCCCTCAAAACCATGAGCATGGCTATTTGCTGAGATGTTAGAAATAGGTCTATAAAAGAAACCTAGTTGAAGTGATTTAAATCTCTGAAGCGTAAAAAGAGAACTCAGCCGAATGTATCAGAATGTTATATGCCAGGGATGGGAATCTAAAAGTGACAATCACAGCATCACCCTCAAATGTTTTCTTGGATAATCCAATCCAAAAAACCCTTCTTGCCATCAAAGTATGAGTGTTATCTGTCACATAAAATCTACTATATTTCGCCAGCAAGTGTGCCACTTTATTATTACAATTATCTGTGGGTTCCTCACTGTGTGCATCCCGACCTTGGACCCCAAGCAGAATCACTGTATAGAGACAGCAAGCTAGAGGCAGATCAATTACTGGTAGACCTACTCTGATTGTATTGTGTGGAATATCCCCAACTTTCTCAATCTCACTTGCAGTAAAGTGGTGCTCCCCAACACCCCTGACCAACCACCTGTTTGGGAGTTAGGCCTACTACAGGGAGCCTTATCCGGGTTGTTACATGTCTCAGTGACCCTTCACTATCGGTAGGTTATTATGTGCCGGCCTACAATTTGGATTATTTTTCAGGGACAGACAAGAACGTACTGCCTGTAACTGGGCATTTACTGAGGAGGGTACTTTGGTAATAGCGTTCAACATACTCTCCATTTTAACAAATGTTTCTCTAGAGTCTGATAACACTTTATCAAGTTTGACAAAGAGCTGCGATAGCAGGTCTGTCAGCAAATCTGTGAATATTATCCTTAGAGGGTTCCAGAATTCCCCTATATCTGTCAAACTAGTTGATATTGTTGGATCCTCCACTCTCCGTGTGGGCCCATTTCTCTCCCTTGCTTTACGCAATTCTTCGGTGCTGGTGATGCCTCTGGCTCCAAACCCTCATTATTATCTGGGCTATCCCTCACTCATTCCCCACTATGCCAGGAGAGGGCGCACTAAGGCATTACTCACCTCTCCCTGGCAATAAGACACATGTAGCAGGAACCTGTGAGTTATTGAAGATAGTGACATGGGGATTCACAGCTATCATGTCTGCTGATTCACCAGGCAAATGTACTGGTGCTGGGGGACCGAAAATAAGTCAATAGTAGCCCTTTTATTATTATTTAGGTGATCAGTGAGTGCTGCCTTTCTCTTCCCCATAACAGGTAAATACAGGGAGGCTCCTTTCGTTTAAAAATAAAGCCTGGACACAGAATCAAGCCACAGTTAAGACAGTGTTCACAACAAATTTAAATCATTCACAGCCTTTATGTCCGTAGAGGGAGCAGAAACAATGAATATGAGTCCATTACTTGCTTTTTCAGTTCGTCCAAGTATCTTTACGGACGACCGGCATCAGTATATGAATGGGTTTTCAACCCTTAAGTTAACCCTCGATGCCTTCTTGCTAATTAGTTTGTATTATCAATATTTTGATGAGTTTGCCCACATCCTCTTATCTTCACGGTGCATGGCGACTGTAAATATGTACAATACACTCACTCGTGCTTTAACCCTATGCAGGACTCGTATTCATTGTTCCTGCTCCCACTAAAGGCATAATAGTATCCCGTAAGCGATTCCTCTTACCACCTAATGAAGGTGACAGTGTAGACACTCTAGTCACCCCGTACTGATTGTATTATGTGTATCCCCAATAGGTACTCCTCCCTACTGTCCAGAAATTCTCTAGAAAAGGACGCCTTCAGTTGACAGCTGTAAGCGACGGCGTGCCAGTTAGTCTTATCCCATCTCACTTCCCTGATGTATTCCCTTGCCATACTGACAATTTCCCTTCATTAGTCCCCAGAAACGCTGTACTGAAGAGACCCCTTATCGGTAGAGGGTCGAAACGCCATCAACACTACTAAAAGAGAGTCTGATTAATACATTATCCAATATGTATAACTCGTTCTTTTAACTTTTACCAATAACCTGCTCACCTTTTACTTAGTACTCAGCACGTTAGGTTATGGTCACTTCACTGGGGCTCACAAGTCACACTAATAATGTGCAAATAATGTATACTTTCCATTTTTTAGTGTAAGGAAGTACATCTGTGGTAATTATTGTGACTACAGAATAAAATAATCTCACTTCGGATGAAGTGAGAACCACTTTGACTAATTGTTGTTTTGGGCTTTTTGAGGAATTCTCCTATGATATTTTGTAATGTTTATACTTTTTTCAGGTATTTCTACCATGACCTAATTAAGTACAAGCATTCTCCCTCTAGCTGTGCTTATTTAATTAATGGAGGTATGCTAGCTCAGCTGTCTCCCTAGTTGTACTCGTTAGTCGTAATTAGCTAGTTTTTTAAGTCTTTAGCTGGGGCAGTGTTAATAGACAACTATTATATTCCAATGGCCCTCCTCTTCTCCAAAATGCCTTTTAATTTCACCCTGGCAGATGTGTAATATGAATGATACATGCCACGTATAAAATAAATCAATCATGCGGACATCTTGTCTGCCATAAGTGGACGGTGGGAACAGCATTGTACTGCAGTAAAGGGAAAGGATTAAAGATCAGGATACAGCTTTGGCATGTTCATCACAGACTATACCATTCACAAAAGTCAAGCAAATCCATTAATCAGTACATTGTTCTTCTATTATTCTTAATCTTCACCCTTGGCTTTGATATGCACGATTTAAGCTTTACATTCTCTCATCCAGTCTTTCACCATAGAAAAACGTTCCTCCATATATATCCAATCCATTCATCCAAACATGGCTCCCAACGAACATTTAATCAACATCCATTTACCCACCCATGCATCCTTTCACCCATTCACCCATCCTGCTTTGCCTTTAGCCCACCCAAGCAATCCTGTCACCCAACCAGGCAGTCATCCTTTCACCCACCCAGGCAGGCATCCTTTCACCCATATACTGTTTCATCCATCCTTCATCCACCCATGCATCCTATCACCCACTTATTTGCTGCCTTTCACCCAAGAATTTTTTCACTCAAAATTCATACATTTCACCCATCTTTTCTCCTTCCATCCTGTTTCCCCTTTTCTATGAACCAACCCATCTTTGTTAAAGTTCATTTATGAACCTTTTCCTTCTAAGTTGCAGATAGAAGAGGCCATAACTACTCAACTCCCTCTGTATCTGCTTAAGCTGGGTGTTCACAAGTCAACACCCTTGTAGTGAGTATATCACTAATTGACAATAAGCAGGCAATGTGACTTACCACTGCCCATTCCTGCTGTCGCTGGGACTCCCTCCTTTGTTAACTGCTGCCACGTCCCCTCCACTGGCGCTTTCATTGCCTGCCCTGGCACTGATGGTTTGTGCGGCTAGAAAAAACATTCACATTTTAGATGCAAGACACACCACCCGCTATTATTTAAAAAAAAAGTAAAATACAAACACAAAACTTCACTATAGTTCGGTTACAGTATCTTCTATCAAAACATCATGTTGGCATTTTGTTGGTTGGTAATATTTGAAAATCCAGGTAGTCAAGTCAACCAATAACTTTATTTAATGGAGGGGCAGAGCTATGATGAATTTGAGTTATTGAAGCACCATGAAGGGGCGGAATAATTGGTCAATAAAGGACATATGGTCTTGGTTGGCAAATGCAATGGGGCCATCATCCTCATTACTTCCAGCTATTCTGCACTGGCAACTGTTGGTATACTATGATAATAATACATACACAACATTGGGGGTCCTCCATGCCCCTGGCTAGTCTCTAGTTTTACTGTTTGAGCAAGAAAATGAAAGCCCTCTCAATAAACATGTGTAGAATACCTTACTTGGGCATACAATCTTCCCAGTAGAGTACCTGACCTGAAATGGGTTCCCTGAGTCTTAGAGTACATCCTGTCCGCAAGATATCTAAGGAGAGAGGGAAAGCTTACTGACAAAGCAGAAGAACATAAGCTACAGACAGACTAGTACAGTCAGTTTGAAGTCAAGTACAGAAACTTTAAATAAATAAAATTAGTAGATAGGATAATGCCGGGATAAGAAGAATTTAGGAAGCAGAAAGAAGAAAGAGGAGTTGGAAAAAAATTAGGAGACAGGAACAGTAAAAAGGAAAGCAATTCTAAGTATGTAGCAGTAAAAGTTAGGAAAAGTATTATATTAACAAGAGGAGGACTTACTGGGGTCAGCAGAGCCATCTGCAGCTGCACTCGTGGAGGCAACTCCAGCTCCCTCACCTCTGTGGTTTCCCTTTTGCCCCTGGATGCTGATGTAAAAAATAAACAAAATAAAATAAAAAAATATTAGTGGTACAGTTAATAATCTCCCCAAAAATATTTTGACAGGAAAACGCAAACGCAGTAACATTGAATGTTTCTAAATCAGACCTCCTATTACTATTGTGTTCCTATTGTAAATTTCCTAACCCTAACCCGATTACAAATTTCCTAGACTACATTTTGGACCTACTAACAAATTGCAATGAATGATCTTTGCTTCTCATCTCATTCTCAGTCTCTCAGTCTCAACTCCCTTAGACAGGGCACTATCTGCATTTTTTTCAGTGCATATATGCATGAAAACATCATTGTGAAATTGCCTGGGGTTGGGACTGTACAAGCTATAAAAAAGAAAAGCAGAGAGAAGTGAGATAATGCTAAATCATTAATACTAATGACTACCACTATCTTAGTGACAAGACAGAGGAGTCTCTGCATGAATTCTTAAATAATCAGCCCAAGCGAGCGCCAATGCGTAGAATTAGGTAGTGTTGCCGAGCACCTGTCTAGATGATGATCACATTATATATGCAACATACACTTCACTTACCTGATTGTAAGCACTCAGCATGCTTTTCGGTAAAACATTATCAGCGTAGAACACAACAAATAAATCCTTCAACCTCCACACCCAGCAGGTCGAGCAGATCCGGTTCCCTATCTAGGATGTTGGCCCACCGGTGCGTAAGGTGATGTTGGTGCTATGGACCCCAGAGGTGCCGCGCACAGCCCGGCACACCAGCTCCCAGCACTGCTGACTCTCCCGGAAGCTGTATCCGCTGCTAGGCCTGCTTTATGCCACCAAGGTGGAGGGGAGGTGGCGCTGCACATAAAAAACAAGCGCAGCCACCTCCACCTCAGAAAAAATGGTGCGGGGCTGCATCTCTTCACAGCACTGCCAACCACAAGGTAGGCAGCTGGTGCTACGGGTGGTTCGTGGGGGCTGGTGCTGCACTCCCCTGCTCTGCCATGGTGCTAGGTGAGGAAACAAGAAGAAAAAGGACACAAAAACACTGAAGGATTTGAAAAATACAAAAATGCACAGAGACAATAAATTAAAATAAAGGGTAGATACATTTCAGAGGGGTCGGATTAAATAGATTAAGAAGGGATTGAAAAAGTAGGCCCCAACACCATAAATAGAGCAAAAGCAAGATGGCTGCACACATGCAAACCGTGTGGTGGTGTCTGCGCATGATTACTGACGCGAAAATGTACTTCTCGTTGTGTATAATGTGAAACATCACGTGAGTAGGTGCAGCGAGTAACTCCACCCGCTCACGGAACTCTGCGTATCACTGCAGAGTTTTTATGACACTTTTCAGAGTTCTGTGTAGCGCGACTACCAAACTCCGTCCAGGCAAAATAGCTCCGCACTCTTTGGCCCACAGCTATTTAGTTTTTTTCTGTACCATTGCATGCTGAGCCTTCACTTCATCTACTTTATGTGTACTGATTGTGTGTTGTATAAGCATCTGATTTGTCGCATATTGTCTTGGCCCCATGCTGCACTGCCTGAGTGCAGCCCTCATGTCAGAATGAAGACACCTGATCCTGGGTATTGTTTTCTTCACTGACCTGTGCCAGTCAGCAGTAGTTTCTCCCCTGCTTCCAGTGCCAACCCAGGGAATTCCCATGCACCATCCAAAGTAGCATGATCACCCTCTTCCTTCAAAATCATCTGCTCATTCTCATAGTACCGAGCCATTTTAGTCTGGAGGTCCAGCAGCAAAAGCGGGTTCGTAAACCAGTGGTAGATCTGTGAGCTGTACTGCTGCCCCTGAGATCCATGTGATGTAAATACTGACCTAGCCCTGCACTCTTAGGGTCACATGACTGCCTACACCATTCAGATTTACCTATCCCACCTACTTTGCCTTCCCTCCCAGCACATCAGTCTGGCCATCAAGATGAATAGTGGAGAGATTAAGGGGCATATTTACTAGAAACTGGTGGAGCACTGTGTTACACCAAAATAGGTAACGCCGCACTCCATCAGTTTCAAAACGCAGAAATGTGCCGTATTTACAAGAATGAGCAAGGGGGCCTGCGTGGGAGGGGTGATTCTTTATGTGCAGGAAGGAATACCTTCCTGCACATAAACAACCTTTACAGGCTGTTTGCTGTTTTTATGAGTGCTACAGAATTCAGCGCACATGGAAAGAGCAAAATACGAGGAGAAATGAATAATTTCTCCTAATCTCGCCTGCTTAAGACCAGGTATTCCCTGGCGATATATTTGGTGCTGGCCAAAACCTTGTAAATATGGGTAGGTCTCCAAAAGCAATGGGCGTTACGGCAGAACGCCCTCTGCAACACCTATTGCATGCCCCTTTCACTCTAAGTGCTGCATCAATAGGGGCATTATTTACAAGATGGGGTTAAGCCACATTAAGGGGCATATGTACAAGCACTTTCGCCACCACAAAGTCACTTTTATCGACGTTGTGGTGACGATAGGGGCTGCACCATATTTACAAAGCAGCGTTAAGCCCCTTAATGTGGCTTAACGCTGCCTTGTAAATAAGGCCCTCATTCACCGAATGGTTAGCGTGAAAGGGTTGGCAGTGGGTGTTGCAGTGGGCCTTTCACCGTAACACCCACTGATTTTGAGGCTGCCCCCTATGTAAAAGGGGTGAAATTTGCAAAAAACACAGTTGATGGACAGAATGTAGAACAATGTCATACATTCACCCCAGTACAAGGATCTGGGCCTAAATCCATCGTTTTTTGCACTCCACACCACCCTGGGTTTGACACTGGCTATATGCAAATCAGCTCTGACTCTGTGCCTCATGGGAACAGTCCAGTCCGAACTACCAAGCCATGTCTTTCCCAGACCGGAATCAAGCATCCAAGGACCGGTTTCTGGCTATCAGCCTTCATCAGCCTGGATAGCTTGACTCCAGTGGTGTGGAGAGCCTGGGACTCACGTCTGAGTATACCCAGCACAGTCGGGGTGAAAATTGCAAAAAACACAGTTGATGGACAGAATGTAGAACAATGTCATACATTCACCCCAGTACAAGGATCTGGGCCTAAATCCATCGTTTTTTTGCACTCCACACCATCCTGGGTTAGACACTGGCTATATGCAAATCAGCTCTGACCCTGTGCCTCATGGGAATAGTCCAGTCCGAACTACCAAGCCATGTCTTTCCCAGACCGGAATCAAGCATCCAAGGACCGGTTTCTGGCTATCAGCCTTCATCAGCCTGGATAGCTTGACTCCAGTGGTGTGGAGAGCCTGGGACTCACGTCTGAGTATACCCAGCACACTCGGGGTGAAAATTGCAAAAAACACAGTTGCTGGACAGAATGTACAACAATGTCATACATTCACCCCAGTACAAGGATCTGGGCCTAAATCCATCGTTTTTTTGCACTCCACACCACCCTGGGTTAGACACTGGCTATATGAAAATCAGCTCTGACCCTGTGCCTCATGGGAACAGTCCAGTCCGAACTACCAAGCCATGTCTTTCCCAGACCGGAATCAAGCATCCAAGTACCGGTTTCTGGCTATCAGCCTTCATCAGCCTGGATAGCTTGACTCCAGTGGTGTGGAGAGCCTGGGACTCACGTCTGAGTATACCCAGCACACTCGGGGTGAAAATTGCAAAAAACACAGTTGATGGACAGAATGTAGAACAATGTCATACATTCACCACAGTACAAGGATCTGGGCCTAAATCCATCGTTTTCTGCACTCCACACCACCCTGGGTTAGACACTGGCTATATGCAAATCAGCTCTGACCTGTGCCTCATGAGAACTGTCCAGTCCGAACTACCAAGCCATGTCTTTCACAGACCGGAATCAAGCATCCAAGGACCGGTTTCTGGCTATCAGCCTTCATCAGCCTGGATAGCTTGACTCCAGTGGTGTGGAGAGCCTGGGACTCACGTCTGAGTATACCCAGCACACTCGGGGTGAAAATTGCAAAAAACACAGTTGCTGGACAGAATGTACAACAATGTCATACATTCACCCCAGTACAAGGATCTGGGCCTAAATCCATCGTTTTTTGCACTCCACACCACCCTGGGTTAGACACTGGCTATATGAAAATCAGCTCTGACCCTGTGCCTCATGGGAACAGTCCAGTCCGAACTACCAAGCCATGTCTTTCCCAGACCGGAATCAAGCATCCAAGTACCGGTTTCTGGCTATCAGCCTTCATCAGCCTGGATAGCTTGACTCCAGTGGTGTGGAGAGCCTGGGACTCACGTCTGAGTATACCCAGCACACTCGGGGTGAAAATTGCAACAAACACAGTTGATGGACAGAATGTAGAACAATGTCATACATTCACCACAGTACAAGGATCTGGGCCTAAATCCATCGTTTTTCTGCACTCCACACCACCCTGGGTTAGACACTGGCTATATGCAAATCAGCTCTGACCCGTGCCTCATGAGAACTGTCCAGTCCGAACTACCAAGCCATGTCTTTCACAGACTCCACTGGTGTGGAGAGCCTGGGACTCACGTCTGAGTATACCCAGCACACTCGGGGTGAAAATTGCAAAAAACACAGTTTACTCAGACGTGAGTCCCAGGCTCTCCACACCACTGGAGTCAAGCTATCCAGGCTGATGAAGGCTGATAGCCAGAAACCGGTCCTTGGATGCTTGATTCCTGTCTGGGAAAGACATGGCTTGGTAGTTCGGACTGTTCCCATGAGGCACAGGGTCAGAGCTGATTTGCATATTTCCAGTGTCTAACCCAGGGTGGTGTGGAGTGCAAAAAAACAATGGATTTAGGCCCAGATCCTTGTACTGGGGTGAATGTATGACATTGTTCTACATTCTGTCCATCAACTGTGTTTTTTGCAATTTTCACCCCTATGTACAAGGGCTGTGTACATAGGTTGGAACAGCAAAATTAAAACTAGGTAAAACATGTTCTTAAGTTGGCAAAATGAGGAGAAATGCATTATTTCTACTCATTTCTGCCTTGTGCAGCACACATGGAAAAAGCAAAATGGCATAAATGTTGTTTATGTACAGGAAGGTCCCCCATTCTGAACATCAACAATCTCTTTTTAAAATGCCATTTTGTAACTTCCATGTGTGCTGCAGTAAGCAGTGCACATAGAAGTGACAAAATGGCATTTCATGATTATGCTGCAGCCTTGCGTTTCAGAAGTTGCGGAGGGAGGCGTTAAGCCATGAACACTACCGCCTCACTCCGCCACTTATATTGTACATATCCCCCTAAGTGGCTTAACGTTTCCATTTAAATAAGGTGAAGGAGGTAAAGCCATCAGAACATTGGAAAAAGTGACGTTCTGGTGGCGTTAACTCCTTGTAAATATGCCCCTAACTGTGTTTTCCTGGGCCCATTGACCCCTTACATGAGACATCTCTCCACCCTGTCTAAAGCAAAGGAAACCCTTGGATTTGAGGGTCATTTAAAGTAGTTAATGCATAATATGAGCAAAGACAATTCAATTTCAGTAGTTCAACCAGTGGAAAATATGAGGGAACTTGCTTTGTGACCAACACAGGGAAATACACAAAATGTACAGACTTGAGGTGGTGGTACACTCCCGTAATGGCAGAAAGTCAATCCTGAAAGCGGCAATTAGGTAGGAAAAAGCTCTGTATGACAATCATAATCTACACCTCTATTAGGATGTTGGGAGGTCCCGGTTAGTGAACTGCTAACAAACGTTTATTCATAAAAAAGACACAGGGATATGCCTCAATCCATACAAAAGTTAAACATCGTTCAGTTTATATATCAAAGGATACTTATGAAGTTATGCAGGCAATTCTTTTTAAAGAAAACAATGCAGTATTTTTTATAAAGACATTCATTTTATACATTAAAAACGGTTAGTGAACTGTAGTATAGGACCATGCATGCATTTGCTGTTCTTTGTCACACTCCTGCCCCCTTTTTTCTCTTTCTAGCCCATATGGGCTTACCATCTTATTGAGAGTTGGGTTCTTTCAAGGAGTTTTAAAAAGCTAAAGGTTTAGACTTAGTTGATGTGCATCTTTTTTGTGCCGGAGCCACAAAGAGATGGTTTCTCACCACCAACACATATTACAAACCCACCTCAAGAAATTCTCTACTACAGTTCGATAGCTTCAATCCACGACCCGGCAATTTTTGCGCATCTGACGCAATTACAGCTCCAGCAAAGAATGGTATATGATCAAATTTAATACAATTAAATGTGGTCTGAATTCAAGAGAGGAATGGGAAACCTTAATATAATATCAATATGTTTCCATACAAAGAAAATCTGACTGAATGACACAATTGTAATATGCTTAGATAGTATAGAACTAAATATGAATCTCTTTTCGTACATATAAAACACAGGTATCCCTTGTACACAGGAACAGGGCAAGCAAACTTTAGCGGGGAAATGGGATCTGAAGTAAAACATAGCCAGAGGAAAGTGACCCTCGAGAAAAATGTATGAGTACGAAAATAGATATAACGAATAAAATCAAGTTAACAAAATAAAAAGATAATCGAAGAATAAGCTGTAGATTAATCGCACATAAGAAAAGTAAGATGTAGACTACTGAGCTAAAAGTGAGTTTTATCGAGCTAAGCAGGCTCCTCATAGTAAAATACGTCAATGTAACACCATGCTAAAATGGCGGCCACGTTTGCAAACAAAAAGATCACTTGTGCGCATGCGCGTATTAGCGCAAGTAAGGAGGACCAGCTGTAGACCCTTGTTAGTAGTTAACACACGCATAAAAGGTGCGCGGGTAGGACACGAAACACAAGAGGAAAGGAGCGAGGCAGAAGCGCTGTTACTAGATAAAGAAGGTAAGAAGGGAATTCGGAAGTTATAGGTGGGGCTCTGTTAGAAGCCATGATCAAGGGTGATGAAGAATGCGGGTGGAGTAACATCTCTTTAACACCTGGGACAATATCGGAGTAAAGGTCGGGTGGTAGGTAGAGTAACCGGTTCTATCACAAGGACCTCGAGCGGTTAATATGCGGAAGTCCAAGTATAACAAGCATAGTACAGCGTGGCCAAGCATAACAAGCATAACACAGCGCGGCCAACCTAATAATGCACCTTGTCTGTAACATGTAGGAGTGTAGGACCTATAACCAAGGGTGATGTAGAATGCGGGTGGAGTAACATCTTTTTATCACCTTGGACAATATCGAAGTAAAGGTCCGGTGGGAGATAAAGTAACCAGCACTATCGCAAGGACCTCGAGCGTTTAATATGCGGAAGTCCAAGCATAACACAGCGTGGCCAATCTAATAATGCACCTTGTCCGTAATATGGAGGAGTGTAGGACCCTTACTACCAGACGTGCGGAGAAACTAATAGGCTCCCCCGGTCGGAGTAGTGGTAGACAACAATACTAGTGTTAGAAACAAGGCGAATCGGACCTCCCAGTAGGGGTAGAAAAAGACATCATGCCATGAAAATATTACATATGACCTAATGGACGAATGCGACCCTGCCTAAGGGGGAGGGTCGGAACAAATAAGTAATCTGTACCAACAAGATTTTTTAAGAATAGAATCTAATAATGAGTTCTAAAATAATTTCAATTTAAATTCCTAGGACATATCCAGTTCCTGAGGAAGCAATGTATGCCTCGCTCAAGTAGAATTTTATCATTTGTAAGGTAAGGTGTAACCAATCACATACTGAATTGTACTGACAGGTAGTGACATAGGCTATATATTAAACAGTCAAAGGATACTATAAAGGAAATAAAGCAATATTCTGTGGGATATCCTTGGTTCATCTAGATTGTTGGAAGAGACTTCTATGGTGTTCCAGTTACCGAACTAGAATACCCACAAAAGGAATAAGGACCTTAATAAAAGGATAACTCAAGATTTAAAGAAGGTAAAATATTAAAGTATGATGCCTCTATCTCTGTTGTACGAAGAGGGAATAGACAGAACAACCTCTTTCTTTCTATCCTTATTAGAGAGACACGTAAGGGACGGAACGTACCCAGACGGATATTCTAAGAACCCGTGTTGGTGGATGTACCATACCCTACCTTGCATATAAAGAGCAAGGCAAGTGAAAACAGAGTCTAATGGTGATGTGAGATGCATTCGTGAGAGAGTACGGTCCCCTCCCTGACACTATATAATCCTCTCGCTTTCTACACTATAATGAGACGGAGGGCATTAATAACATAAACTGAGTATACTGTGTAAAAGGCAGCCCTGAATGGACAATCATACTGAGATCATGAAGATATGATGTATTCTGTAATTTGCATATCGGTTAAATTAAAAAGGGTGATAAGGAATCCTTTAATCTTGTTGGCATATAGCACACTGCAAGATAGTGGCTAAATACAATGCGCCATTCCCTGAAAAAGATGTGAGATACCAAAGATGCTGTAATATGAAATGAAATAGTGAAGGTAATGCGTAGAGTGGTAATAAGACCAGCCTACAATTTACAAGCAATGACACTCTTTTGTATGTATTTTAAAGGGTGTCCTAAATAATTTGTGAAGCCGGTGACCCCAGAGAGTTGGAAAGTTCTGAAGAAGGTGTTCAAGTATTCAGAGTTATGACACCGAAACGCGTCGACGCAGTTCTGTAATTAGAATCCAAGTTTAGCCCAGGGAATAACAGATATCCATACATCTATGATACTGTTAGTAGCCCAGAAAAAGAACGTAAGGAGGCCTTTGGATATTTGAAAAGGAGTGGCGAGATAACGTGTAGGCCACTATTAGTTGGGGGTTTCTATTGTCTAGATATTATGTAAATCATGAATGTAATCTTCTGAGTCTTCTCTTTCATGTATTGAATACGATTTTTTGATGTATTGTAGTATCTTTCTCTCCTTCTTTTATAAATTGTGAATTGCATTGTATTGAATTACATTGTATTTTATGTAACACATTTTTCAGAAAATCTTTTCTGAAATTTTATTGATTTGTGCATAAATTTGTGTTCTTATTGTATTAATTTTTTAACAGTAAAAAGTCTGTGAACGTTCATTCTAGTGTGGAAATCGATACTGTGTACGTCCCATATTCTTCGGGAGTGTATGAGTGTGAAGGTATATACTTATACAATAGAATTGAGTGTTTCCAGGGATTCTCCCTTGACTTGCACCAGCAAAGATTACACCAAACAAGCTGCTGACCTGACCCAAAAACTACAAGAACGCGGGTACCCGAAGAGGTTAATCGAACAGACCAGGAAACGTGCTAGGAACCAGACCACATATTACAAACCCACCTCAAGAAATTCTCTACTACAGTTCGATAGCTTCCATCCACGACCCTTAAGAGAGAATCTCCCTTTCGGGCAATTTTTGCGCATCCGACTCAATTGCAGCTCCAGCAAAGATTACACCAAAACAAGCTGCTGACCTGACCCAAAAACTACAAGAACGCGGGTACCCGCAGAGGATAATCGAACAGACCAGGAAACGTGCTAGGAACCAGAACCGAGAAGCCCTGCTGGAGGCACCAGCGCACATAGACAGCACCACACCTTTAACTTGTGTTACAACCTATAATGGTATCTCTAACCATGTGGCCAAAATCATCAGAAAAAACTGGAGAATCTTAAACACTGGCAATAGAGACTGGGAGCAACCCCTACTCGCCTATAAGAAATCCAGCAGTTTAAAAGATCAACTGGTATCCACCCGACCTAGGGCCACCACCACTCCTGACAACAAAACGCTACACACAGCATGGGGCCTCCCAAGAGTCACCAGACACTACCCCTGAGGTGACTTCAGCATCTACCATCTTACTAAACACAGCAAAACCCTTGATCGAACCCGGCAAAACATGGCACCAAACGAAACACACAAACTGTAATTCCACAAATCTCATCTACCTCACAGAGTGTCCCTGCAAACTGAGATATGTGGGAATGACCACAAGGAGAATACAGACTAGGATTACGGAACGCAGGAGCATGATCCGGTGTAAAAAAACAATCAACAAACTAACGGAACACTACCTCCAGTCTGGTCATACACCAAATGATATGAGGTTGACTGTCATTGAACAAATACCAATACACCCGACGGACAATGATAAAACACTGTTGACCAAAAAACAATGCTGGATATACAGATTGTCCACCCACACCAAGGGTCTTAATGACAATATATCGTGGAACAGTCTCCAGAGCTGATTGCCCCATCCGGTTGCCAAATGATTTATAATACAGAACATCTATAGGGAAGCTGACACACCTTGTATCATAACATTCTATGTGATGCTGCCCAGCCCCTCAGTACAGCTCACACTGGCCAATGTACTTCCGTGTCACACGCCGTGAGTACGGCGCTAACTGTCATCTCCCCCGTCGTACTGATGCAGCCCATTCCCTCAGTATAGCCCAGCCTAGAGCCAACCATCACACTGGCCACATGTGTACGGCGCTAACTGCCATCACCACTGTCATACTAATACATCCTTAGACCTAAAAGTGGCACACTAGAGACATCAGTATTAGTGTTGTTTGCCCATATCCTTCACTTGTCACAAACTGGCCAGCCCGCCAAAGTACTCTTTCTACTCAACCATGTGTTGCCCGGTGTGTACACACTTAACCATAAGATGTGGGAAGACCCGACCCAGCTCCCAGGGCAGCCACACCCCATACACGCCCACCATTCTAGCAAGGTTAACGTCCCGCAATTGACGCCCACAACCTCTGAAACTAGCGCTTCACGTTGAAGTAGGTAAGGCACACAAGAATGTTTTCTCTTTCTACCATTTTCTAAGAAAGCTACTCGACTACGATAATCGCGTAAAGCCACGCCCACCCTAATGAGCGCCAGCTGAAACCATGAACCTGCATAAAACCACTTCGACTCCACACAACAGTACACATGGAGCTCTTGACCGGACCATAGGTTTGCAGCAGTACCGAAGACATTGGCAAGAAAGTGCACAGAATTGGGTCACGCTCTCTGTACCGCCACCAGTAGTGCTGCCTCTGGCTGCTACTGCGTGAGCACCTCATTACCGCTCGTAGCAAGAACCTGTTTATAATGCGTTTTTCTCCCTCTCTTGTAATCCAAGTGCGCACAGGTCTCGGACCCCCGGCAGAGACCCTTGGAACTTTCCCCCCGTGGTTAGGAGTAAGCATTAATCATGTATATATACAAATTTCTTTTCTCTTTCTCAATTACCAGAGAAACTAGCCCGCGCCTCCAGGTATTAGCACCTTTACTGCATAAATACCTCATTCCGGCTAATGACACAAATCGCCACTACCGCCTGAGTACTGACAGCCTTACCGTTGTACACTCTCGGCACCTGACGCCGACTCACATATTACGTGCCTCAAAACCCACGTGTTCTCAACCATATGTGTCTGTGTTTGTCCTGTCCCATTTTTCTTTCCCTACAGGTACAAATGGAGAGGAAACACCTCTCACAATTACAGCACCATAGCATGTGCTACACATACAGGGTACTGACAGCATATTAGACCCCTGTACCACCCCCACAAATATAAAGGTCCTGAAGAAAGCCAGTTTAGAAAAAAGACTTGGCTGAAATTAGTAGACCATACAGGACGTGGAAGGCCATAAGTCTATCCCTACACGTTCTAAAGCCTTTGTTTTAACCCTGCCAGGGGCCCACCAATAAAGTAAATGTTTGGGACCCCTTGGACAGAATTTTAAAACCTCACTCAACGCACCAGCACTCATACTCACGTAACAAAACCCGCTCCACTGTAGTCAGGCGTCGTAGCACACCTGAGCTACCCTCGGTACCTCGGGTGGGGCCTGATGATGAAGCATGCCACCAACTAGGTTGGTGAGGGAGGGCCTTCATAAAAAACCAATCGGTTTTCCCTTTGCAGACAGTACACGTACATTGTCGTAGTAGCTAGTTTTTCTTGTTTATCTCTTGATCAGAAACATTAACATTTAATTTCCATTAGGAGAAAAGACTTCCCAATCCAATCCAAATAATTTTATTTTGGCCGCTAGGGCCATCAAAGTGCAGTTTAAAAACAAGTATAATACATTTGTATAAAAATTATGGATTTCTCACATTCATCTAATAAAAAATAATCATCCAATAGACATACACGAATTACAAATCTCACAGGCAAGTGAAAAAGCTTCATGATACAGTCAATAGCCGGTTGTAAAAAGATAAAAGCAGCCAACTAAAAGAGAGCTGCATCCGAAGAATAATACACAACTTAAAATGCTGGGCTGCGGCACTAAACCCAAAGCATACGTTTAATTGATAAATCTATCTAAAATCAGAACATTTCTACAGCTCTGTGGTTCTACTTTAGGATAGTTCTTTCGGCTGTGCCACATGCTATTTAAAAAACGGGATACAGTAAAGAAAATTGGTGGATGGGTGTGATACTTTAAAACTCTGTAGGGCTCTGTACAGCACACAAAGCCCAGGTTCTTACAGAGTTGTATTAACCAACGCTTGCGTGGCAACCAATAGGCTGGACAGAGAAACAGGATGTGTATTTCAGACTCCACCTTATAGTTACATGCAAGGCAATCCCCCTATTGTTTTTTGATCCATTTGCTTGTAATTGCTAGTAACGGGAGGGTCCCTAGTCTAAATTGCATGTAAAGTTTCCTGGCCAGTAGGGGTTGAATAAAATCCAGAAACTGTTCCTTGCTGTATGTATTTTTAACTAACAGAAATTCCGCTGATAAGCAACCATATGAGGCACTTTCTTCTAAGGACATTAAGTTGATTTGTCTGAAACATTTGACAAGTTCTGGCTTAGATATCATGGCACTTGGGAGTTCTCCAGAGGCCCGGTTTTCCTAGCTTAGTGTCTAGGTCCCTTATGTGGCGGAGCCACAGGGTTTCTTTGTTAGTACATTAGGTCAGGAGCTCCTTTAGCTCAGCCCTGTAAACGGACAACTCTGGGGTCACCCATAGCCTCCTCCAAAATGTTAGTGGTCTCAGGACAATCTCTTGGTAAAAGAGGACTGATGCCCATGTCCATCCGGAGGGGAATGAGAGGAGTACAACTGGGTAGGCCTACGAGCTGCCGCATTAAGTTGTTCTCAACCTTTGTTAAGTTAGAGGTGGAGCAGTGCCCCCACAGCTCCACCCCATATAACGTGGCGCCCCTTGCTTGAGCTTTATAAATTTCCACCACAGGGGTTACTGGTTTAAAAACTGAACTTCTGTACATCTTCATTATACCACCCACTGTCTGGCATAGCCGGAGTCTTGCTTTGGCCAGCTGGGGCCCCCATTCAAAATACTCTGCCAAGATAACTCCCAGATAATCAAATATCGTTACTCTTTCTAGAAGAGTACTATTTAGAGAGGGATTTGGCCTAGTCATGCTAGGGGGTTCAAGACCATAAATTTAGTTTTAGTTAGATTTATCTCCAGCCCTCACAGCTTACGCTGGATGCCCATTGATGTTTTTGAGAGTAGCAAGGTATCGTCGGCAAACATCAGGGCAGGCACCCTCGCTGATGCTAGCTTGGGAGCGTTGTTGTCCTTGATGTTTATGAGATAATCGACCAGACTGTTAATGATAAGACAAAATAAAGTAGCGCATCCCTGTCGAACTCCCTTTTGGACTGGGAAGCAAGAAGTAAGTTCCCCATATTTTCCAAAGCGTACTTGGGCAAAGTTTCCCAGGTGGAGCCTCTCTATGACCTTGAGTAGATAGGGTGGAATCCCAAGATCACTCAGCACCTTCCAGAGCTTCTCCCGAGGGACCAGATCGAAGGTCGACTTCAGATCAACAAATATAAGGTAGAGGCTTCCACCCTCTATAGTCACCGTTTTCCAGAAGAGTAGTTGTAATCTCAATATCTGGTCGACACTGTTATAGTGTTTTCAATAGTGTTATTGTTAATTCTTAAATGATCAGTTCTCTTTGCAAATTGTGAATATTGGGGTACTGCCATCCTAAACGATTAAGCATTGCACGCGTAGCATCATGGGCAAAACTAATCCTCCAACCTCTCGCCCTCTCACACGACAAAAAGCAGCTCTAATACCCCCAGTCCTGAGTTTAACAGCTATAGATAAAATGTTACAAAAAACAATAGGGGTGGTAGCTTCAGCTATTGAGAACACCGAAAGACACCTTTCCCTTACTCTAGCTATACCCCCCTTTGCCGTCAGGGAATGTATCTTTAGCCACTTGTAACTCACCTGACTCACTCTTAACTTCTTCCTTTGCTGAGCTTCCATGCGCACAGATAGTGCAAGATGTTAGCTATCCTATTAATCCAGCACCTGTGATAGCTTCTAAGGTGATTAAAAAGGCACCTAAGCATCGGCCCAGAAAAAAGAAATTAAAAACGCCAAAAAAAAACACCTAAGATAACTACATCTGCCCTAGATACCTCCCAGGATGAGCCAAGTACCCCCTTTTCCACTCTAGCACCCCCTGTCTGGGCCACTAACTTATTAATCGATCTTCAAGCCCAAATGGAACAGCTCATCAAATCTCAGTTTAAAATCTTGTTGAGTAGAATTGATAAAGTTGTCTCATTGATTAACAATAAGAGTCGAGGAGGTGAACAGTTGCCCATACCTATCGGGAACAACCCTGCGTCAATGGTTTTAGGAAACACTAACCAGGTGGTTCAGGGTCCTAGCTCTATCGAAGGGCTTTGACCTGACGTCCTGGTACAAGGATCGGTGTCAATGAACACGTGTAAACGTACCCCTAACACTGGTCCCCGGCCCTGCTATCCGCTCTAGGGTGCACCCTGATAAAGCTACTTTTCCCACTCTAGACCCACTCTAGACCCACCACTCTAGACCCACCCATAATTCAAAAAGCCATTAGTAAGCAGCAGCCAGAGGGGGGTCAGGCACCTAAAAAGCACAACATGAATTCTCCCAACAATGGAATCCGACAATCACTACTCTGCCCCCAGCTACCACCCGAGGCTTCTCCGTACGTGGTGGTACTAACCGGTGTCCCCCCGCTGTTGGGCGAACGAGGCGAAAGATACACCGAGCTGAAGAATAATATCATTTTTTAGCTAAACAGACATAGACCATTAATGAGATCGGGTCAGGGGGAAATTTTATTTGCCAGAAGAGTTACCTGGCTGGGGACCAAACCAAAAGATATTGGAGGGGACTGCGTGATTGTTAATTTCAGGGATCCCGGAGTGGTCAATCACATCCTCGACTGGGGAGGACCCTGTCAAATGGGTGCAATCAATCCATTTCCTTTTGGGTATTTCTACCCTCTGGAAATAGTACCTGGTGGATTTGGACCAACCCATTTCCACCAAGGTGGCCTGGAGGGGGAATATAATATACCCATAGCCAATGAATTTAGCGCCTTGAATAATGTAGACTGAATATTTCCGTTGGGGTCCAATAAAACGGATTCTAATATAGCTGGGTGCCCCATGGAGGTAGGCGTGATGGCTGAGGAGGGCCTATCCTAGACGGTTTCTGGGGTTAAGGAAGATGGACTAGTAATACCCCCCTTAAGCCCAAGTGCAAATACATTCTCCTAAAAAGAGGGATCCAAATTGGATAATCTTGCTGGGACCCCTCCTATTAACACGCCCTCTTCTATCATACCCAGTCCTCTAAGGGCGGGACCCCTCAGATCATTAATAGGATCCTGGAATGTAGCAGGGCTGGGATCTAAGTTATCCAATCCAGAATGGGGTGAGTTGATGGACCAGTATGATCTGTGCGTGTTTCAAGAAACTTGGATGGTGACTGCCCCCATAAGGGTGGGATTTGCAACATTCCATCTACCTGCTGTACAGGGACCTAGGGGAAGAACTTCGGGGGGACTGTGCATCTGGGTATCTATGCACTTGGGGTGTACAGTGAAAGTAATAGATTCTCATTCCCTGGACATTCTCCTTATCGCCCTTAAATATATGGATGGTTCAATGGTGGTATTTGCGCCCTAACCCCCGCGATCTGGGGCTATCTATGTTAAAGGCTCTTGACGAACTACTCTCATCTTTTTCTCCATCGACACATAGAATCATTGGGGGTGATCTCAACTGTCACTTCGACCCTTTGATGGGGATCCCCTCTGTAACCTTAGAAGAGGATTCCATTTGGCATATCCAGGAGTGTTCCATGTACCTGGCTAAGCGCTTAATGCCAGTGGCCCTACAGATCAATAAGCTTCTAGTAACCCACTCTCTTAGAGCCTGCAACGGCAGATTCCCTCCTGATTTCCCAGGGAATTCTACATTTAATAGAGTGGGGAAAAGCACAACCATAGACTATATCATGGTCAATGTAGAATTCTGGTCTCAAATAAGGGCTTTTGCGTAATACAAAGGGTAGATAGTGACCACAATCTTTTGTCACTAGAACTAAAACACACACTGGGTTACCTTCATGGATCAGGGGAGATGGAGATTTGTGCTGACATGAATATCTGGTTGACGGTTGACATGTTTGATCTGAAGCCGGCCTGGTAGGGACTTAGTATTTGTTCTTCCTCCATCCAGCCCTGGAGACGATCCAAAAGCACCCGGCCGAGAAGTTTTTGGGTGGTATCAATTTAAATAATCAGCCTGTAGTTAGAGGGTAAAAGGGGACAGCCTTTTTTAAGTATGCGCACTATCTTCGCCCCACGCCAGATATCAGGGGGATCCTTACCCTTTATAACGGCATTAAAGAGGGCACACAGGTATGGTGCCAATATTTTTGGTTCTTCCCGGAAGAGATCCCCCGGTAGTTTGTCTAGACCTGGCGCTTTGTTGCGGGTAGCTTTTTTTTTAGTTTTTTTTTTATTTCAAGTGTTTTTATTAAAATATAAAATGAGCATATCAGAAATTATATATACAGTACATAGTAATACGGCGCCGTTGACTTAAGAGAAGAGGAAAGAAGAAAGAGAGGGGGGGGTTGGTGGGTGACTAATCTGTGACCAGGGCTTCCACTTTTTAATGGCAATTCCTACTTCGGTCAAGGTGATCTCCGATACCCCCGCCAAGTTGACCTTCGCTATCTTCCTAGGGGAGTAGAATTGACAGAGCCACCGTCCCCAATGGTGTATAATGACCCAAAGTGGATTTCCCAAGCTTCAGGCGCTATGTTAGGCTCAATGGCCGATCTCCCTTCCCTGTCGCCCGAGCTTAATATGGCCCAGAAGGTTTCCAGATTTTTATTGTTAAGGGCAATCCTGAGGGATTCCCACCTCTCTAATTCCAAGTTTTTTTCCTCCTGGTAGGTGATCCATTTGTACGTTGGCCTAGAAAGTGTGGTTAGTATCCTGTCCTTTGTCTTTGACGCATCCAGAAGATTCCTCTTAGCTTTGCGTCAATTATCGTTGAACGAGGAACATTGGTTTTTGTTGGTTTTCCACCTACGCACGTAGTTAGCTTGGTGTGTATATCCCTATCTCTTTTAAGTCCCGGGTGGGCCCATCCCCCTGTGTTGCCTCCCACATTTTATCTATCATTGGGATTGCTAGCTGGTACACTTTGGTGAGCTTACAGGGAGACTGTTGTATATGGCCCCAGCTAACCATTCCTCTGTTTGTTAGAATTAGTGGGCCTGTCCCATTTGTGGTGATAGGAGTTGGATTGGAAATGCCAAGGTCCCATGGTTTTGAGATCAAGTTGAGGGCATTTTGGCCACTTTCCTGCCTCTGTGTGATGTAACAATCAATTAGGGAGGATTGACCTACTCTGTTAAATGTGTAATGGCTAGGCTGGTCGGATTTAGTCCGTTCATTGCATGCCCTGAGTGATAGGGATAAGGGTAAGTGAGTTGAGCTGTATTACCAGAGGTGACCATACTTTGGTCTGTGTGGTCAGGGGATCGGAATAGACCAGTAAAGATCTTCTTCGGTGGGAGCGGAATGATTAGGGTCAATGAGGGGTTCAAAATAGCAATTAAAGTCACCTGCCACAATAAACCATATCTCTGGGTCCAGAGTAGGAATAAAGTGACCCAGATGGTCGATTGTTATCATCTGCTCTGCCCGACAGTCAAGGTGGGTACCTACCCAGATCGAGAGGCCACCCGAGGCTCTGCCCCTCCTCCCCAAGGATGCCAGAATGTTAAATGAGGCAAAACCCATCTTGTGGGGGTTTTCCCTTGCCCATGTTTCCTGGAAAAGGCATATATCGTGTTCATCAACAAATTCACCCCAGTCAGGGCAGGGCAATTTGTTTTTGATACCTGCTAGGTTCCACGAAAGTAACCTCATCCCGCTTGCCTGCCCACTTCCCTCCCTTGCAACCTTAGGGGCACCAGCATGGTGAGATAGATGGTCACCAGTGTTAACCCCAGTCTACATAACTAATGCCCCCCGGCAGTACGGGGGAAGTCACATTGTGGGTTCCATTTTATCCGGATCCTTCCGATAAGGGAGGCTAGAGCTGTTACCCCGGTATGTACATTTCGAGCCACCACCATCTTTGCCCATCGTGTCATGACCTACCGGATCTATATCCACACCCTTGAGAGGTCCCTCCATTAGTTAGTCTACCTCCTCGAGGCAGCAATATCTACTGTTCAGCGGGATCTTGAAAAGCCCCTGGACCTTTTAATGGAAGTAGAGACGGTTCACAGCTTCTAGGGTACGATTGAGGTTGTGGGTAAAAGAAGTCCAAAGGATGAAGGCCTTTTGGGGGTGGTTTTAAGTAAGTTGGTAACAGTTTCGGGGTTATTAAAATTAATGACTACACAGTCACCCGATTAGCTTTTTCTGCGGTTGCCTACCCACCCAACCCTTCTAACCATTAGTATCTGGCATAGTCAAAGTGCTTGTGTCTAGCCAGCCAGAAGAAACATTTGTTTCTCAGCTGAAATTGGGTTTCCTTAGAGTTCAATTCAGTTGGCGGGACCCCTGTCAAAACGGCTCCATACGGAGAGCAAGGAGGGGGAATATTCATATTGGACATTTGGATAGGCCTGACTCCCCTCACTGGGTTCTTGTACCTGTTGCCCTCTGACTTGTCTGTTAATAACTTGTTCTTGGGTGCAGGATGTGTCACCCCTGTGGGAGGATGACCTATTATTTCCTCTGAGCTTGTGGCTTACACCCATGCCTCTCTGGTGCATGTGGTCACTCTGCTCCCACAAATCTAGTCTGGTAGGGGGACCATCATGGTCATATATATACGCCCCGGGCGGGGATATTGGGCCCATGCAATTTGCCTGGCAGCCCATGTCAATACATCTCCCTGTCTTACTAGGGGATTGGTTATGGGAGTCAGTTGATCTAGCTTCCCTTGTTGCCAGTGCTGTCTCCAGACTGTCTAAACGCTTAATACGGGGGGTGTAACGACCGGATTTTCAGACCAGATATCACCAGCTCACCAAGACACCACCAATCCAGCCGAAACGTAACCGTCTCCCTCCCCAGAGCATACTTACCACAGTTCCTAGGTACCTTCCTGGGGATGGGGAATTAGCAATATACAAGCTCATATCATCAAAAACACCACTAAATCTATAGGATTACTAGGAATACTCACTGATTACTAAGGAATTCCAGGTCACATCCTATGATCTCACCTTATAGTCTCACGGCAATCTAGCCCAGACTATGCTACTCTCTTCCTCATGGTGGAGAGCAGTTCTAATGCATCTACCATTACACACTGACCTCAATCAGTGCTCACGCAAGCCGCAATCCTGCGGGTATACACACCGTATCCTCCTGGTGCTCACTCAAGCCGCAATCCTGCGGGTATACACACCGTATCCTCCCGGAGCTCACGCTGCCGCCACAATCGAGTGACGATACACACCGTATCCCTCCAGTGCTCTCACTAATGCCGCTACACAACGGCGATCACTGTCCTATTGATACCTTCAACTCTCTCTCTTTGTTGTATATATCTAATATCTACTGGGGATGTCTCATACACAATATTATATTTTATGTGGTAGATAGACAGTTCAATCCTCTCACACAAGAATGGCCAAATCACAACATGCAAAGGTTATGCAAAGGTTATTCTCTGATTTAGGCACTCCCTGCTCCCTTGCTCAGTTACCACTTACCCGGACGGGAAACACATCCGTCCACATAACAGCATCTGACTAGAAGAAAGGTTAGTCTCATCATAAAAACAACACCTGCACAGTGGTTCACTGAGAACTGGGGTCCCTTTATTACACAATAGCAAATTATAATATCACAATAACTAGCAATCTAGACATAGCCTGAAAAGTAAAGGGAAATAGACACATCTAAGGAATACACAGATCTGCGGGGTCTCTTTATTAGAATGGCAAACCAGAAAGATCAGATTACTAACACATCCACATATAGCTGACAGGAACTGTAGATAGCTGAAAAGGGAAATAATGAATTATAACAGGACTGCACACCGCTAAAATAAAAGGGATTAATCAGTGCAACAATACAGTAGGGAATATAGCCTAGGAAATAAAGGAAAAGATTAATATATATATATATATATATATGGGCACTAATATAACAGGACAGATATCACCTGATTATTATGAAGTCTTGTTCTAGCTGTCATCTGGGTCCCTCTCTCGTCTGTGCCTTGGCTCATCTCAGATTCTCCCCTGCACTCTTGGACACACATCTGCGCCGATCACTCTGCACTGGATTCCTCTCTACCACGAACTGTCTTCACCTTCTAACTTCAGTCTAATGATATAGTTTCTGCCACTCTGATAACCATCTGCTCCACTAGCTTCTTCACTCTGTCTGATTGTTCCAGCTCCAATGTCCAACTCACTCTGGCTGCTCCCACAGACTAATCCACGATATAACTTCAGTCTCTTCCAAAAGGTATCACTCCAAACTCCAGGTGTTAACTGCCTGCTCCAACTGATCTCTCATGATGTAACTTCATTCTGTCTCCAAAGCATCTTACTCCAACTGCAAAGCAACTTATTCTGCCTGACCAGCTCCCTCTGATCACAACTCCTTCTGACAAGTAACTGCTTCTGACTTCTACCATTTCAAGATCCATCTGACCACTCTGCCTCTCTGCACTTCGCTAATATGGAATGCTCTCCCCTAGTGGAAAGTTCCAGCCAGTAGCCTCCTCCCACCAAATCCATGTACCAGGCTCCCTGCTCCAGATGCTCTCACAGTGATCAGCTGCTCGTTTCGTCTAGAGACTTGAGCCCCATGGACATTTCTTGATAAGATTCAGCTCCGGCCGGTTATCTCTAGTTTGCAAAGAGCGAACAACACCTCATAACTAAAACATCACACTTTGACCTACAAGTATCTCTGTCTGCAGAGGCAGAAAGCAAAATGGAGTCTCTCTGGTTCTGGGCCTTGTAGGCCCGAAAAGGATGAAATAGACACATAGCTCTATCAAAGTACATACACACACCCTACCAATAGGTAATATAAAGTCAGAACTACAGGATCCACCCTCTACTATAGGTCTTCAGGCCTGAAAATGATGAAAGGACACATAATTATGTCAAAGCCAATAGGCAATAGATGGATTAGAGTCAGAAATAAGGGATCTATCATCATATAAAGCGGCTATCCTCTAGTTTATGCTTCTAGGTCTGAAAAGAGGCCTGAAAAGGACCAAAACAAGCTAAGAATAGGGATCTAGGATGGTAGCAAGCTAAGGTCACCATCACTCAGAAATAGAACCAAAAACCCAGTCACGACAGGGGGTCACTTCTTCTCTGATAATGGCCCTCAAGTTGTTTTGCAAATCTGTCATCAGATTCAAAGCCCACGCCGGATAGATTGGGTCTATGGTGTTTGTCGGTGTTCTACCTAGGGTCAGTTCTTGCTCTTCCCCCTCCAAGTGGACTGGATTGCCCTCACCAAATTTCTTTTTTTCTTTTTTGGACCAACCTCCAGGGATGGCTTGTGCTTTCCATTCTTAAGAATATTCATAGTAGTTTTACTCTTTTGCACTACTTTCTTGCAGGGGACAGCCAGTGGTGTAGGTGACAGGGGTTAAATGTCTGACTGTGTTTGGGAGATGTCTAATGGCATAGCCACATCAGGAGGTGGAATGAATAAGTCTGGTGTAAGTGAAAGCCGCCTTTCTGTTAGCTCAATTTCAGTATCTACCGCCCCTATTGCCCTCTGCAACTTTCTATCTATAGCTGTTGGGGATGGCGGTTTTGAAGGTACACTAGTAGTTTTGGCTTTAGATGGGCCTGCCCTTCTCCCCATTTTGTGACTTCCTACTGGTCCAGTACCCCAGGGCTCTCTGCCCTAGGTCAAACCAACAAGCGACTATTGTATGCAACCTGTATTTAGCTTCCCACTTGGGAGCAAAAACCAGAGAAAGCCAAAGGCCAGTGACCAGGTTGAACAAAAATGCAGACTACCCCAACAACTCCCCCCTACTGTTGTGCCCAACCCAATTGCTTGATGAATGTGGTGTTGGATCAGTCTGCTGAACCTTGAAGTTCCACAGAACACAGTTTGAGCCAGTGATGTAGATAATAAATCCTTGATAGAAACTACTTGATGCAGAGGGGCACTAAAGGGCTTACCCGCTAGTGCAGCTGAGTCACGGGTCACCACGGACAGGGGTTCTGGCCCTGCCGTGCCTCTTCCGGTCAATGACGGGCGCAGGGTGGGCCCACCCCCACCCTTGGCCCGGGCTTTGTCCGTGTGTGTCCCATGCCGTGGGAGGTGAGGCTGCGCTTTGTAGCGCGCTGGTACCGCCTCCCCCTCACCTGTGGCAGGGGTGACGTGGCAGAAAGACGGGAGGACGTAGCATTGTACCCTAGTACTTAGAGTCCCACCAGGGTGAATGGCGGAGAAGACTGGTGGCCTTAATGTCAGTGGCAGAAGGTAAAAGCTGCAATACCTTGGGCTTAGGCTCCCGCCAGAGCAATCAGTGCAGCAGTGTTGGATGTATGTGCCCCACTAGAATAAACGTGTCCCCTTTGGCTTACTTATAAGATTCTAAGATTAGGGTCTTCCGGGATAAAATATAAAGGAGAGTGCCCCCCGGATTAAGTCTAGCCCTCAAAATACCTTGATATATATTGACAGCCATACTCCAATAAAAACAGATATTACGATTGCCTAGTTTGCACAGTGAGCACAATAGTCAAAACATACAGTTGTTCAGTATTCAATACAAAACAAAGCTGATAAATAGTCTGTGCGGCTTCTTGTTTAGGATGGTATTGCCCGATCTCTTGTAGCTACTTGAATGTCCCACACAGTCCTGTACAAATGGAGAGAGCTACCAACTCTGAAAAAGTGCCGAACAGTGCAAAAGTATATTTAAATAATCTCACCCTCAGGAATGAATACCCCCTCCCAAAGAATGACAATAGTATAGCACAACCAGCCTCATCCGGTCTAGGACGGGCTCGTCTTGGCCTGGTCTTCACCCGGGCCAGGCACGCCCCATGCGCGTCCCGTGCTGCGGGAAGCCTGCGACCGTTTTATGGCGTTCCTGCGCAGTGAAGACTTGTGGCCCCTCCTCTGAATCAGCACAAACAGGGAATGGCAGTAAAGTACCTCAGTGCGTGCAAAACAAAAGGCTCCCACTCTGCGGGAAGCCTAGGACCATTTTATGGCGCTCCTGTGCCGTGAAGTCTCATGGCCCCTCCTCCGAACCACCACAATCAGGGAATGGCAGTAGAGTACCTCAGTGCATGCAAAACAAAGTCTCCCACGCTGTGGGAAACCTATGACCGCTTTATGGCGCTCCTGCGCCGTGAAGACTCGTGGCCACTCCTCCAAACCGGCACAATCAGGGAATGGCAGTAAAGTACCTCAGTGCATGCAAAACAAAAGCGTTTTAGAAATTATAATGTTTTCTAGGGATATAGATTCAAATAAAACTTTTTATTGCCCTTAAAGGAAAAAATATTTCTAATCTGACTCTCTGGGTGTAAATGTTACGATATTCTTAACACCTTAAATAAAAATATCATATTTTTCTTGAGTCGTTCAAACAGTACTTTATATGGAAGAAAAGGCAAGAGTTGTGGGGTGGGCGGAGGAAACAGATAAATGGAGGAAGATGAATGTGCGTGCTTTAGACAGACAATGCCAGAGCCAGCAAAAAAGAGACAGGGGGGAGAGGACACAGAGATGGAGAGAGAAAGTGCAAGATAAAGAAAGGATGAGAACATGAGAAAGAGGAGAGGACTAGAGTGAGGGAGAGAGGTAGTGAAGGAAGGGGGGAGAGAGAGAGAGAGACGGAATGCGCGCAAGAGAGCGTAATCCCAGGGTGATGAAGAGTTAAACTTCCGGAGTTTACAATTCCTTACCACACAGAGTAAATATACATCTCCTTGCTGCACTGTTTCAAGTCCATGATTGTACCCAGTGGTCGAAGTGGGGGAAAAAAAGTAGGGGAACGGTGGGCGGAGACTCCAAGGGCAGGGATAACCCAAGGATTGGATCAGTGGGCGGAGTCAGAGGTGTGGCCAAAATGTGCCAAACATCCCAATTTTTAGTATTTGTTTGGCATTTCACCGACCAGTTACAGCTTATTGTATTATTTAATTCAACCAATCGATACACTTGATTATTTAAGGTTTAATAGAAGTTATTGGCATTTAAATACATTCACAAAGGGCCGGCTTTAGTGCTAGTGGCGCCCTGTGCAACAATGTTTGTTGGTGCCCCCAAAGATCACCTACGCCTGGGACACTACAGAGAGACAATCATTTATACGTGTGTAAATCACTGTGAAGAAAATAGAAACCTTCTCAGGGGTCTCCTGGTCCTTTTAAATCAACAAAGAAGAGATTGGCACAGAAGCTGTAATATAAAGAAAATATATTTATTGACCTCAGATGAGGGAGACTACGTCACACAGTACCCTAAGGAAACTGTAGGGGGCATTCTAAGGAGTACAGAAAACAGGGGCCTTATATATGCTTAGGTTTACATAGTCAGCATAAAACCAAGGGGCGGTCCTGGCATCTACCATCAGGCAAAATGACTAATAGGGGCATACAAGATTTGCTTGCTCAACAAAGTGGGGGGAGAGTTATTTCTCCTTACATCAGCAAGAATAGCCTGACAGTTATAACATAAGAGCAGGTGCATTCTACTAGCTTGGCCCCTCTGAGCATGTACAAGACTCTGGAAGAGGGAAATAGCACATGGCAAGCACATGGCTGACTAAGATGGCTGCCAAGTACAAAATGGCTCTCAGCTCATGCTAACAGATCCCTGCAATCTTTAACAGATGGTCCTTTTAGCATGAGCTAAAGACATTTCTATGATCCAGTAGGAACATAGAACCAAAATGCACATTTATTTTCATAAATGTATCAATATCCTAATTCATTGCTAGGTGGGCATTTTTCATTCTAAAGATTTGATTAAGCAGCTATATATAAGGTATAAGCAGGAGTACAGAGGGAACAAAGCATTGGGTCATAATTAACATACAGATAGCAGGAGAGAGTAATGACTATTATCACAAACAGAATTATCAACTTTCTAGCCCTAAGCAAAAAGCAAATCCTAGAACCATCTAGTAAAAACATTTTCAGGGCTCCTATGCATTTCAGTGACCATCCATTTCAATTTCAGAATAGCCAACAGCACATATCTAATAAAAACATCTTCAATAGACTTTTCCGGTGTTTCCTTTATGAGGGCTAATGAGGGCTAGAACATCAATCATATTCAAGGAAAGGGCAAGGTAACATTTTTCAATTGCTCAGAAAAACGTTTTTCGTGTAGAATATATATTATGAGTAATGCAAATATTAAAGCAGTGAGACAGATTATTACAAAAACAATCCTGGCTCCAAGGGACCGGGAGGAGCACACTAGGTCATAAGAATTAACCCTGGGCGAAGCACTACGCTACGCTCGCGTAGTTTGCGAAGTTTGCGCAACTTCACACTATGCGAGCTGCACGTAGCACAGTGCGAACACGCGTAGTGCAGCGTAGCGTAGTGCAGCGGTAATTTTTTGCTTGTTCGCGGTCCTCAACGTCATGTTCGCGACCGCGAGCAAGCAAAATTACATTCCGGCGAGATTCTCAACGCGGGGAGGTCAGGTTTCTTATTGCGAGTGGTTGCGCAAGCTCGCGACCGCTCGCAATGAGAAACTACCAGTTCGCGTTGAGAAAGCTGCCGCTCGAGTAAAAATCTACTCGAGCAGCAGAAAACTGTAGCTCGCACTGTGCAAGATGCCGTTTTCAATGATTGCACAGTGCCGGATGCTTGTCCGCACTGTGCAATCATTGAAAACGCATCTTGCACAGTGCGAAC
Organism: Lissotriton vulgaris; assembly: GCF_964263255.1. Taxonomy (NCBI): domain Eukaryota; kingdom Metazoa; phylum Chordata; class Amphibia; order Caudata; family Salamandridae; genus Lissotriton; species Lissotriton vulgaris. Next base: position 541,890 of record NW_028245615.1, on the reverse strand, counting down.
ATGCTACTACGCAGCTCGCGTAGTGCTACGTGAAGTTCGCATAGTGCGAAGTGCACTTCGCGTAGCTTCACGTAGCGCTACTTCGCGAACTACGCCCACCCTTAATAAGAATTAGGACGAGGAGCCGCAAAGGGCTGCTCCTCCTCAAAAATGGGACAACCAAAGGGATACATTTTTAACAAAAAAGAAGTCCTTGGGGAAATTGAAGCCGCTGTACAACCAGCCAGAGGGGAGTCTTCTCCCTGTGTCTGTTTGAGCCTCACAGGCAGGCTCTTGTTGTTTCCATGGTGGAGCTGCACAACTCGCAACTCGAGAATCCTGGCCCAGTTTCAAGGGAAAAGTTTCTTCTTTCGAGATAGGGCAATCACCCTCCAGGGCAAATGCTCTCAGCGATCCTGTCCAGTGTCTCAGGCTGTGCACCAGTTTTCTTCCCTTCAATCTAACAGGCACCAGAGACACAGCACCTGTACCCTAAACTCAAGTCCTTCCCTAACTCCTATATTACTCTATTGGCGCACTCCTCTTTGTTGGGGACACACATTGCATTCAGTGTGCCCAGGTATCTCTTGACCAACAAACAATGGTGCAAACTTGCATTCACTTTGGGGCCAGGATTTAGAGGCCTGATGCTAGGACCTCTGAAGCAACCCTTGTTTCAAAAGGGGTCACCTCAAGCAAAGCCTCCTTGCCGTTCTGGTTGGTATGTGACTCTCTCAGCTGAGCATCAAAAACTTGATCCGTGATTTTTCCTTTCTGATTTGTGACCCCCGTCTTTTGCCCAAGACAGTGGCAGGGGTACACAATTAACATCCCAGGGATTCCCCCCTCACTGAGGTCCGAGTTGCCAGCAACACCTGTGCTGGTTACCTTCACTTTGGCTTCAAGCTGGACTGGTGCTGACTCCCCAAGCTGGATCTGATGTCCGGGTCCCTCTGGCAATGGTTGTAAGGCAGCAAATATCTATTGGTGGACAGAATAAAATGTCTTTAGACAAGGCACAGAAATCATTTATCAACAGATAGGATAGTCTCAGAATACTTCCTAGTCTTGAGATGCCCCATATATTAGCAAGGCACCCAAGAACCACTTCATGTATCTATGTGAGATTAAAAAAAACAACAGCCTGGACCTGTTGGCAAGTATAAAAGGAACGTTTTGGTGAACTGACAAGAGTAGTACGTCACCCAATCCCAAGCAGCCAAGGAAGTCTGTGTTCATTTACTAAATTCTGAGGAAAAGAGATAAACAATAGACATACTCCAAATCCTTACATCTGTGTATTTCTATATTACTAATCTGAAGACCCTCAAGAAAAAAGGAAATGTTCTACACTTTTACTCATAGATTTTACATTACTTGTACAGGACTGCAGACACTTAAAAAATGATTTCTCTTAATAAAAGCACCTACATTGTACGCTTAGGACCATGCTCTCATGGTATAGGTGCAACAGGAAAATCTAAAACTGCTAATTTAACAGGGATTCTTATTACAAGAAGAGCTAAAAACTTCAATATAGTGGGTACATTTTCTCCAGCAGAACATGTTGTGACAAACAAACTCCTATAAAACAATATTTTCTTCAGAAATGTTTGCTAAGGATCACATGAGCATCTTCCCTGGGTTCCACTTTTCACAATCCAAACTATGCAACATCAGCTACACAGACTAGCTAATAAAAAAAACTAGCAATGCCCTTGCAAAACTATGTAGCATGAGAATAACATAAACAATAATGGTGTTATCACCTGAGAATATTAGAACAAAAACTACCCACATCTAGTTCCCCTTAAAGATCAAATAAGGGATCAGCAATCTAGATTACTCATCCTTTCATAATTTCATCAAACAGGATGGGCAGTAACATAACATATTTATTTATTCATTTTATTAATGCTAACAATTTTTAAAACAGTATTACTGAATAGCCAATTAAATGTCTCATGGCTATTTCACAGACAGCTTAAACAGGCTACAAAAGTAAGAAAGAGAGAGAGAAAACATACATTTGCCCACCCTTAATTTGTATAGGAGCTAGCCTACTTCCCTCATTTTGTCAGTAGGAAACCCTGATACAGGTTTCACTTCTGTCAACACTATCAACCCCTATTTGTATCAACTGGGCATAAACAAACTCGGAGGAGGTAAAGAGCACATTGAGCTAGCCAAAACACATGAATAACCAACCACCAATCCCTTTAGCAAGTATACTAGTGATCACATGAGGGCACATGAATTCAAACTAAATCCCATTTAATCAGCCCTTGGACAATAATCTTCAAACTAAAAGCATTAGTGCTGTTTACATGGCAGAGCTATCTGTTAACCTCATAGATGGGGCGCAAATATCCCTCCCCTGTGCTGCGCTGTCCATTGGAACTAGTGCCTGGATGGACGTCCAATGGTCGTGCGCAGCACTGGGGAATGTAGTGCTGCCGTCGGCCAACGCCCTGACTCAGCACTTAAGGGGTTAATCAGAGCTCACATATACCAATATATTACCTTTTGTTCATATGAGTGCATAAGAACTTGCTTTTGCCCCCCAAAAAAGTTAGCAAAACTTCTCCTTCTCTGCCTGCGCTGCCATCTTGTCTTTCAAAAATTGGCAGAGGTCAAAATGGCAAAGGCACACCTTGATCTGGTCCCTGCTAGGCTTCTAATCATAGAACTCGACCTTTAACCCTTTATCAGCTGTCCTATGTTGTGTGCAAGGCTTTCCATGCAGCTTTTTCAATTCAAAGTGACTATGAAGATCACAGCTGAAAGGCAGTCATGTTATTCCTGTTTTCCAGTAATTTAGAAGTAAGAGAATAACTTCTGCTGGTTGTTATATTTATTTTCAATTGTAAGCAGTGTGCTGTATGCTTTTCTAGCGGTATAGAGGTCAGCTATTTGTGTTATACTTAAATGTGTGCATGAAGCCTTAGAGCAGTTTGAAAGCTGCTCTGAGGGTCAGAATTGCTTTTAAACAGTGCATTTTGCCCAATTTCGACTTTGGTGTTTGGGGCACTTAAAAATTAATATCCTACAATATTTTTGCATAATAGGAATCCCCAGAGCGTTCTCTAGATAGCCCAGGAATGGGAAATCAGAACACCACACTACACATAGTTTTCCAAAAAGTGCTCCTACGTATCCTTCGCAAGTCGCAGCACGCCCCAAGCAGTAGATGCTTGGGAAGCCCCAAAGATGGAGCATGTCACCTAAGGGCAACCTCTGGTGAGTGAGGGGACTAAAGAAAATAATTCTCTTTTCCAAACAGGTACATCCAATTGGTAAGACCTGCTCCTTTCTTTTCAGACAGGCTAGCTTCTCACAATCCATGGAGCATGGATTATAGTGTGATACGACAGAAAAAAACAAGCAAACACATTGAGCTCATTCCTGACATTTACAGAAGGGGTCATACACTCAGAACCCCCAAAACAGTGCACTTAAGGCTAGCCATTCTCACACAAAAAGCCCAATCGCTATTTACTCACACAAGTACCACCGATGTCAAACCACATAGACATTTAAACACACATTTAACCCACAAATCAACACTTAGGACAAAAAAAAAGGCAGCCCACCGACTGTACTTAAACCAAACCATTTGTAAAATACTAGTTGTAAGTCATATTTACAAGAAGAGCTTCTTAATAGTAGCCCAAAAGACTGCACAAAAATGGCCCAAATGACTGTTTCATTTTCAAGAAACCAAAATACACCAAATTCACTAGTTTTGACAGGCAGTACACCAAAAAAAACGCTCTGCATATCTCCACTTATAAAAGTGAGCAGAATAGTATCCTTTTTTATGCACATATTTTAATTCCATGGGGTACATAGTCACCAAGGAAGAAATACGTTTTTATACCTAAACCTATTTAGGTATCCCCTCTAGGGGAGCCGGCTGATTCTATTCAAATTCCAAATGGTACCTCCAAAAAGCATCACATTCTTTAATGTTCGCTTGAAACAGGCATGCCAAAAATATTGTAGAATATACAATATTATACGCAAAGTAGCACTTAAGTAATGTGCCGTTCAAATTTTATAAAAAATTGAGAAAAGTCTTCTCATTACCTGCCTACACAAATTGCACTTCATATATTTCCATATTCCATAATATTGGCCAATTTCCATACAATTCCAAAACCAAGCAAAAATCACAACCTCTCATTGCCAAGTTCTGGGTGACTTAACGGTCATTTTAGAATATTCACGCCAAAAAGGTTCTCAGTCAGGAGCGGTAAGCATTTGGAGGACACAAATCAGGAAGACCAGAAATATACTGAGCTACAGAGACAGAGAATCTTAGTGCACAGGGTACCTCCTTAGTAGAGTCCTGTCCTGTCCTCCTCAGTAGATTCCTGTCTCCTTATCTCCACACAAACTCCAAGTGTACTGCCCCTGTTCTCTACGGAGATTACTTATCAAATGACTGTGCAATGTCATAAATTTTATCTGCAAAGGCACGAGATGAGTCTCCTAATTTTTCGTCCTTTTATGCATTAAAAAGACGAATAAGTTATTTTAATGGTACCACAGAAAGCTTCCAGTTGTTAAAGAGTAACTGGGTTGAAAGATAGGCAATCGTCAGACGTGTCTCTAGTTCAGGCGAGCAGAGCTCAGTTGTTCCAGCCGCATTAGACTTGCGGAAGCAGCTGCGCGCAGGATGGCAAAGGTGCGCAGATTACTGCAGCTCAACAGTTTTAGCTGATGCGTCACACGGTGTCAAATCTCTAAGGCAAAATGATTATTATGTCTGCATTGAAAACCATAAAGGTCTTATTTAGCCTAATTAGGGATATTTTTTTGGCCACGGTCCAGGGACACAGCAATCTGCCACGGGTAAATATTTTCTATCTCCACTTTCGTATAACGCAACTTCCTCTTGTCTGCGTGGCTCGGGTTACCCAGCTGTGAGCAGTAGGTTATGAAAAGCACTATTTTGAAACATTGTTCTGCTTTTACATTCGGCAGGAGGTCAGGTGAGTTCCCCTTTTGGTTGGCTTGTGGGATTTAAAAAAATCAGTGGTGCGCGTGCACTACAGAGGAGCGGAAATCAAAACCAGTAGTGCAAATGCACCACAGAGGAGCGGGGCTAGGGAGCATAGCAGCGAGGCGTACGCGCTGCTGCGCATGCCAGCCACCAACGGGAAGGGGTGGAGCAAAGGCGGGACATTCGCCTGCCTTTGCCCAATTGCGTCCTGGCTTTTATTTTTAAAAAGCACGCGAAAGCCAATAGAGCCGCGGAATGCAAAACCACACGCATGAGCGTGTGAGCAGCTTTCAAAACCCCATACAAAAGGGCTTGCTGCTGAAAAGTGTGTGCACACTCCTGTTAAAAGCATTTAAGTAGTGCTGAGAAGTTCCGGTACCATCCCTTACAATTGAAAGTGCAGGTACCGAGTACCTGATGGTACCTGCCCTTTTAAAGCACTGGGAGGAGGGGAAAAGCAAAGCAAGTAAAATAACTTCCAGCAACAGTTCTGCTCATTGAACAAATAGGTGTTGCTTTTATCCCATTTAAAGACACTCGTTGTATCTGCCTTGCAAGGCTCAAAGCCCAGGTTGGTCCTGCAATTCAATTCAATGTATTAATTTAGACCTATTCAGAGATCAACAATTTAAAATGGATACAACATCGATACATTATTATAAATATAACAAAACAAATACATAATTTCTTTTTAAAATGGTGATTAAAAAAAGATGTTAAAAATGTATACAAATTGTAATAAACTAATTCATTTGAGGGCGATCTAATTAGGGTGATCGGGTAATTGACAGTAAACAGATTATATCTAAAACATATAGGTTTTAAAAAACGATGCTTAGCTTCAACCAGGACTTTGCTGGGGCAGATATATAACACAGTGGCTATATCTTGAACTCCTTCTCCAGGAAAAAATCGAGCCTGTCACTTGCAGGCCATATACAAGTTCTGCATAAGGTTACTAGAGGACACCGTGCCCCAGTGCTGTAGTCCGGGGCTTTTACGTAACAGCCAGTTGCTTTTCCCCTCCACCACCAGCTTGTCTGCAAGCATTGTAACTTTCAACACTGTCACCTGTAAGGTAAAACAGACCCTGAAGTAGGCACAGTAACAACAAAAGCTGTCTTACCGTGGAAGAACTTTCCGCCCAATTCATCAAAGAAAATAGCGCTCGCAAAGGGCCAGATTCTGAGAATCTGGCCCTTTGCGAGAGCGATTTTTGCATTTGGGATTCAGCATCCCAAATGTAAAAATCGCTAATTGCGATCTCGCAATTTTGCGAGGAATTACATTTAAGGAATCTCTATTTGAGATTCCTTAAATGCAATTCAACATCCAATTTCATTTTGCGAATTCGCAATTTCTTGCCTCAATTTACCGCGAGGTCAGACCTCGTGGTAAATTGCGAAAACTCAGAAAAATGCATTTAAATGCATTTATCTGAGTTGCATGTTACACACACACATGTCCTTTGGACATGTGTGTGTGCAACACCTGTGTAAAGTTTCATTTGAGGGGTGCTACAGGGTGTCCTTTGGACACCCCTGGCACCCTTCAAATCGCTATCTTATTTGCGATTAGCAAATTGCTAATCGCAAATAAGGAATACTCCCCATTCATTCCTATGGGCCTTTTGGCCCATAGGAATGAATGGCGAGTTATTCCTTATTTGCCCATAGGCCCCATTCATTCCTATGGGCATTTTGGCCCATAGGAATGAATGGCGAGTTATTCCTTATTTGCGATTAGCAATTTGCTAATCGCAAATAAGGAATATGTAGGAATCGCATTTCTTCATGCAATTTCTACATGAATCCCGTTTTGCGAGTCCTTAATAGCGATTCGCTATGAATCGCTATTAGGGCCTCACAAAACGGGAGTATGATGAATCAGGCTGCTAGTGACCTGCAGGCTAAAGACACACATTTCCGCAGTAGGTGCAGCGACCTGTCGGTAAAATGAAAGTCTCAGCTGCAGGTTCAGTAATCCACTAAGCTATCCTTCTCGCGTATGAACCTGGGTTAATGTACCCGGTTACCTGTAGGTCTTTGTGACAAATCCTTAACCCATGAAGCTACCTTACGGGGGCTTTAACTTGAATGTTACCACACTTTCTACAACATGAGCTCAACTTACTGAGGCACTGCCAGTTTATCCTGTGCTCGTTTCATGCCACGCATTGAGACCTCCGTGGTTGGATACGTTTGGAGTGTGTCTTTCTACCCACTATACACAGTGCTTTATAAGAAAAAAGAAGAGATTGTCAGCATTTTGTATGGTTCTGTCTCAAGGCACTTAATAACAGCAGGAGGTAGTCTTACAACATTAAATGAAATTAATTTCATCTCGGAGAGATGATAGAGAGAACCACAGCCACCCCCTCTGGGATTTGAAGTTGCGAGCCAGCGGGTTCAGCAGACCGTTGCAGCTGATTATTCAACATCCCCCCTCGAGTTATTTTTAGAAAAAAATACTTTTTTGATTCCCTCTTGGGTGCTTGGGAGGGAGGTAGACAATGTTTGCAGGTGGAAGTGGGGTGGGGGTCTGGAGCTTTTCCAGTTCATTGGGCGTTGCGCACCTGCCTCCCCTCATACACCAAACACGAGCATCACAAGCAGGAACTGTGCGAGCTTCCTTTAAAGGCAGACAGCACTGCACCAAAAAACTAGCATTCCCTTTGCAAAAAAACAGCTGTCAGCATCATTTCTCGGTTCTCCCTCCCTCATCTTTTTTTTCTTAGATTACAGAGGGAACCAGAAATGAGCTAGACTCGGTGGCAAGTGGACGTGATAGGATCTTCTACTGACATGAACAATCACAGCCACCACATGCTGCCTTTTTTGTGCAAATGATGCCACAGTAACACTGAGCCATTCCCTATATAAGAAATTCCAGTTACAAGAACAATTGAATGATAATAAGATATCTCCTCTGCCTTTGCGGGGGCTAAGGAGCGTGGCAGGATGCGAACGCGCGCTGCTGCACGTGCTAGCCACCAACGGGAATGAGGGAAGCTAAGGCGGGACATGCGCCTGCCTTTGCCCAATTGCGTGCTGGCTTTTTTTTTAAAAAGCACGCGAAAGTCAATAGAGCCGCGGAAAGCAAAACCGCATGCACGAGCGTGTGAGCAGCTGTCAAAACCCCATACAAAAGGGCTCTCGCTGCACTAGCAGTGCTGCGCACAGCAACGCAGGGGCGAGCCCTAAAAAAAGAATGGGAAGAACGCAGGAAAACTTCCGGCTGCGGACTCAGCTCTGGACGTACATCAAGGCCGGAAAGGAGGAGCCAGGCAGACTCGCGCTCCAGCGCAATAAAACGTGAAGAACCAAAAACTGGATTCCACGTCTAGGACAAGAAGAACGAACTGGGACATTCCTCTGGTTAGGTCATAAGACGAACTGCATCCCGAGACAAGGCAGTTCACAAGTGAGAGAGTCACTAGCATCTGAAAGTCCAAAACGAGAATCAGGATCACGAAACAGGAAATCAGGTGATGGGGCGTGGTCCAACTTCACCAGGTAAGTAAGCCAAGCATTGAGGAGTGTGTGAGGCCTTCTTTTATCTCTCAGGCAAATCACGCTTGAAGATAGGGGTGTGAGTTTCTGTGGTGACACACAAAGAAGGCCTAATCCATTTCAGCATTTGTAATTCCTAGTAGTGGTGCATCTTGGGAGACGTAGTGAAAAGTGAGTTACACCACGCAATTGAACAAGAAGTTTGAGGTGTAACACTATCCTTGGCATTAGGGACAACTCGGACAGCCTAGTTTGTGATCTGCAAGTTATAGCCAATTCATTTGGCACCTTCCACTCTGCGCTATACAACTCTAAATTCCATGATGATAAAGACCAGACAACTACATTCCTCTCCTCTGTCACTCTCCAGTCTCAATGATGATGGAAGAGCCCTACCAGTGGGGGAAATCACTAGAGAGGAGGTGACACAACTGCACACTGCCATCTAGAGGGCACTGCCTCCCTTTAGGGTATGTCCAACAAGGCAATGATTATGGTCCTGCTGAATCTTGGAAAAGACCCCCTATTATTCAGCAGTTACTGCTCAATCTCCCTCCTAAAAACTGACATCAAAAAATTGTAGCAAGTATCTTAGCCACCCAACTCATGTAGGGCATTCCGAACCTAATTCATGATATCCAAGTAGAATTTGTCTTGGGCAGGTCCTGGTGCAACCATCTCCTCATGCTGGCCAATTTACTGTGACTCTCTAATGACACCTCAAAAGCCACTCCAGTCTCCCTCTACATGCAGAGAAGGCATTCAACCGTATACAATGGAGGAACGTGTTCAAGGTTCTCAGCTGACTGGGTCTGGGGGACAACGTTATTTCAACTATTTGAGGGCTCCACATTGAATCTACAGCCCAGGGCGACTGCAGCAGATTTCTAACACCCACCTTCCGGATACACAGAGGAGCGAGACAAGGGTACCCTCTTTCACCCTTGCTGTTCCTATTGGCCATGGAACCCCTGGTGGTGCACTAAAGATAATGTTGGGCTAGTTGCTTCTGTTAAAACACGCTACAGTCGTAGCGGTGCTGATGCTCCCTTGATTGATTCAGTCACAGTGGACTGTGCTGCCAGGATCGTGAATTGTCCGATGCGATCTCTGGGTATCTCTGGGAAAGCCGCCTCGGTCGGATTCAGCGTGCTGCTTCAGTCGGCACTTTGGTACGATGACCATCAGGAGCACCTAGCCCAACATTATCTTTAGTGCACGCCTTGCCTCGCATTGAGAACCCGGCCGGGTGCTCCTGTGAGTCACTTTTATTTCACTTTCCACGGTGGCACACTATCACCAAGGCTGCACAATTACAAAGTCAGATGTCCCTGCAACCATAGTCCTGAAGAGACTCCCCACCCACATAGGGGTCGAAATGCCATTGACAAGCACAAGAGAATGAGCCACTACTCAGCGTGTATCATTGTATACTAATGCTGTCAAATATGGATATATAAATACTCGTTCTTTGAACTCTTGGAAACCTTGTATATAATAGACCACGTTATGATTCACATTTAGGTTCCATTTCACACGGGGACACAATGCACCATAGTAACTTTATTCTTAAGTGTTAAAAATGTATATAAGACTATAAATCTTAATATAATCATCCTTCTGTGTGAGTGGTTCCTTGTCCTCTGACATTACTGTACCTTGCATATCGCCATTAGCGTTTTCTATTACTATAATTATTCATATTAGCCACAGGAACCGTTGTTTCTTTTATAAACCTAGCACTCTGGTTCCGTTGTGAGGAGGGTTCCCCTTGTCCTTGTCCTAGACAGCGGGTAGCATTCCATAATTATATGTGAATGGAGGGCTAAAGGGTCCTTGAGAACCACCATTTTCCTTATTAAAGGGATTCAACGTGAAAGGCAGAGAGATTACATGTCTTCCAAGGCCGGACTGTGGAACCAAGCGCTACTCTGCCAAAAATGCTCAAACCTGTCCCACTCCCTGTGTTTGCTCATGCAAAAACGTTCTATCCATCTTTCTCTCTCTCCTTCCCTCCTCTCGCTCTTCTCCCTCTGTTCCCTCTCTGACAGTGGCGGCTCCTCTGCTAAGGTGGAGGAGCGTTGCATAAATGTTTTGCCGGCCCTCTGAGGCCGGCCAAACATTCATGCGCACTTTTCAAGTTTTCAATGCAGGCTGCAATACAGCCTGCATGGAGAACATTCCCAGCCTCCCATTCTCTGGTTGAGCGTCGATACACAGTGCTCATAATCACAACGCTGCATTGCAGTGTTGTGATTGGCTATCGGGAGGCTGGGAGCTAGGTGCATCCTGCTTCCTGCCCTGTCAGCGGGGAAGAGGACGAGTGAAGGAGGCGGCAACGTCGGGAGACAGCGGCAGACGATAGGTAAGTGTGTATTTTTGTATTCCATTCTTTTCCCTTCCCCCAGCCCCCGCCACCCACCACTTTCAAATATCAGCCACCACTGCTCTCTGATATCTTTTTCTTTAACTTTCCCGCCCCTCCCTCTCTTCCTCTCTCTCTTGAAGCCTCCTGATGCTTGCTGCCATTAACCTCAGGCAGATGCAGAAAGTGACCAGGAGCGGCCCTGTGCTTTCATAACCTGCCTGCAAGGGCTCCATCCAGCCCACCGAGGAAATGCCTGGTGTAATAAAAGGCCTGTCCGTCCCTGATGTCTGCACTCTGATGGGCAGCGGCCCTTCAGCACATCCTTGTTTGACATTTTCGCTGTGTGAGCATTATTCTGTGATTTGACAAGCACGTCATAAAAGCAGATTGTTTCATTTAAAGGGAAGCATGCACCACCTGAATGGAGATTTGCTTCGTCCACTAGTGCCGGCTAGAACAGAAGATTCACACGAGGTATTTACATAAGGGGTCTACAGAAATGCATTTCCTTGCTTCTAAGCATTCTGTAAATGTCAGCTTCATGGTTCATGGTTGGCTGATGTGCATCTTTAGCTTGTAAAATCTGTTAAAGATGAGTAAACATAAAAATATGCAATGCACATAACCTGCAGCTAACTTCTCGCACTGTGGACTAACTAGTGCGTGGTAAAAATCTGTCCTGCAGCACAATCATTGCGTACATCTCCCAGGTCGGCTAATTAGTAAGCCTGTACATGTCTATCTGAATTTCTCGCCCTACATGCTAATGGGATTCATAAACTTCCCTAACCCACCAATTTTTCTTTTGGTAAATATAGAACTCATTAACACGAAGATAATTTAAGGGCGAATTTGAGGGCAAATGTGTTACCCAAAAGTTAAAGTGAACATATGGATTTTGCTATTCGTGGTCTCATGTGTAAATCTTCCCAGATTTTACAACATGGTTTCATCCCCGGCCTATTAAAGAACGAGTTCTGCGCAAATGATCCGGTGGGGATGGTGTCTAGTCCCCAATCTATTTTCATAGCAACTCTAAATTCACTCAAAATCCATAAATCTTTCTCAAACATGTTTAGACTTGAATGTTCAACTGAACATCGTCTGTAATGAGGAGGAACAATTAATTAACTGATTCCGAAGCAGAAATGGGTACAGAACCGAGGGCACTTAAGGCTATAAGAAGGAAAGCAATTAAAGAACTTAATTAAACCGCTCAATTCATCCAGCCACCAGGCCGCTTGCCTTTCTACCAAGTAAGCTCAGGTATTCAATTGTGGGAAACTACAGCTGTGTGCTCAGATCAGTGCAACCAAGAAGACTTTATTCAAGCCTAATGTGCAGGTTACTTTTCTTTTTTTTGCCATGCGCATAAATTGTCCTGCCCTCAAGACATCTTTTTGTATATTGTGTTAAAAAACATCAACGCAACACTGCCGATCACGAAAGCACAAATAGTGAATCATTAAAAGTAAAAACTACAATTGGAGCACAAATGTAAATATACTAAGAATGCTGAGAACACGAATTGGATAGTGAACTCTGTCTAAGAGTAAAAAAGGCAAAAGCAATCATAAAGGGTGCACAACAAATAGAAAATGTGACATTTACAGTACAATTTAATTCTCTAAAAGAAAACTCCCACTAAGCAAATTTGATCATAAATGCTAAATCAAAGTGATGGAAAGGCAACCAAAATGGATCACGTCTGAATAATAGACAAGCAGGGGTAAAGTGAGTCAGTCTCACGTTGCCAATGCTTGTTCAGGTACAACAACGAAGATGCTGTCCGTGACACTGCTTGTACAACAGCAGACCAAGGACAGGCAAAGCCAATAGCACTGACAATTTATTTGCATTTTCCATTATTGTTGTACAGTTCCAAGAGAGACAACAAAATGTGAATGAACACTGCATCTAGATGCAAGGTGATATGCTTTTCTCAACCTAGAAAGCATTGTTTGTGGCACATTTCAAACATTAATGCGCACTAACTGCAAAATGTAGGCGCCGTTTCAGTCTGGGAAATTCTATATGGTGTGTCTCGGAATACCCACTCAGAGCCCAGTTCAAGTTTTTCTGTGAGTAGTTGTGTCTTATGTTAATAAGACAGGCCTAAGATTTACAATGTGTGGGGTAAGACACAGTACTCATGAAAAAGGCTTGGGAATCAAATAGAAACTTCTAATTTTCTTCCTATTTTCATCATTCCCAATAGCCATGCAGCTTGAACCATTTTCCACATGTCTTCGAACTTCCATTTATCTTTCCTATACTTCGATCTTTCTTCCAAATGCTGAGTCCGCGAACTCCTGTCTGCTGTGTTACAATGCAACCGCTGCTACTGCGGTGGTGTTCTCGTCGGCAGTGCACATATCCCCAAATATGTTGCTGCAAGTGCATACAAATTCACAGAAAACATGTGAATTATACTTCCATGCATGACACATGTGGGATATGCCTTGTGCTGCATGTACTCCATTGCTGGAGTGTGGCGATCTGTGCACACTCCAGTCAATGGGGATCCATGCCAAATACGGTTATATGATTATACCACGCTAACCAGTACCACGCATGTCATTACCACGCGAATTTGACTTCGCAAGTGGCTTTAGCACGCAGCATTTTTGATCGCAGGATTATTCTACGGTAAAAAAAACATCTTACGTCCCTTAGGCATTCCATTGTACATAATGATAGTGATAGGCTAAAAAATGTGTGCATATTATTAGTAGCGTTAGTAGACTATATCCAGGGTAATGAGGCATGGAGAGGGGTCAGTCTACAGAAGGAAAGGAGAGAAACACTTCATACTTTTTAGTCAGGGTTATTTTTAACAACAAAGATTTGTTTTCTTACCTGACACCTGCACGCCTTTCATCAGCAGCCCTTACTTCCACCAACCACAGAAACAAGCGTCAAAACACGTCTTTGAAAATTAAAAAAGGACTTCTATAATGACGGACACGATACGCTACGACGTTGTGGAGGCTCTTTCATTGATGACAGGGGCACTGAAGACCGTTTTTATGTAAGTTTAATTCTTTTTTATTTTCGCTCGTTTTTTGGGGGGGGGAGACCCCCCCCTAGCCCCCCCAAGCCCCCTCTTTTTTATTTGACCTTTAACTCACATTCCTTTACTACGTATTTCGTAGTAAAGGAATGCGTGGTAAAGGTTATAGTGGTAACCACGCATGCGTTGTAAAGCATGCGTGGTTACTGCATTCGTGGAAACGGCTTCGTTGTAGTGGCTGTTTCCCGCCAAATACAGACTTTCCTGCATTATGGGGCCCACAGTATCAAAGTCTTCAGGGTTCAGCTGCTGTGGTGTAGGGGGGACCTGGAGAAAAGGATCCATGCCGGAGACTGTTGAGGAGAATAGGAATTGAGTGAGTATGCACCCCAATTCCTTCATTTCCAATGACCAATTCGTTCTTCAAAAGAGTGTCAGATTTCCCTGAACCACACTATGGCTCCTGCTTATCACCAACCGCCATCTCGATCATCGGAGAAAGGCTGTCGGAGACCGTGGTCTTTCAGCTGTCAGTCGGTGTACAGGCTGCGGCAACTGGAATTTGGCTGTTGGACCGTGGCTAACGCGATCGTGGTGGTCTGACCACCGGCATCATAGTCAGTCCCTTAGTCTGTGGATAATCTGTCTATAGAGTGGACTTTTTGTTTTTTGTTAGTGTTATCGGCACACATAAATGTCTTCTGATATTTATTTTTTGAATTTTGATATGTTATTCGTGGGCACAGACAACACTTTCTGAGCATCTTTGCTTTACCAAAATGCAAAAAAGGCTCTGGGAATTGGGCATGTGTAAGGTTGCAAATGTCTACCATCGGCAACTCACTGAAGTTTTATTTAAACTTTGCATCTTAGTGAACTTTACGAAGGTTTAAAAATGGAAATGAATAAGAAATCATCCAGTACAAAGGGAACACTGTGGGCCCTGAAGTCGCTCCTCACACAGACCTATGTGGGGCTTCCAAATTTACATTAACCGGAGTATGCCCCAGGAGAAGCAGGGGCAGATCCAACTGTATTGTTATAATGTGGCGGGGGTGGTGGGCTGCAGGAGCAGTCCAAGCCCCTCACCAGAGACCCTGTTGTTTTTAGAAGTATGACACCTGAGTTTCCCAATGCCCAGCACCAGGGGAGGGGTTTCCTTATATTCCAAGTAGTGCTGGGCTGATTTTTTGGTGTGCTCAGGGAGTATGTTGACTCACTGGGGCAGATTTACAATAACTGGTGCATCCCTGCATATTAGCAAGGATGGGCTAGTTAAAATACCACATGTAAAAAAAAACTTGCGCCACCATACATGTGCCGTATTTACAATGCAGTGCACCGTTACGCAAGGATAGACAAATGTGTAATGCATCTGTCGGTGTAAAGGTGATGCAGTGCTGGAGTCATGTGGCAAGCGCAACACAACTCCAGCAATGCTCAGGGGCCGCCTGTACTTGCTGTGCTGCGCCACTCCTTACACCTGCTACAAGGAGGCGTAAGGTTTTGACATAGCGGGGTCGTAAAAGAGACTCAGTGAAATCTTGTAGATTTCACTGTGTCACTTTTACAAGGCTTCCTTGCGACGGAATGCCCACCTTGCGTACATTATACCTGAAACAGGTATAATGTAGCTAAGGGCTTTACAAAGTGATGTATCTCCTTAGATGCGTCACGTTGTAAATATGTTGCATAGTGGCTCATTGTTTACGATGCCACAGCGTCACAGAATTAATTCAACTGTGTCATAAAGATGTCGCAAGGGGCTTGTGAATCTGCCTCATTGTGTTTCTGGATTCATAATGATGGCTAGACAGTCATGGGTAATGGTTAAAGCAAGATCTTCACTGTGATCATTAGTTTGTCACTGATTGTCAAAGCCCAGGCTTGTTTATTGTGAAGCTCAAATACGTTTGTATTTGTAGCAACGTTCTAAAATGTTTTATATTGGTTAACTGTTTATTCCTATTTAATGGCTCACTTTAAATTACTCCTGTACATACTCTTGATAGTAAGGTGATAACTTGTGACAGAGCCAGTAGGCTTGACTTTTTATAATTGCATGCTTCATGTAGTTTCAGGAATTAGGGTCTGCTGGTATGCAAACATGTATAAGGGACCCACACCTATGTGCTCTAGTCTGCATTTAGGGGGGTTATTTTACCATAGTCACCTTTCCATATTGTGCCCCCTTTGTAGTTTGTGAGGCTGTTTAGAAGGTGTTCCTCTTTTTTTACCTTGTTCATATTTGTAATTAATTTTATGTGCATTTTTTAGTTTGCCTGTTTACAGTGCTTTTCTTCTCATTTGACATTGATTTATTCAGTAGTAGCTGTTGTTCTGCTGCGTTCTGAGTGCATAGCCCACAGCACTACCCCGAGTAGGCCTTCGACTGCACTGCTTTACTGCTCCTGAGAGTCAATCGCTTGGTTCCCACTTTATGGGTCTGCAGAATAGAAGACATCACAACACCAGAAGCAAAAGATTCTTCTTTCTTCAATTGAGAGTCATTAAGGTTTTATGATCCTGGGACCCTCCAACCTCTACCCCCCTCTCCCCGCCGCCGCCCCCTCCCCATACAAGTGGAAAACATTTCTTGGAGGAAAAGTTGGGAAAACTTCAAATTCTGTGATTAGCTAAATTTATCAACCTGAAGGGAGACGTTTGACATTTTTCCACCCATATACGTATGGCGTGCGTCTCACTCTTAATAAAAAAAGACATGCATAGATGAATGGCTCACTCCTGGAATTTGTGTTTACGTCACATGCCTGCCGAGCCCTGCCACCCTTGCAGAGTCGAAGATGCAATTGAGGCGGTGGAGACAAGTTGACTGGGGAATGAGGGGACTGAACTTGGTTGCTGCATCACAGGCATCATTCGATATGTTTGCAGCCCATGACGTCCTTCAGTTGGTCCCTTGTTGTCCAGCGAGGTTGCATTTGGTGATGACTTTCAGGCTCATCGTACTCCAGGAAATGTATGAGTTGCCCACTTACATCTGAAGTAAGACACAGTTACACACCGAAGGGCAGATTTACAAGCCCCTGGCGCCTCATTTTCGCCGCCGTTGCGTCACTTTTGTGACGCAGCGGCGGTGCAAAAGATGCGCCATGGTGCAGGGTATTTACAACGCGACGCATCTGGGAGATGCGTCACGTTGTAAAGCCCTGCGCCAGAAGGAGGCGTTCCGGTGCTGGGGGGGTGGCGTTCCGGCGCAGGAACGCCTCCTAAAAGTGGCTGAGTGAAATTTACAAGATTTCACTCAGTCACTTTTAGGCCCATGCTGCGTCAAAACCCTGCGCCTGCTTGAAGCAGGCATAAGGATTGACGCAGCATTAACTAGATAGGGCCCCCAGAGCCTTGTTGGAGCTGCGTCGCGCTTGCGACGCAACTCCAGCAATGCGCCACTTTTACGGCACAGATGAGTCACGCATCTGTGCTGTTTTTGCCTCACATCCGTGATGGCTGAGCTGTGGCGCACAATAACTGGCGCATCCTTGCTGATATGCAGGGATGCGCCAGTTACTGTAAATATGCCCCCGAAAATGCTTTTGATTCAGCATTGGATTTTCAGTAGTAAGTCATACCTAAGATATGACTAAAACCTACATACTCACAGAAAAAAAACGTTGCGATTGGGCCCCTCAATATGATTTGTTTACCTGGGGTAGAATAGGTCAATATTGAAACATGCCGTCCATAGCTGCAACCTGACGTCCATACACCAGAAACCTATTCTGGTCCCATTAGAACTCTGAGTTGTCTAGAAAAAACAGGAAATGATTCTTCTAATATCAAAGCATTTGCATTTATTATACAAATTGTTCTTTGCCGCTAAGCAATGCCTGCTTGCTTGCTATTTACTTTTCCTCAATGTTTCTTATATTAAACAATGTCAGCACATAGCCCATATGTTATGTAGCAATCCAAGTGTATTTTGAATGGTCTGTTAATCCTATTAAGGTAAAACATTTGAAACAATTTGATTATTGACTGATATGTCTATATCTCTAAAACTTGGCTATTTATGGCTCGACGGAAGTTCGGAAAAAAAGGCTGTGCACCCGTCCCATTTTTGCAATCGTAGGTGGTTGCTTTGGTAGAAATCGTGTTGGTTCGTATGTTCCTGGACCAGGCGTTTTCTGAAAACACAAAAATAATACCATACATAGAAGTTAAATATATGATCTTGTAAAATAAAGGCAGCAATCGATTTGTGTGCGCATAATTAAAACAGAGTGTTTAATTCTTAGTGGAACATCATGAAAAAACACCCAGAGAAGGTAAGCTAGAAGAATCTCCTTCTATTTTAAGAATCTCTCAATGTGACAGCTTAGCCACCCAAAAGAACACACACATATGATTATTGAACAAGAAAATGTGCTTAGTGAAAATTAATTTTAAAAAAAATAAAAAAAATATTTTTGGGCTAGTAAGCCTCCCTTCTAGCCACCATGAACTTGCCCCACCAGAATATTTTAATAAACAACCCCAAATGGCTCGGCTTGAGTGCTGTGCTGGATGGTGGCTTCTTTGTGAGCTCTGTGAAGCTGCCACTGCTCCGGCACATCCGGCCTCCACTATGTTGCTGTTCCTCGATGGATCTATGGCAGTGGCGGCGCCACACTGCCTGGCTCAGGGCCATCAAAACTAAAATAAAACGACGTTCTTGCATTGTTCTATTTTACATTTGCCGGCTCTTAGCCAGTGGTGTTGGGGGTGGGGGTTGTCGGGAGGGGGGCGGGGCCGAGGCATGGGAGGGGGGAGGAGTGCTAGTGCACTCCACTCCCTAAGTGCTTATGTGTGTTTGGCTGGCTGTCGCAGGCCGAGAAAACACACACGCGCACTTCGGTTTTCTCCAGCCCAGCTGCATTGAGCATTGAGCAGCTGGGCTGGAGAAACCCCACAGACTCCCTGTTCTGAGCAGAGACTCTTTCCTGCCTTCTCATACCAATTCCTGTGATGCTTTTCAGTGCAGGGATTGGACAGGGAGTCTGTCCCGCTCCCAGGGGCTGCTGCGACCAGGCAGGAAAAGGAGAGGCAGCGGAACGTAACAAGACACTGGAGGCAGCCGGCAGGCAAAAGGGAGTTTTTTTAATATCGCATTTTTCACACCATCCAGCCGCCCCCGCTCGACGCCTCTCGCGCAACCCCACCCGCCCTACCACCCTTTGTTTATGGCGGCCACCACTGATCCATGGTGTGGTAGCCTTCTAGAGCCTCAATGGAGAATCGGTGATGGGCCAGCGGCCCATGTGCATTTATTTTCTGACTATGGGACAAATGTGGCAAAGACTAGCAGCTCTCAAGATGACGCTGCCTGTATAACTCTATTTTAAGGGCGCTATGAACCACACGGTGGCCCCGGGAGCTGGCAGAAATCCAAAAAACTTTGGTTGGGTGAGTCAGGGTGTCGGGGGACTCTCCCTGCTGCCGCCCTCCCCACTGATCTGATTAACTATGTGCTCCCTTAATTTTGGAATCGACGAAACTCCGTGTACTTCGGTTGCATTCAATATTCAGCCCTATCCCTGCGCTGTGCTTGGGCTATGTATTTACAATTGGGCACATATCTGACAATTTTTATACTCATACAAGGCGATTTTACAATGGGCTACGTATGTAAAGAATGTTTTGCTTTTTCAATGCGGCAGATTAATGGTCTACACCTCATGACTTTCCTGCATGATGCCCGGCTCTTTTTGATTACTGTTGTCAGTGCCTGGCCTGCTCGCTAGGTCAGGTCAAATGGTGAAGTGTCTATTTATTACGAAATGGGGGCATGATCTGATTTGTGTCTCACAGGATCTTCATTACATGGTGGGGCTCAAATGGTTACCGGTCACTGGCTTGACTCAGAAAGGGTATTTGGGCTTGTAGGTCTGGTTACGACAGGGATTTCAACGGTGTTTGCCCTTCCATCTGTGTTACCCCATTGCGTTCTGCGCTTTGGTCTTCACTTCTGAGGTCCTGCTTTCAGAACTACCTGCACTTAGTAAGTTAAGCTACATTTGTTTAAGACATCATGTCCGATCCCAAAAATCCCAAGGATGAAGACCCTAAAAGAAAATTTAAACATACTAAACAGGAACCCCCACTCCCAGAATCCCGCATTAGGGATAAATCTGAGGATTCTAAAACAAATGAAGCCATCTCGAAAAAACATAAAGCTGTACATGACATTGC
This sequence comes from Lissotriton vulgaris, assembly GCF_964263255.1. NCBI lineage: Eukaryota > Metazoa > Chordata > Amphibia > Caudata > Salamandridae > Lissotriton > Lissotriton vulgaris. The sequence continues at coordinate 521,821 of NW_028245615.1, read as the reverse complement.
ACAAAGTACCAAGACAAACACCCGATCTTCTTCAAGTGGAGGTAGCAGCTGTCAGGAAGGACTTGAAAGGATTCAAACATTCAACTCAACCATGCTGAAAGTAGAACAAGCAACTAGAGGATCGTTCTGAGGCCCATGATAAACAGCTAAAGAGAACTGATCAAGTAACTTCCTCCCTCAAAAGGGACATTCTCAGCGTTATGAGTCACGTATATCTACTGGTACTGTGACTCAACTACCTCTGATTCATGGCAGAGCTCTGATTATCACCCAGAGTGCCGATAATTGTGTATCTTCTTAGGAAAACTGTTGTGTGACTGATTGATGCTTGGCTCATATGTTGGTCATTTTATATTGCTTGTGCAATGTTCTTCACTAATGTCTTATATTTAACCTTATTTTTATGTTGTTTTACCAAAACCTCAAGACATAATCATTCGGCAATCACCCTATTTTTATTTATTTTTAAAAATAATTCTTATAGAGCAATGGTTTAGGTTGGGGTTGCTGGATTTTCTTGAGGTTTACTTTCTAGGTATTGATGCAATAGTGTTGCGTTTTCTATGTCTTTGCCTCATTGCAGTTTGTATTTTCATATATGCTCCCTAGATTGTCACCCTTTCCTTTTGGACCAGATGTTTGGTAACATTTAGTCATATTCATGTAATGGTTAGGTTGGATATGGCCTTATACATATTTGTTCCCAATTTGTGTTCTTTCGTGATTTCACATTGTAATGCTTATGCTTAGTATTTGTATCACTTGATCAGGAGTATCATCTTGCTAGCATCTCCTGACTAAGCATGGGCGAATTTTGCGAATCTGGCGTTCGCGAATTTTGCGAATTTGCGAACTCGCAATCCGCAAAATCCGCGAATTCTCGCAAATTTGCGGATGTTTTTTTTTTGTGTTCGCAAGGATTTCTGCCAGTTCGCAAGGATTTCTGACAGTTCGCGAGGGTTTTGTACCAGTTCGCAATTGCGAACTTACATGTCGGCTCGCAACGGTCACGATTATGTTGTTTCTACGTCTGGTTCATCATCACAGGTTCCCAGCACCATCTGTTTCACCCCTGCCACCCTCTGTTTCACCCATGCCACCCTCTGGTACATCAATGCCACCCTCTGGTTCATCATCACTGTAGATTATGGGGGGAAAAAGCAAGCACACCTGCCTGCTTCAACTGACATGAATTAATTTGGGGTTGATTTATTAATGTGTCACTATTTTAAAATTCCTGTCTGGCACCTGCTTCCTTATCTGTAATTTGCTTTCTGTTGCAGTGCAATTTTTTTTTCCAGGACCTTTGTGGCCTACTTGTAGCTATTCTATGAGCCTGCTGTGAGGGTCAGAGCAGGGTCATACAATTGTTGCAACTAGCAACTGAACTCTGGAGGGGCCCTTGTCAGGAAGCACTACAGGGAATAGTTACTAATGATGAGTTTGAACTTTTGAACCTGCTTTCACTTTTGCAAAACTCATTTTTCTGCAGAACAGCATTACAGCAACTGTAATGCCCAAAACAAGCTTATATGAGAAAGTTGATTTCTAATCCAAAAGTTATCCAAAGAAAATCAAAAGGCCTCAAATCCAAAAAAGTGCAGGCAAATGTCAACCTGAGGAGTTATTCTGATAAAAATCATCATTTTCAGAAGGTCTATGCTGCTTGCTAGTAGATTTCTTATGCAGAATTGCAATTTTTGTAATTTCGCGAGTGCGAGATTGTTGCTGCCCGCCGCACCTACATGTTCGCAATTGCGAACTTACACCGCACGCCGCAAAATTGTATCACCAAGAAAAAAAAATCCGCTGCGTGCGAATTTGCGGATTTTCGGTAAATTCGCGAGCGTTCGCGGATTGCGAATTTGCCGAAAATCCGCGAGCGGAACGGATTTTCCGCCCATGCTTACTCCTAACTGTTCATGTTTGGTTTACAGCGTTATCATATGTCAAGGGATTGTTCTGATCATTATGTTGCTGGCGCAGGGGCTTCCTCATGCTCTGTCCGCACATGACCCATAAACTATTTGACATCTGGCACCTACAAAAACCCGTAGGCAGTGACTTTACATTTTTTTCTCTCCCCCTCATAATTCCTTTTCTAGGACTGATTTTATTCTTATTAGCACTGGCCTTTCTGTAGACACCCTCAACTCCTCAATAGAGACCACTTTAGTCTCCAACAATGCGGCCACTACCGTCTCCTTTAAATTCTAACCCACAAACCACGAAAGGGGCACTTGGAGTATGAACAAAGAGCTCCTTGACTCTGAAGAGGACAGACTATGGCTGGATAAAGAAATCTCACAATTCTTAAAGGGAAACACTGGATCGGTTTCTTCTCCAGTGGTCTTTAGGGGGTTCTGCATCAGCGAGATGGCTAACAGGAATAAGGACATCAAAACTTCTTTGCTCAACCTTGATAATGCAATTAAAAGATAAGACATCGTTATTTAGACGGTCCAACGATCTATCTCTAATGGCAGAGATTAAGTGACTCAAATATGAATGTAACTCCATTATCACTAAGAGTGCACAATTGGCAGTACAGGCCCAAAAGAGTAAGAAACATTTCTACTTAAATGAAGCTGGCGCATCCCAAGAAACCTAAATGAAGATAAAAAAAATATCTCTATCATAGAAGCAATTAAAGATCTCCAAGGCATTACTAAGACTAAAAACCCCAGATATTTTAGAGATCTTTAAAAAATAATTATGCCTCTCTTTATACTCCCCAAGGAGGGGAAGGGACTCCTTGATGCTAATAACAACAGACCCATCTCCATCTGGAAAATGGAGGCACAAATCCTAACAAAAATCCTAGAAAAACATCTAGGCTCTCTGATCCCTAAACTAATTCATCAATCACAGTCCAGGTTTGTTAATGGCAGCATAGTGTGTGATAATACTTGTCTTTTTTACAACATAATCAAGAAAGCCTCTTTTTCTTTATCTCCGGCCACCATAACTATGTCACTAGAAGCCAAAAAGGCTTTTGACAAAGTGTACTGGCCCTTTCTAGAGATGTCTCTGGACTGTTATAATTTGGGTGCATCCTTCTTCTCAATGGTTATGTCTCCTTATATGCTGCTCCCATTGCTAGAGTAAGAATTATTGAGGCACTCTCTTTCCCCTTCCCTCTACATCAAAGTGCTTGTCAGGGTTGTCCTCTATCTTCCCTTTTGTTCTTTCTGGCCATAGACTGGTCCTGATTAATGAGTCCCCTGATATCAAAGTTGTGACTTTGAACCATATACATATAAAACAGCTGCCTACGCAGATGACATACTAATTTTATCAGAGATCCCTCACATTACAATCCTGAATTAATTTCCCTGATCCAATATTTTGCAGAATTCTCGGAGTATACTTTAAATAGAGACAAGATGGAGGTCATGCCCCTCAATGTCCATTATCATTCTTCTTGTACTGGACAGTCTGGTTTTCACTGGCAACAAAAAATGATAAAGTAGCTTGGCATCTGGATATCTAGTAATCTTTACGTCATTGGATATCAATCAGCAAAAGACCTTAGATAAAATTAAGGATACTCTTTCCCCTTTGTCCCCAAAATTTGTATACCATGGTGGAGGAGATTGGAAACTTTGAAAATTATGATTACTTCACATGTGGATTTCTTGGCTATGATGTTTCCTGTATGTTTATCTCCAAATTTATTTTCCACTGTTGATAAATTTGCTTTGAGCTTTCTGTGGAACACTAAAAAAACAGAATTCGCCTTACGATACTGAGACTGACACGTCTGATGGGAGGATGTGGTCTTCCAAATTAGTTTGATTACCAAACGGCCTTCTTTGTAGCTTTTGGTGCAGGCTGTCTTGATACTCAGCCCACTATATCAGTTTCCTGACTCTTGATAGAAAGCCACCTTATATCTCCATACTCCCTGCTTGCAGCCCTAACAAGGAACACTCTGACGGTATCTCACTTCACCCGTATCTTTCTTCATACGATTCGCACTCTCAAGATGGTGGCTACATCTTCATCCCCATCCTAACTAAATCCTCTGCCCTTTGTCTATCGAATAATCCTAAAACAATAACCACAGTCTCAGCTGAAGTGGGCCCTGTTTGGACCACTAGAGCCATCAAGGAGGCATCTGACCTGTTGGAGGATGGTGTCCCCCTGTCTTTTGCCTCAATCCAGGAGAAGTACTCCTTGCCCTAAATGGACTTTTACCGATTTCTAAAAAATCAAATTGAAATCATCTAAATTAGATACACTGGGGCCGATTCACAGAACTAAGTTAAGACAGAGTCCTAAACTAACTACTTTTGGTATTCACAGAAGTTAGGATTTTCTAGCCACCATGAACTTGCCCCACCAGAATATTTTAATAAACAACCCCAAATGGCTCGGCTTGAGTGCTGTGCTGGATGGTGGCTTCTTTGTGAGCTCTGTGAAGCTGCCACTGCTCCGGCACATCCGGCCTCCACTATGTTGCTGTTCCTCGATGGATCTATGGCAGTGGCGGCGCCACACTGCCTGGCTCAGGGCCATCAAAAATAAAACGACGTTCTTGCATTGTTCTATTTTACATTTGCCGGCTCTTAGCCAGTGGTGTTGGGGGTGGGGGTTGTCGGGAGGGGGGCGGGGCCGAGGCATGGGAGGGGGGAGGAGTGCTAGTGCACTCCACTCCCTAAGTGCTTATGTGTGTTTGGCTGGCTGTCGCAGGCCGAGAAAACACACACGCGCACTTCGGTTTTCTCCAGCCCAGCTGCATTGAGCATTGAGCAGCTGGGCTGGAGAAACCCCACAGACTCCCTGTTCTGAGCAGAGACTCTTTCCTGCCTTCTCATACCAATCCCTGTGATGCTTTTCAGTGCAGGGATTGGACAGGGAGTCTGTCCCGCTCCCAGGGGCTGCTGCGACCAGGCAGGAAAAGGAGAGGCAGCGGAACGTAACAAGACACTGGAGGCAGCCGGCAGGCAAAAGGGAGTTTTTTTAATATCGCATTTTTCACACCATCCGGCCGCCCCCGCTCGACGCCTCTCGCGCAACCCCACCCGCCCTACCACCCTTTGTTTATGGCGGCCACCACTGATCCATGGTGTGGTAGCCTTCTAGAGCCTCAATGGAGAATCGGTGATGGGCCAGCGGCCCATGTGCATTTATTTTCTGACTATGGGACAAATGTGGCAAAGACTAGCAGCTCTCAAGATGACGCTGCCTGTATAACTCTATTTTAAGGGCGCTATGAACCACACGGTGGCCCCGGGAGCTGGCAGAAATCCCAAAAACTTTGGTTGGGTGAGTCAGGGTGTCGGGGGACTCTCCCTGCTGCCGCCCTCCCCACTGATCTGATTAACTATGTGCTCCCTTAATTTTGGAATCGACGAAACTCCGTGTACTTCGGTTGCATTCAATATTCAGCCCTATCCCTGCGCTGTGCTTGGGCTATGTATTTACAATTGGGCACATATCTGACAATTTTTATACTCATACAAGGCGATTTTACAATGGGCTACGTATGTAAAGAATGTTTTGCTTTTTCAATGCGGCAGATTAATGGTCTACACCTCATGACTTTCCTGCATGATGCCCGGCTCTTTTTGATTACTGTTGTCAGTGCCTGGCCTGCTCGCTAGGTCAGGTCAAATGGTGAAGTGTCTATTTATTACGAAATGGGGGCATGATCTGATTTGTGTCTCACAGGATCTTCATTACATGGTGGGGCTCAAATGGTTACCGGTCACTGGCTTGACTCAGAAAGGGTATTTGGGCTTGTAGGTCTGGTTACGACAGGGATTTCAACGGTGTTTGCCCTTCCATCTGTGTTACCCCATTGCGTTCTGCGCTTTGGTCTTCACTTCTGAGGTCCTGCTTTCAGAACTACCTGCACTTAGTAAGTTAAGCTACATTTGTTTAAGACATCATGTCCGATCCCAAAAATCCCAAGGATGAAGACCCTAAAAGAAAATTTAAACATACTAAACAGGAACCCCCACTCCCAGAATCCCGCATTAGGGATAAATCTGAGGATTCTAAAACAAATGAAGCCATCTCGAAAAAACATAAAGCTGTACATGACATTGCACAAAGTACCAAGACAAACACCCGATCTTCTTCAAGTGGAGGTAGCAGCTGTCAGGAAGGACTTGAAAGGATTCAAACATTCAACTCAACCATGCTGAAAGTAGAACAAGCAACGTAGAGGATCGTTCTGAGGCCCATGATAAACAGCTAAAGAGAACTGATCAAGTAACTTCCTCCCTCAAAAGGGACATCACCACTATGGAAGACCACAACAGGCATGGCATCCTCAGGATATTTGGGATTTCCAAGGGTGCAGAGGAGAAAGCCCCTTCCATGGTGGAGTACTTGGAGTCCCTGATCCCGGCCACTCAACAAATCCCCCTTCAAAGAGACTTCGAAATCGAGCATGCCCACCAGATTCCTATCTTCCAATGTAGAAACTCGACAACTTCATGTCCAGTACTTTTTAAGCCTCTATGTAAACTGCATGCATAAAGCATTCTGGCTCATGTGAGGAAATCTAGAGGGGGTCACCTGGCAAGAGAATAAGATCTCCATTTCTGAAGGCTTTGTGGAAAATGCTATGACTAGGAGAAAGGGCTTTTAGCCCTAAGAAAGAGACTCACTGAAAGAGCCATATTGAACTCATTCGCCGGTCCCTCAAGATTCAAAATCATTTTCAGAGGTAGAGCACAAATCTTTGATGAACCTGCGGATCTCGCAGCCTTGTTGTACAATACATCTGAAACTCATATAGATGAAGATGGTGTTACAGGTTTCTCTAATTTCTTCACCACTTGAATCTTGCGGGCTGTAGTTGATGTGACTGTTCTGCATTCTCAGCGTTATGAGTCACGTATATCTACTGGTACTGTGACTCAACTACCTCTGATTCATGGCAGAGCTCTGATTATCACCCAGAGTGCCGATAATTGTGTATCTTCTTAGGAAAACTGTTGTGTGACTGATTGATGCTTGGCTCATATGTTGGTCATTTTATATTGTTTGTGCAATGTTCTTCACTAGTGTCTTATATTTAACCTTATTTTTATGTTGTTTTACCAAAACCTCAAGACATAATCATTCGGCAATCACCCTATTTTTATTTATTTTTAAAAATAATTCTTATAGAGCAATGGTTTAGGTTGGGGTTGCTGGATTTTCTTGAGGTTTACTTTCTAGGTATTGATGCAATAGTGTTGCGTTTTCTATGTCTTTGCCTCATTGCAGTTTGTATTTTCATATATGCTCCCTAGATTGTCACCCTTTCCTTTTGGACCAGATGTTTGGTAACATTTAGTCATATTCATGTAATGGTTAGGTTGGATATGGCCTTATACATATTTGTTGCCAATTTGTGTTCTTTCGTGATTTCACATTGTAATGCTTATGCTTAGTATTTGTATCACTTGATCAGGAGTATCATCTTGCTAGCATCTCCTGACTAAGCATGGGCGAATTTTGCGAATCTGGCGTTCGCGAATTTTGCGAATTTGCGAACTCGCAATCCGCAAAATCCGCGAATTCTCGCAAATTTGCGGATGTTTTTTTTTGTGTTCGCAAGGATTTCTGCCAGTTCGCAAGGATTTCTGACAGTTCGCGAGGGTTTTGTACCAGTTCGCAATTGCGAACTTACATGTCGGCTCGCAACGGTCACGATTATGTTGTTTCTACGTCTGGTTCATCATCACAGGTTCCCAGCACCATCTGTTTCACCCCTGCCACCCTCTGTTTCACCCATGCCACCCTCTGGTACATCAATGCCACCCTCTGGTTCATCATCACTGTAGATTATGGGGGGAAAAAGCAAGCACACCTGCCTGCTTCAACTGACATGAATTAATTTGGGGTTGATTTATTAATGTGTCACTATTTTAAAATTCCTGTCTGGCACCTGCTTCCTTATCTGTAATTTGCTTTCTGTTGCAGTGCAATTTTTTTTTCCAGGACCTTTGTGGCCTACTTGTAGCTATTCTATGAGCCTGCTGTGAGGGTCAGAGCAGGGTCATACAATTGTTGCAACTAGCAACTGAACTCTGGAGGGGCCCTTGTCAGGAAGCACTACAGGGAATAGTTACTAATGATGAGTTTGAACTTTTGAACCTGCTTTCACTTTTGCAAAACTCATTTTTCTGCAGAACAGCATTACAGCAACTGTAATGCCCAAAACAAGCTTATATGAGAAAGTTGATTTCTAATCCAAAAGTTATCCAAAGAAAATCAAAAGGCCTCAAATCCAAAAAAGTGCAGGCAAATGTCAACCTGAGGAGTTATTCTGATAAAAATCATCATTTTCAGAAGGTCTATGCTGCTTGCTAGTAGATTTCTTGTGCAGAATTGCAATTTTTGTAATTTCGCGAGTGCGAGATTGTTGCTGCCCGCCGCACCTACATGTTCGCAATTGCGAACTTACACCGCACGCCGCAAAATTGTATCACCAAGAAAAAAAAATCCGCTGCGTGCGAATTTGCGGATTTTCGGTAAATTCGCGAGCGTTCGCAGATTGCGAATTTGCCGAAAATCCGCCAGCGGAACGGATTTTCCGCCCATGCTTACTCCTAACTGTTCATGTTTGGTTTACAGCGTTATCATATGTCAAGGGATTGTTCTGATCATTATGTTGCTGGCGCAGGGGCTTCCTCATGCTCTGTCCGCACATGACCCATAAACTATTTGACATCTGGCACCTACAAAAACCCGTAGGCAGTGACTTTACATTTTTTTCTCTCCCCCTCATAATTCCTTTTCTAGGACTGATTTTATTCTTATTAGCACTGGCCTTTCTGTAGACACCCTCAACTCCTCAATAGAGACCACTTTAGTCTCCAACAATGCGGCCACTACCGTCTCCTTTACATTCTAACCCACAAACCACGAAAGGGGCACTTGGAGTATGAACAAAGAGCTCCTTGACTCTGAAGAGGACAGACTATGGCTGGATAAAGAAATCTCACAATTCTTAAAGGGAAACACTGGATCGGTTTCTTCTCCAGTGGTCTTTAGGGGGTTCTGCATCAGCGAGATGGCTAACAGGAATAAGGACATCAAAACTTCTTTGCTCAACCTTGATAATGCAATTAAAAGATAAGACATCGTTATTTAGACGGTCCAACGATCTATCTCTAATGGCAGAGATTAAGTGACTCAAATATGAATGTAACTCCATTATCACTAAGAGTGCACAATTGGCAGTACAGGCCCAAAAGAGTAAGAAACATTTCTACTTAAATGAAGCTGGCGCATCCCAAGAAACCTAAATGAAGATAAAAAAAATATCTCTATCATAGAAGCAATTAAAGATCTCCAAGGCATTACTAAGACTAAAAACCCCAGATATTTTAGAGATCTTTAAAAAATAATTATGCCTCTCTTTATACTCCCCAAGGAGGGGAAGGGACTCCTTGATGCTAATAACAACAGACCCATCTCCATCTGGAAAATGGAGGCACAAATCCTAACAAAAATCCTAGAAAAACATCTAGGCTCTCTGATCCCTAAACTAATTCATCAATCACAGTCCAGGTTTGTTAATGGCAGCATAGTGTGTGATAATACTTGTCTTTTTTACAACATAATCAAGAAAGCCTCTTTTTCTTTATCTCCGGCCACCATAACTATGTCACTAGAAGCCAAAAAGGCTTTTGACAAAGTGTACTGGCCCTTTCTAGAGATGTCTCTGGACTGTTATAATTTGGGTGCATCCTTCTTCTCAATGGTTATGTCTCCTTATATGCTGCTCCCATTGCTAGAGTAAGAATTATTGAGGCACTCTCTTTCCCCTTCCCTCTACATCAAAGTGCTTGTCAGGGTTGTCCTCTATCTTCCCTTTTGTTCTTTCTGGCCATAGACTGGTCCTGATTAATGAGTCCCCTGATATCAAAGTTGTGACTTTGAACCATATACATATAAAACAGCTGCCTACGCAGATGACATACTAATTTTATCAGAGATCCCTCACATTACAATCCTGAATTAATTTCCCTGATCCAATATTTTGCAGAATTCTCGGAGTATAATTTAAATAGAGACAAGATGGAGGTCATGCCCCTCAATGTCCATTATCATTCTTCTTGTACTGGACAGTCTGGTTTTCACTGGCAACAAAAAATGATAAAGTAGCTTGGTATCTGGATATCTAGTAATCTTTACGTCATTGGATATCAATCAGCAAAAGACCTTAGATAAAATTAAGGATACTCTTTCCCCTTTGTCCCCAAAATTTGTATACCATGGTGGAGGAGATTGGAAACTTTGAAAATTATGATTACTTCACATGTGGATTTTTTGGCTATGATGTTTCCTGTATGTTTATCTCCAAATTTATTTTCCACTGTTGATAAATTTGCTTTGAGCTTTCTGTGGAACACTAAAAAAACAGAATTCGCCTTACGATACTGAGACTGACACGTCTGATGGGAGGATGTGGTCTTCCAAATTAGTTTGATTACCAAACGGCCTTCTTTGTAGCTTTTGGTGCAGGCTGTCTTGATACTCAGCCCACTATATCAGTTTCCTGACTCTTGATAGAAAGCCACCTTATATCTCCATACTCCCTGCTTGCAGCACTAACAAGGAACACTCTGACGGTATCTCACTTCACCCGTATCTTTCTTCATACGATTCGCACTCTCAAGATGGTGGCTACATCTTCATCCCCATCCTAACTAAATCCTCTGCCCTTTGTCTATCGAATAATCCTAAAACAATAACCACAGTCTCAGCTGAAGTGGGCCCTGTTTGGACCACTAGAGCCATCAAGGAGGCATCTGACCTGTTGGAGGATGGTGTCCCCCTGTCTTTTGCCTCAATCCAGGAGAAGTACTCCTTGCCGATTTCTAAAAAATCAAATTGAAATCATCTAAATTAGATACACTGGGGCCGATTCACAGAACTAAGTTAAGACAGAGTCCTAAACTAACTACTTTTGGTATTCACAGAAGTTAGGATTTTGTCTTAAGTTTGTCTTAAGACAAACTTAAGACAAACTTAAGACAGACTTAAGACAGACTTAAGACAAAATCCTAACTTAAGTCTGTCTTAAGTTTGTCTCAAAACAAATTTAAGACAAAATCCTAACTTCTGTGAATACCAAAAGTAGCAAGTGTAGGATTTTGTCTTAAGTTAATTCTGTGAATCGGGCCCACTGCCCCTATCAAGTCTCCTCTCTTTTATTCAACAAACGAGCAGATGCATTCACATAGCGTACAAAATATACAAAGTTCTACATAGCGCATTAGTTCCATTTTCTTCACCCATTCAAAAGTGGTGGTCTAAATATATTCAAACACTAAATCTCCCCCTCCCATTCCAGACTCCTGGTGGCCACTTATCCCGAACAACCTTCTCAGTAACAAATTGATTCCCTCTCTATCTCAGACACGTTTTTGCACTGCACATTTCCTATACTGGACACCATCTAGAATGTTTAAGCTGAACCTAATCTACTCTGAACTTTGATGGCTCTATAACAAAGCTACTGGTACGCTGGATCATATGTTCCTAGAAAGGAAACACCTTTCACTTATAGAATTGAGGTTCATGATCGACTCACCAATGTTTTTTTAGGTTTCCTTTCCTCTAACTGTCTCTCTTAGCATGTTGGGCCCACATATAAAAAAACCTCTCCGGTTTTACCTGAAAATATATGGCATTATTGGACCTACTGTTAATGTGCAATGAAACATACATTCATGAAATTCTACACACCTCGTTTGCTCCATGGAGACATTCCACATTGAATATCATAAGATGTGGCTGTGCACATATTCAATGATAGCAAAGCCTCAGTGGATCCAGGCAAAAGGACAGCAAGAGCGTTACTCTAGTACTACTGTAAACCTGACCTATTAAGTTAAAAGCAGTAATCGCTGAAAGATGAGGTACAATAACATAGTGAGCTCACTCTATTTGGCGCTCACCAGATCCATCATTGGAAGGTGGGTGCTCCCCATTGACCACATTATTTACTCACCATCTGCCAGCGATGCTAATGACTGTTGAAGTGCTTTAAAGGAAGCAGGAATTTATAAACAAGCATTTACAATGCAATGGTCTCTGCATTTTTAAAATTAGAGCTATTGGCATTGCTCATGACATTATTTTTATTTATATTTTTGTTTTTAAAACATATAAATAAATGGCATTGTCATTTACAATGCCAATAGCTTAATCGCTTGCAAATGTGGGACCTATTGCATTTGCACCCACACAAAGAGCCACACACACAAAGCCACCAACACACACATACAGAGCTGTGCACACACACATAGAGCTGCGCACACACACACAGACAGAGCCGTGCACACACACAGACAGAGACACGCACACACACACAGACAGAGCCACACACACAGACTGAGCAACACACACAGACAGAGCCGCGCACACACACAGAGACAGACTCGCACACACACACACACACAGACAGAGCCGCGCACACACACACAGACAGAGCCACGCACACACACACAGACAGAGCTGCGCACACACACACACAGACAGAGCTGCGCACACACACAGACAGAGCCACGCACACCCACACACAGACAGAGCCACGCACACACACTCAGACAGAGCCAAACACACACAGACAGAGCCACGCACACACACAGACAGAGCCACACACACACACAGACAGAGCCACGCACACACAGACAGATCCACAAACACACAGACAGAGCCACGCACACACAGAGCCACGCACACACAGACAGAGCCATGCACACAGACAGAGCCACACCGACAAAGGCACAGAAAAAACAGGATGACAAGCAGGGAACAGGGGCACAGAAAAACCGGGATGACAAGCAGGGAACAGAGGCGCAGAAAAACCGGGGGAACAGAGGCACAGAAAAACCGGGGGAACAGAGGCACAGAAAAACCGGGATGACAAGCAGGGAACAGAGGCACAGAAAAACCGGGATGACAAGCAGGGAACAGAGGCACAGAAAAACCTGGGGAACAGAGGCACAGAAAATCCGGGATGACAAGCAGGGAACAGAGGCACAGAAAAACCGGGATGACAAGCAGGGAACAGAGGCACTGAATAACCGGGGGAACAGAGGCACAGAAAAACCGGGATGACAAGCAGGGGACAGAGGCACAGAAAAACTGGGATGATAAGCAGGGAACAGAGGCACAGACAAACCAAGGGAACAGAGGCACAGAAAAACCGGGGGAACAGAGGCACGGAAAAACCAGGGGAACAGAGGCACAGAAAAACCGGGATGACAAGCAGGGAACAGAGGCACAGAAAAACTGTGATGACAAGCAGAGAACAGAGGCAAATAAAAACCGGGGGAACAGAGGCACAGAAAATCCAGGATGACAAGCAGGGAACAGAGGCACAGAAAAACCAGGATGACAAGCAAGGAACAGAGGCACAGAATAACCGGGGGAACAGAGGCACAGAAAAACCGGGATGACAAGCAGGGAACAGAGGCACAGAAAAACTGGGATGATAAGCAGGGAACAAAGGCACAGAAAACCCGGGGGAACAGAGGTACAGAAAAACCGGGGGAACACAGGCACGGAAAAACCGGGGGAACAGAGGCACACAAAAACCGGGATGACAAGCAGGGAACAGAGGCACAGAAAAACCAGGATGAGAAGCAGGCCGGGATGACAAGCAGGGAACAGAGGCACAGAAAAACCGGGATGACAAGCAGGGAACAGAGGCTCAGAAAAACCTGGATGACAAGCAGGGAACAGAGGCACAGAAAAACCGGGGGAACAGAGGCACAGAAAAACCGGGATGACAAGCAGGGAACAGAGGCACAGAAAAACCGGGATGACAAGCAGAGAACAGAGGCAAAGAAAAACCCGGGGAACAGAGGCACAGAAAAACTGAGATGACAAGCAGGGAACAGAGGCACAGAAAAACCGAGATGACAAGCAGGGAACAGAGGCACAGAAAAACCGGGATGACAAGCAGGGTACAGAGGCACGAAAAACTGGATCACAAGCAGGGAAAAAGAGGCAGGAAAACTAGAAAACGGGCACAGTCAGGGAAACAGAGGCACGAAAAATCGGATCACAAGCAGGGAAACAGAGGCATGAAAACCGGATCACAAGCAGGGAAACAGAGGCACGAAAAACCGGATCACAAGCAGGAAAACAGAGGCACGAAAACAAGAAAACGGGCACAATCAGGAAAACAGGCACAAAAAAAACTTACCGGCTCAGGGGGGAGGGGGGAGAGTCCCTCGAAGACTTCCTCGGTTGCCGGTGTGAAATCCTGTGGCTGAGAGGCGGGCGGGAAACCAAGCAGCAGCACCATGTTTCTCCGAGGCGAGGCAGAAATGCCTCGGAGAAAGCAGCGTCATTTTCTGATTCAGGGGCGTGGTTTTCTTTCTCTCCTCTTCCCATTGGCTGGAAGGTAAAATTCCAGCCAATGGGAAGAGGAGAGAAAGAAAACAAGAAAGAAGCGAAAAAAGACGCCCCCGAATCGGAAAAAGACGGGGCTTAAACAGAGTGACGCCCCTCTCCTCCAATGGCTGGCCTCCGTTTAGGAAGCCAGCCAATGGAGAAGAGGGGCGGGTTAAAGCCCCCACACTAAGAAACATTAAATCTCGGAGCGAGACTGCGCAAGCGCAGCCTACGGTCTGAGACCTAAAAAGGAAGGGATCCATTCAATGCTCAGAATATTTGTAACTCTTACATAATTTGCCGAAATGCTAATCTGAATATCGGTAGAACTTTTGAAGCCCCCATGACACCTCTGTATAAAGAACATCTTTGACACCATCATAGAAATGATAAACGACATTCCAAGATTACAGCAATGAAGCTGAAGGATGAACTTGAGTACATCCTAATCAACTTCACTTGCAAAGGAGCATCCCTACAACCGCCCAGCCCATCTCCACATTTGCATTGGTTCTGGTGTTATTTCAAGAGGCCATAGAGTTGACGTTTGACTTTGGACACCTTCTCAGATGCTCCAAAGAAAGAATTACTAAGGGCCTGATTTATATCTGGGCAGATGGAATAGTCTGTCACAAATGTGATGGATGGCCAAAGTAAGTCACAAGACACAAGGAGGCGGGGGCGGGTCCACTGGAGGAACATGGCGGCCGCTAGCTAGACGGCCGCTACTTGAACCCCGTATGTTTATTGGCCATTTTTGACATTTGTAACCCCCCCCCCTTGGTGCGGTTTCGACGTACTGTAATTGCAGCGCTTATTGCCGATTGCCGATTATGCCCCCGGAGGGCGGGTTGAACTTGCGGACTCCTGGAGCAAGCTGCGGGGTGAGTGAGGACTGTGGATATCGGAAGAGGAACCAGCGAGTGCAGGACGACGGCATATCTGGGGGCTGGCGCTGGCTGTGGGAGGAGGCGGCTTTGCCTTGCTCGCGTTCCAGGTCGTTGGAGGCAGAGCCAGCGGCAGCTATTGTGGAGCGGAGGCGGCAAGAGGAGCGGCGCTTGAAAAGCCAAGTAAAATTTTAATTCGGCAGTGTAGCGGAGTAAACTTCAAGGTAGGGGGCCATCAATGTTTCTGTTCCCCGCCTTGTGAGGGTAATAAGGCTGTTGGTGCGGGTAACTATTTGACAGGGACTCGGTATGATAAGATATACAGCTGCCCATACGACGACATAATTAGAGGACTAAACCCCCCACAATCAAGTGGGACTAATTCAATCAGTACTCTAATTAGTTGTATGGATGTAGGGGGAGTAACTGGCAAGGGCGCTGGCAGTGAGGTCAGCTTAAGGGGTGCCAGTGACAGAGAGGAGAGTCAGTACCCTGCTAAAACAAACAAGTACGCACTAAGAGCCAGGACAGTGTTTGATCCAACTAAGGGAAAGCTCGTATATCCCCTACGCATTTCACCCCCAGTTTCTGAAGTGAGGGAACGTGTAAGAAGGGGTAAAGCTAAGCTGAATACCTCAGAAGAATATTTGAGTGTGAAAAACAATAAAAGTAAGGGCAAAAGTAAAAGCGCAAAAGCAGCTGATGCCAGCATAAAAGTTACTCCCTCACTTAAAACCTACTATAAGGTAATGTCTACAACTACCACTACCGCATCCGCTACCAGCTGCTCTCCCTTGCCAGCTCAGCCTGCCCAGCTCACCCAGCCCACTCAGCCCATTCAGTCTACCCAGCCCGCCTCGGCTACATTGGAAGTAAATGTTATTACAAGGAGGCGCAATCGTGACTCCCATGAGCTCTGTTAAAGAGGGGAGTGCAGATAAGCTAACATCCCCAGTAGAGGCAGTGGTTGTAGTGCATTCAGATATTGGCCTGGTAAATAAGTATTTGGCGTTAGGGGGTGATGGATCTGGAGACACCCAACTGGATCCCACAGTAAAGGCCAAAAGCTCTGATACATTGAACACAGCGCAATTAGTACAAGTATACCATCCCGCCTCATCTGACAGCGCTGGCACAGAGATCACTATAGATAAATCAGATGCAACCTCACGCACATTGGCCGACATATTACTAGCTATGAAGGTTGAGATTACCAGTAGGTTTACGGTATCGGAAACCAATCAAGCAGAAATGACCAACAGATTCTCAATTTCTGAGGCTAATCAAGCAGCAATTAAGGCATCTTGTGATGAGTTGGCCAAGAGGCTGGATGAGGTCATCCTCAGAACTAAGGCAATTGAGTCAGGAATCCCTAAGATCAAGGAATCTATGCGTACCACCGAAGCAGAGGTTACTAAGCTGTCTGTTCAGAACAAAGAACTGAAAGAGGATATTGAGCGTTTGGAGAATCACTCACGCCAGAACAATTTGAGACTCCTGAATGTGCCTGAAGCCCTGGAGGGAGGAGACATTAAGGGGTTTGTAATATCCTTATTGAAGGGTACAGTGTTAAAGGACACACCAGAGGTCGATTTGCTGCATGATATACAGAGGGTACATCGCGATCCCTTCAGAAGAAATCTTGCAAAACAGAAACCCATGAAGATCCTGGTGAACTTTTTAACATATTCCGTAAAAGAGCAGATTTTGTCTTCCGCTCTGAAAGAAGGCTCCATATACTTCAACAGCTCTAATCCCTTTACCTTTCAAATAAGATCAGACATATCACACATAACTGCAACGAGGCAGTAGGAGTTGGGGAAAAGGTTGGAGGAGTTAAACAGCATAGGGGCCAAGGCGCAGCTGAAATTCCCAGCATTGTTAAGGGTCATGTGGAATAATCACATGCACCAGATCAAAACTGGGGAAGAGGCGGATGCTCTTATAGCAAAGATCAGAGACAGACAAAGGGGGCAAGGGGGAAGCAGACCTAGAGGGTCTTTTTTTCTTTTTTTTTTTACACGTATGACATGTAATTAGCAGGAATTCAGTAAAAATAAAAAACGGGAATGTTATTGATACCTCATGGAGGGGAAGATGGCTAAATAGGCTTTTGCCTATTAGAAGGGAGGGTTCCTCAAGGGTTGGGGGGCAACGGGGTCACGGGGATGGGTGTTGGGGAGGCAGGGGGGCACATGGGTGGGGAGCAGTGGGGAAAAAAGAAAAAAAATTCGACCTAATCTCAACCTTATGTATAGTCTTTTCTGCCATGAAGGGTGCCGAAACTTCCAGGTAGATTATGGGGACGATGGCTGGTATGGCCCTGAGGGATAGAAGGACCATCTTTGAGACAGAGGCTAATCCTTAAGTACCTAGAAATTTCAACTGCACAAATATGCATGTTGAAAGAGAGACACCTGAGTCACGAGGAAAGCACCGTAATCTTCTCCAAGGTCCCTTGGGTCAAGAGCTTTAGCTCTTCGCATCAGACATCTCAAAATAGAGGGGTGGCTATATTAATTAAACAAGGTACGCCCTGTAATATAAAAAAACGCAATCAGATTCCTCTGGTAGGTGGTTGACAGTCCAATTGGCTTTCAACAATTTTGATATGATTTGTGCCTCTGTCTACGGCCCCAATATGGACGATCCAACTTATATTCATAAATTACAATCAATACTGATGTTGGAACCTCCACCCTATGTAACCGGGGGAGATTTCAATGTCCTGTTAGACCCTCTGAAAGATAGATCTAATCTGAGTCATTATAAAGGGGCAGTCAAGGTACGTCGGGCATTACTTAATATGATCCATGATATGGATCTGATCGATCTATGGAGGGCCCAAAAAGGAGATCAGCAGGGCTTTACTTTTTACAGTAAACAGCACGGCCACTCCTCTAGGATCGACTACGTTTTTTTGGATAGAAGGTCAATGGCCAACCTAGGGGAGGTATCAGTTCTCCCGAGTCACCTCTCTTATCACGCACCTTTGCAATTTGTATATCAGAGCAAGGAGGCACAGCAGCAATCATTAAGATGGACCCTTAATAGGGCGAAGCTTTTAGACCCCGAAGTGGTTGAAGCAGTACAGGCTCCCTCTCTGGAATTTTTTTCTTTGAATTCAGGTTCCACAACACCGGATGTAGTATTGGACACATTTAAGGCCAGGCTAAGGGGGAAACTCCATGGAATTATCTGCTATAAGAATAAGACCGAAGCTCAGGCACTAAAGGGGGTTGAAGGGAGGATAAGTAGTCTGGAGAAAGAAAGAGATGGCATTAGACATAGGGACTTGGAGCAACTCACTCAGATCTTGAAGAATCTGGAAGAGGTAAGATCAGAGTACAGAGGGAAATTAGAAGTCAAGTGTAGGGCGCAGTGGAACTCCAGAATGATTCAGAACTATGAATATGGGGAGAAGACTGGCGCCCTTTTGGCATGGAAAGCAAGAACAGATCGCGCTAGGAATGATATAAAAGTACTTATTATTAATGCTAGCTGGGAAATCTCTAATAAGATCGAGGATATGCAGTCCTGTCTCCTCTCCATTTTCTCGGAACTGTATAGAGAGGACTTGGCTCCTTTACCGAGCTCTATTCAGTCATTTCTTAGGAATAAACATCTCCACGTGCTCTCAGAAGAAAGTAAGAACAAGTTAGAGGCTCCCTTTACGTTAGAGGAGATAGCAGATCAGATTAAGAAATCAAAGAACAAAAAAGCTGCAAGCTCGGATTCACTCCCGAGCGAAATCTATAAACTCCTCAAGGAGGAGTTGTTGGACGCACTAGGGGTCACCTTTAACTCAATTTACAGCCTAACTGGGAAGGTTCCCAATACCTGGAAGGAGACAACAATAGTTCTGATTTAAAAAACTGGCAAAGACCCGTAAAAGGCAGACTCCTATCATCCAATCTTCCTGCTGAATGCCGATTACAAGATCTTTATGGGCATTTTGGTAGGGAGACTGGCAAAACTGATCCCGAGGTTAATACATCCGGATCAGAAAGGGTTCGTCGCAGGGAGATACATTCAGGAACAGTCGCAGCTCTTGATTGGCAATATAGATCTGGCCATTCAGAGGACAGAACCCTTGGCCGTTGTCGCTTTAGACGCGGCCAAGGCTTTTGACAGAGTCTGCTGGGTGTACCTCTGGGAGGTCCTGAGGGCTATGGGGTTTGGCCCAATCTTTATACGAAACTTGCAGAACTGTTACCAGGGTGCCTTCGCTCGAATTCTGCTAAATGGGCTCATTACGCCGAGCTTTAAGATCCAGAGAGGAACCAGGCAGGGTTGTCCGATCTCGCCTCTTTTATTCAATATATATATATGGAACCATTGGCACAGATGTTGAGACTGGATGATTCAATCTATCCTTTTAGATCAGAACAATACAGCTCCAAAATAACTCTCTATGCCGACGACTTAATGCTGTACACAAGTGACCCAGAGACAGTGATCCCGAGGGCGGAGGAACGTATCCGGGTTTCTTGTCAATAAAACCAAGACAGAGGTGATGTGTTGGAATCTGGAGTGGCCAGGGAGAGTTAGTGTTGAGCTGAGATATCTGGGGATCTATGTAGTAAAGGAATTGGAGAAGATACCTGAGCTTAATCTAAACTGGGTTATAAAGGAAATTGACAGCCTCTTTAGCAGATGGAGGAACCTTCCCTTAACTATCTATGGAAAAACCAACTCAGTAAAGATGGTCATTCTACCTAAGCTCTCTTACCTTTTCTCTTTCATACCATTAACATTCTCAAATAAAAGCTTAATGAAGGTACAGAGCAAGATTGGGAGTTTTGTCTGGGGTAACAAAGGTGTTCGTCTGGCGTGGAAAAAAATTAGACGCAGACTAAAGAAAGGCGGGCTTGCCCTTCCTGATGTAAGGGTATACGCAGCAGCATTCCAGTTTAAAAGCATACGGATGCTACTTGTGAAACCAGGGGAGTCAGCCTGGTGGAGGTTGTTGGGTGAAATGGCGCGAGTGGAGGGAGGAGGAGACGGCGAGGCTTTTCTATATAAGTTTGGATCACCAAGATTCTTCAAGCAGGTACGCTTGAAGGTTTTGAGGGCTGAGGTTCCGTGACAATTGTAAGTGGTGTTTTTAACTCGCACGAATATGGTCGAGTCTGGTATCTATGAACCGCAAATGACGAGTTTAGTAAGTGTGCGCAGTTTCGCTGTGCTAACTTAAACCGTTCGTTTGTTATGTGGGTTTTTCATCTGTACCCACGGGTTCCATCTTAGATACGGCATCCATTTTGTCTCTTGCCCTCAAGTAGCCAGCGAACGGACGTTGTCCGCTTCGCGACCCTGGGACTCCAAAGATATCTGCGGAAGACACATGTTCTTTGTGAGTGTCTTTATGACGAGGGGGTTGCTACTGTAAGGCAGATGGCGCCGCTCGAGGCTCATCTTGCCGCACGGACTTATTGTCTCAGCCGTGCATCTCATTAGGCACGTCCCTTTGATGCCTGTATCTCGTGTTTCCCGATACCTCCCCTTTTACACCCTTTCCGATCTCCCCACTGTCTCCGTCTTCCTCTGCACCTGTCTTTGTTCCTATTTCGATCTGTTTTACTGCTGATTGGAATTTGCTAATGGTGGGAAGATGGTTTTTACAGTTGGGAACCGCCAAATGTTTCCGTACTTATGTTCCGGACCTGATGTGTTTTCAAAGTGACCAAAGCGACCCCTCTGGGGGATGATGGTGGGAACCGGGTTGTAAACTTTTGTGTTCAATCTAATCCTATGGGTAAAAACTGTATAAAAGGAGCGATCCACAGAACCAATTTGAAGCAGTCTCCCCAAGTTGCACGCTGTGTACTTGTCGTGATCTCTGTGTTCCCTGCAGCAAATAAACCTTGAATCTTTGACGTTGAAGGAAGTGTCCCGTGTCTCTGTGATTCGTACGCCGGAGCAGGTTACCCACGAAGGTTTCAGGTGTTGTGCCCTGGCACCGCTGGGTCTTAAAGAACCCAGTCCTTCAGTTGGCGCCCAACGTGGGGCTGCATCAGTGGTACCGGTCCAAGCCCGACGATCGTGAGGAACTTCGTGTGAAATCTCCGAGGGAAGGTGCACTCCGCTTCATCGATCCTGTTGTCGAAATAAGTGGCCCGAAGACTTTTCCCGCGAAGATTCCCGCCTCCGGACGGCTGCGACGGACTGCTGCCCTGACTGTAGACCTGTTTTGGCGCCTGGCGTAGACCTTGGTATAGCGAGACGATTGACGGGCCTTCCTGGAGACGCCATCGATTTTTGAGTTAAGTATTTGTGGGTCGCTCCCATAGTTCTTGGTTGTTGACACTTTAGCGAGTGTTTTTGTTGTTAGCGCTGTGTGAGTGTTTTTGTCGGTGACACTTTGCTAGCGTACTTTGTTGTGTTGTTTGACGACTGCAGCCGCCAAAAACCGAGGGTTTTGTTCTTTGCTGGGACTTGGTAAATCCCGTAACCCTTGAAGTTTGTGAAACTCGGCTAGTGTGCAAGATGCCTGGTCGCAGTACTCTGTTTAGTTGTTTCAGACCTTGTGGTATGGATTCCCGATTGGAGGACTCATGTCCGATACCTCCGGTTGGAACTCCCACGTATGAGCTCTATAGTAAGCATGGGCTAGGCCCAGTTACCTTTAACGATTACTGGATTAAATACACGAAAAAGGACGGCGACCTTCGTTGGCCACCTCATGGTTGCTTCGAGGCCCCGATCTTAGATAATCTAGAGATTAAATTGTTCGAAAGAAAGTCAAGGCCGGCCATGTTTGATGCTTTTCGGTTGTGGCGCAAAGAAGCCCGACAGAAAGAAATCAGACAGAATAAACGTAGTCAGCGAGATAATGTTGCTACTATAGTGAAGAAAGCAGAGCAATTTCAGCGAGATAAGGAGGTTAAGGATAAGGAAGTGTTTGACCGATTACAGCATATGACCGTAGATAAATGTTACCCCGCTTTACCAACGGAGTCGGAAAAGAAGGAAGAGCCAGTTGAGGATCCCTTAATGTCTTATCTTATGAAGTCACCACCTCCGTACGTACAGGGTACCGCAGCTCCTGTGGTCCCTGCCGTACCTGCTCTTCCACCTATTCCTCCTCCGCCTGTTCCTCAACCTGCACCCGTTCTTCCGACTGTTCCTGTTCCTTTGTCTGTTTCTATTCCTACTGCTCCTCCGCTTCCATATACTCCTGTTCCCGCTACTGCTCTTGCTACTGCTCCTGTTTTGTTAACCCCTGCTGTTGCTACTGCTTCTGTTCCTTCTCTTGTTAGCCCTGTGTCTTATTCTTCTCCCTCTACTCGTAGTCGCAATTCTCCTCTTGCGGCTAGCTTCTTTCATTCGCTCGGACCTGTTCATGGGTCCGCTGGTTCCGATGGTCCTCAGAGACGAAGTCAGCTTCCTGGAAACAGAGAACGTGTTGCGCTATATAATATGGCGATGGGTTGGATGGTAAATCCGCAGAGAAGTCCACCCCGTGTTGTCCTCGAAACATTCTGTCAATTCAATATACCAACCCAGAGATATGTGTTTAATGAAATGTGTAAGTTCCTTTATGATCAAATAGCGGCCGATGCGCCTGACGAGGTGCTCGCCGCTCTGTCTGATCTCCAGCTTCAGTTCGCAAATGGGCTGATAGTGGATACCAACGTTCGACGTGCTGTTGAACGATTGCTATCTCTTCGTCCCGCTCCCATCCCTCATGCATTATTTGTTGAGGATATTGAAAAACAACCAGACGAGTCTGGCCAATACCCTATGCGGGAAGTTCCACCAGTATGGATGCCAGGCGATGCTACTGCTATTCCTATTGTTCCGCCGCATTTCCAGAGAGTATGGATACATCTCCCATGGAAAAGATCGGAAGTGTTGCAGGTGAAGCAATCTTTGCCTGACCCTCGCAAAAAATCCTGCAGGGTATTACAAAGAATTATCGCAGCTCGTAGATGCTACGATAATGAATCTTGCCGATATCGACATGTTGTTTGGCAATGTCGTACCGCAACCGGTATGGGCTAAGATTCGCCAGGAAGATCACGCAAATGAACTAGGTGGTGATTGGGCGGCCATTGTGGCGGCAGATGGGTTGCAAGTTGGTGGCGCTAAGCCTGAACAGTTGATTGCTGCTCTCCCTCAAAGAATCATAACATTAATGAAAACTCTTATGCCAGCTATGAAGGTGAATTGGGACAAGTTGTCAGCCTGTAAGCAGAAGAAAGATGAGAGTGTTTCCGACTTCTTTACAAGGTTCGAGGAAGCATTCATCGACCATAGTGGTCAGGATATGGGCACGGAGGGTGGTCAAAGGTTGTTTGTGGATAAATTTGTTTCGAATTTGTTGCCCGATTTGAGCAATAAATTGAGAAATTCGGAAAGTGCATGGGCCGTTTCTACTTCGGCTCAGATATTGGCTACGGCACAATACTATGAGAATAGAGAGAAAGAAGAGATTGACCGTGCTGATAAAAAGACGAAAGAGCTCAAAACTAAAGTGTTGTTGCAACAAGCGTATCCTCCGCGGTCAAATCAGAATAATTCGCAACAGAATAGGTCACAGCCACAATCAAACAGATCCCAAACCCGTAACGATTCCTCCTCCCAAAGATCCTCGTTAGGGTACAATCAATGTGCTTATTGTAGACAGGAGGGACACATTAAATTCAATTGCCCTGTTTTAAACGAACGCAATAGTGGTAACTCAACTAGAGGAGGTCGTGGTGGTTCGCAGCAAACGTCACGAGGTAGAGGCCGTGGTGCTCAGAACGATCGCTCAGATAACTCATCCAATTCTAATAATTGTTTCGATCAACGTGGATCATCGCAAGGACGATCTGCGCAGTATAATGTAGACGATTATTACGTCGATCAGGGAACTGACGACAGTAATTACTAGGACAGCCAAAGACAAGGAGAGGGAGTGGTATCAGTTCCGGTTGATCAGAGAGGGCCTTACGTCGCAGTTGCTGCATCGGGCGTCGTTGAGCCTTTTCTGTTGGACACTGGTGCAGCGAAAAGTTCTATCATGTATTCGAAACTCCCTGGCGCACCTTTGTCTGGCTTAACGAATGTTTCCGTTGGATTCTCTGGCGCCCCTGTTAGCAATCCAGTTTCGCGCCCTTTGCCCCTTAAAATTGGGCCACGTGAGCTAGAGGCTCCGTTGATTTTAACCACGGGTTGTGGCGAATATCTTTTGGGCCTGGATTTGCTTAAACGTTTGTACGCAACTTTGTATTGTTCTCCTGCGGGTGTAAAACTTACGTTAGGAGAGAGGGTTGTCTCTCCTATGTATTTGTCCCTCGATAAGCTCCCACCGGAATTGAGTTCTCTTCCTGCGTCTTTGTGGGCAACAGGTCCAAATGACGTGGGCCTGCTTGATATCTCCCCTTATGTTGTTCAGTTGAAATCTAATGTGCGGCTGCCACGTATTCCCCAATATCGTATCTCCCTTGATGGTGAACGAGCACTGTTGGCGATCATCTATGATTTGATCGAGAAAGATGTAATTGAAGAGACTCGGGGAAACGTGTGCAAAAGCCCTGTACTGCCCATTCTTAAACGTACTGATCCTTCAAAACCGCCTGTTTATCGCTTTGTTATCGATTTACGGGAGGTAAATAAAATTGTGGTTCCTCAATTTCCTGTTGTGCCTGACATCACGGCGCTACTGACTCTGATTCCAGCTTCTGCATCATGGTTTTCGGTGATTGACTTGAAAAATGCGTTTTTCAGCATCCCGATTGCCGAAGAGAGCAGGGACCTTTTCGGTTTCTCTCTCGGTGGACGCAGCTTCCGGTTCAAATGCGCTCCTCAGGGCTACTGTGAAAGTCCATCCATTTACAGTCAAGCCTTGAAGGGTCAACTGGATGCATTTAGGTTGCCGGTTGGTGCGGCTTTGATCCAATACGTCGACGATTTATTGGTGGCTGCTGATACTCAGGACATTTGCAAAATTGCTACTGTGTCGTTGCTACAACATCTCTGTGAGTTAAATCACAAGGTGTCACCTTCTAAACTCCAATATTGTTGTCAAGAAGTAACCTATCTAGGTCACTTATTGTCAAAGGAGGGAAGGAGATTGACCCCAGAGAGAATTGCAGCGATTGCGCGAATGGCTGTGCCAAAAACCCAAAGAGATGTGCGTGCCTTTCTAGGTATCACATCGTACTGCAGGCAATGGATTCCTAATTTTTCATTGCTAGCGAAACCATTGGTGGCTCTTACGTGCAAGGATGTTTCAACTCCTTTACCATGGACGGAAGAATGTCAGAAAGGTTTTTCTGAACTGCGTGATTCATTGTGTTCGGCTCCTGTGTTAGGTACCCCTGACTACGGTAAGCCGTTCACGTTATATGTTCACGAGAGGGAAGGTTGTGCTTTGAGTGTTTTAACGCAACCTTTTGGTGGTAAGCAACGTCCATGTGCATATTTTTCCTCGACCTTGGACCCAGTAGCTAGAGCATTGCCGAGTTGTTTACGAGCAACAGCGGCAGCTGCGGTCTCCATCCGACAATCAGCAGGATTGGTCATGGATAATATGCTTACGGTGATGGTTCCGCATGCAGTCGATACTCTTTTGAATCGAACGAAAACTCAGCATTTGACGAGTGCGAGGTTGTCTGGATACGAATTGACGCTCTTGGCAAGCCACATTCAGATAAAACGTTGTAACGTTCTGAACCCGGCAACTTTGTTACCAATTAGCACAGAGTCGGATGAAGTAGCAGAACATGACTGCTACTTGAGGACTGAAGAGGAAACGAAAGGTCGAGTGGACCTTAAAAACACCCCATTGGAAGATCCGGATGGCACTTTGTATGTGGATGGGTCATGTTTTAAGTTGCCGAATGGCGATGTGACTACTGCTTATGCTGTAGTAACATTGAATACTGTTGTTGAGACTGCAAGGTTGAATCAGAATTCTGCCCAAGCTGCGGAGCTGATTGCTCTTACTAGAGCTTGTGTGTTGGCGAAAGGGAAACGTGTGAATGTGTTTACCGACAGTCAATACGCGTTTGGTGTTGCTCACAGCTTTGGACGATTGTGGAGAGAGAGAGGTTTCTTGACGTCGCACGGTACGAAGATACAGCATGGCCAGCTTGTGAATGATCTTTTGGATGCATTGACTTTGCCTACGCAAGTTGCGATTGTTAAGTGTAGTGCGCATCGTAAGGTGACGGATGATATTGGTCGTGGTAATGCGTTTGCGGACGAAACTGCTAAGGAGACTGCCCGGAACCTTAGCACTCGAATGTATGTGACGAGTTCGGTTAGGTGGCCTACAGAATCGAGTATGTGTGAAGACACTATCGAGAGTGTGAAAGCAATTCAGAATGAGGCCACTGAGACTGAAAAGACGAAGTGGAAAGAAAGTACGGGAAAGTTGGATGCGAATGGTTGTTGGATTGATTTGTCGGATCAGAAAAGATGGATGTTGCCTGATGCGTATGTGCTGGCCGTTGTGACAATGGCACATGGGTTAGCACATATTAGCACGAAAGGTATTTGCAAGTTGCTATCTCCTGTGTGGAAGAATGATGGCATTACGAAATGTGCTGAACGTTTGGTGAAGAATTGTATGGTGTGTATAATGTACAATCCTGGCAAAGGTACCCCAACTCCCCCTGGCAGTTTTGCTCCTCCTTCGTATCCCTTTGAGGTGATTCAATTGGACTTCATCCATATGGAGCGATGCAATAACCTGAAATACGTTTTAGTTGTGGTTTGCGCATTCTCCCGATGGATCGAGGCCTATCCTCTCAAGGACAATACTGCTTTGTCTACTGCGAAAATCCTACTGAAGGAATACTTTCCTCGGTATGGAATGCCTAGAGTCGTGTGGTCAGATAACGGAAGTGAGTTTGTTGGAAGTGTGATGAAGAGTGTGTGTAAGGGCCTTGGAATTAATCAGAAATTCCACAGCGCCAATCATCCCCAGTCAGCTGGATTGGTTGAAGGGTACAACGGCACCCTTAAACTAAAGCTAGCGAAGATTCAGGCTACGACTGGTCTTTCGTGGCCTGACGCTTTGCCTTTAGCATTACTGTCAACTAGGGCGACTGTACACTCCCGAGTAGGGCTTAGTCCCTATGAGATAGTGTTCGGCCGTCCTGCGAATGTGTGGGGGGTTCCTAGGCCAGGAATGTTTTCTGATCTTGAGTACCCAATGCTGATCGATTATCTACATGACTTGACTGCTAAACTGAGGTTAATTCACCAACAGGTTTACGACGCATTGCCGACGCAGACAGAGGGTCCAGGCCACCAGCTCCAGCCCGGAGACTGGGTGGTGACAAGGAACTTTTCACGCAAAAATAACCTGGACCCGAGGTTCACCGGACCCTATCAAGTGCTCCTGGCCACGAGGACTGCTGTTCGTCTTGAGGGACGTAAAAATTGGGTGCATGCTACGCACACCAAGCGAGTCCCCATCCCTTTGCCGGCAGACCCGTGGGTAAGGAGAGGCATTGCGTCATCTGAAACAGAAACATTGCCGGCGTTTGTGCCTTTTAGCGACGCACAGCTTGTTGAAGAATCCTCAGCGCAGCAGAAAGACACTGTTGAACAATTGGCATCAAAAGACTCAAGACCAGAACACTTAACTGATCAGCAGGACGCTGTCTCTTCAACGGATCCTCTGTACGACGAGCAGACACGTCCTGGGAAAACTCGATACTTTATGCGATCTCGCACTAAGGACAAATAAAAAGATCTTGCCTTGCTGTATTGACAACTGCATTATCCCGTTTTCCGTGATCAGTTTTGAACTTTCGTATTATTGTAATTATTTCTGTACATATATTGAGCTTCACTCCCTATACTTTTTGCCTTTACAGCTGAGAGACTTTGTTTTTGCATACGTACATATTGTGCATTAAAGGCCGTAGGGCCGCGCGCGTACTTCCTTCTGGACAGTAGGTCTTGACGCTAGGTTAAAGGCCGTCGGTTCCTAGGAACTCCTAGGGATTGACTATTGCTGCACAGAACGAAGTGCGTCAAGAAACGTTGCGGACGGTCGTAGGGAATGGCATTCTCGAAGCTGAATGATTTGGAGGGAGCTCAAGTCCATAGATTCAAGCTGCAGCAACTCAGTCGTACCAAATGTTTCATATTCCAACTGTTTGTATTGTTTTTGACTGCTTCTGCATTATTGGCGGGTGGGGTGTATTACACGATGTCTTACTTCTTACCTGCTACACCTACTCCTACTTCTTACCCTAATCTTACCTCTACTGCTTCTCCCCATTCCTTTCACATGTTACCTGAACACGAGCAGGCTAGACGTGTAGAATTCCGCAACAATTCCTTTATTCAGCTCCTCCATCAGCATCAGTTAGTGGTTAACACTACTAATTGTTGGGTGTGTGGGTTGATGCCACATACTACGGATAAGGGAATTCCATATCTGGTGTTACCGTATAGTTCCCAAGGGTCAGCTCGAGCATTTCAAACAATGTTTCGAAGCGCACTGGGTTTCCACCCCATTCGAGAGCCACGTTCCCCCTACTCTGGTCCTACCTCGTATCAAAAACCTTTGTCGATAGCAATAGAGGATTTAGATAGTGAGATCTATGATCCTTCGCTTATTCCCGAAGAAGAGGTACAGGCCTATAGAGTCCTAAGTAGAGGTGAATATAGTGTGTTCACTAGTGAAAAGCAGCTTAAAAGCTCGCCTCCAATATGGGTCGTACCCCACACTGGTAATTTTTGTCTTATGGGTCGTGGCCGAAGATCGCAAGCCCGACTTGGAGCAAGTGCTTGCACTGAAAATTACATTTTGCCGATGTCCTCGTCCCCTGTGTTTCTGGCTGCCAAGGGTACATACTTTATCTGTTATGATCGTGCATACACATGGTTGCCCGCAGACTTCATGGGCTCATGTTTTATTGCAAATCTGTTGCCTCCGACGTTTACTGTAGATGCCGATTATCATAAGACTAGAGTTGTGCGAGGCGTAATTAGTGAAGAGGATACTGCCGGTCAAGAGGCAGGAGACTTTTTCAAGGGTTTCCTCCCGTTTTGGGGACCTATGGTCAACAGTAGGAACCTGAGACAGTTGACTCGAGTGGTAGAATCGACAGCTAATATTACTGCCAGTGCCCTTGGTAATATCACCACAGAACTTCAGGCGGAGAGACTTATGACGTTACAAAACCGTATGGTTTTAGATGTCATCTTAGCAGATCGAGGTGGGGTATGTAAGGTGATCCATTCGAGCTGCTGCATTTTCATTCCAGATAATGCTCCTACTGTCTATCAAGCCATCTCGAGGTTGCATAAGATCTCCGAATCCATACACGTGGATGTAGGGGATTGGACGCTACTTGGATGGTTTTGGGGCCTGATGTCGACTTGGGGTTGGAAGATTCTGATGATCATCGGAGTCGTTGTAGTGTTCCTGTTCACGTGTTGCCTTTGTGTGCAGTGTGGTCCTGCCTTATGTGGCCTCTGTGCTACAACGTGTATGAGACAACCATCTGCTACCAAGGGGACTCGGTTGGACAGAGCTATGCTACAGCAACATCTCGATGGTCTGATGAATATCGAATATGATTCCGACTAGTGCTTGCCTACATGAGGGTAAAAGGAGCGTCTGAGGTTCCGTGACAATTGTAAGTGGTGTTTTTAACTCGCACGAATATGGTCGAGTCTGGTATCTATGAACCGCAAATGACGAGTTTAGTAAGTGTGCGCAGTTTCGCTGTGCTAACTTAAACCGTTCGTTTGTTATGTGGGTTTTTCATCTGTACCCACGGGTTCCATCTTAGATACGGCATCCATTTTGTCTCTTGCCCTCAAGTAGCCAGCGAACGGACGTTGTCCGCTTCGCGACCCTGGGACTCCAAAGATATCTGCGGAAGACACATGTTCTTTGTGAGTGTCTTTATGACGAGGGGGTTGCTACTGTAAGGCAGATGGCGCCGCTCGAGGCTCATCTTGCCGCACGGACTTATTGTCTCAGCCGTGCATCTCATTAGGCACGTCCCTTTGATGCCTGTATCTCGTGTTTCCCGATACCTCCCCTTTTACACCCTTTCCGATCTCCCCACTGTCTCCGTCTTCCTCTGCACCTGTCTTTGTTCCTATTTCGATCTGTTTTACTGCTGATTGGAATTTGCTAATGGTGGGAAGATGGTTTTTACAGTTGGGAACCGCCAAATGTTTCCGCACTTATGTTCCGGACCTGATGTGTTTTCAAAGTGACCAAAGCGACCCCTCTGGGGGATGATGGTGGGAACCGGGTTGTAAACTTTTGTGTTCAATGTAATCCTATGGGTAAAAACTGTATAAAAGGAGCGATCCACAGAACCAATTTGAAGCAGTCTCCCCAAGTTGCACGCTGTGTACTTGTCGTGATCTCTGTGTTCCCTGCAGCAAATAAACCTTGAATCTTTGACGTTGAAGGAAGTGTCCCGTGTCTCTGTGATTCGTACGCCGGAGCAGGTTACCCACGAAGGTTTCAGGTGTTGTGCCCTGGCACCGCTGGGTCTTAAAGAACCCAGTCCTTCAGGGCGGCCTTGGAGTTATGGTATAGGTTCAGACGTAGCTGGGGCATTGGATACTATTCTGACAGTGCCCCCATCTGGGATGCACCGGGAACACCGGACTGCCTATTGGACAGTTTGGCGTTGCCTATTAGAAGGGCAGGCATCACCGTCTGGTCCGAACTGGTGGACTCCGGGGGGATACATCCATGGGAGTACCTGAGGGCAAAGATCGGGCCAGGGCTCTCTAGATTCAAATATTTACAGTTAACATCATGGTACGAGGCAGAAAAGGGGGAGGTCAGAGGGAATAGAGAGATTAAAGGTATGTGGCAATCTATCCTTCCAATGAATAAGGAAATCTCTATATGGTATAACAACCTGTTGGAAACTGAGGATCACAAGACACCCCCCTTAGCTGCAGTGTAGATGGAAACTCCTCTTGGGCCATCAATAGAGTCCTAGTATGAGCCCTCTCTAAAGACCTTGTATAAGTTTGTCAAGCCCGCTTGTCTAAAAAAAAAAATCATTTTTTTGTCATCAATAGACTCTATTACACTCACGCGAAAATCGCCAAGTTTGCCCCAGAACCAGCTCCTAAATGCCCCAGATGCTTGACACCTCTTGCTAATGACTTACACATTTTCTTTGAGTGTCCAGCACTTGTAAGATTTTGGACTGAGGTGGGCGACAACATTCGTGATATCTTTAATACCATCATAGAGATTAACATGTCATTAGTGTTTTTTGGAGATGACGGTTGCCTTAGTCAGACCCTCTCTCAGAAGAACAGATGTCTATTAATTTATTTGATTTTGCTGGCCAGAAGGAAAGTTTGCAAGAGGTTGAAAGACCCCCTACCCCCACAAAGGGAAGACTGGCTTAAAGCTTCATTTTCCATGGCTTGTTTAGACTATGAGGGTGTAGAAGATAAGCTAATGAACATCTGGCATCCCTTTGTGAGCTGGGGAAAAAATTTAAGATTAATTAACATAATTGGTCTAATGATTACACCAGGTTCCCTCACAAAAAAGGGATCGGTCGAATGACCCAAGTGAGTGCGGTAAGCCGTAGGGGCCACAGATCACGAAGGCGGCTTCATAAGACCCGCAGAGGCTTGAAGAGTGAGATGAGGACCAAAAAAACAAAACAACAAATGTGATGGATATCCTGTCTGCTGTATTACAAGGGCCATAGGATATAATGCGCTTGTAATACGACCAGATATTCTGTCTTCCTTATTACAAGTGCCATAGGATATATGGTAGATGGGATATTTGTCAAGTGTGTGATGGAGTATCCAATCCGCCAAGATAAAAATTAGGCTCGAAGTCTGTTTTAAGAAATGTAAAAGAAATATGGGCTTATCTGCCTCCACCATGCTATGAAAAGAAACAATTTTAAACAGGAAATGTGGGACAGGAAGGTGGATAGTGGGGGGAAATCAAAGAGCAACACTGTACCTTCAAATGGCCTGGACCATCGGATTTTTTAACTGAATTATCCGATTTGGGTTCAGAAAAACATAGTGGCCTCTGTAAAATGAAACTCTCAGGGGCATATTACCAACAACTAGCGATAATTATCGCTATGTTGGTTTAGCGGCAATATTTTTCTCGCCGAGCTGCGGCGATTTTTATCGCTTAGGAACCTTGCTATTATCAAGGTTTATCTCCTAAACGATAGAAATTGGCTGAAATGCATGAATATCGCTGAAAAGTCAGCGATATTCATGCATTACCGAGCTAATGCTCTTAGTCATGTTATCCACCTACCATAGGATAACATGGCTAAGAACTGCTCAGGGGCAGGTGTTAGCTTTTAGAGATATTCGCGCTTAGCGCGAATATCTCCAAAAGTTGGTAATGGGAGATAGCGATATTAGCGACTGTTTCCAGTCGCTAACATCTTGGCATGCCCACTTTGCATGTCATTAGTGATAAATATCACTGACATGCAAAGCGGGGCCCAAGATGGTCGCTATCTCCTACTAGCTGTCGCTAACTGGTGTTAGCGACAGCTAGGTAATAGGGAGATAATTTTATCTCCACTTTCTTGGCTTTTAAAGCCAAAAAAGCAGAGATAAACCCCCTTGATAATATGCCCCTCAGTTCTGGGACCTTTGACACGGGTGATTGAACAGAACTTTCTAGAAGTGTGGCACAATATCGTCTTTGGCAATTGAAAGCAGCAGTAATTCAGTTTAATGCACTTTTTTTGTTTTTAAACAACTTACTGAATGCCGGTCGTTGAATCTAGGAACTCTTGACTTGAAACAGGATGAAATAGCACACCGAGGATCAACCTTTTTTACCTCATAATGACCTGGTCCTGGTCCGTCTTTCTAAAATGACAAAACTTTGCTAATCAGATTTGTAAGTGGAGGGCTCTTAAAAAGAATCAATTTAGTGGCAAAATAAGGCAATACATATTCAGATAAATAAAATAGTAGTGC
Organism: Lissotriton vulgaris; assembly: GCF_964263255.1. Lineage (NCBI taxonomy): Eukaryota > Metazoa > Chordata > Amphibia > Caudata > Salamandridae > Lissotriton > Lissotriton vulgaris. The sequence continues at coordinate 488,645 of NW_028245615.1, read as the reverse complement.
TTTGACAGTTCTTAATTTGTAAAAGTATGTGCTGAGTCCTAACTTTTTTCTTAGATACCCTCAGCAGGCGCTGGTTTTGAATGTCAGCGTTGCAGAATCCAAAAAAGCTCTAGTTACCAATATACTCTACCAGTCGCTATATCTCACTCTTGAATGTTCCTTTTAATACCTGGTTGCTCCTTTTGACTTTTTTCAATCTCTCTTTTCTTTATTCTTTCCATATTTCCTGCCTTTTCTCTCTCTCTCTCTTGTTCTCAGTCAAATTCTATGTCATGAAAGGGCGAAACCTGCTGCACACTTAAGTAAAGTTCAGGCAAAAAAAATGTCTCAATGGACATAAAGTTCAATGATCACAGACGGAGGATTCTTCTTATTTTATTTTCTGTTCATGGAAAAGCCAGCCGACACGTGTTTCGTCGCCCGAAAACACAGTTTCGGCGACTCTTCAGGGCTGAAGGAAATAGGTGTATAACCATAGGTCGCGTTGCCGGTGATAATTCCGACCCGGCTCTGCTCAAGACCGGGTTAGTCAGAAACTTTATAAATTCTAAAGTGATCTTCTCCAAGAAGTGCGTGGCAAAGATTCTATATAAAAAAGTGTATTTAGGTGTGGGGTTCTTCGGGTAACGTAGATCAAGATGTATCCTAATCCGAACCCGGAACCGCTACGCATTTCTGAAGAGCCGCGTACTGACTCCCCGCACTACGGGGACTTTTTGCTGTGGAAACTTACTACACGTTTTACTTCGATACATGCCATTAGGATACATCTTGATCTACGTTACCCGAAGAACCCCACACCTAAATACACTTTTTTATACAGAATCTTCGCCACGCACTTCTTGGAGAAGATCACTCTGGAATTTATAAAGTTTCTGACTAACCCAGTCTTGAGCATGAATGCGAGCGGAGGCGCTACTACGCCACGCACTGTGTTTTTAAACTGTTACTATTTCAAAGTTATGCAGGTTTTAACTCGATTTCTATTCCTAGAGGTGAGCTGCCGGCTGGGGCTGATCGTGCTTGCGGGCTCCCAGCGGCAGCGGGTGCCATCTTCGGTTGGGCTGACTTCTCTATCCCAGCCCTGCCACTCCCTCGCCGCTCCGCCCCTATTTAAACGGGCAGTATGTGTCAGCGCAGCGGACGAGCGCAGCGGATGCGACGAAGGCGCGCCGGAGTTGCGCCTGAGTTAAGCCCGTCTGCGCCCGTCCGCGGCTGGCCGGGGCTAGGGGCATGAGATGCTGCCCGTCTAATCACGTACTCGCCATCTCAGCTTTGCTCATATTGGGCCCCAGGTACCATTGACCCCTCAGTAATTACTCACTTGATGTATCTTGGCCTGTTCACCCCCCCTACCAACCTCCCCCCCGGGATCGTGTCACATCTAGCCTCGTTGCCCATTACGCCTCTCCTCACTCCCCTGTCATCATTTGCCCCCCTTGTTCCGGTATTTAACACCTCGGCCACACTCCAAAACACCAGGTCTGCGGTCAACCATCAGTACGAGATATTCAATTACATCGACACTCATGAACCAGATCTCTTATTCCTAACAGAGACCTGGTTCAAGGCTGACTCCCTGCCCAATGTGCTAGCCGCATTGCCCCCTTCATATTCCGCCATTCGGGCGGACCGCCCAGAGGGCAAGCGGGGCGGAGGAGTGGCCCTAATAGCCCGTACTGATCTCAGTTTTCAGATTCTCCCCTCCCCTCCTATCCCTGACGTAGACTACCTAGTAGCCCGTTCGACTTCCCACCAGGTACCCCTTACCTTTGTTCTAATTTACCGTCCTCCCCAACCCACTCCCTCCTTTCTCTCAAGCTTTCAGGCCCTCCTGGCTACCCTGGTGATCAACAACTCATCAGTACTAGTCCTAGGGGACCTCAACTTTTGGCCTAATGACCCTGCTGAGAGTTCTCAATCCAAAGAGTTCACCGACTTCATGATCAGTCTGAACTTTTTATCGCTCATCCACAGTTCCACCCACACACACGGCCACACGCTAGACCAAATCTGGGCACTGAATGTCCCGTCCACATCCCCTATATTATCCCCTTGCTCCTGGTTAGATCATTCTATTATTACCTTTTCCCTTGCTCTAGCCCCTATGGCCAAACCCCAGCTCCCCAAGAACACCTGGGTCAGGAAATGGGGCAAAACTGACATGCCTTCCCTTTGCTCGACCCTGGCCAAAACCAGCCCTGACCTTTCAGGCCTTGCAGCTACTACCCAGCTGGCCGCTATTAACAACTGGCTGACCCTGGCGGGTGACGAGTTCGCTCCCCTGAGGCGGCTCACAGTCAAGCGGGCCCACGCAGCCAATTGGTGGTTTACCCCAGACCTAAAAGAAAAGAAATTAGCTGCAAGGAGAGCCGAGCGAGCTTGGAGAAGAACCTATTGCCCCGCGCAAAAGACAATCTACTTGTCTGTTCTACAAATCTATAAAAAGGGCATTCTTGAGGCCAAAACAGAGTTCTATACGAGCAGGATAATGGCAGCAGAGTCCCACTCGAAGGACATCTTCGCTACTGTCCATGAACTGGCATCATCCAGCAGAGCTACGGCCACTATCCCCTCTTCCCAGTCCCTCTGCAACTCGCTTAACGAGTTTTTCATTGACAAAGTTGCCAAAATCAAAATCAACATCCCCCCGCCCTCCCCTACATTTGTTAATCCCTCCCCACCCTCTACGGCCCTTAAATTGACCACTATTACGCTGTTAACCGATGACACTCTCCCCCCGCTGCTTCATCGGGTTAAATCGGGTTCTCCCCTGGATTTTGCCCCTGCCCACATCCTTAGGGAAATCTATCTAGCTTGCCCTACCCCGCCCCTGACTTTCCTTAACGATTCGCTCAGAAACGGCATTGTCCCCAGTCCACATAAATCAGTTGTTGTCATTCCAATCATAAAAAAACCTGACGCCGACCCATCCTCCCCCTCCAACTACCGCCCTATCTCCCTTCTGCCCTATTTAGCAAAAGTTCTCGAAACCCATGTCACGACCACCCTGAGCACTCACGTAGAGGCAAATCATTGCCTCTCCTCCTGCCAAGCCGGCTTCCGCCCCCTGCACTCCACGGAGAAGGTGGTGATTTCAGTGATGGACGAGCTGCGTGAAGGTATTGACACCAACCTTCCGCAAGCCCTGATCCTCCTGGACCTGTCCGCCGCTTTTGACACGGTGGACCACTCCATCCTCCTCAACCGTGTCAGGGCGGCGGGCATAGAGGGCTTGGCCTTCTCATGGCTCGAGTCCTTCCTAGCCGGGAGAGCTCAAGCGGTCCATCTGGCTGGCTTCACCGCGGCCTCCCGTAAGGTGGAGTGCGGGGTCCCTCAGGGCTCATCACTCTCCCCTCTTTTGTTTAATTTATACATGTACCCCCTTATTTTTATGTTACAGCAGTTGGAGGTCACGGTGTTTAATTACGCCGATGACCTCCAGCTAATCTTCAACCTCTCCCACTCACCTTCATCCGCCTAGAATGTCCAGACAGTCATGACATTCATTCAGGACTGGATGAACTGCAACCACCTCAAACTCAACCCGGACAAGACCGAGCTGGTCTTGACCGGAGGTGGTTGCAGCCCGTGGTCCCCCTCCTTTTGGCCCCTGTCACTTGGTGTCCCTCCACTCCCTGTACCTAAAGTTAAAACCCTTGGGATCCTCCTGAACTCACAACTTTCTGTTCACTCACAAGTCGGTTCAGTGGTCTCTTCTTGTTTTTTTCCCCTTAGAATAATTAGGAAAGTTTCCCGTTTCTTTTCCCCTTCGGCTTTAAAAATCATCGTGCTGGCTATGGTACTTTCACGCATTGATTATGGCAACATAATCTATAATGGGGCTCCTGCCTATGCGATCCACCGCCTGCAGCTGGTACAGAACCAGGCTGCCCACCTGATTCATGGCCTACCTAAATACCATCGGGCCACTCCACTGCTCAAAGCACTACACTGGCTTCCGGTGAGAGAGCGCGCCCTTTTTAAACTTGGCTGCCTCACTTTTCAGGCTAGGTCGGGCACTGCCCCCGAGTTCATATGCTCAGCTATCAAGCCCTACCTTCCGGGTAGAGAACTTCGCTCCACTCATAGGGCTCTTTTAGCTACCCCCCGTTTTAAAAAACAGAAGGCTGGTGGAGCGAAATTCGCTGTTCTTGCTCCAGCCTTCTGGAACTCCCTTCCTGCTGCCCTCCGCACATCGCCTTCTTATCTACAGTTCCGGAAGGATCTCAAAACCTTCCTATTTGTACGAGCTTACACTGCCTAGCCTCTCCCAGCTGCTGCCGCCCACTGCATCACACATAGCGCCATGAAACCGCTTGGTAAAAGAGCGCTGAATAAATGTTTTTAAATTCAAATTCAAATTCAAATTGAGCAGAGCCGGGTCGGAATTATCACCGGCAACGCGACCTGTGGTTATACACCTATTTCCTTCAGCCCTGAAGATTCGCGGAAACTGTGTTTTCGGGCGACGAAACACGTGTCGGCTGGCTTTTCCATGAACAGAAAATAAAATAAGAAGAATCCTCCGTCTGTGATCATTGAACTTTATGTCCATTGAGACATCTTTTTTGCCTGAACTTTACTTAAGTGTGCAGCAGGTTTCGCCCTTTTTTGTACATAGTGTGTTCCCTGAGCATACTTCGAGGGGTTTCAGGGATTTACCCCTCTCCTGCATGCACCTTTCACTTCATTGTGTTCTCCTGCGCGTCAACCCTAGCAGTGCGCCCAGCATTTCCCTTACAATTAAAACCCTGTTTGTTGTTGAAATTCTATGTCATGATCGGAGGCGGGGATTATGCTTACTCTATTCGCTTTATTTCACAGCAGCCATTTCACAGTATCAACTCAAAACTACTTTTCCCATGGACCCTAGGGAAGGAGAAACACCTTAATAATGTCCAAACATAAGGTGGGGCCCATTATTGTCCTTTCACTGTGTTCATGTCCCCCTTTTTCTGTGCAATCAGAGTTAAGTGCTTCCTCAGTGTTTCCTGCATGTTCATGGTTAAACGTGATCATTTTGGGAATTATGGATGTCATTTGTTTTTTCCCTCTTGCAATAAGTACAAAGGGCGTTCCTCATGCGGCGCCGATGTTTGCTCATTTTGCGGGCATATGTGAGTTCTAGGAGAGTCCCCACATTTTGGACCACAGAGTCCATGAAAAAACACCCATTTGCAGCTCAAAATTCTGTTGTGTGGCTGTTGGTTTCCTTGTGATCCTTTAAGCCCCTCTGCTCCCTGTCTCAGCCCGAGGCACCTGGAAGGGTTACACCCCAACTGGGGTCTGTATTGAAAAGTCTATTTTTTCTGATGGTGTGGATGCCCGAGTGGGGTCTGTATGTTACATAGGGCTCCAAAGCCACACAGCTACTGTAAGTCTCTATTTTTAATTGCAGTTCCATCCGCGCCGACACACCACAGGGACACCCAAGGCACTTTAGTATATTAAAACAAAGGGCATATCGTCCAAGGGATTTCATTACAAGAACGGAGGCTACTTTATGCATTACATCACAATATTAAAAGGTTCCAGAACAGAACATTAGAAACAAAAAAAAGCATGAGCCCTCAACTATCTGCCTCTTTTAAATACGGCTCCAAGCAGATAAGTTGGTTTTACCTTTACCATTACCTATTATTATCCTTCTCTTTGCCTTTAGGTATATTTCTCGTGGCTTAACCCCATCCCTGCCTCTATTCTGATCTCCAGTTTATGGAGATCCCCCCTCCCCCTTTTTTAATAATTTCAACACCTTCTCACTAACACCCGGTGTTATACCTTCCCTAACCCCTACTACAATGCTCCCTCAGGTATAGCTGGTAAGTACTGTATTGTTCGTTTATTCATAGCTTTGCTGTTAAGTTTTACCCGTTTTATTGCACTAGTATTTTTTGCCATTTTAAGTTTTCTTTAAATTCCCAGCGATGTAACCAACATGATCGCTAGTGTCTAATAACACTTTAGGCCCGCTTACAACAAAATAATGGGAGGATCTTAATTTACATCTGTCCCCGATGCAGGATGCAAGCTTCAGCGCGACCGTGCATCGCTTTAGGCATTAGAGGAAGAATCCTTGGCAATGGGGGCGCTACGTCCTCCAGTTGCCAGGAACCTTTCTTCTCTGCATTCCCTCCCGGCCTTACATACTGCCTGCCTTGTCGATCGCGCTCATCGCCATGACAACGGGCAGCAGCTTATCACTCGAGCACTCGTTTGTCAGTTGCTCGACACCTATTTGCGAGCAGCTGCTACCCACAAAGCGCAAGTAATAGTTTTAACGATACTGCATAAAAAAAGGAGGTTTAATGTTATCTAATTTAAAGGCCCTTTACTAATACTATTTCAAGGCTCACTACCAATATCAAGGCTCATGACCAAATAGCTAATATTACCTTATTGTATAGCCCCCTTTAAACGGCATTATCACTACCTTTGAAGGATATTTGGCTCAGTTTGGCATAACTTTAATTTACAACTTGATTCTTAAAGGGGCACGTCTGCTAATTTACAACATATTCTCCCTATCTGCACCATTTCTGACCCTGACTCAGATGGCACTTTTGCACCTACTCCTAATATTGATAATGAACCCCTTAAAAAATTCAACATAAGGGAATAAGGTCATGCATGATTGAGACCTTGACCCAGGTCATGTCCTCAGAAAGGCCACTTCCCATCGAGGAGGACGAGATCACAGAAATTTTCAACCCACACTACTCTGACGATATCAATGAATTAAGGGGGAAAAGATTAAAGAAAAGTAAAAATGTTGATCAAATGGCACCTAAGAGCACTATGGGGGGTCCTAGCACCTCATCAAATATGGGAGTTCCAAGCACCTCAACTACTAACGGAGGCCACCGCACCTTGAACTCCCTGGGTGTTCCTAGCGGCACGACTTACTCGGGTGGCCTTGGCGGCACAAAACATATGGGTGTCCCTAGCGGCACAAAATATCACAGTGCTCACTATAATATGGGAGACAACTAGTTTAATGATGATGAGTCCTCAGACATACCTGATGAGTATGTTCTAGACCTTGATCAAGAATTTTACAGTCTGGACGAGGAACTCCCATCATCCTCAAAGGAGAATATCCTTGACCCCTTAGGAAAGAAATGTTTTCCCCCTTAAACCTCAAATAACCCACAAGACCACGTTGCAAAACTAATCAAAAAATGGCTAAGAAACCTATTAGAGAGGGACACTTGGAACATTCTGGAGCTGAATGCTCTAACCCATCTATTGAGGACAAGACCTGCTATACCCCCAATTTAGATCCCGAGCTGATTAAATTCCTCTTCAAGCTCGGACGAGATCCAAGGAAATGGATGGAAAGATCCCTGAAAGGATGCCAGGACCGTCTTCTCAACGTCCTGGGTCCGTTAGCCAGAATCATAGATTCCGCTGAGGAAAGCCACATCAATGGCACACCTCTTAACACAGAGCTGATCAGGGGCTGGAGCCAGAGGGCACTGATACCTCTGGGTAATGCAAACGCAAGCCTCAACACAGAGAGACAAAGGGTCGTTCTGACTACAATAAATCCCAAACTCAGTGATATGGCTGACAGAGAGCCATCAGAAAACCCAAAAGGATTACTCTTTGGCAAAAACCTTATCAAATCCTTGGGGGAGTACGTGTCAACATTCACCGCCTTGGATAAGGCCCAACAAAATATGTGTTTAATCCTAACCTTTTTGGCCAGGCCGGAAGAAGGGGCCTCTCTTCTGGCCGCTTTAATCAAAGATCCTCTTTGAGATCCCGTGGCTAAGGAATAGGGTACTACCAGTTCAACACTCATCAACTCTACCCCCAAAGATGCAGAGGACCCCGCGACAGAGGGTTTAGATCCCGCGGAACATCTAACTACTTCAACACTATAAGAGAGTACTATTCTCCCCCCTCCTTCCCCTTCTTTCCCCCAAAAAGTAGGAGGCAGACTCAAATACATTTATCAGAATTGGAGATTGATCACCCAAGATCCTTGGGTTTTAAACACCGTCAGGGATTTATGATAGATTTTTACACAAACACCTACACAAACCTCTTTTCCGAGAGAGATGCCTCTCCCTCTAGATCATCAAAAAATAGCAGAAGAGGTGCTGTGGAAAAAAGGACAAGGGTTGGAGACCTGTGATAAACCTAAGAGAACTAAACAAATATTTAGTTTACAGACACTTCAAGGTGGAGGGCATCTGCCTACTGAGGGACCTACTGTTAGAGGGAGACTGGCTAGTCAAATTGCACCTAAAAGATACTTACTTTACCATTCCTATGGCCGAAATTCACCAACCCTTTCTTCAATTCCGGTGGAAAAACCACCTATACCAATTTAAGGTACTCCCCTTTGGTCTCTCTTATGCCCCATGGTGTTTCACCAAGGTCATGAGAACTATCGCCTCATCTCTGAGAGAAAGGGGTCTGATCAAATACCTAGATGACATTCTCATTATGTCGCAAGACCTCCTACAACTAGTTCAAGATCTGAAGACTGTAATGAATCTCCTAGAAAGCTTAGGATTCATCATAAACAAAGAAAAATCCTTCTTGACTCCTTCCAGAACTCTCGAGTTTTTAGGTTTTACCATAGATACTTCGAGATGTCTCCTTTTACTCCCTTCCAAGAAAATTGCTAAAATCAGGAAGGAAATAAGACATGTCCTTAAACAAGAAGATTTATCTCTGAGGGAATTAGCCAGAAAACGGTGTCTCCTCTCCTCTTCCAGCCAAGCCATCTTTCCTGCCTCCCTAAACTATCGGGCCCTCCAATGGGTAAAAGCGAGAGCCCTAAGATCCGGCCTATGGTACAGAGATCGTATTACTTAGGATCAGGAGGCACAATCGGTACTTGCCTGGTAGCTCGAGAACCTAGACATGTGGAATGACAAAGCGATCATGGCTGGGGAGCTTGCCTTCTCGATCAGAACACGGGTGGTATCTGGTCGGAGGAGCAATCCTCTCACCACATAAACTACTTGGGAGCTAACAGCTGGTCTTTACACCTTGATGAGCTTCAAACACTCTCTCCAGAGCAGGTCCATCATCTTGAAGATGGACAACATCTCTGCAGTAGCCTACATAAATCGTCTGGGAGGCACCAAATCTGCAGACATCTCGAATTTAGCCAAGAAACTCTGGATGTTCTGTCTGGAGCACAAGATCGCTCTCAGGGCAGAATACTTCCCGGGAAAAACGAACATCTCTGCGGACTGGAACTCCAGATTCTTGTTAGATCACAGCAATTGGAAGCTCTATGTTTCTGTGTTCAGCACCCTGAACAAGATTTGGGGTCCTCTAGACCTATTTGCGAGCAGACTGACGTTTCAGGGGAAAAATATTTCTGCTGGATGCCTGACCCGAGTGCTCTGGAAGTGAACACCTTTCTCCAGTCCTGGAAAGAAGTCAAAGCATATGCCTTCCCTCCCTTTGCTATGATCCAAAGAGTTTTTACAGAAAGTGAGACTGGACCAGTGCTCCCTTGTCCTAATAACTCCCTCCTGGACATCTCAAGTCTGGTTCCCCACCACTCTGGAACTAGCTTGCAACCCCCCTTCTTAATTCTAGAGAATCTTCTAACAGACATATATGGAGGAAGTCACCCCCTAACCCAGACAGGGAGTTTGAACCTTTTTGCTTGGAGAGTGTCAGGAAATCCAATGAAATCTCTGGGCTTTCGTCGACAGCTGCAACTCTCCTCGGAGAGTCTTGGGCCCCAGGCACTCACTACAGATATAACAACATTTTTATTAACTGGGTTCTTTGGTGCATGGAAAGGAACCTGGGTTCCTTGAAGCCACCTATTGTTGACATTGCAAACTTCCTTGTTGAACAGTTTGAAAGGGGTCTCAGCTATAGAACTATCAATTGCTATAGATCGGCTATCTCTGCTAGCCACGTCCTTGTCAACGGTAAAACGGTAGCTACAAATGTCATTGTTTGCCGAGTGATGAAAAGTATTCATTTAAGAAGGCCTCCTAAACCTAAATACAAAAGTCTCTGGGACGTTAAGCTAATCCTAGATCTTTTCAATAACTGGCCTTATAATACTCTTCTGAATAGGAAAAACCTTTCCATCAAGCTTGCTATTCTGCTATGCCTAATTTCCTATAGAAGGGTCTCTGATGTATAAGCCCCGGAGGTTGCAAATAGATCCTATAACATGTTTGGTGTTAAATTTGAGATTTATAGAAGAACAAAGACTATGTCTGATTCAATGTTTTATACACGTTTTGATTTATGCCCAAAACTTTGTGTACTGAATTGCATGAGAGAGTATGATCACAGAATGTTTGCTCTTTGTGCCCGGGTGTGAACAATTTACTTATTTCCTTTGTTAAACCGCATACAGGTATAACCTCGGCCTCTGTTGCTAGATGGGTTAAAACCGTCATGAGTTTAGCAGGTATTGACTTAATGAAATTTCAAACTCACTCCCTTAGAGGTGCTTTGGACAGTTAGGGCCCCATTATGATAGCGGGCGGGCTTTGCCCACCCGCCATCCTGTCGGAAATCGGGACCGCCCGCCCTAAGGGCGGGGGTCCCGCACACACCATTAGGATGTGCCCGCCACAGTGGCGGGCACACCCTGTATTTATAGTATTGTGGCGGGCGGAGCTCTCTGCTCCGCCCGCCACAAATTAAAAATGCTTAGCAGCATTTACGTAATCAAAGCGGCAGGCACCGCGCGGTGCCTGCCGCTTTGATTATGCAAATGCAGGGGGGTACCACAGGTACCCCCCTGTGTGCCACCCCCCTTTGGCCTTCACTCCGGGGGCCCACAGGGGGCCTCCAGAGTGAACACTGCCTGCCTTTCCGTGACGGCATTGCCGCCGCGGAAAGGCATTGCACACTTGCCATTGTACTATGGCTGGCGGTGTCTCATAGACACCGCCACCATAATAATAATTTTCCGCCCCGGCCGCAATGCGACCGGGGCGGAAAAGTGGCGGGCGGTGTTTTGCTCCACCGTGGTCCCCCCCGCCATTCTAATATGGCGGGGGGGAATACAGGGAAGGATGGCGGATCCGCCCGCCATCCTAATGGAGCCCTAAATCTCTCTGGTCTGGAGGTAAGTTGGATGACATTCTCAAAGCGGATGATTGGTCAAATGCTAGCACTTTTGCACGACACTATTGCAAGCCTATCAAACATATGTCTGATGTAGTTTTACAAAGCTACCAACATGCATAATGTAGCCCCCGTTCTTGTAATGAAAATGCGATTTTCCTATTACCATGACTAGTGAATCTGGATTTCATTAAAGACACAGAGGCTGACATTATACCACCCCTTTGACGGCTGGGCTTACAGTGAATACATGTTCATGTTTTTAACAGTACTAATATTATCTCTTATCTCTTCACTTAGCTTGTTAAGTTTTATAATATTTGTTACATTCAGGAGGTATTTACTTCTCTCTCTTTTCAGGTAACCCCTCTTAAGGACAAGACGTCTGGCCTTTGGATTTTTCTTCGTTTTCTCTTTCTCTTTCGTATTGCTCACCTGAGGCTCATTTAGAAGTTTAGAAGTTTTAAGATTCATGGACTTATTCTCTTCTCCACATTTAAAAGAGGCAGATTGTTGAGGGCTTAGGCCTTTTATGTGTTTCTAATATTCTGTTTTGGAACCTTTTAATATTAAGATGTATGTGGCTGCTTGGGACTGCATTAAAAGAATAATGCATAATGTCAGATTCTCTAGTCATGGTATTAGGAGAATCGCAATTACCCTTTAGAGAACAAGTGCCTCCAGTCGTCACTGTTCACAGTGCCCAGAAAACTGCTCAGCCAGTGGCTTCTTAATACATTTGTGAACCCCTGCACTAATAATGCACCACTCTGGGGATTATAAAGATGTCCACTAAAATCTCGCACTAGGTTAGGTTAAAGTACAAGAATGACCAGCGAGTGTACTTGGATATGTTTGATTGCTTTAAAAGGCCATTCCTTGCCCAATCCTCACTCTCTGACATCTCAGAGCACCAAGACACGACTCCTAGTGGGGGCATTCTAGGGTTTACCCGGCATTCTCACCTCCCCTTAATGGGGATGAATCCCAAGCAGAGGATTGTCATGGGAATTCTAGCGGTGAACCAGGTCCTTCTCGACCTTGGTGTCCATCACTAGATGCATCCATCCCTAAATCTCATTCCACTGATATGTCTGATGTGCTGGACCCTGATAAACTGACGCAGTGCTGAGACTATATATAAAATTAAAAATATCGACTTACATGAAAATCTTTGCAAAAATATCGTGACTCAAGAATATCGACAGAGAAAATATTGTGGTGCAGACTAACGACTTTGGGTAAGTAATATTGATGTAAAAAATATTGAGGGTTTAATATCGTTTGCAAAAATATAGATGTTAAAAATATCAATTTTGTAATAATGTTATGTATGTTAGTATATCTTTTATATGTGTGTGATGCATGTATTTTTCGCATAAGATTTCTTTGTATTTTTATTATATGTGTAAACATATTGGTAGTTATTAAAAAAAAGTTGGAATTTTGCGTTTTTAGTTCCGTAGCGGGTTGTGGGTTTTTATAGGGGAATAGGGTGGGAACTAATTTCATTATATAAAATGTATTGAATGTTTGAGTAGTTATTACATTTTTTTTAATTTGAATTTTGTGTTTTTAGTAAAGTAGCAGTTTGTGGCTTTATAGGGGAATAGAGTGGGAAGTAATTTAATTATACAAAATGTATAGAATAATTTTCGTTTATTAATAATTGATGAATTGAAATGGTATAGTGTTAAATGTGTAGATAAATCTTTTATCAATTATGTAGTGATTAGTAGTTAATTAATTTTAAATAATTGGCATTTAATTATGTTAATTCTATAATTATTTGTATGTGTGTTGTGCTGTTTATAGGTGAAAACGGTGGAAATGGTGGGAAGTAATTTAGTTTTTAATGGATGATTTAAAAATTAGGCACCGATTCTGATTCGGGCCTGAAGGGCTCCGAACCATGTTCAGAGCCCTTCCGACCGAATCGGTCAGTGCCAGCCGGTTTCCATTCCGACCGAGCCATTCCAATGGGCTCGGTCGGAATGGAATCCGACTCGGATTTCCGGATGGCCTACGACGGGCTCGGAGAGCCCGTCTGCCATCTGGAAAACCTCCAGTACTCCCCCGGTTGCCTCTTTACGACCGAGGGAGTACGATGGCAGTTTTTCACTGCCTTTTCATGCCAGTCTGTCCGGGACGAAAAGGTACTCAGAAACTGTCTTTGGGGGCCTCCAGCAGGGCCCCCAGGGGAGCAAGGCTGCTGAATGGCTGTGGATCCCTGCACCCGGTGGCAGGCACCTTGGGGTGCCGGCCACAGGGTGCAGGGATGAACTGCACCCCTGCTTTTCTCAATGCAGGCATGCATCCTGCTCGGAATGCATGCCTGCATTGTGAAGTACATGAATGCGACCGAACCCTGTTCGGTCACATCGTATTAGCAGGGCCGTAACCCACGACACCAGGTCGGTGGGTTACTGCTCCTGACCGATGTGGGTCCGTCCGACATCGGAATCGAACCCTAAGTTGTTAATTGATTTTAATTAATTAATTGGCAATTAATTATATTAATTGTGTAATTATTTTTATATGTGTGTTGTGCTGTGATAGGTTAAAATGGTGGAAATGGTGGGAAGTAATTTAGTTTTTAATTGATGATTTAATAATTAGTTGTTCATTAATTTTAAATATTTAATTGCCAATTAATTATGTTACTAGTGCAATTATGTTTATGTGTGTGTTGTGCTGTTTTTAGGTGACATGGTGGGAATGGTGGAAAGTAATTTAGTTTTTAATTGATTATTTAATAATTAGTTGTTAATTAATTAATTGGCAATTAGTTATGTTAATTGTGTATACATTCTAGATGTGTTGTGATGTCTATAGGTGAAAATGCTGGGAAGGTTGGATAGTAATTTATTAATAAATATTAGTTCATTAATTAAAAATAATGAATCAGTAATTAATTATGGTATTTGTGCACTTCATTTTAGGTGTGTGTTGTGAACATTATAGTGCTAAGGAATGCATATTAAATCAATGTTCATTAATTATTTGTATTACTAATACATTGTCAAATAATTAATAATGATGTAAAATAAATTATAAAAATGTTGAAGTTTTTTTAATTGGTGTTCTGTTATAGGCTAGGAAATGAAATACATATATTATTGTTTCTAAAAATAAATTGTTGATTAATATTTGCTTATTTCAAATAAATATTGTTTATAAATGTATTTATTTTAGATAATAGTTCTACCTTTTTGATATATGTAATTAATATATTTAATGTTTAACATATTTAATCTGCTATTTTTAAAGTATTGTTTATTTATTTTTTATATTGTTTACATTTTTGTAAAATATTTAAATGTTATTATTAATTTTTGTTTCTCTTCTATCGAACACTTTCCTTGCTGTTGCACTCACTGCAGTGGGAATAGTAATATTTCCCCCGCCGCTATCCAGCACTTTCCCTACTGTTGCAATTACTGGAGTAGGAATAGTAATTTTTACCCCTCTGCTATCCAGCATTTTCCCTACTGTTGCACTTACTGGAGTGGGAATAGTAATTTTTAAAACTCCACCATTCAGCACTTTCCCTACGGTTGCACTCACTGGAGTGGGAATAGTAATTTTTACCCCTCCGCTATCCTACTGTTGCATTCACAGGAGTGGGAATAGTAATTGTTGCCCCTCCGCTATCCTGAAGTTTCCCTACTGTTGACTCACTGGAGTGGGAATAGTAATTTTTACTCCTCTGCCATCCAGCAGTTTCCCTACTATTTCACTCACTGGAGTGGGAAAAGTAATTTTTACTCACCCGACATCCAGCTCTTTCCCTACTGTTGCACTCTCTGGAGTGGGAATAGTAATTTTTACCCCTCCGCTATCCAGCACTCTTTCTACTGTTGCACTCATTGGAGTGGGAATAGTAATTTTTAACCCTCCCCCATCGAGCACTTTCTCTACTATTGGACTCACTGGAGTAGGAATAGTAATTTTTACACATCTGCTATCCAGCTCTTTCCCTACTGTTGCATTCACTGGAGTGGGAATAGTAATTTTTACCCCTTTGATATCCAGCACTTTCCCTACTGTTGCACTCACTGGAGTGGGAATAGTAATTTTTACCCCTTTGATATCCAGCACTTTCCCTACTGTTGCACTCACTGGAGTGGGAATATAGTAATTGTTAACCCTCCGCCATCCAGCACTTTCCTCAGTGTTGCACTCACTGGAGTGGGAAAAGTAATTTTCACTCATCCGCTATCCAGCTCTTTCCCTAATGTAGCACTCACTGGAGTGGGAATATTAATTTTACCCCTTTGCTATCCAGCACTTTCACTACTGTTACACTCACTGGAGTGGGAATAGTATTTTTTACCCGTCTGCCATCCAGCACTTTCCCTACTGTTGCACTCACTGGAGCGGGAATAGTAATTTGTATTCATCCGCTATCCTGCACTTTCCTTACTGTTGCACTCACTGGAGTGGGAATAGTAATTTTTATTTATCCGCTATCCTGAACTTTCCCTCCTGTTGCACTCACTGGAGTGGGTATAGTAATTTTTATTCATCGCTGTCCTGCACTTTCCCTACTGTTGCACTCACTAGAGTAGGAATAGTAATTTTTACCCCTCTGCTAACCTGCAGTTTCCCTACTGTTGTATTTAAGGTATTGCAAAATGTGTTTTCTTTTTTTTTTAGTTAAATGTTTGAATTCATTTAAAATGGTTATTTTTTTAATTTTAAATTATTGATATATGTATATATCTGTTTTTTATATATTTAAAAGTTAAAAAATTAAATAAAGTTAATAAATTATATTTAAGTAAGTATATGTATATGCATACATTTTTATGTTTGTGTGTTTTTATTTTTTTCCATTTTATTTGTTGTATTTGGTTAAAATGTATATTAAATGTAATTTCTTTTGTTAAAAATATTAATAAAATGTATTATATTTATTTTATGTAATATATATTTTTAAGTCGATATTTTGTACATCTATATTTTTACTTCAATATTTTTTTATTTGATATTCTTGTACTTACGTGTTTAAACATAGGGAGTCGATATTTTGTATTCTATATTTTTACTTCGATATTTAGAACATCAATGTTTGTTACATCGATATTCTATCAGTGAACCACTGATGCATCCTTGTTCCAGCTCCAGCTTTCAAAGTGGTGACCTATGTCTCAGGAAGGCTGGGAAAGCCCGTTGAGAAATAAATTCTCACCTGTCTGCGTGTGGAATGCCCCCAGCCCTCGCTGGAGGGCAAGGTAGCACTAACACTCGAGATAGATGCGAAGATGGCTAGCGTTTTGGGAAAGTATATCAGAGACCCGAAAAAGGGAGTAGATCGCTCCAGGCGCTCAAATCAGGACTAGTTAGTGGACATGGCAGGCCCCATTACTAAGATCCTCGATGTGGCCAAGGTCAACTCAGATGGGGTGTGACCTATTTGGTGATATTTTCATTAATGGAAGAGGTCAAGGAGGAAAGGAGATGGTGGCTCATGCACATGGAAGCGTGGAACAAGAGAGCAATCTTTGGTTCGCCCAAATATCATTATCAAGTCAGACACCAGAAAAGGTGGCTGGAGTGCTCGCTGTGGTGAGTTAGCCATGGGACATAAGTGGTCTTCTGAAGAACAACAGTGACACATCAATGGTCTCGAACTTCTCGCGGGTTCATTCACAGTACGCTGTTGGACCATAGAGAAGATACAATGCTGCATTATGTTGAAGATGTACAACATGTCCATGGTCCGTTATATCAATCATCTGGGATTCACCTGTTTGAGACCCCGGCCAGATCTGGTGTTTTTGGCACTTTTGCCTAGACTGGAGCATCTCATTACTCGCGGAATATATCCCCGGCAAGGTAAATGTTGTGGCAGACCAGAATTCATGGAATGTCTAACACTTGAGCCTATGGATGCTTCATCCTCAGATTTTCAAAACCATCAATGGGAGATGGGGTCCCTTTTCAATGGATCTATTTGCCTCTCAGCTGGATCACCAGTTGGAGAGATTCTTCAGCTGGAGACTCGAGCCCATGGTGAGGGGGAGGGACGCGTTTCTCGAAAATGGGAGCCAGGAGAGGGGCTGCACGTTTCCTTGTTTTCGATTATCACACACCTGTCGGCACAGACGAGACACCAAGTGGCAGATCTTGTGGTGATTACCCCAACCTGGAGATCACAAGTCTGGCATCCAGTTATTCTGAAACTTTCTTGGGTTTCTTCTAATCCTTCTCCCCTCAGTCCCACATCATCTCTTTGAACCCCAGGGGAACCCTCATCCTCTGGTACTCAAAGGGCCCTTATCTCTCAAAGCGTGGTCGATTACCGAGAATGATGGAAAGTCCCAGGACTATCGCAAGAAGTTCAGGGCCTCTTATCAAAGGTATGGGCAGAAAGCACGACCAGAAGATATCACTCAGCATGGGCGAAATGGTTGGGTTGGTGTTTCCAGAGGGAATTGGATCCTATTTGATCATGAGGCATTTCAGTTACAAACATTTTGGCATCCCTGGCATTCAAAAGTATGGCTTACAGATCTGTTAACACTTTTCATTCAGCTATATATGCTGGACATCCCCCTATTGATAGCTGTCAGGTTGGGGAACATCCCTTGGTTTGTAAACTTATGAGGGGCATCTGCCTTTCCCTTCCACCAGAACTGAGGTATTCATCTCTCTGGGAAGTGAATGTTGTTCTCAACCTTTTCCTCTCTTGGAGGAGTTCTAAATATCTTACCAGGAAGGACCTTTCAGAAAAACTGGCTATGCTGTTGTGCCTTATCTCATGTAGGAGTGTCTCTGATGTGAAAGTACAGGAAAGTTTAGGTACAGTGTTTACTCCAGAAGGGGGTTCGTTTTCATGTGTCTTGATGCCAAAGTGTAACTCACATTTAATCTCTTACCTGATGTTTGATGACCACCCAAAGAGGTGTGTTGTGAGGTGTATCAAGGCATATGAGGCCATGACAGAGGAGTTCAGGCATCCTGGTGAGAGACAACTTCTCATTACCTTACAAAAGGCATTCCATGCAGTTTCCTCCCCTACCATCACCGGGTGCTAATGTCTCTTTACCCTTGATTTCTCATCATTGTTGTTAAAATATCTTCGTATCTGACTGACCCGATGCTCGGTGAGCATTTTTGTTCCTAATATTCACGTCTCTACTACCCAGCGCCACTGCCTCACTTCCTCCCTATATTACCTGACACGCTCTAGTGTTCCACTCTAGAGCATTTCCACACACAGCGACGTCAGCTGACACAATGCAGGGCACAACCAGGCCCCAAGTCTCAGAACCAAAAAAGCACTTATACCGAGACGCCGCCAGCCTTGGATACCACCGGGATCCCGAGAAGGACCGATGTAGGTATCGAAGGCGGATGGACATCCTTGATGATGCTAGTGACACCCGCTAGCACCTATGGGCTCAACGTACTCCGGTCCTTCGATTGGTACAATGGCCCGTTAGCTTATTCCTCTTCTTTTCCTCCCGCAGTGTGTGATTACAGGAGTCTGCCCCTTCCGGGATCGGTAACGGCTGCATACTATCTGTAGCCCGTGCAAGCAGTCTTTTCTCCTGCCATTTTTGCAGCTAACATATGCCTACCTCAAAATATTTATTTTCCTGATATATTTGCCTCAACTAGGAGTTTAATGTTTAGCAAGCTCCACTATTTTAACTTACATGTATTTCTAGCTTGTGATATGTAATTCCGGCCTCACCCACACAGGGGTCAGACGCCATCACGTGTGTTTAACTTCACTAAGAGGTATGTTTGAGCGTGCTTCTCACGTTGTGTGAATTAGCAGTCACAAAGTGTATTCTGCATGCCCTGGTGTGAAGTTTTTTAGGGGATCGATAATTTCGAGTGGTTGACTACACTGCAATTTACACAGCACCATTTTTGATTATCCTGAGGAAGTGATTATGCATTCACTTCTCCACCCTTTTGAGATTATATGTATTGTTTGTCCCTTCATACTGTGCTTTGTCTTTTCAGATACTATTTTTGGCGGTGGAAACTGTAAGTACTGTAACATCACTACACCACAGCACACCTTAGCGTGTGTGCTGCAATACACTCACTTATTCACCTTCTTTGATCCTGAAAAAAGCCTCAGCACCTCTTGTTGAGGCTGAAATATGTCGATCAGGTAAAGGGGATAAAGAAGATCAATCATATCTTCACAATTATCCCCTCTCTGTTTTTAACCATGCCCTAGAACTCAAGAATGAAGGTATCCATTGAGTATCTCAGAGGTACCTTTAAAACCACACCCTGAGCACTTCCTCCTCACTCAAATAAAACCAAGAAAACCTGCTCCGTTGTAATTCAGGCGTTGTAGCACAGCTGGGTTGCCCTCGGCAGTCTGGCTGGGAACCCAATGATGAAATGGAGAAGTGTGGCTCAATGATTAGAGCGGCAGACCCTGATGCAGAGGTCTAGCCCGGGACCAGGGTTCAATTCCCCGCCTCGACAGGTCTTGGGCTCAAAAATTCCACGGACCTGATAATTCTCGCCTCGGTGCCTATTCCAATCATGGAGTCCCACTCTGCAACTCTGGGCAATAGTTTGCTTAATCTCCACAACTGCCCCCACAAATCTAAGGATGCCTGGCCTCCACCTTGGGGGTGTCCAGGAGTGAACGCCTCACAGGGAAAGCCAGGATGGGTTCCACAGCGGTATTCGTACAAGCGCCTTGAGACCCTTGCGGGTGAGTAGTGCGCTATACAAGTATCAATTTACAATTTTTACATTTACAAGCATTCCACAAACTAGGTTGGTGGGTGAGGGTTCATAAAGAAAACCCTAAGGTTTTTCCCATTCCAGTGTATGACATTGTGTCATCCTAACATTTGGGATCCCCTACGGGGTCAGTCCACTTAGTTGTTTACTAATTAAATCCAGTGAGAAGGATGTTCACCTTGTTTTCCTTGCTCTCTCTTTGTTGTTATTGATATTATTATTATTTAAATGTATCTCCAGGAAATGATTCAGGGAAGTAGGAATGACTTCGGAGGAAGATTCGTCATTGCTTGCACAAAGAACGTGGGTGGGGGAGTGTAAACACAGTGGAAGGACTATAATGGGATCTATCTTATGTTGATTGAACATTATTACGTTGTTTCTCTTTCCCTTAGGTTTGTGGTAAAGGTAGTTTTGAGTTGATACTCTGAAATGGCTGCTGTAAAATAAAGCGAAGAGAGTAAGCATAATCCTCACCTCCGTGTCCTTAATAAAAACAAAACTTTCTCTCACGATAAATAGGCAAATGTTCATTCTGATGATGAAAAATAAGTCTCATGCTCCACCCCCTGCAACCACCAGCTCAAATTAAACACAAGGGGCCAGATGTAGGAGACCAAATACCGGTCGGTAACGGCCGATTTCGGCCGTTACCGACCGGTATTTGGTGTTTGACATGTAGGGGGCTTCAAAGACAGGTATAATGTCAGGCTACGTCTTATGACAAATTGTGGTTTATTCTTTTACCATAGGATTGGTGTTTACTTTTCTCTGTGATTGAAAGGTGAGAGGAGTTTTTATAAGGAATGATGTGACAACTTTGCTGGAGTACATGAAGCGTGAAAGGAAAGTATGTAGAATGTTGGTTTTTGCAACACACAATAAAATGTAAATACCTGTAATTAACTATGTTTTCAGCTGTTTGGAAAGCAAAAATTAAGCACATTTGTTTCGAATTCTGAAGTGTTTAAGAAACAGAGATTTTAATAGGATTAAAACAAATCAATACGCCTCACTGCACAAATGATAAATATTCATAGAAACCAGATTTCCACACATTATCATTAGAGTGCTATATAGTTTTACTTTATTTCAGTACAAAGGTAGCAGCCATTCTGTAAATGACAGTGTGCTACCACATGCTGCTTTAGTTAAATTAAAATCACTCATTTTCATGCCCAATAAAGGCAGGTAGATCTCAAAGGTTTGTCGTTCTAAAAAGTGGATCTTGGTTCTAAAAAGTTTGTGAACCACTGCTTTATACATTAAATATAGTCTGTTGATGTTCTGTAATTTACGTCTAACAATAGCATTTCTGGAAGAAGAATACCCATGCTCACCCACACAGACACACACATATATACACATACATGTATACATACACACACATTCATACTGCAACACCTGTCTTTAACGAAAGAGAATGTTACATACAAGATACATTCTTAGATCTGACTGGTTAGTGTGCTATAAGTGTTTGTGCACCACTGGAGGAAAGTGTTGGGAACTCAGTTTTGTGGAGAACTGAGCACTGTGGCAGGGTAATCAAGATGGATATACACTTAGTAGCCTGCACACGCCTTAAAGATGCAGGGGCATTTGTTTCAGATTGTGGGCATATTATTGCTGTGGAGTGTGTTGTAGATTTAAATCTGGCTTTGGAGGATGTGCAGTACCGTGGACTGAGCACTGGGCACCAGATTTCTATAATGCCTTAGCCACATTAGCCTTCTAAAATGAGAGAGGCTCAACAAGGTCCTTGCCTTTAGTTTAGCTGGTCACTTCCTCTGCAGTCCTGCTAGAATTCATTCATTGCACTTCCTGGAAGGAAAGGACATTTCTGAGAGATGAAAGAACTTTTAGAAACCACTGAAGGTACCATGGACCATGGACATTTAGGACTACTTTCGTGACTTAATGACTTGTGGATGCTAAAGTGGATCCTAGTCTAACTATTTCATAGCAGATACACATTGTACTTTAAAAAAATATATAAATTTATATAGGCATTTTATGATAGTACATGTCGCCTCAGTAGTTTAAAAATCAAAGAACAAGAAAAAACATACATCTTTTGGCCTCTGCATTTACAATCGTCAATATGGTCAAAAACAGGTCGAGTTGTTGTAAACTTTAAACCACCACAAGAACCATGGGAGAGTGTCCCCTTGCTTTTACAAAGGGGGCACAAGTGGGTGTCACAACTGTGCTACGAGTTTTCAAGTTGAGAAGTATAAAATGTCAATTACCCAATAAGAAACCATGCCAAGAAACTGTGGTAAATAATGTAAGAGAACATAAAAACATAAAGAAACAGAAGAGCTGCGTACATAGGAAACTATCCGCTTGTATTAACTCATCACTTGTAAGCATCCATGGGTGTGGTCCCCAGGCAGCCGGGGCATTTGCCTGCGGGGCAGGAGCCCAGGGGTGGGAAGGGCCTCCACCAACTTCGAGGATGATCAGTACTATTTGGCTAATGTCCACCAAATGGTATGTGGTGCATGGGAGTCACGTAGCCTCTACGCTCTCTGCATAGACCATGCAGGTGGGGTCCCTACTCAAGAAAGCGAGATTCCCCAATTACTCTGAAGTCTCCCCCCCTTGCCGGCCTCTTGGTGTGGTCTGCTCACCCCTGACTTATCGTTGCTGTCTGTTGACTGCTCCCCCAACCAATCTGCGGGTGAACCCAAGTTATCAAGAGCTCTGTCCATAAGTCTGCAATGGGGCGGGTACGTACCCCTCTAGCCTCCTCTCTAGTCAATGTCCTTTTCTCAGCTTTGCCCATGTGGTCTGTATGCAGGAACCTCTGGCTGATTTTCAAGCCACGGCTATTCGTCTCTTAACCAGTACTAGCACCAGGTCCATGAACCTTGTGCCAACCCTGCGCAAGGCTGGTCTCTGAAACAATCCCAAAATTCATGCTTCCAGGGTGCTGGGAGGAGATTGCCCGAGGGTCGTATTTGGGCTTCAACTATGTCTTCCCAGTAGGGCTTCAAAGCAGGACAGTTCCATACCATGTGTAAAGTCTAGGTGAGTACATCTGAGGCATGGGTAGGGTCTGCCCCCATACACCACCTGTAGCCTCTGTGGCATCATATATGTCATGTGGATATAATTAAATTGTATGTGTTTTAATCTCGTGTTCCTAGAGATCTTCTGTATGGAGGCTAAGATTCACCTCTATTCTGGGTCTGACCGCTCCCTTTCCAGGATACTTTCCCACCTGCCCCGTAGGGCCAGCAGGGGCTACATGCCATTGTCGCAAGGCATCTGTATAGCCGCCCACAAGTCTCAGAATATTCATGTCAGCACTTCGTATGTGAGGAATTGTCCCAGCGGCAAGTCAAATTGTTCCATCAGGTCATCCAGTGGTAACAAGGTACCCTGGTGGTACCATTTACCCACTCTGACAAGAGGCCTTTCCAAACAGTCTACTATTGCTGCTATGGT
Source organism: Lissotriton vulgaris (assembly GCF_964263255.1). Lineage (NCBI taxonomy): Eukaryota > Metazoa > Chordata > Amphibia > Caudata > Salamandridae > Lissotriton > Lissotriton vulgaris. Next base: position 465,386 of record NW_028245615.1, on the reverse strand, counting down.
CAACATTGACAGACCTGACACTGTAGGCAATCAGCAGCCACTTACTCACTCTGAAGTCTCGGAGGTTATTGCTGCATCCGCTAATAAAGGTACTATACAGATTCAGGCGCTTGTCCATCAGTCGCCTTCTGTTTTGGCTATGCCACAAGAGGAAATGACCCTAGATCCCATGGCTCCGACTCCCAAGAGTTATAAAAAGGTAGGAATCTGAGCCAGAATCTTAGCATCTTCCTACCAGCCTTCCTCTTAACATGGAGGCCGCAACCTCTTCTCCTGACCCTGGGTATAATAACAGGGAACATGAATAGGTTCAGGATCTTTTGGAAAATGTTTATTCAAAAATAGAAAGGATAGTTATGAACCTTTGTGACTCCCATGATAAGCGACTTGGTGCTATTGAGAAATTGGTCAAAGTAAAAGAAAAAGACCCGCTGCATCAGTCAGCTTTTTCCCTATTGCCAGGTAGAGCGGTAGTTCAAGAGATCACAAGAAGCACGGATCATGCTATGGCTTCCTTTCACCCACGCGGGAAATGGGGGAGATGCCAATGCCTTTTATGATTGTTCTGGGCTTAGGGTAGAATCTTGGGGTATTGGAATTTTGGTGCTGGGTTCCAGGATGGGTGTTGCTACCTGGACGCTGGTGTTGCTGGTGAGAAATAAAGCTCCTCTGACACCCCTACCTGCCTTCTTGCTTTCACGCGGTGATGCGAACGGGATACGAACCTACTCGTGCAAAGCACAACGGATTAACTATTTTTCTTCTGCTCCCTATGCTAATTTTAAATGTTGTCTTGTTAATATTTTTGTACTCTCTCATTTTGTTTTCCAACTCCCCTATTCAATTTTTGTTTCATTCCTGTTATCACTGCAATGTCTTTTTTTAACTTATATTACATGTGGGTTTTTATTTTGTAGCTTACTTTTCCTGTTCTCTTGCCTCTAGTTCACTTATCTTCTGCTTTTTTGGTAATGATTTCCCTCTCTCCTACATATCTTGTGGTACTATAAGACTAAGAACACATTTTTTTTTTGGTACTCTACTTTCTACCATGACAATTCTCGGCCCAAGTAAGCTAGTATTATAAATAATATTCCCCATGTGTGTTTGTTGAGAAGGCTTTCTTTTTCCTGCCTATGTTCTAACAGTTGAATTAATGATAGAGTGGCCATGGTCATGGGCCACCTTTCCCCTACTGTTGAGTACTGTGTAATTCATTTATGCAGTATACAAGCATGGCTGGAAAAAAGTATGATGTCCCATTGCATTTGCCAACCAACACCATATGTCTTTCATTGACCATTATTCCACCCCTTCATTGTGCTCCAATGACTAAGTCATCATGGTCATCATAAGTTATAGCTCTGCCCCTCTATTCCGAAAAGCCTGGCCTTGGCCAACCAAATGCCCAGAGTGATATTTTTGTTAGACACTACTGCAGTGCTAGTGATGTATAGCAGTTGTAGTTTTTAGATTGAAATAATTAAGGGGAGGTGTTTCTGACATCTAAAATATGTATAATGCTTTATTCTAGCCACACAGACCACCAATGATACCGGCTCAAGTGCTGCTGTAGGAGGAAAGTCAGATGGAGGGGAGAAGTTGCAGCAGGGACTGGCACTGGTAAGTCACCTAATTGCTTGCTTATTTACAATTACTATTATACTAACTAGCTACCAGGGCATCATCAACTTATGACCATAACCCCTCCTCCACCACCCTCCCCACTTTACCAACTGTGGTGGTTGAGTTATTGCTTCTTCTATCTGCAACTCAGCAAAAGCTCACATAATGAAAATTGATATCTTGAGGGAAACGTGAAAGAAAGGAAGGTTAAAAGCAAGAGAAATGATACATGAGTAAAAGGGTAGGTGGGTAAAAAGGGTGCATGGATGGGTAAAGGAAAGGATGGGTGAAAGGGTGGTTTGAAAAAAATGGTGGATATGGAATAGATGGATAATGGGTTGGAAATGTTGGTGAAAGACTGGATGAGAGAAAGTAAGGCCTAAATCAATGTGGCTATGGCTGAATTGGAATGAAAGGATGAATATATATTTAGATTGCTTGCATGAATAAGCAAGACAGCTCTTCTCATGGAGAGGGGCATGCAGCTCACCTACTTTGCTTACTTTGTTGATGTAGGATTATCAAAGCTGTGGTTCAAAGTGGGGCGTATTTTTTTAATTTTTGATCTACCCCCTTGACTCACTGTATTTGTCAAGTGAGGCAGATGTATCCCACCCATCATTCATCTCTCCTTCCCCGCCCATGGCATTTTGCCACCCATGACTGAAGTGAATTATAGTTCAATTATGACTGCATTGTTGTCTGAGCAATGTTTGTCTGCTTCAGTTAATGCAGCATTTACAAAGTTATCAATGCACTGTAAACGTTTTTTTTTTTTTTTGTATGTTCTTATATAGCGCTCGACTACCCGGAGGCATCTCGGTGTTGCGTGTTTATCTAGGTTCCTGATCGATACTGTGACCTTATGCCCCTATTCGGCTATAAATCCATTTATTCCCTATAATGGCATAACCGTTCAAATGCGATTTTCTGAAAAGTTATCTCTGGCCTCACACGAACAGAGCCACATTCCAGCATAGTTCCCTCTGCCACTTCCTTTGCGACCAATTAGTGCAATGACAGAGCAGTAGTCACTATCTGATATTCCTAGATAACACTCCGAGTTCTTCAACAAGATAAAAACTCAGCAAACCTGGAAATCCCCGCTTGCTGTGTTTTGATTAGTAATGGAACTCTAATTAGCAACTGATAACTATCACTTCCTAGTGACATCTTTAATTGACGTCTTATGTCCAGCAAACTTGCGTCAAACCCGGCACCTGTCAGGTATAAATATTACCAACGTTGCCTTAAGCAATGCCTGTTGTACGAGCTACTGAAGCCAGCTGCCTGCACGACCCCGTGTTGGTAAATCTAGCACTCTGTCGCTGCAGCCTGCTATCCTGTGGTGGTGAAGCTGCTGATACCATTATCACCGCTAAAGCGCAAACTATGGTGCAGTACGCTTAAGGAGCTGAACAGCCGTCCTCTGCGAAGACATCCAGCAGATTCCAGCTGCCCGCGGACGCTGTCCCCCCTCCTTCCTCGACGCGCTGAAGAGAAGCCGCTGCCTTTCTCGTGCAGAGAAATCCAGCCACGGCGTTTCCGGTTTACCCTCGCAGGTGACTGGGATATCGAGAGAGACCCCTGAAGGAGATACCAATCCTCCATCATTCTATTCAGAGGTATGGTGTTGACTAAACCCTTAGACGAGAATTCTTGAAACAAACCTTGGCAAAACCAACTTAACTTAAAGCTACTTACTTGCTCCCCTTTCACGTGTTAGGCTTAGGTCAGGCACACTGGGGTAGGCTTAGTTATAAGCACCAGTTGAGTATGTTAGCCTAATGTATATATGACTGTATATATGTTTTATTACTTTTAAACCATTGTATGGCTAAGAAACCATATCAATGCTTTTACAGTTCTATTTCGCAATCCTTATCTTACTGTACGTACTTTTTATAATAACAATTATTGCAATTTGGCAATACATTTCTCTTGTACGAGAAGGAAGACTGTTCAATAAATGTTAACCCTTTATTGACAAACGCCCGTCTCTCTATTCTCTACATCTCGTGAAAGTAAACTGCACTAGACTGACTGAGTGAAATACATGTCTATTGTTTCACACGACCCTAGAGATTGACTCTTGATCTGAGGAGCAAAGTTGTCATGTTGCACGGTTGTTGGAAAGCTGAATCCCTTCTTGTCTGTGCCAAGGAAGCTGATCACTTCCTATGCAGAGAAGAAAGTTTCCAGTGACCTCTGAGCTAGTTGGTAACACAACCCAATTAAGTTTAGCATAGTCAGTGGAGGCCTGGAATATCCGCAGTTCCACGTCGATACTACTGTTTATCTTATTCCAATGCGCAGGGCCTAGTGGGAAACTAGGAACTACACTACATGGCGCCCAACGTTTGGTAAGGCGATAAACTAACGCAAGACTTATAGAGTAACTCAGTCGTGCATATTTCACACAGACCCCTTTCTCCCTTAAATACTCCAATAGATGTCTGGAGTGGGTGAAAGGTTAAAATCCGCCCGACCTTAGTAGGAAAAGATTCCTATGTAAAGCTCTGGTTTATTCAACGTTGAAGGATACAGTGTTCCAAAATATTGTGCACCTAATCTTTGTCTCCTTGGAGACCTACTCTGCAAACCTTGCATTTTAACAATGCCAGCAGAAAATAACGGAACCTCTGGGGCCGCAGCAGATGCGACTCAGCAAGGTCCCGAATACACAGACCCGGATGCTATTATCATCCCGGTCCACTTAAGAAGATCTATAACTTTAAAACTTATAGAAAACGGACTGACACCTCAAGGGGGTACAGTAATTTTCGTGATAGAGGCTCACGAATATCGGCAGACAGAGGTATTCTATTCATGGATAAACTTTCCAGCGGTAAACGCTAGAACAAAAGAGTTTCACTATTACAAAATAGAGAAACCTCCGGAAGAGTACGCTCCTTTCGAGGAGATTGAAATTCCACTTAAATTTCAAGAGCACCTGCTCTGGTTTAATGGCGCCCTAAAACATAATGATCACATAACCAGGCTCGGTCCACTAGGTAGACCAGGAGCCACGTGGCCGGTTCTAGCCAGCTACACACTACATCCGGACATTGCAAAAATGTGAAAGGAAGATCTCTTAGTTAACATAGGAGAATTAACAAAAGCTTATAGAGCGTTAGTAAAATTATTTATTAAAAATAATTCAAACACTCCTAAAAAGAGCTGGGATGGAAATAAACAATCCACTCCCAAGGAAAAAGTTTTCCAGTCCAGAGGAAGGTCTCCTCGACGGAGGGAAAGAACTCCGACTCGAGAACGCCAGTCTCCCCAGCGGGAGCCCTCTGAGAAAAGATATAACCTTAGAAATAGGGATAATCTAAAAAAACCTGATAGATATCAAAGTATTGATACACGTCCCTCTCGATCTTTTCCACAGAATTCGGAAAGAAGAGAACGGTCAGACCCAGGAGAGCACACCAAGTCCAAAGACAAGGAACCTGCTCAAAATAAGAAATCTCAATTTCAGAAAAAGAAGGTAGCCAGTATTAGGGTAATCAACAATGCCGAGAATACTGAGGACACAGTTGAAAAACGGGGAGTGGGCATTGACAATGTTGGACAGTGCAGCAGAAATCAGTATAGCGCGCAAGATCTTGATGAGTCATCTGGAGACAGTGGACACAAATGAATACATTCAGGTTGAAACTGCCGACACCAGACTTAGCGAGCCCACTAAAATATACGAAATAACATTGCGTATGGAGGGTGATAAGACTAGGAAAATTAAGAGTCTATTTTGGGATAAGCTCTCAAAAGGCTATGATTTTCTGTTAGCTGAAAAAGATTGGCCCCCAGAGTTTGTCAGGGAGTGCCCTCGTGGCGAAGAAGTGATTATGCCTGCCTTCTCGAATCACATTCCGATTCACAAAAAATATACATTTGCAAGGAAATGGGCAGTAGCCCAGGCACCTGCATTATATAAAAATCATGTAGGATGGGATGAGGATTCAACTCCTCACAAAATCCAGCTAAAAAGTGAACCAACTGCCCAACTGCAGTATCCCATAAAGCAAGAAGCTAAAAAACAGGTCAGGGAGATCTTAGATAAACTTGAGTACCAGGGGGTGATTGAAACATGCACCTCTCAAATGAACAATCCTTTGTTTCCTGTCTCCAAGCCAGACAATTCATATCGTCTAGTTTTGGACTACAGACATCTTAATACATGTTGCAAAACCTTTGCAGTACAAAACTCGCATAGTGCAGCCCTAATGAATAACATAGTTAGAAAAAAATATAAAACGACATTAGACATTTCTAACGGTTTCTTTTGTCAAAACATTGCACCAGAAAGCAGATATTTGACCGCTTTCTCTGCATTTGGGTCGCAGAAAAAATTCTGTCGACTCCCACAGGGGTTCAAGAACAGCCCAGGACTATTCTCAGCTAGGGTAACAGAGTTACTACAAATCTATGATGATGAAGCATTGTCTTACGTAGATGATATTTATCTCACAGATGACGACTTGGATACTCACTTGAAAAGAGTGAACACCATAATACTTGGGTTCGCAGCAGAGGGTTACAAATTCAACTTTAAAAAGTCCCGAATTGCCCATCTGACAGTACTATTTTTAGGGTACGAATTATCAAGTGAAGGGAAAAGCCTAGCGGACAACTTCTTAGAGAAGTGCGCTGTACTCCAAGCTCCAAAAACGCTGAAGAATTTACAATCCATACTAGGTTTTCTGAATTTCGGAAGAACTTACATACTAAATTACGCAGAGAAGGTTAAACCTCTCTACGAACTAATTAAACCTGATTTTAAACAAATCAATTGGACTCAAAAACACACAGAAATTTTGAGATCACTGCAAACAGACATGTTAGCAAAAACAAAATTAGATACACGTGACAACACGATCAATCTTGTAATCCGAGTCATCCCAGGAAGATGCGGATTCACGTACCTAACCTCTAATGAGGGAGAAAAGGTACCAATTTCAATTAAATCTCACTTGTACACACAAGCAGAAAAAACATTCAGTCACACAGAAAGAACTGTGAACGCTGTGCAAATCGCATTAGCAAATGAACGAGAACTAGCACACGGCAAACGGATTAATATCCTTACAGCGGAATCCGCCTTCGAAGCGCTATTCAGCCCAGTAAACCTGCCTACAGTGTCACTGGATCCGAAATGGATACAGTGCATAGATTCTCTAGGAGTGGAAGACGTGAAATACTATTTCGCCCCGCAATTTGAAGAACTGAATGATTTAGAATATGAAGAAGAATATTCTCTGCCAATCGAAATTCTGCCTCTCCCACAATACGCCTGTATAATCTATACAGATAGCTTTGTACAGCATTTCAACGTAGAGAGCAAATCCTACAATGCAGCATGTGCGATCATTAAAGGTCGTTGGCTGTGCGGTAAATTCAGACCGAAAGTAACAAAAACTGAATCTGTAAGAAACTGTTCGGTTCAGAGAACTGAAATCAGATCTTTAAAGATGGCGCTCGAAAATGCAGAACGTGAATTCCCGACACTTATAGTGTGCGATTCTCATTTTTGCGTCAACTCTTACAACAATAAACTGCAGAGTTGGATCGAAAACGACTACAAAGATGACACAGGTGCCACAATAAAGCATAAATTGCTCTGGAACGAGGTAGCTCTTTTACACAAAGAACTACAAAAGACTCACGTGATTCACGCACAGAGTCTTCAACGTGATGGCGTTCACGTTGCAGGGAATTCATTGGCTAATACAGCCAAAGCGGAAGCAACTAAACCGGCTTCCGTAGCCACAAAAAAGCGTACAGATAAGTACATAGACGGGGAAACAATGCTAGCAGTAAAAACGACCGTAAAAGGCGACTGTGCAGCACTACCCGTGAACTATCCACTCAATTATGCATACATAATCGATGCAAACTCCGTTCCTTTTGCTCGAATCCCTGGAGTGGGGGACAGAGTAATTCCAAACAGGAGCAGGAGGGGCTTCCTAATACTGGAAGCACACATGGGGTTGGGTCTGAAACACCAAACAATCAAGGCCTCTCTGAAAGAATTACAATCAGAGTACTGGTGGCCAGGAATGAGTATAGATATTCAATGTTTTGCTCAAAATTGTGAAAACTGCAACAGAGATCGCAGTAATGAACAGGCCAGTGTAGTTTCAGGATCCCTTCTAGACAGCATAAGGCGGTCTATCTGCGCAATCAAAGAAGAGAAGCGCGTCCCAGTGTACACCGTTAAGACGAAAAGCACTTAAAAAATGAGGCCTCCAGCGCTCGGCTGACGCTAGAACGGTTATAAAAGATTTGCGAGTCCATATCGGCATATACGCAATTACCACGTTCCATTCTGACCAGGGTCCTGCTTTCAGCTCTCGAGCTTATAGGGAGGCCATGGCTAGCATGGGAATTGGGTTGCGGTATTCTTGTCCGTCATACCCCGGAAGGGAATAGTGTGGTAGAAAGAAAAAACCGGGACATAAAGCAATCTATAACAGCGAAGGTATTAGGTTCAGGCGCTGGGTGGGTCAAACATTTAATAAGTGTCCAGACTAGTCTTAATAACATGCCAAGAAATTCTCTAAAAGGTTTCAGCCCATACGAACTATTGTTCGGGATTAGAATGCGAGTTCAGGACCTCGATAGTCAAATGTCAGTGGTACAAGAAGAAACAACAGACTTTGACATCAAAGATCGTTTGGCTGTTTTACAGGAACTGAATGAAACAAGAAAATCATTAAGCAACATAAAGTTAAAGCAACAGCCAAGTACCACTGACAAGGCACCACCCGCAACAGCCCCAGCAAGGCCTGTCTGGATTCCAAAGATTGGGGATCTAGTCAGAGAAAAGATCGCGGTGAAGAAGGAATTTGGGCCTTCTTACAGAAAAGCAGTACCTGTCTTGGCAGTCACCGGAACAAGATCAGTTGTGCTACCGCCCCTTGCTGGTAAAAAGGAGAACAGAGTCGTGTCCATCGATCTGGTAAAACCACAAGCATGTGGCCTATAATCAACAGTAGGCCCAGTGGACTCCCAAGAAACAACAGAATACCCAAACTTGCAACAATCCAAGAGGTTCAAACTGAAAGACTAATCACATTTGATCAGCCTGCAGTGCACAATGAAGGACTATGCAATAATGCCATGGAACTCGTGCCTCTTGAAACACAGATTGAAACAGTTCGTCAAGAAACAACACCAGTCTACAATGATGTGGCATCAGAAAGTGCTACCGAGAGACAGATTGAAAGAACAATCCCATCAATTGACAGAACTGCCTCTGGTTATTTCATCAACTTCGACAACTTCTCTGAAGATTTAAACGACCCCGAAGTGATGCCAGAAACAAAAAAGTATTCTAAAGAAAATACAACAGGACTCCTTCAACAAATCAAAGAACTATATCTGGATTCACCGTTGATTGAGCATTGGATTATCTCAGGGGTATTCATACTCCTACTATGCCTAATTTTAGTTTTAATTTTAGGAAAGTTCATTACAATTGAATGGACACAGCAAGTCAGAACATCAACCTAGTCCTGAAACCACACAGATCATCCCACGTGAAGAAAAGAGAACTGTCAACAGTAAATGTCAAAGCAATTCCAATACCTGGTGGGGTAGTATGGGAGAAAACAGACTATGAGATATATGGTCCAGTCGAAATCCTGAAGTATCCTCATCAACTGAAGGTTTCCTTAAGTGACTTTGTGACTCCTAGTACATTCTCTGATAATTGGGACTTTAACAGTATTAATGACATGATGTCTGATTTAGTAATGTCAGCTAGATTCACAGATCATGATTATTTACAAGGTTCATCTAGTTATGAGCAGTTATTCTGTTATACCCACTATGGGGATCATTACTTGCATAAATCTGCACAGCCTAGAAATGTTTTTATGTATAATCAATGGGAACATTGTTCTACACCACCTAAAAGCAGTTCTAAAGCATTTTTTGAGAAATTCAAATACTTCTCAGGGTTTAACACCAGTAATGCAGAAACGTTTTATTATAAACTGTTAGATAAAACAGGAATGAAAACAATGCTGACAAATTCTAAATTGATATATTCAGAAGCATTTTATGACAAAATGATGACATTTGGTTTTGATTATTGGAAAAATAATATTGAAACGAAAACAATTTGGGGTACAAAAGATTGGCAGGTGCAAGGCATTGAAGCACTATTTAGAACCTGCATGATACCTGAACAAATGTTATTTTTAAATGACACAATACACCAAACATCTTGTCTTGGCCTAGCTAAGATCAAAGACCTTAAAACACCGTCTATACCAAAGCCAATAGCTGAGAATGCAACCACAGATATTGAGTTAGACGTGTCACATATTCTACATTTCAACAGAACACATCCTGATTGGAAAAAGTGGTTAATCTGGCCTACAGACACAAATAGCTGTCAAGATAGATTCCTGAATAAAACACAGGGGTTAAAAATGACCAGATTAGACCCAAGATACTCCCAGAGACAACATCCAGGGATTATAACAACATACAGTGTAGGGAAACTCTGCCTTGAATGGCTAACTTCGTCCACACTGGCTGAAATTAAGCAACACTTGTCTTTGCTAAAAGATGGTGCTGATTTGCGCGACTTCACTCTTGGACCACGCAAACAGCGTCAAAAGCGTTTCATAGCGACCAGTATCTATGCTGCTTACAACGAGGCTTGGAAAGTAAAGCAAATTGAAACTGCTGAAAAAATACGAGAAATTGATCGTATTAATTTGGAAAAATCACTTTCTGTAGTAGACAATGGGTTAATGACTCTGTCTTCCAGAATATATTCGTTGGACAATATTGTATCATCTGCCTTTGATGTGATAAACAGAGATTTGCTAATGTTACAACATGGCCAGTCTCAATTACGCTCTATTATAGAATTAGGCTGGACGCTGCAAAATCTTCGTTCAGGCTATGTGCCTTGGCGTTTAATCAACACAACGTCATTATTTTCCAGTTTTAACCTTACTGATAAACAGATCAGTTTGGCACAGAAAGGAGCAGACTATACAATCCTGAGCATCGAAAAACTCGAGAGATTACCATTGACAATGTCAGAGAGTCCTGTCATTGAATGGATAATACACGGAATTATCACAATTCCGATAACAACTTTCCGATTTAAAAAGTGCCTTGAGTACATACCTGCTGGCCAATATGAACAATTGGGTAAAGGATATGTAAAATCCGAATGGAAATTACCATACACTCATTCTTGCTATAGTGACAGTGACAAAAATGTATTTCTTAGTGGTGAAAATTGTAAACATTCACTAAGCGGTATACTTTTGTGTCAGGGTATTAATTTACACGGAGCATGTGATGGAAATTCGAAAAACCTTTCATGCCACCAGCTAGTCACACCTGCAACTCAGATAGAGCCCTTCTTTATGCAACTTTCGAACGGGAGTTACATTCTTAGAACGGATCACAGATGTTGTGGCCTCGAGCCAGGGAAAAGTTATCTAGTAGAAGTAACGTCCATGGTCAAATGTTGTATGCAAGCATTGTTTCCGAGTGGGCCTCCAGACATAGTGACTCCCATCTGGCCTCGTCTGAATCTCTATTCTATACGAATTGATACATTAAGCAAAATGAAATCTGTACTTTTACAGACAACAGTGCCTATAACGTCATCTAAAGAGACGTATGATCTTCTAGTTGCAAGGACAGCTACTGAAGTTCATGACCTTTTATCAACAAATTGCCCCGTGCATTTCGTAGAAATGTTCAACCAACTCCTTAACATATCTAGTGCAACAAGCATCCCAGGCATATTTAAGACAGTCTTTACGGGACTACTAACACCCTTCCAGGCAATTTTGGGAATCTTTCCTAATTTTGTGCACTCCATTTTTGGCGGCATACCATTATTTTTGGGACTCGTCGCAGGGATTCTATTTTTGACCCTCCTGCTTTGTTATGGCAAGCCTCGGCTCAGACATAGCTCCCATGGGAATGGAAGAGACAATCCTAGCAATGCGCTACCGGGACAGGATAACTAACGTCCTTGGATTGGCCAGGCTGAGAGATCTAAACATGACCTGGTTCCTTTCATTCAGACCGATATGGCAAAATTGCATTTTACCTGTGCTACGGTGTATGCTTTGCGGCGATGAATGCGTGTTGGACATCTGTCTTTCACTTCCATCAGCAGTACCAATGGACGTCGATACTTTGCTCAGTCCAATAACGGCTCACGCATTGTGTTGTCCCCAGCGGCTACCAATCCTGATGACGGCATTCGTGGAGACTCCTGTGCTACAGCCAAGTGGTAACAGTGGAGCGAGTGACAAAAGCAACATCATCCAGGTACAACGTTCTGTGAGCATTGCTGGTCCTGCCTTCGATGACAGCAATCATTCTCACACCTGCCAAGTTACAGCGCTATCTAATTTGGTTGAACTATCACCTGAATTTGTAGACCAATTCTTTGAGAGCCTGTCTGATACGATGTTCTCACCCATAGAGAAACAATAACTTTTAAAAGTTTTCCGACACACAGTGTTCCCATGAACTCTGAATTCGGCCTTCAGTTTTGATCAACAAAAACTGCCAAGAGCTTTGGAAATCTATTTTTCCCCGTTCAAGCAATAATTTTTTTAATTTGGACAATTTTTTCTAATATTGACCCTTTTTGGCACGAACAATTCTTTGCTTAACGTAAAAACTATTCTTAGAGAACAGAAGCTTCACACTTCTATTTCTAAACACATCTAGAGACATAACAACATTACACCAGCCTCTAGCGCACATGTTATTACAATGCATTTTATGTGATGATTTATCTCGCCTTTCTTCTGTCAGAGATACTTCATGTGTAATTCTTTATGCATAATCGTTCATTGATTTCATATGCAATAATTTTTTGAATGATTACTATGCTTTAAAAAACGTACAGTACCTAAATTCCATGTATTACAAGTACGCCTATTTCGAATGCATTTATGTATTTTGGGGTGGGCAATGTTACACATGCATCTAATTGCTTAGTTTTAGGAATTTTGATGGACATTAACCCGTGGAGTGGGTGTTGCGTGTTTATCTAGGTTCCTGATCGATACTGTGACCTTATGCCCCTATTCGGCTATAAATCCATTTATTCCCTATATTGGCATAACCGTTCAAGTGCGATTTTCTGAAAAGTTATCTCTGGCCTCACACGAACAGAGCCACATTCCAGCATAGTTCCCTCTGCCACTTCCTTTGCAACCAATTAGTGCAATGACAGAGCAGTAGTCACTATCTGATATTCCTAGATAACACTCCGAGTTCTTCAACAAGATAAAAACTCAGCAAACCTGGAAATCCCCGCTTGCTGTGTTTTGATTAGTAATGGAACTCTAATGAGCAACTGATAACTATCACTTCCTAGTGACATCTTTAATTGACGTCTTATGTCCAGCAAACTTGCGTCAAACCCGGCACCTGTCAGGTATAAATATTACCAACGTTGCCTTAAGCAATGCCTGTTGTACGAGCTACTGAAGCCAGCTGCCTGCACGACCCCGTGTTGGTAAATCTAGCACTCTGTCGCTGCAGCCTGCTATCCTGTGGTGGTGAAGCTGCTGATACCATTATCGCCGCTAAAGCGCGAACTATGGTGCAGTACGCTTAAGGAGCTGAACAGCCGTCCTCTGCGAAGACATCCAGCAGATTCCAGCTGCCCGCGGACGCTGTCCCCCCTCCTTCCTCGACGCGCTGAAGAGAAGCCGCTGCCTTTCTCGTGCAGAGAAATCCAGCCACGGCGTTTCCGGTTTACCCTCGCAGGTGACTGGGATATCGAGAGAGACCCCTGAAGGAGATACCAATCCTCCATCATTCTATTCAGAGGTATGGTGTTGACTAAACCCTTAGACGAGAATTCTTGAAACAAACCTTGGCAAAACCAACTTAACTTAAAGCTACTTACTTGCTCCCCTTTCACGTGTTAGGCTTAGGTCAGGCACACTGGGGTAGGCTTAGTTAGAAGCACCAGTTGAGTATGTTAGCCTAATGTATATATGACTGTATATATGTTTTATTACTTTTAAACCATTGTATGGCTAAGAAACCATATCAATGCTTTTACAGTTCTATTTCGCAATCCTTATCTTACTGTACGTACTTTTTATAATAACAATTATTGCAATTTGGCAATACATTTCTCTTGTACGAGAAGGAAGACTGTTCAATAAATGTTAACCCTTTATTGACAAACGCCCGTCTCTCTATTCTCTACATCTCGTGAAAGTAAACTGCACTAGACTGACTGAGTGAAATACATGTCTATTGTTTCACGCGACCCTAGAGATTGACTCTTGATCTGAGGAGCAAAGTTGTCATGTTGCACGGTTGTTGGAAAGCTGAATCCCTTCTTGTCTGTGCCAAGGAAGCTGATCACTTCCTATGCAGAGAAGAAAGTTTCCAGTGACCTCTGAGCTAGTTGGTAACACAACCCAATTAAGTTTAGCATAGTCAGTGGAGGCCTGGAATATCCGCAGTTCCAGGTCGATACTACTGTTTATGTTATTCCAATGCGCAGGGCCTAGTGGGAAACTAGGAACTACACTACATCGGCGCTTGCCTTGGGAACCCGTCCTGGCTTTTCCCTGTGAGATAGCCCCTAACGGGCATCCCCAAGGTGAAAGCCAGGCATCCCGAATCGGGGGGCCGTTGTGGAGATTAAGCAAGCTTAATGCCCAGAGTTGCAGAGTGTGAACCCATGATTAGGTCAGGCACCGAAGCGAGAATTATCGAGTCCGTGGACATTTGAGCTCAAGACCCTGCCGCGTCGGGAATTGAACCCTGGTCCCGGGTCTGACCTCTGCTTCAGGGTCTGCCTGCTCTAACCAGTGAGCCACACTTCTCCACTGAAACTTAACACACAAGGTATGTTTCCTTTCGCTTACTCAGTCACCTCTTAGTACTTCATTCCTTTATGTTTTTCCTAAGTTCTTCCATCCCAGCCTGAAAAAAATGGAAAAAATCTATTCTTGGCACGTGCCACATTTGATTGTATAGCCATGTGAAATTGTTCCAAAATATATATTTAATGGTTTTCCATGACAGATTTTACACCTGTTCAGATTTTTCCTTTTTTCGACTTCCGTCGACTAGTACAGTGACTGAATAAGCCAAAGATGATGAATTAATGATTAAAGTAGTGACTGTGACCACTCTAGTCTATATCAAAAGCTCTACCCTACCAGCCTAATAACTCTACCCTTCCATGCAAAAGAGTAAGTCAAGTTTACTGTCCTTACTGCTGAGCAAATTAGTTTGCTGGAAATAATATGCAGTGGTGGATGAAGCCATTGAGTAAAGTGGGGGTAAGTGTAAGATGTGATGTTAAGTTTGGCATATAGAATACGCTTTGACAAACGTGCCAAATACAATCTATATAGCCTGTTCCTTTCCCTGTAGTGCATTGCATAATTTTCCCCAACATCTACTTATGGCAGACAGGATAATATCCGCATTTTATACGTGAGGTGTGACATAGTATCTAATTTATGATTCATCTGCCTCCCTGGAGTCAGGGTAGAAAGAGAAAGGCATTTAGAGAAGAGCAGGGTCATTGGAATAAAAAATTGACTACTACAGCTGTGCAAGCTACAGACAGTAGAAAAATACCTGACGCGCTGGAATGAGCATGGCCGCATTAATTTGAACAAAACAAAACTTGTACTCCATAGTGCAAAATGCCTTACTCATTAATAAGAGGTCATTTATTTTTTCACTCAAAGGGGCCCATTACGATGTCGGGTGGATTGCCCCCGCCAGCCTGGCGGGGGCAATCCGCCCGACATTCACACTCGTTTCCCCCCCGCCATATTAGTATGGCGGGGGGGCCTCGGCAGACGGTAAGACCGTCGGCCTCTTCTCCGTCCGGTCGCAAGGCGACCGGAGCAGAAAAGGGTTTCTATGGTGGCGGTGTCTGTCAGACACCGCCTGCCATATTAGTTTCCCTTTTATTAATGCCTTTCCGTGGCGGCAATGCCACCACGGAAAGGCGTGCAGTCTTCACTCTGGGGGCCCCTTGCGGGCCCACAGAGTGAAGGAGGGGTGGGTGTTGCACACGGGGGGTACCTGTGGTACCCCCCTTCATTTGGATATACAAAGCGGCAGGCACTGCACGGTGCCTGCCGCTTTGTTTATGAAAATGCATTTATGCATTTATAGCACTGTGGCGGGCGGTGCAGAGAGCACCGCCCGCCACAATGCTATAAATGCAGGATGTGCCCACTACTGTGGCGGGCACATCCTAATACCCCCCCACGGGACCCCCACCCTAATGGCGGGCGGTCCCGAATTCCGACAGGATGGCGGGCGGACAAAGTCCGCCCGTCATCCTAATCAGCCCCAAAGTGTCTGTTTAGTTACTTGAATAGCCTTTGGAAGAAAAAAAACAAATCACAGTTTTTGAAATCTGATGTTATTCTTATTCTGCCTTAATACTTTTCTGCCACAAAGTCAGTGCTTTTTATGCAAGGCAAGTGTGGGTAAAACATAAAATTGGCCATGTGACCCTCCTGATCATAATCACTTCAAATTCCAATGGCCCTTCGGACCAGCAATGTGCTGCTACTGTGCCACCCACTAATTTCAAGCAATTTACACAAAGAAATATTTACAAGTTGTCTTTTTCTTTTTCCTCAATATAGCTTCTCTTGCTGGTTCACATGTACCACCCACCAGGCAGGAGATAGCAGCCCGTTAATGGCAGCAGAGACTGGACCCTGTCCAGCAGGAATACTGGTGGCTGGTGGTCCTGGAAGAAGAAGCAGAAATAGCTGCCTTTCAGTCTTAGCCGGCCCCAGTGCAGGTGGTCTCCCTCAGCCTCTAGCCTCCCATCCATTCTATCGTCTGCGCCACTGCTAGCTGACAACAACTACTGCTGCCCCCTCCTGCTCTGACAGGCCATTAATGTGGTGCATCCTGCAGGAGCTGGATACTACAGAGAGCCAGGTCGCCATGATGTAGCAGAGCCTGGACCAACTTGGGACCAAAAATGACCAATGCCCTCTCCTAGTCCTTTCTTAATGTTTTGTTTCAGTGAGAGGGACTTGGTGTGGGTGAAAGGAATGGAAAGGGAGTTGGACCGTTTATAGAAATGTTTTGGTCATTTCACATTTTCAGACATTGATGATTGGGTCAATTTGTTTTGGGAGAGGGGTGGGCCTGTTGTGGGTGGAGAAGGTGGATTTGTTTGTAAAGAAATAAAGCTGAAAATGTGTGCATTTCATCGAAATACACGCCTGAAGTATTTTTTTGTGTTTTACTTTTACTTTGCACTGCTGCCTTTAGTTTTTACGCAGCCTGTTTATCTACTTGTAACAGTGTATTATACCACTTAGTTATAGAGTTATACCTCTCTAACTATCTTGACCATTTGGGGGATGCTGTCATGAGCTATATTGTCTACAGCAACCTAGATAAAGGATTACTAGCAGTAGCAGTTAGTTACTTACTTACTAACTTAACTAGTTCACTTCACTCCATAGTTGTCTTAACTTAATATAGATGAAGCAACAAAAGAGAAGACATCAAAACTTCACATGCAAGGTCCCACTTTTACCCAGGAAAGCTCCAACTGTAGGATTAATCTGAAATATTATCCATCACAGGCAACTAAATGTAAATAAAAACACTGAGTTAGTAGCTTATGTCAAAGCTTTAGAAGGAATTGAGACCAGAATACTACATAATGACATAACAAATAACACCTGATAGTGATAAGATAACCAAAAATGTCAATAGTAGGAACTTGAGCAATGTGGAGCTACTAAATTTACAAAATCCTCGGTCACAAAAAATGTACTCATAGTCTGGAGTGGACAAGTTTAGGTTAGGTGTTTAGGGTTACGCAATACACAGCCTGAATAATGATACTGAAAACTGATGTTCTTTTTATGTCTGACCTTACAACAGAGCTAGACAAATGCAATCATCATGCCCCGAATCTGGGGAGTCTCAGTATTTCGAACTTACTGTACACTGATGATTTAATACTAATCAGTCGAACTCCAATGGGACTGCAGCATCTCATATGTACCACAAGCAATTTCTCAGACAAGAACGGGATATGTATAAATGTAGATAAATCTAAAGTGATGGTACTAAATCAGAGGTGTAATAAACACTAACATCAATGGATGCTGGGGGGCCGTCAGCTAGAAATGGTTGGAGAATTCAAGTAACTGGGCATAATTTTTGACAGGAAGGGCACTTTCCTTCAACAAACAGCGGCTATTTGAGGCAGAGGGACTGCATTGGCTGTTGCACTAAAAAACATCAAACATAAAATAACGGGACCCAACATCACTCATCTATTAGAGGTTCTTCAAGCAAGGTTTCTACCAACCATCACATAGGGCAGCGAATGTATGAGAGGGAGAGATGAGTGTACCTTGGATAAAGTGGTATCAAAGGCCATCAGAATAATCTTTAACCTCACACAGTATACCTCACCGGCACAAATAAGGCTAGAGTTTGGCCTCCAAAAGAAGTAAATAGCACATAAAGGCGCATATATCAAATGCTGGCAGAAAATAAATGTTTAAATATAGTGAGCGACCCAATATACCTTTGGGGGCTTGGGTAAAATTTAATAGGATGGGTAGATTTGCCTCCAAAGGAGTTTGTTTAAAAGTTAAATGTAGCTAGTTATGAAAATGAATTGGATTCAGGTAGATTAATAATCCTGAGTGAGATTAGTTTCAATGAATCAGGTAAACAAACATATAATTAAGACTAAATAAACATGACAATACTTAACATTAAACAATAACCAGTAGACATGTGTATAGGCAAAACAGTAGATTTTATCAAAATTGAATCATAAAGGGAAAAAATACAATACAGATAAATATATGTACAAACAGGAATACAGGAAAAGTATATCTGAAATCAAATCAAATTCTCTGTAAAGCCTGTAAAACACCTATCCAAAATACAGATGTATAAATTCTTCTTTGGATAAAGCTGAAAGTCGACGTTTCGGTCTTTATGGACAACTCTTTAAGACCATCATCAGGACAGAAAAAATTGATATTGTAACTTCCCAAAGAAAGGGTCCCTGAGGTATCGTATGCCTTGGACTCTGTTACCATCAGTAGTATTACTTCATGGCGAATCTTAATTCATCCACCATCAACTGATACGGTGATAAAGAAGACGATTTTTAAAAGGACTCTGGAGGTGGACAGAGATTAATCTTGATAATGGCGAAATGGTAGGCAGTTAAAGCTCTCCACCTAGTTATCAACGCGTCACACAATCGTCAAAGGATCGCACTGTGTTTTGGAATCGTCAGAAAGAACGATCTGTAGGAATCTTGAAAGCCCAAACAGCGAGGTGTGCCAGCTGTCACTCTGCAAGATATACTTTTCCTGTATTCCTGTTTGTACATATATTTATCTGTATTGTATTTTTTCCCTTTATGATTCAATTTTGATAAAATCTACTGTTTTGCCTATACACATGTCTACTGGTTATTGTTTAATGTTAAGTATTGTCATGTTTATTTAGTCTTAATTATATGTTTGTTTACCTGATTCATTGAAACTAATCTCACTCAGGATTATTAATATACCTGAATCCACTTCATTTGCATAACTAGCTACATTTAACTTTCAAACAAACTCCTTTGGAGGCAGAAAATAAAGGCAGCTAAGTCTGGAACACTGAACTAGTTATGGAAGGAGCTGAAACAGAAAAAAGATAGCCAGCCATGGCTTACCTCCAATCAGCAATAAGTATTCTGTGCCTTCAGGACCCCTGGGAAACCATTGGTCCCATAGAAGTTTCAAAGAATTAGTAAATAAATCTGTAAAGATATTATCCCTTGAAGAAGATAAGGCCACTCTAAGCAGGAAGGCCCACGGATGGCTCTTTATTCAGACTTATTAAAGGTGCCTGCCACAAGCATATTTGAGAACAGGCTTTTCGAGAGCAGTGAAGGAAAGCTTCCTCTGTTTGAGACTAGGAATTCTACCGGCAATGGGGCACCTTCCACCATGGAAACAAAATGAAATTATAACACAGTGCAGACCATTGCGGTGTAGCCAAAGAGGACGTCATACATTTACTGTGTATCTGCAAGGGTTTAGACAAGGAACGAAGACTACTATTAAAACCGCTCCTAAAGGAAAGACAGATTGGAACATGCAGGCAAGCAGTTAAAGTTTGCTTTGAAGGAGGGGACACTCAACTTGCCTGTAGCCTGGTCCATTTTATGAGTGCAGCAAACACAAAGTATAATAATATGATTTTATGAAGAAGTAGATTCTTTTAGTGTGGTTTTAATTTTGTAACAGTTTTAAGCAACTGGAAACAAATGAATGCTGTCGCTGTTGTTACAGGTAGTTGAACTCTGTAAAAGGGGACAGGCAGGTAAGAACAACACTACAACCTAGGGGACCATTAGGATGTTGGGCGGATTGCCCCCGCCAGGCTGGCGGTAGCCACCGCAGGTCTGGCGGGGGCAATCCGCCCGACATCCACTCCCAAATGCCCCCCGCCATATTAGTATAAATGAAGTCAGAATCTGCTACAAGGGACTTGTTTGAGGAAGGTTAGAAATCTAATGAATTGTACTTATGTATCACACTCAAGGGTATCCACAGGATGACCGTCTTAATTCAACATAGTAAATGTATCAATGGAAGGAGGGAATACATAGAGCACAAAATTGTGTTTGAAAATTTTTTACTTCAACAAAAGACGGGAGATCAATACAGACAAATTAATTAGTGCAGAAGGTCATGAACAGAGATAGATAATATTTACTCTGCAGTTCACAACTAAACACATCAACTCCAAATGATAAATTACACAACCTAAATTAATTGACAGTATATTTGTGCAGATTTCATTCTGCTGTGGGTCACTTTTTTAAGTGGTTAACGATTAAAGAGTAACTATACAGTGCCCAAGCCTACAAGGGTTTATTGGGTTTCCCCTGCCTTGAACAGTATATTAGTATAAAGGCATGCGGTCTTCACTCTGGGGGCTCCCTATGGGCCCCCAGAGTGAAGGAGAGGTGGGGGGGGGTGCACACGGGGGTACCTTTGGTACCCCCCAGCCTTTGCATAAACAATGCGGCAGGCACCGCGCGGTGGCTGCCGCTTTGTTTATGCAAATGCACGCATACATTTGTAACATTATGGCGGGCGGTGCAGTGAGCACCGCCCACCACAATGTTAAAAATGGGGGATGCACCCACCACTGTGGCGGGCGCATCCTAATGCACACATCAGGACCCCCGCCCTTGAGGCGGGCGGTCCTGTTTTCCAAAAGGGTGACTTTGCCCGCCCGCCATCCTAATGGGGGCCCTAGTGTTTATGCTGCTATAGTAATTTATTGAAACAAAATATTGATGCACTTTATGAGCTTGTTTGCACAAATAAATCTCTGTTACTGTTTCCTGCACACTCACACTTTAAACTTGGTCTTGGTCTCAATGAACTACATAGTTGATTTGCCCAATGATCTGTCAGGACAATCGGACTTCAATGTATGATTATGAATGTAACTACAAAACGTTGAGGACATTTTGGTGAAGTTGTAAAAAGAAACTTATCAAAAGTTTACAGTATGGCTTGAAATTATAGACTTGTCTTTTATACAGATGATTATTAATTATATGAATGTGACAATGTTTTGTACTGTATTGTGTTTAACATGTTTTATTTGCAATTATTTTTATTAATCCAGCAATAAAGAATTACTTACTCTGATGTTCTTCGTTCTGTATCTAAAATATGGATAACATTTAAGCTCAGGTGGGTAAATGGGGCTTGTGTGGCTATTGCTTAGAAGATCCTGCAGTGAGTTGGTGTTGCTTTCACCACATCCACCCGACCAAGTGTGTGATGCATTTATATATAAATTAAGCCAAAGCTCAATAAATTACACAGCCTGCGCGAAGAAGGTTAGGGGTTTGATGAATGGATGGGAAAGGATATGTGGGGAAAGGTTTAACAAAGACAAACCCTACACAAGGACAACATCCATCTGGCCAATGAGCAGCACATCATTGTCATCAATATGTTGTGGAAGGAAACAAATGAATATGTATGACACAGTACAGTTCAATGCAGTGCAAACAGTCTTTTTTCAACCAAAGACTCAGGTTATCAGATATCTAAATGTTCTGTCTTCTTGGTTGGAAAAAATAAAATTATGGAGGAGTAAACCCACCCTCCCTGTTCTCCAAATATGATTGTTAAATGAAAAATGATACTGTATTGCAAAATTAGTCAGTGCATCTGCATTCTCCTCGGAAATGACAATCACTCTTGGGTACCTGTCTTGGCTGTTCTGGTAGGTAAGTAGGAGGGTTGAGCTCAGCCTTTGCCTTTCGTTTGTGCAGGAGACTAGAAATCATGTGAATTGAACAGCAACTGTATTTTAGAGTCAAGGAATAGGAAAAAAGGAAGGTAAGCGTCATGAGGAGCGCACCAAGAAGATTCAGAGGCAGAGCAAAAAAAACAAGCGGGGGACTCAGAGTTCTACTTTTGCCACCAGTGCAACACACACACACACATGCACAGCAGCATTTCACAAATCGACGCACCTCTCTCCATTCCATATAGCTGATTACTAGGCCTCAGAGTCAAGGTAGTCTCACCCTGAGTTCTTCCATCCTCCTGACTCTGAGTAACTCCGTTCCAGTCATGACCCGGTTAAGATAGATGTGTAGTGCACTGCTCTTGAAGAACAAGTAGAGGAACAGAAGTGCAGTATTTTGTATAGGTTTTTTGTTTGTTAACTAAAGTGACAGTACTGGTCTCCGAAGAACCAGAGTAAAGGAGAGAACCCTGCAAGTACATCGGTCTAAGTGCAAAAGGGCCACTCACCTAAAAGAAAAAATAAATAAACGCCCAGCATTCAGGCCCCAAACACTGGCAATCATCTCAAGAAAGTTCCCAAATTACAGTTCAACATGCTCCCTCACTGTCTGCTACAGGAATCTTCAATCATCACTCACAATCACTCAATAATTACTGGTTGGTGCAGTGGTTGCCCGTTCCACGCAAAGCACGGTGGTACATATATAAGCTCCCCTTTAATACAAGCAACAGATTTGAATTTGGCAGTCTTGTAAATCAAATGATTGTCTTGTGAAGCCCTCCTATGTGATGAAAAAGCAGAAGGATTATAGGAGTGGACCGTACAGGTACATTTTTGCTCAGTAAGTATGTAAAGGCCAATCACATACAGATTCAATTGGGTGAGCAAAATATCGATTTTTTAATACCGACATACAGTAATATCGTGTTTTTCATATTGTAGGGACAGAATATCGATGTCAAGAATATCATTGACTAGAATATTGACCTTAAGGTAAGTAATATCGTTTTTTTATATCGCAGTAAGTAATATCGCAGTTAATAATATCGAAGTAAGTAATATGTCGTTGTTATATTTATATTAGTGGTATGTATTTTATATATGTGTTTACAATTTTTTGTAATGCAGTTTTATTATTTTTAAATATAGGTATTAAGGGGCTGATGTAGGTAAAATATTTTTACCGACTTTAAAATACCAAATTTTACCGATTCGGTATTTTAGAAATCGAAAATGGTATGTAGGTAAAAAATCTGAAAAAAATTACCAAATCGGTAAAAAACGATATCCCTGATTTGGGATTTACCGAATCGGAAAATACTGATTCGGTAAATACCAATTCGGTAATTCACACACATTCATCCCTGTGGGCATCCTGGCCCATAGGGATCAATGGTAATTACCGAATGGGTATTTAGCGAATCGGTATTTTCGGATTCGGTAAATACCGATTCGGAGATACGAAAATCAAGCATTTCAACTAAGAACCAATTACGTGCCTCCACCCCACACCACCCCTCAACCAAGCAACAGAGGAACCAACCAATCCAGTGCCTCCACCCCCAATCCCCCCCCCCACAACCAACCTACAGGGGAACCAACTAATCCTGTGCATCCACCCCACCCCACAATCAGGAAGTGGGCACACCCATGCAGGTGCAGACCAACTGAACATCCAGGAGAGCTGTGATACACTGACTGGCTGTACTGAGCTGAGCTGTGCAGAAGTGCACAATGGATTCCCAAGACTCCCAGAGGGAAGGTGCTGACAGGAAAAGAAAACTCAAGTTCAGCACAGATGAACTACAGGTGTTGGTAGAGGAGGTGGTAAAACACCACACCCAGCTGTTTGGAAGACAGTCTCTGCAGGTAGCAGAGTCTGTGAAGAGGAATACCTGGCTGGGGATCCAGGCTAAGGTCAACGCCATAGGGGTGACAACCAGACGATTTAAAGAAAAGATGGTATGATCTAAGGATCATTACTAAAAACAAATTGGCTTTACAAAGAAAAGAGGCCAATGCTACTGGTGGTGGAAAGAACAAGGCACCTGCTCTCATGGATCTGGAACAGCTTGTGGAGTCCACCCTGGAGCCAGAGAGCATAGTTGGGATTTGTGATGCTGACAGCTCAGCCCGAGCTGCATCAAAGAAAGGTAAGGGACATGTCCATAATTCCTCCCCCCTTGCCTGTCTCCCTCCCCCAATGTGGCTGTGTGTTTCAAAACTCCAGTATAGGCTTTAGTATCCACCAGCAATGCATTATGGGAATGGTAGTCATTTGAACTCACATCAGTGCAGTCATCATGAAAGAATGTCAGGCATGCCACACAATACAATTAGAAGCAGTTGAGGACCATGACATAGTGTGGCTGAATTGTGATTTAATATAGAAATACACGGTGAAAGCACCACTAAGCCACTGTCCATATATGTCCACAGGCGAGACTTTGTGCAAGACTATGCATGAGAGGAAGAAGAGGGCACCCCAAAGGGAGAGGAGCGAGGAAGGATCAGGGAATGCAGGGCCCAGCACCGCAAGACCTCCAGCACCCAGTACACAATCAGCTGCCACACCAGAGGCAGGCACCATGCAAAAGCCATCATCGCCTCTGCACCATGCCTTTCCACAACAGAACCTACAAACACATTCCCCATCAGCAGCCTCAGAGGTGTCGGAAATCTTCAGGCCCAGGAGGCATGATGTTCCCCCCCTACAAATTTTTGAAACATCCTCTGATGAGGAAAGGGAGGGTGAGATGCAAAATGAGCCAGTAGAGGCAAACATAGCTGGTCTTCAGTCCACTCCTGTTACTGTGCACAGAGGCATAAGACGCCGTAGGGTCCGTGAGGAAAGCACAAGTGGCCATGGTGACGGTGTCTTCTGCGGCCAGGAGACCACGATGGTGAAGGTGCAGCGCCTGCAGGCGAAAGCAATAACTGCAGTTCAAAGACAAATGCACCACCTGAATAACAACATGGAGAACAAGAACAGGGGGATAAACTCAATGGCGGATAGCATGAGGGACATGGCAGATGGGGTGAGGGACATGTCTCAGTGTGTGATGTCACTTTGTGACGAACTGCATGAGGACCACACATAGAGGCACAGGGAGAGGCAGTGCATGCAACAGCAGATAAAGGCCATGCACCGTCTAGCTACAGCAAACTTCACTGTTATGTCGCCGTTCTGTTGCAATGCAGAGGGGCTGGTGCACTGCTGCGCAGATCTTACTAGGGGGATAGGGAGAGTAACAACAGCGATGGAAGTGCTGCTGACAAACCAGTCAGCCACAGCAGGAGATGAAGGTGTAGGGGACACAGACGATACCACTAGCAGGAGCAGTACCCCTATACCGGACATTGGGAGGAGCAGCAGACGCCAAAGTACATGCCCTGGCTCAACAGACAATGTTCAAGCCCAACCACAGCCATCCCGCAGTGTTGTGCGTGGGCGCAGACAGTAATGCTGCCAACATTCCAGTGGACATGTGAGGGTGAGGTAACCCGTGTCTGCCCAGTTAGGCTAGGCACACTTCGGACTTGACAGATGTGTCTTATGACATTTAACGTAGTGCCCAATAAACTACTTCTTTCACATTGAACCCCCTGTTCTGTCTCTTTCCTTACTAAAAAGTAGTTGTGTATGATCTCTGCCTGTCTGTGTCTGCCATCTGTTGGTGTTGCAACTCCTACTGTGTTGGGTTCAGGCAGTGCATTTTCATCATCATGGTCTTCATAGTCGCTCAATTCCACCGCGGTACCCTTCTTAGTAGAAAGGTTATTCAACATTGCACAAATTGCAATAATCTTACAGCAGATGATTGGTGAGTACTGCCGTGCCCCTCCACTTTTGTGCAGGCAGCGGAACCTGCTCTTTAACATCCCAAAGGTGTGCTCCACAATGTTCCTGGTTGATTTGGTTGCCAAGTTGTATTGTCTCTGGCTGGGGGTTGAAGGGTTGAGGTAGGGTGTCAGGATAAAAGAGTGGACGGCATATGCACTATCCCCTAAGAGAAAATGAGAAAGCCATTACTCACACGCACACATACACATACCTCTACATTATTAATTAATTAATTGTGGGTTTGTAATGCGCTAGAATCGACTCCCGAAGGAGAATCTCTGCGCAGTAGACCGCTGATGGTCCCTCCATGGTGAAACCAGGCATCCCGGCGTATGTGGGGGGCCGTTGAGGAGATGAGGCAAGCTAATGCCCAGAGTTGCCGAGTGTTATACCTGGTTAGAGTAGGTACAGAGATGAGAATTATCAAGTCCCCTGACCCTGGTCCACGACCCTGCCACGTCGGGAATTGAACCCTGGTCCCGGGCCGTTCTCTGCTCTCGGGTCTGCCGCTTCTAACCAGTGAGCCACACCACACCACTATCTATCAAGGGAGTGTCACACAGTAATTTACCTAGCAGATATCCTTCGCCAAATTCCCCCGCTGTCAGGCGTGTGTAGATCCCACTGTTCTGAAAGATGTAGGAGTCGTGGGTACTTCCTGGGAACTTGACCACTATGTCCGTGACAATGTACTTGGCATCACAGATTACCTGTACATTTATGGTGTGGGTTGACTTCCTGTTTCTGTAAATTTACTCTGTGGCAGCAGGTGGGCAAATTGGGATGTGGGGGTCATCAATACAGCCGA
Source organism: Lissotriton vulgaris (assembly GCF_964263255.1). Taxonomy (NCBI): domain Eukaryota; kingdom Metazoa; phylum Chordata; class Amphibia; order Caudata; family Salamandridae; genus Lissotriton; species Lissotriton vulgaris. The sequence goes on along the minus strand of NW_028245615.1, from coordinate 438,759 downwards.
TGACGTGTGGGAAATGTGCAATTTGGTAAAAGTCAGTCTTGGTCCTGAGTAGTTCCGCATGTGTTTAAGGGAAGCTAATGTAATGATGCATTCTCGGCATCATGGCCTCTAGGAACTTCCTGAAGAAATGGGACAGGCAGCTCTGGGACACCCCACCTATCGCAGCAATTACATTCTGATAGCTCCCAGAGGCAAGCAGGTGTAGGCTACACAGTACCTGCACATGGGGTGGGATAGTGTGCGCCCTTGGGGTTGGGTGCTCCAAAAGTGGGTGCAGGTCCCTGATCAAGTCCAGGATGGTGTTGGGGTGTAGCCTGTACCTTTTCAGGATCTCTGCCTCACTTAGTTGGAATAGTGTGATCCTCTGCCTGTAGACCTGCTCCTCCCTTCTCCAGACCGTCTCTCCTGCTGCCTGCTGCCTGTAGCCGTAGCCGCCTCGCTATCACGTAGAATGCCACCATTCTGGTCACGCTGTTGTATTTTGGGCCCTTTTTTATAGCCGGAACCTGGTTACCACCGGGTTACCACCTGCTTTCAATGCATGGTAAATACCGACTCTTAAATACCGAATTTCATGCAAATTCGGTATTTTAGAGGTCACCTACATCTCAAAACTCTTTTTTCCGTTTCTTATTTACCAAACCAGTAAATTTACCGATTCGGTATATTTACCGATTCAGCAAATTTACAGATTCGGAAAATTTTTCGATTCAGTATATTTACTGATTCGGAAAACTTACAGATTCTGTAAATTTTCCGATTCGGTGGTTTTTGGTGCCCCTACATCTCAATATCCAAATACCGGTCGGAAACAGCCGAAAATACAGATTTTCGGCTGTTACCGACAGGTATTTGGTTACCTACATCTGGCCCTTAATGTTTAGAAATTAGTAACAAAGAAGCCAATCAGTCCTATGGTAAAAGTACACTGGCTGGCTACACAAAATGGCGGCCAGCCACATGGTCACAAAAACAACCAGCAAGGAGGCATGGCCACACCAAAGAAGACATGCAGGCCTATGGCAAAAGTACACTGGCTGGCTACACAAAACGGCTGCTGGCCACATGGTAAAACAGAAAGCAGGAAGCATGGAAAACAAAGAACACATGAAGGCCTATGGCAAAAGCACACTGGCTGACTGCACAAAACTGCCAACAGCTACATGGTCAAACAACAAGCAGGGGTCAAGGAAAACAAAAAACACATACAGGCCTATGAACACTGCCTATACAAATAATGGCCCCTGGTCACATGCCGTGGGGAGCAAAGACAAATGGTGACCTATGGCAAACACACTCACACATTGGCCAGACAAAGAATGGAGGCATGGTAATACAGGTGAAAACAGCATTAATTCAGCAATGCCAAAAACTATAATTAACTGGGCTAAAAAAAATTATAACAACACATATCCTCCAAAGGCATCAAATATATTATCCTACCTATATACACAAAAAAACATGAAATACCCTCCCAAAACACATTTTTTAATTTAATTTAATGCCATCCATAGCCTAAGTGTTTCAATTAAATAGACACAGTTGTTTCATGCACCCCTGACCAGTACTGTGCCTACTGGCTGGAAGGCATATTGGAAAACTAGGCCACATAGTGAATTAAATGAATATTGCACATTTATTTAAAAAAAAACATGGAGAAAATGTACTACACAACATTTTTCATTGCAAAACAAGAAAAATTACATGCAGAAAAATAAATAGGCCCATACTGTAACTGCAGGCCACTGACCACGATAATGTTTTTTTAAATCAAATAAAACTACAAATACATCCTGGTGCATGCCTCCAATCAAACAAACAACACCCTTAGACAACAGTTTCTGAACTTAATTGTGAAATTTCAAATACAAAATCCTTAAATCCAATGGTATATATGCAGCAGACATGGAGAGTGATCCTTCCAGCTCTAAATCCAAATGTAAAGTGACCAGTAGATGGACAAATCACTGGGAAAAGCCTGCTGTATTGGAACAGGAAGTTGGAGTCCATGGGGCACTTTCTTCCAGAAAACAACTCCAACGGCCCATTGGAGAAGAAAACCCACTCGAAAAGCTGCTCAGCTGCTTCTCGAGCTTCAGCACTACATTGGCGCTATAATGGCTGGAAGGCGTGCAAGCGAGTACGAAGTATCGCACAAGCTCGCTAGCGGCCTGAGATTATCATGGGGCGAGCTCTAAAACAAATCTCAAGTGCAAATAGAAAAAGAACTTGTCATTACATCCGGGAAGGCAAAATTCAGGAACTTTGCCTTTCTCTGCGGAGCGCCCGAATTCCGCATACTCCGTGACCGGAGTGCAATTTACTAGCTGGGTCTTATTTGCATCTTTTAGAAGGAGGTAGTGATCAACAGGGGCAAGCTTTATGCTGGCTTTGTTGATCTACGTACTGCTTAAGATTTGGGGGCATATGTATGAAAAACCTGTTTTGCGAGTCCTTAATAGCGATTTTTAGCGAATCGCTATTAGGAACTCGTAAAATGGAATGTATGTAGGAATCGCAATATTACTTGCGATACCTTAATATTCCTTAATTGTGAATTGCGTTCCGCAATTAAGAAATACCTTCCCATTCATTCCTATGGGCCTAGAGGCCCAAAGGAATGCATGGGAAGGGTAGGGTGTTAAAATATCGATTACAAAAATATAGCTGACATAAATATCGTTGTAAAAATATTGTTTACAAAAATATCGACACCCTATACTTAAACAGGTAAGTACATAAATATCGACTCCAAAATATCGTTGTAATTAATATAGATGTAAAAAATATCGACTTTTTAAAATAATTAAAATTACATTAAATAATAAATAAATATAAGTACTATTAACAAAATACATTACATTACTTTTATTTTTTAACTATTTCAAAAAAATTTACTACACTTTTTAATTACAAACTTAATAAATGTGGACATATAAATTGATTTTACACATTACTTTATATAACAACAATAATACATACATATAATTAAAATACCCCTTTACCCAAAAACCCCAAACTGACCCTGAACCCTAAAAATACCCCTTTCCCCAAAAACTGAAAACTGACCCTGAACCCAAAAAATACCCCTTTACCCAAGAACTGAAAACTGACCCTGAACCCTAAAAATACCCCTTTACCCAAAAACTGAAAACTGACCCTGAACCCTAAAAATACCCCTTTACCCAAAAACTGAAAACTGACCCTGAACCCTAAAAATACCCCTTTACCCAAAAACTGAAAACTGAACCTGAACCCTAAAAATACCCCTTTACCCAAAAACTGAAAACTGACCCTGAACCCTAAAAATACCCCTTTACCCAAAAACTGAAAACTGACCCTGAACCCTAAAAATACCCCTTTAACCAAAAACATTTTCACTAAAAAAATCCTGTACACACACCTAAAATTATTAAAAAATTAACATAATTAATTACATAATTACTATTCAATTAACTAATTGAAATTAATTAACTATTATTTATTACACTATTTATATTCATTTAAAACATTAATTAATGTATTATTTCATTATATTTAAATTACTTCCCACCCTACTCCCCTATAAACCCACAACCCGCTACGGAACTATTAATACTAAATTCAACTGAAAATACATTATTAAATAATAATATACTACTAAAAATACTACTTTGACTACAAATATTCATTAAAAACACTACATTATTTATAATTATTTAAAAAACGATATTATTGTAAACTATGTTTTTGTAAACAATATTTATTACAACTATATTAATGTTAACGATATTACTTACCTGTCTGTCGATATTCTGGTCAGACGATATTTTTGTCATCGATATTTCTTCCTGTAGATATTTTTGCAGCGATATTTAGGTTAGTCGATATTTTTACAACGATATTCCTGCTCTGTACCCATGGGAAGACATTAGCAATTTACAAGTACCCATTAGGTACTCCCAATTTGCAAATGCAATTTCAAGGGTGCATGGGTGTCAAAAGGACACCCTGTTGCACCCCTGAAGTATGTATATGTGCACATGCTGCGCACAAGCATGCCCTAAGGGCATGTTTATGCGCCACATGGCACTTTGAAAAATGCAAAAAAGTGAATTTTTCAAATAATATGCGATTTCTTAAGCCAAAATCGCACAACTTGGATGCTTCCTACATTGCATTTAAGGAATCTCAATTTGCGATTCCCTAAATGCATTTGCAAAATAGGAAATCGCAAACTTTGCCATTACCTATTTTGCAAGGGTCTTTTGGGGTGATACATCTGCCCCTTGGTGCCTAGGGGCAAACTCAGGATGGTGTTGGAGACATTGGGTATCCCTGCAAAACCTAGCTCAAGTAAGATGGGTTGAAGAGGAGAAATTGACTGAGCCCATCAGGATAATTCGTGGAGTCAGGCAGGAGTGTTTCCTTGTCCCCCACTTTGTTTTCATTATATTTTAATGGGGTGGTGGACTGCTTTGACATGGATGTGTGTGACGAGTCAAAAGTTGGGGGAGCAGGGTATCAGCTCTCGTCTTCGCTGGTAAGACCTGACTGATATCAAAGCCACCCCATGGGCTACAACAACTATCAAATAATTCTAACTCCTTCTGTTGATGATGAGCAGGCCCTGGAGCTTAATAGTTCTAAGCAAAAATGTATCTATTTTTCCAATCAAGAAAGGATACATTGCAAAAGACGCATGTTAGTGGGCAAAAAACCCTATTGATGTGGTATCCAGTTTTGTTAATCTAGGGGTAAGACTCACCCCCAATCTGAACTGGGACCCACAACTTGAGAAGGCTCATGTGTCTCTAATCCAACAGACCGCAAGCATAGCTAAGGTCCATAGATGAACATCGTCCAGAAGGATGGTTCCAGGACATGAAGGGGAAAAACATGGCGGCCGTACAGTAGCCGGTCGCGGGCGGCTCCCAGAACGTCCGTGCATTTTTTCGGCATAAGTATGCGATAAGGATTGAAGTACTTAAAATATGTTTTGAAATACCTCTGTATGAGACCGCCGGCTGATTAAAGTGCCTCAGATTAGAAATATTGAAACGCCCCCTGCCTGGTTCTCCGGATCAGCTCCTCTTCTCCGTGTCGCATCCTCGCTGTATTCAGCCCGGTGCAAGCAGGAAGGCGGGGCAGGGGCTCGGCAGGCGTTTGGTGTACGGAGTGGCGTTTTCGCTTCTTTCATCATGGCACCGGAGCAGGTTTGGCACAGAGCGGCCTGGAGCTGTGCAGGGGGAGAGGAGCAGCAGCGAAGATCGCGTTTTGAGGTGCCTGCAGTGAAGCTCCCTGGAATATTGTGCAACTTACGGATAGCGGTGGCTGTACTAAGAGCGCTGAAGGAGAAAAGACCGTACCACTTGGTCCCAGACGAGTAAAGAAGGAGGTGAAAGGAGGTAAGACGAAGGGGGCACTGGGAAGCACGCTGGCTGGTGACATTGGGGAGGCAAAGACCAGGTACCCCTTGCGGAGCACAAGAGAAAGGCTGGTTAAGGGGGACAGGTGGGAACAAGGTGAAGCCCGAGGCCGGAGTGAGATACCCCAGGAACCGATAGAAGGAGAAAGAGGGAGGAAGGAGGGGCGGAAGAGGGTGAGGAGTGTGGGGAGCATGAGGAAGGTGGCAAAGTTGAAAAAGGGGCAGAAGTGGGAGCAGAAGCAATTGGTGAGCCCTTCTCATGACAGTTAAAGAATCGATCCCTCATTTTTAAAACAAAACATCGGAAAAACCTGCAAGAGCACATACAAAAGAAGAAATCGCAAGCTCTCGAAGTCAAAATTACTCCCTCCCTCAAAACCTATTTCAGAGTGTTGCCAAAAACTTTAATTTTGGGTGAAGAAAAGATGGCGATTAGCAAACGAGGCAGAGAAGCAGTTAATACCTGTTGATAAGATCCCAGTCTGCCCACAGGAGATAGGACATGAAACAGGGGGCGGCTCTAAGAATTACAGACCAGGGTGATAATTAAACAGATTCAGGCCCTGACTCACCCTGCCAAGGAGGAACTGTCAGTAGGTGCGCTCCTAGCATCACTTTCAGATGAGATTAGGAGTAGATTTGTGACATCTGAGTCTAACCAGCTTGAGATGAAAAGGGCATGCAAAATTATGGAGAAGAAGATTGATGACCTTAGTGGGAGAACTTCAACCCTAGAGAAGGAGATTATTGAACTCAGAGAAACAGTGCAGGAAAACTGTGTGGAGATCAATACGTTGAAAGTAGCTTAAAAGGAGGGTCTGGATAGAGTGGAAAGGTTGGAAAACTATCACAGATGAAGTAACCTGAAGATTCTGAAGGTGCCTGAGGGCAGAGAGGGGGATGATAATAAATTGTATGTTGTAAAACTGATTAAGAATAAACTTCAGTTAGAAGTTACAGAAGATGAGATAGCAAAAGATTTACAGCGAGTCCACAGGGATCCTTTTCGTCTCAATGCAAGCAGGCCAAAACCCAGGAAAATTCTATTAAACTTTCTGATGTATTCATTAAAAGAAAAAGTACTTTCAAAAGCCATGGGGATGAGATCTATCGAGGTAAAGGGAGCTCGGTATGAGATAAGATCGGATGTCTCTGCTACCACCTCTAACAGGCAGTGGGAGATGGGGCAAAGGATTGCCAGTTTGAAACACCTGGGTGCTTCAGTTCAGCTAAGATTCCCGTCTATCTGAAGGTCATGTTAAACAATAAGATGCACATCTTCCACTCAGTAGAAAAGTTGGATGACTTTATTAAAAGTCTCCAATCGGGAAGTTAGAGCTGCAGCACCTTAGGATCTAAGGCTTCTGGGCTCTTCCACTCATATAGATAAACTTATGTTGTAACACTAATCCTGCAAGGCCCCTTGTTAGTTACATAAACAGGCGAACTTAAACCGTTGGAAAAATTACAGTTTAATTTCTTTCCCTTTTCTTTTGTCTTTTTTTGTCATTTTTATATGCACGCACGTTCGAAAGGGAGATCGTCCATATGGCCTTGTGCCATGTAGTAGTTGGGGAGGGTTTTTCCAGGGAGGGGGGTTTCAGGGGAGCACAGGGTGGGGAGCAGTGGGAAAAAATGAAGAAAAAAACGCAGATGCCTCAAAATTGTTTTCCTGTCTTAAGCGTTGAGAAGCTTTGCTCTTTTTCTCTTCCCTTATGGCTCTGCGTAAAAATGCTTTAAGTTTCAAGAGTAATAGATGAGAAGGGAAGAAAAGTAATAAAAATTCTTTCTTGGAATGGAAATGGTCTTAGGGTGCGAGGGAGAAGGACAGAATCCTACAATACTTAAAAGACTGCCCAGCCCAGATACTGATATTGCAGGAGACAGACTTACCAGAGAAAGAGTGTTTAGATCTTTTTAGGCGCCAAAGTTGGGTCTCCCAAGTAGTTTGTGCATCTCACTTTGCTGTAACAAAAGGCGTTGCAGTTTTAGTCAGGAAAGGGTCGCAAGTGGTTTTGGAAACACATAGTTCAGATGCATCTGGAAGATGTCTAGTGGTTAAGGCAAAGGTTTCAGGCTGGGCCTTCACTTTAGTAGGATACTACGGCCCCAACCAGGATGATGTTTCCCACTTGGGGGGTGTTTTAGAGAAATTGGTAGAGTCTACAGACCCAATCATCATGGCAGGGGACTTTAACACTGTTTTAGATTATAATTTAGATAGGACTTCGCGTTGTAGAGCCCGAGTTAATCCGAAAATGTCTATATTTATCAAACAAATTACGATACAGCTGGGCCTTTGTGATGTCTGGAGGCAGAAGGCGGGATGAAGAAAGGGTTTCACTTTTTTCAATCAGAAGTATAGACATCAGTCAAGGACAGACTACTTTCTCACTGATAGCAGCCTGACAAAATGCATCGAAAAGATCGAACATGTGGGTGTTCATTTGTCTGACCACTCAGCTGTAATTCTGCATTTAAAACTATACAATAAAACCTTTCAATCCAGAAGGAGCCTTGACCGCACTATTCTCCAGGATGAGGAGGTGATAGCGACTCTGACTAGAGAAACAGAAGGGTTTTTTCATTTTAATCAAGGGTCTACCTCATATGGAATTATCTGGGATGCCTATAAAGCATTTCTTAGAGGTAGATTAGGGACAATAGCGGCCGGAAGAAGGCAGGGTTTTTATGAAGAGGTGTCAGAATTAGAGAAACAAATCCTGATTTTTGAGAAGGATTTGTCGGAACCTGCGGTAGAGGAAGAAGCTAGGGGGAACTCATTGCAAAAACTACAGGCGGCAAAAGCTAGCCTTGCAACAATTTTGCATCAAAGGGTGAGAAAGAAATGGGACGCAAGCCCAAGCTGGCTCATTTTGAATACAGCGAAGGCTGTAGCAAATTGCTGGCCTGGAAGGGGAGAAAAGAACAGGGGAGGAATAGAATCGATCAGCTCAAGTGTGATAGTACAGATGCTCTCATTTGTGACGATGAGGAGATCGGGCAAGTCTTTCATAATTATTACTGCAAGGTGTATCAGGAAGATCAAAACCCCCCTCTCAAGATGAAATTGAAGCTTGGCTAGGCCAGAACTCGGGAAAGTCCCTCGAAGATGAGAAATAGTAAAACACGTCCTTTACACGCCCCTTCGGATAGGTCTTCTTTCCTGTACTTTTCCAGTGAAACTAGACTTTCATCCAGAAACTGTTGATGTGTCCTTGGGTCCCAGGTACCTTCTCCACTGAAAGTATCATATCTGCATTCCTGTACACTTCCATGGCGGCTTCTCCTACCATCCTAACTCCTAAAACAAAGGGTTATTCTCCCTAACGAGATGTGTGTCCTTGCACCTGCAAAAAAAGCATGTGAGCGAAGCAACCTTGCACGCACACAAAATCTGCTGACTACCTTCATCTGAGAGCCTTCCCAAGGAAAATACATTTCGGGCCTGCAGTATTCAGCTAACATAAGAAATCAGGAACAAGCCTCTCATTGCAAAGCATAGAAAATCATCTAGGCCTTTACACGTTTAAACATACATCTCAAAAGTCACATTATAAGCATTGATTTAATTACTCTGCATACATGAATAAGCAAAACTACCCGTGCATACTTTAATATGGTGCAAGTTTACCCTTAATGCATCACTTTATACGTGAACTAATTCATTATACATAAATAAATTTTAGATTAAACTCTACATTGATCTCCATAAATGACATAGCTACATTTCTATTCGCACTAATATATGCTGCTTTAGTACTATATTTCTAATGACCAGACGTTAATACATTCCTTTAGATATGTGGGTGCCGACTATCTGTGATTATGATGCATCCCTACATTTTTCAAAACAACAAGACGCTCTATCACACTTGAACCATATCCGGCGGACCTAAGGGATCTTATGGTATTCTCATACTCTGCAAAAATCCCTTGATTGAAATCCATAAAAGCATTCTTAGTGGAACGAGGATAGAAATATATTAGTTGTCACATTAGATGATGTGTTTCATCCCGAGAGCTAGGGTTAAATACATTTATTGGGAGTTAACAGCTGTTTAATCTTGTGATAAGGTTTTATAGATATTAAACGTTTCTTGCTGTACAAACCAACTATCTGTACAAAAATAATCATCCCCACAGTGCAGGCACCCTTGCACCATTGTGCAAGGTGCCTGCATTGGCGCAGGCAGCCCATTGTGCGCCGGTGAAAAGGACAGGAATGCGCCGTATCTTATTAATATGGCACATTCCTGCCCTTTTCTTTTGCCGTAGGGAAGCGCAGCAGGAAGGCCTGCTGCGCTTCCCTACAACAATAACTCGTAAATGAGGCCCTAGGTTTCTACTACTGCCATAACCCATACAAAATGATGATCCTTCATTATTTCAGTCACAGACAACAGTCATGCATTTCTCATTTGAGGCATTTGCCCAATTGCTTTCCTGTTTTTGTTTGGCCTTTAGTAAAATATGACCCCAGGAGCCTTTTCCTAGCGTGAGGGTGTTTAAAATACACAGGCAGCAGAGATTGGCAGATGTAGCAAAGGATGCCTTTCTTTGGGCTACAATGACCTCTCAGAGATCCAGCGCCAAAGTGGCCAAGATATTTGGTCTGTGCCACTGCGAGTAATGAGCAAGTCACCAGGACCCTCTGGAGAGGGAGCTGGTACTGCCATACCATGGGCAGGCTAGAGAGTAAAGATAAAGGAGCAGAGAGAATATACTCATGTGCAGCGTAGAGATGCGTAGAGATGCGTTAGGGACGCTTGCCATGCTTGTGAGAGGAGCCGGGCAAAGGTGTCTGGAGTGCAGCTTCACTGCATTCATAATTCCTATTTGTCCATGTGTGCCATACTCCACAATATTGGTATCAAGCGGAGGATACCTGTGGAGATCTCTGGCAGTGAGTCAGAGGGGGGCAACCGCCCACCTGCACATGTGCTTCATGCACGCGGGGAGAATCCTGCTGAAGGACACAGGCGCCACAACAACATCACACTGAATTATTTCTAGTGCACCCATACCCCTCACACAACACTGCACTCATGCATACCAAATGAAATAATGACATGAGTAGGATTTGCGTTTGAAATAAATTCTTATTATTATGTAAACAGGATCTTTCATTTACTTCTTGTGTTCAGAAAAAATGAAAACTGTATTATGTCATACAGCCCCATGATTGCGAAGCAGGCCTGCTTGGTACTTCAGCATGGCACTGCTGCTAATGGTCAGTCAATCACTAGCACCTCTGGCCGGACGCGCCCTGTCGCCTCTCCACATCCACCTCGCCAGTATCGGGCCTTGTTGCTACACTGGGCCTGGTACTGCGACGTCGTTCTTGTACCACCGGCAGGAACAGGGTGCTCAGACTGGATGTGCCTTCACTGGCATCATCACCCCCCCCCCCCCCTTTCATGGGCATGGCCACACACCTGCTGGTTTTGGACAGCGGTTGTGACCTGTTCCAACGCCCTAGCAACATCCTGGCAGCATTGCACCATCTGGCTTTGCATTGCCAGGGACCGGCGGGACATTTGGGATGTAGCATTCCTGATCAGGCGGTTTGACCTGGTATATGCTAATAGCCAGGTCAGCAGCTGGCGGTGGCGGCAGCGGCTGCTGTCCTGCTGTGACACCATAATTTGGCTGTTCTCCTTCACTGCAGCCGTTAACACCTGCACGCTTTCGGTGAGCTGCTCATGTTGCGCGCTGTCTTGTAAAGCTGCAGCTGCATGGCTGCCTGCTTTTGGTGGACAGCTAGCATCCGGCGTTCGATGCCAAGCCCTGGATCATGTTGCCCCCAGTCAGCTTGTGTTGCCACTTTGCGCTGCTGTCTCATCCTGCGCCCCTTGACTGCGACCGCATAGTGGCTGTGTGCAGTGTCTGCCTCCTGGGTGGTGGTGTGGCCTGTTCCACTGCCATGTGTGACACATGGGGTGGTTGCTCTCCTCCAGTGGCTGCAGGGGTGGCCCTGTTCGCATGGGGAGGTGGTGGTACTGGTGCAGGTGTGTGTGACGGTCCAGGTCGTGAGGCAGGATGGCTCTCTCCCTCGGTGTCCTCTGTGTTCTCCTCAATTTGGAGTGCCTTGCTGTCTGTGCTCTGTGGTTCTGCAGCACCTATGATGTAAATGGGTGCATGATTAATGATATGAACCTTGCACAGGGGATGTTGCAACATGCATGCAGGCTTGCATTCCCTGACTGGCTTTAGGGATATGTTTCACTTGACAGGTCTGGCTTTGTGTGGCTATCAGGGAACTATTATCACACTACAGGTCCCACAATGCAATATGGCGTTTCTGATGTGCATGGCCTGCATTACTGGGGTTATCAAATGGCTAGCTCTGGGGGCATGGACATTGTTAGGGGACAGGGTCGCAGTTGCATGGCTCTTACCTTGGGATTGTTGGGTGGGTCGGGAGGTGTCCAGCTGAATGACCCCCACGCAGGCTGCAGGGTTGATGGTGTCCTCCATCAGGTCTTCAAGTGGTGTGTTGGCCGCAACTGTGGGGTCTCCTCCTCCCGTGGCATGTTGCTCCCCCAGCCTCTCTGCTATGCGCTCTTTGGCACGGCCTCTGAGGTTGTACCACCTCTTCTTCAGCATCTTCAATTGAGCTCTGGGTCACTCCTACAGAGTTTACCTTCGCCATGATGCGCAGCCAAATGCACCTCTTGTCTGCTTCAGGCACCTTCCGGGACTGCTTCCCAAAAAGCCTATCATGGTCCCTGCTGACTCCCTCGATGAGGAACTCCAGCTCCTGTTCTGAAAATTTAATTTTTCTTTTTCTGCCAGGTGCACTGCTTCCTGCTGCTTCCTGGGACATTCTGGTTTTGGATGTGTGTCCTGTTGTGGGGCTGCAGGGTGTGTAAGATGGAGCTCAGTGCTGTGCCTCTTCCTCTCTCAAGCTCTGTGTTCAGAATGAGTGAGGGAACTGCCTACTTCCTGGTTGTGATGTCATCATTGTGCTCGAAATACGACTTCCCATTTTTGCGATCTCTCAGTTAGCGAGATCGTAATTTGCGATTTCAGTAATTGCGAAATCGCAATTTCAACATGGGAAACAGGCGGTTTTGCAATTTTTGAAGGATTCAGCGAAATTTGCATTCGGCGATTGCGGGCGACTGCGAATCGCATTTTTGGATCGCTTTTATTGATGCATCCCATTCGGCGATTTCTAATTTGCAAGTCGGTATTTTTCGCAAATTAGAATTTGCAGAATCAGGGCTTGATGCATCTGGGGGAAAGTCCTGATGGAAAGATTTCCGGACAAGGCACCACAAAATGATGTTCTTGTGTGTACCCCATCTATGTGTTATCCCAGTATGACTAAAAGTGTCTTGTAAGGACAAGACCTGTCTTTAATCAGCCTGAAGCAGTGCAGGCATTCCTTCAGAAAATGTAAAAAAGCCATGACTGCTCTGATGTTCATCCCACATCTGAGTCAATGTAATGGAGGAGGTGAACTATGTATTAGCACTGCCTTAATACTCTTATGAGAAGGACAGCCTGGAGGGGCGATCACGAGGTTACTAGGCCATTTGCTATTTGAACTGTTTGCTCTCCTCAGAGCCCCCAATGTCTCAGAGATCCCTTCTTGTCCCTTGCCTCTTCTGTCTTGAAATCAAATTGCCTTTTCCTGCGGTGTTCGGGTCTCTTTTGCCTTAAAGGGCTTGAGACAAAGGACTGGATTTCTGCCTCCTGTTCAGCAGTGAAAAAATAAAGGTGATCATTCAGATTCAGGACCAGATGGGGGTCACTAACAATTACTAATGTGTGGGAACACATGCATCCCAATCAACGGGGCATTATGTATCACTCAGGGGCACACAGATCATTTTCCAGATTAGATTTCCTGGTGCCCAATACCGACCTAACTGTATTAGTACACGTGCATATACAGACCTAAGGCCTGACTGACCACTCACTGGTAGAATTAACCCTCAAACAGTGATTGGGAGCAAGCAGAATAAATAGGCTGACGCCATAGCACATTGACAGATGCGGAATTTAAATCCTATTTTGCCAATCTTGTGGGGAAAGTGCTGTGGCAGGCCTTTTGAGACATCCAACAGGGAATGAATCATCAGGTACACAACAGGACAAACAATGCACCAGCAAAACGAGGTAGCATGCTTGGAGGCGATCCTATTAGAACTAGAATCCCTGTAATTAAGATATACAGACCCAGAAATGTTCTATATTACCAAACATAAGGTGGTCTTTCTTTATACCAATGCCCCATAATACCAATGTAGTAACATGGCTAACAAGCAGCTGCACTGGGTTGGGGCAGGGATGACAGAAGACACTTAGGGGCAGATTTACAAGAAAGTGATGCATCTGTAGAGGTGCGTCACTTTCCCTGCGACACCATGCAAAACCCATGCTTCACCATGGATGCACTGTATTCACTATACGGCGCACCATCGCGCAAGGATTGACAGATGCATCAGAAATTCTGACGAATCTGTCGGCGGAAAAGTCACGCATTGCTGGAGACGTGTCGCAAGCACGACACAACTCCAGCAATGTGTTTTGCAGCCAATTCCCAATATACTGCGTCCCTTCTTATGCCTGCTTCAAGTGGGCGTAAGGTTTTGATGCAGTGGCGTCCTAAATATCAAGCAGTGAAATCTTGTAGATTTAACTGCGTCACTTTTACGAGGCTTTCCTGTGTGGGAACGCCTACCCTGCATACATTATACCTGATGCAGGTATAATGTCACGCAGGGCTTTACAACGTGACGCATCTCCCTAGATGTGTCACGTTGTTAATGGGCTGCAACGTTTACACCGCCGCTGCGTCACAAAAGTGACGCAACAACAGCGCAAAAGTGATGCAAGGGGCTTTTAATCTGCCTCATAGTCATGTGATTAATGCCACAGAACAGACCGTATAGGAAAATGTTTCCACTGCACAAAGATTTGCAAACTATCAGACACTATATGCACAGGAGCAATATCCTGACCCTGGAGACTTTTAAAATGTTATGTGTGACCTGCCCACAGTACGCCTCTCCAACGAGACAAGTAAACTCTTAGATGCCGAGATTCCAAAGAAGGAACAATCTGCATTTTTGAGCTAGTTCCAGATTGTTTATACACCTCGCCAATACGGATTACCCACAGTATTCTTTAAACATGTATCATCAAAAGCACTCATCCCTTAGCTCCATGTTGGAGTCATCAGCTGAAAATGGTGAACTACCAATTGATCTGCATATAGTGGAAATCAGTTATACACCAAGTTGGTGGACTTGCAGAACTACTGCCAGGTCTCCCTCCTCAACGTGGATGTCTAAGATACTAACCATTCATTCAGGAAAAGTGACTAGATATCAGTTTATATTGACCAATGGGGCTTTATAGCCAGTCAGTTGACTAAACACAATGTTAGACGCTTCCACTATGCTTTAGTTGGCTTTAGAAGGTTCATTAGCGCTCCTAATAGTAAACTTTGAAAAGGTCTTCGACTCAGAGGGTTAGTTGGATACTCTTGGAAAAAAATTGTATTGGGCCAAGAGTCCTTACATTTACATGTCTCCTATTCACTTTTATGATCTTCAGGGTCACAATAGGTGGCATCTTATAGCTGCTCTTTCTATGTACGGGGGCAACCAGAGAGCTGCCCGCTATCCTCCCTTTTTGCTACACAAACACTGGCAGAACGGATTTGAATGGTCTTTTGGGGGGATTTAAATGAGAATCTGGAATCTCTGATGAAGTGTAATTTTAAGTCCAGAGTTTGACCCCAGAAGCATCTTAAGATATGATGACATTCAAGAGAATACAGGGGTGTTATTCTTGACTTGGGATCTAACTCAGAGCAGTAATTTCAACTAAAAAAGTCTGTGTTCATAATAAAATATTATGTAAATATATGTTTGAAGTGCAAGAGACCAACAAGCATCACGTTTCTTCACTGTCCCTCTCCAGCAGGGGAAAAATGACTTGTCAGCATATTGCATGGCTTTTTGGTTGGACAGCAAGCTTTTTTCAAAAGTTGCTTACACTCCAGCTAATTGAGCTGATCCAAATTCAATGCTTTCTGGTGCCAAATCAGACACCTAAGTGAGACTGGATTGAGATATAACATGTTGCCTTCTTTTTGGCAAAAAACATAAGTGGATAGACATTTTCCTGAGCTGACAAACCCCAGTTCTTAAGCCCAAGTCAGCACTATGACAATGACAGTCATTGGTGTGTAATGTTTTGTTGACTGTGTAGAAGGGAAAATGGCATAAATTGCCTGCATCACTATCCAGAGAGGATTGCCTTGAGATGCAGGGTGCAAATACATTGAAGTGAGTAGTGAGTGTAGAAAACGTGGACATAGAGCTCAAAAAGAGTCCCGAGTCTGGATTTTAAGAAAGTCAGCAGGAGGCATCTTTAGATGCTACATGTTTAGGATTAAACGAGGCATTGCTGGGTAACTGTGAAAAATAGACAAATGAGGTGACTGTGAAAGGTGATGTGGCAGAAGATCCTCCAATGCAGAGCGAAGGGGCACGCAAGAGTATATCATGTGTCTTAGAGGAGGAGGTTATGGCTTCTGTAAACGCTTCAATAAACGCTCATGTCAGCCCTGTTTTGTTCAATCAGAGTGTGCATCTTGAATCTGGGGGGCCTGACGAGAGCCAAAGAAAAAAGGTGGTGATCAATAATTCAATACAAAATCCAGCAGGCGCAAAGCAAAAGCAAAAACAGACCCCAAGATCAGTAGGTGGAAGAAAAATTCTAGATCTACAACACCGAAGGATATACAAGAGAACAGAAGAAAATCTACAATGGGCCATCCGTCTGGAAAGCAGGGATAGAAACAGGGGAAAAATACAGAAGCTGTTAGCCTCATACGGAGATGGGTTCAAGCTAAAGGAGGGGTCAAAACCCTAATATCCAGACTTTCGGATGTAGGATTAGCAGATGATATCAGTGGGGAACTAAGGTTATCAACAGGAGAAACCCTTGAGAGGACGTCTGAAGGGGTAGGTTGTCAACAAGATGCCTGCGCCCTATTCGTGGAAGAAGAAGATTATTTCCAAAAGAGCCCTCTGGGTGAAGATACTCCAAAGGAAGAAGCATCATTACTTTCACTTATATTGCAGTCTCTCAAAAATCAAAGAGAGGAAACAAGGGAATGTTTTTCTCAAGCTAGAGCAAATAACCATGACATTCAGCAGTTGTTAAAGGAAGTAAATTCGAAGGTTGGGACTATTACAAATGATATAGTGGAACTTTAATCAAGGGTCGCTGAAACGGAAGAAGCAACTTCTCAGATGACTAGTACTGTCAAACAACATGATGATTTGCTAATGTCAATGCGGCTAAAAACCGAAGACATGGAAAATCGCCAGTGACGGCATAACCTGAAAATGTTTGGAATTCTGGAGGGGCAAGAAGGGACAGATCCGAGGGTTTTCGTGGTACATTTATTGCAGGAAGCTTTCCGGATCTGGGAGACTGGGATTGGGACTCCCAGATTCGGAGGGCCCATAGATTACCATTAGTACAGCGAAGGCAAGATGCCATTTACTCACACCCCTTCCTTATCAATTTTGGTAATTTCTTGCTTAGACAAGTGGTTTCACTGAAAGCTAGACCTAGAGCACCTATTTCAGTAGAATCGTATTCTATTTTTTTCGATCAGATTTTTGTAAAGAGACAATGGATAGGCGATGGCAATTAAGGCTACTGATCGATCCATTAAAATCAATTGGAGTACAAGCATACTTGCAAAAACCGGCACGCCTGAAAGTAATACGGGAAGGACAGTCATATGTCTTTATATTCAAACTTGAGGCAAAAGAAGCACTGTGCAGATGTCAGAAATACGGGTTGGGATAAGGAAAAGGGTCTATGATTAGACCAATGTTTTGGTGATATTATTTTTTGTGGTATTTTGGGTATTTTTCCCTAACATCTGCAATTATAACTGGTTGTCTTTTACATCGGATTAAATGAAGGACAGATCATAGGGAACTTGGTCTCGGGGGCCACTGTGGAGACTGGAGTCTCAGTCTGCTGCCAAAACCAGCGGCAGCATAAGGAAAAGGAAAATTCCTCCTTCTAGGCGTAGGGGGTGGGGATCGCTCTGTTGGGAGCAGGGGTAGGGGTGGTGGGGGTAAAGGGAGAGGGGAAAACCGGGGAAAACAAAGGCAGGACAATAAGGAATCAAAAGGTTAGTAAAGTCGTTGAATACAGTAATAAAGCAATAACAATGGAGGATATGGTTGAAAGCGCTGACAGCATTGCTTTTCTTTATGGATCAATTTAAGTGTTTAGCATGGAATGTGGCTGGCTTGAACAGTAAGATTAAGAGGCAATTGGTAACAGAGGAATTAAAAATGTATAATCCCCAAATGGTTATGTTGATGGAAACACATCTTTCGTATAAAGACCGCGGGTTGTTAAAACAGTTAGGCCATGAAGTGATAGTGTGTACTATGCAAAGTGCCTCTATACGGGGGGTTGCTATATTGAGACAAAAACGGGTTGAGGGGGTAATTGGGAACACAATGGCAGATAAAGGTAGCAGGTGGGCTTTGGCACAGAGAAAGATAAAAGGAAGGAACTACGTATTCTGTGCGGTGTATGGCCCAAATACGGATGACCCTACTATTTTTGATGTGATAAATACAGAAATGTTAAATTGGGAGGGGGAAAGGGTTGTGATGGGCGACATTGATACAACGCAACGGGGTCATTTAAAAGAATGAGGAGGACAAGAGTTGCAATAAGGGAATTAGGGCGGCTGCAGGCTGTCAGGGATGTGTGGAGAACTCTATACCCTAATATACCAGGTTATACTTATTATTCAGCTCCGCACAATTTATATTCCCGGCAGGGATATGGAATTCCTATAGCCCGACGCCCAGGACATATTGTTTGGGGTCAAGGGCAACAAGTTCTAATGTGTATTTTGTCCTTGGGACAAGTAGGCCCAACCCCTGCAGCACAAACCCTTTGGCTGCCAGTTTGCAGTAGCACATTAAGGGCCAGGGAAGGACAAGTTAAGTTATTATTTGTGTGCGTATGTTAATGCTGTTCAAACTTGTATTTATGGTTCATTATTGAAATCCTTTATTATTAGGTGAGCGCTCTAAGTAAATGTAAGTTCTTACTGCACTACTGGCAGTGGTTACAGTATAAAAATGTGTACTCACGGTTTCAAAGTTTAGCAATATGAGGCTATGCATAATGCTCCCAGAATGCTCTCTGATTAGATGCAAATATTTGCAGAAGCTTGAGAGCAAGATTAATGACTCTTTGCTTTCAATATAAAATGTTCCTAAAAAAATGAAAGTAGGAAAAAAAACATTTAGCTAAACTACTGTGAAATTTCAGGTACCGTTTCTTTGCAGCATCATTTAGTAAAATGTGTTGATGCATGCTAGTATTTCGCAAAACACTGACATTGGAAAATCAGTGTAACCAGATTCAATAAGATCCTGAGAAACATAAAAACAAACAAGAAATGACAAAGTCAGTAGGTCTGAAATTAGTGGTCAGCCCTCTAGTTTTGCCAAAACGTGACTTGTTGTGGCAGGGTTTCTGTAAAGCCTTCTTGATATGAGAGCTGCCGGGCTCTCACCATTATAACAAACATTGGCCAAAGCAAAAATAAAAATTGGTCAAAAAAAAGCACACACTGCCACATCAGTTACTGCCACTGAATAAAACCACTCTCTGTGCCAACATATTCCCCGTGAAAGAGCCCAACACCGCCACCCAAAGCGAAGCCAGCCGATACAGAGAGAGGGAGAGAGAATTTTAATAAACACAAAAGATTGTGGTCAACGCCAGACCAAACTAGGGGCCCAATTACTAAAGAAAGTCTCAAAAGTGCACCCCTGGTATATGTCCTTGCATTAAGTGAAGCTATATAGCTTTCCCGAATTCACAAGAATCTACAGAAGTAGGGCAAGAAATGCACTCCCGGAAAATATCCGCAAACTGCAGTTTATCATGAGCAAATATGCATGTGTAGATTTGCTCATGCGAAAACCCAAGTGTTTGCAAGGTCACCCTCCCATCAAGCACTCTTCTCCCAACTCTGGAAGAAGGTCTACGTCCGCCACTGTCAGGAGTAAATCTCCAACACTTCACAGCATGGGAAAAGATTAGAGAAGAGTTGTTGAAAACCCTTAAAACAAGCAAGTCAGTATATCTGCACAGACCCAAAGGGCATTCCAACCCTGGAACCACCGCTCACCACTACCCCAGTCCCAGCATGCAGATCCGCAGAAACGCAGCAACACAAAGGGATTGCTAGCATTCAAAAACCTCCACGGCATGAGCCCTGGCACAATCAGAGAGGCTATACTAGAGGTCCCATACAATGAGATTGCTGCCACAATCCGTCCCCGAACCACAGGGCACCATAAGGAACAAGTGGATTTTGTTACAGGACAATTAGATTTATGAAGCAACTTGCCCCATGGACAAGTAGATATTTTAATAAATTCCACACCCCTGTCCCGGATAATTATGGCCTGGGCCACAGATTCTATAGTATGGTCCACGGATATGGAAATTTGTCTAAAAGTGACTTCTGATCACAACCCCATACTCCTTACATTTAAAATTCCAGAGGAGAATAAGGTAGCTAGACCTATTTCATTTCCTAGATATCTGCAGACTGACCAGCAATATGTGGCTAAGATAAGGGGTCAATTGGAAACTTTTTTTAAGGAAAATGTAGGAACAGCTTCTTCCATAGTAGTGTGGGACACATGCAAGGCAGTTGTTAGAAGTTACACCCAGCAATATTCTGGCGGCAAAATACGGAGCGAACAAGTGTAACTAAAGCAACCATAATAGAGATTCGGAAGGTGGAGGATCAGCTGACCCCTGACTCCCGGGGTCAGCTTTCCACAACTTGGGGAGGAGGCAGGGTTAGCACGCAAGTCGCTTCACTCTATTGCACTATAAAAGCAGAGCTGGCGCGAGCGTGCAGAAGGCGCGCCTAAAGCAAGCCCGCCTGCGCCTGTCCGCACACAGCCCGGGCCAGCCCCCCTGTTCGTTTAGAGACAGGGTTCATTAGGCTGGAGCCATTCAAGCAGCAAGCTGCACAGTCTTAACACTTTCAAGCACAATCAGAATTGTTTATGTATCATGCCCAGCACAGAGCTCTATTGGGGTGTTACAGAATGCCAAGGATGCAAAACTAAACTTCCTGATTGCCTCTTCCAGTGAAGGATAGATGTATCCAATATTCATAAAGTTCAGAAACAAGTAAAAACCAAAGAGTTTAAATGTGTCCTGTTAAATGCAAGATCCCTGGTTAAACATAGCACTGATGCGCCTCCTTAATAGAGGAAGGGGAAATCAGCATCGCTTTCATCACAGTCTTGGACGGACCACACGTCTGGTCCAGACTTGGTTAAAGCCACACCACCTAGCTATCTTGTTCATACTCTAAATAGACCTCATAAGAAGCAGTTATTTATTTAATGTCACTTAGCACATCTTTTGCTAACCCTTCTATGGATGAATGTGAAGCATTTGATTTCTGCTTCCATCTCTCACATCAATACACCTTCAAAAGGACCCTTATCTACAGGCCTCCTGGTCCTAAAAATCGGTTTCTGAGTCAAGCTTGTAACCGGCTGGAAAGCGAATTAAGTGCCGACTCCTACACTTTGCTAGGTGACTTTAATTTCCATTTGGAAATTGACACCGACCCTGAGACATCTGCTTTGCTTGACCTTACCAACAGTGTAGAGCTTAAGCATTAAGTCGGGGGGGGGGGGGGGGCTACACATAAGGCCGGTCACACATTAGACAATATCTTTACCAACAAAATAGCTGGGGTTTATAGACCTACTCCCAGTGGTCCGGTCAGAGCAAGAGGCTGTGTTGTTTAAAGTGACTTTACCCCACAGGGGTTTGGTGAAATCAACAAAGAAACCGTATTTCTGTAGAGCCTGGAACAAGATTAATGCTAATGAACTACAAGATCTTTTGGCTTCACCTTTGCCTTCTTTGCCCGCTAATCCTGACGATGCCTCATCCATTTATAATAAAGGGCTTGACTCAGTTGGCAATAAACTTGCCCCAAACAAACTTATTTGCCCTAACAGGGCACAACCCTCCTCCCCCTGGTATACCCAGGAGTTGAGAGACAAAAAATTGGCCTGTAAGACTATCGAAAGAGAATGGATGAAGGAATATTAGGAGACAGACAAAAAAGAATATAAACTTATTATAGTGCAATACAAACTGTTGCTGGCCAAAACAAAGAAACATTTCTTTTCAAACAAAATAAACCTAGCAAAGAATTTGACTAAGGAACTGTTAAAATTCGTCACCGCCTTAGCGCATCCCATTTCCCCCCCTATCGTTGCTAACCAAGAACTATGTGACACAATTCTTTTTTAACAAAGTTGATGCCATCTTCTCTAAGCTTACATGTCCTAGGACACAGAATAGGCTTATAGTGGAAACAGACTCTAAGCGGACACCCTGCATCCCCGCTCAATTTGACAAATTTGTCCCTGTAAAGGTCATGGACACATCGAAAATGATCATGATGGCAAAATCAGGCTCACCATCTGACCCTTGCCCATTGTCTATACTTAAATTAGCAGTGGAGCCAGTTGCACTCACTCTAACATCCATTATTAACGCTATGTTTGAGGAAGGGGTTTTCCTCAAAATATGGAAAAGAGCATCCATAATACCCCTTCTGAAGAAATCTAATTTAGATCCCATGGACTCCAATAATTTCAGGCCTATTTCCAGACTTCCATTACCTGCGAAAATAATCGAAAAAATTATGAATGAACATCTCAGCGCATTTTTGGAAGACACCCAGATACTAGGTCCGACACAATATGGATTTCGGGGTGGACACAGCACTGAGTCCGCTCTCCTCAAATCCACAGATGAAATTAGGACCATATTGGATCAGGGTGGTAGTGCTGCAATGATCATGATATATCTCTCAGCAGCCTTTGATACTGTCCATCACGGAGTACTGATGGACAGGCTGCTGGAGATCGGAGTGAAAGGGACAGCTTTAGAGCTGCTCAAATCATTCCTTTCCAACAGAGTTCAGACTGTGTCCCTTGGGGAGTTCACTGCAAAACCCTTCACGTTACCTTGCAGAGTACCACAGGGATCTTCTATCAGTCCAACTCTTTTTAATGTGTATGTTTCTCAACTTGCACCCTTGATCGAATCTTTTGGTTTGAATTTAACCTCCTACGCAGATGACACACAAATTGTAGTGTCACTGCTACCCGATATGATGCAAGAAACTGCAACTCGCTTCCAGTATTGTATGACAGTGGTTGGTGGCTGGATGACCCAAAACTACCTCAAGCTTAATTCCAGTAAGACGGAGGTGGTTTTGTTTGGCAACAATCCGACTTTCTGGTCACCGGTTTGGTGGCCGGATAAAATGGGCCCCCTTCCAGGAAAGTGAAGAACCTAGGAGTCTACATTGATAACAAACTCAGTCTCAAGGATCAGGTCAACACAGTGGTCTCAGCAACATCTTATACACTTAGATCCTGCAAAAGAATTCTGCCGGTCCTTCCCATAGATAGTCAAAGAATAGTCATCACAGCTTTAGTCATGTCCAAACTGGATTATTGCAACAGTTTATACTTTAATATCCAGGAAGGACTTATGAAAAGACTTCAGCTACTGCAGAACGCAGCAGCCAGATTGCTCACAAGCACACCCAAACATGCCTCAATCTCAGCTTAGATTAAAAAGCTTCACTGGCTGCCCGTGAAGAAACGTGTAGGCTTTAAGGCCCTGTGTGTGGTCCATAAATCCCTCCAGGGATATGGACCCCTTCGCCTTAGTTTGAATTTCCAGTGGTATTCTCCTAAGAGAACCCTTCGCTCTTCAGGGGCAAAACAGGTATCATTGCCCTTTGCAAGGAAATCCAACTGGGGAGGTAGACGTTTTGTGGTGGGTGCTGCTAAAGCATGGAATGACGTACCATTTCATCTGAGATGTATAACAAATCACCCGGATTTCAGGAAGGCCCTGAAGACACAGCTTTTCCAGTCTAGTTAAAGAGCTTCTTTTCCCCGCGCATTGGCTCTGTAGGACATTTGATGTTAGCGCCAGGACACCCTAGGGTAACAGTGCGCTCAACAAATATCAGTAACATTAACATTAACATGCAGAGGCTATTATGAAAGGTACGGAGGATATGGAGCGACTGGGTTTTATATTAATTGATATACGTACGACCCTGAAGAATATATTTAGGGAGAAACGTGTGGCAAAATATAACAAATATCGCCTGTCACAGTACGAATTTGGGGAGAAAATAGGCAAAGTACTTGCTTTTAAGGTGGCGAATGACCGTGCTAAAGCTCATATAAAAGCAGTAAAGGGCCAAGATGATAAAATATATGAGCAACCACAACAGAGATTAGAACAGTTTGCTCTTTATTATAAAACATTATATACTCCAATGATTCAGCCAAGGCACGAGGATATCTGTAGGTATATCCAGAATAACTCTTTAAGAAAGTTGGGGAAGTGAGGAATCTGATTCTCTTGATGAAGGTATTTCAATCAATGAGATAGAACTAGCAATGGGCGCTTTACCATCAGCGAAGTCAGCGGGAGAAGATACCATTCCTCTAGAATTTTATAAAACATTTAAGGATGTTATGTAAGCAAAGTCAAGCACACACAACCTGAGTTAGTTCATAGGTAAGGTCTTGTATCATTCAATGAAAGGATAAGATCAAACTCCAATGTTGTTGTCTTGTTTGTTTTTTATTTATCCGCTGAGAGTATTTGTTTCACAAGAAACCAGCCGACACGTGTTTCGTCAATACCGGGGTAGACCTGTGACTCTTCAGGGCTGTCAAAGTTAGGCTGAAGGCCGTATCGTGGGACCGGTGATAATTCCAACCCGGTCCTAATCGGGTGTGACCAATAACAGACTCCCTTCTTGCGTCTGTTATTGGTCACACCCGATTAGGACCGGGTTGGAATTATCACCGGTCCCACTATACTGCCTTCAGCCTAACTTTGACAGCCCTGAAGAGTCATGGGTCTACCCCGGTATTGACGAAACACGTGTCGGCTGGTTTCTTGTGAAACAAATACTCTCACCGGATAAATAAAAAACAAACAAGACAACAACATTGGAGTTTGATCTTATCCTTTCATTGAATGATACAAGACCTTACCTATGAACTAACTCAGGTTGTGTGCGCTTGACTTTGCTTACATGTATACATAAGGTAGAGCTCTTCTCCCCCTTCTTTTCTCAGAGAACAGGGTTATCTCTGACCAAGAAGCACCAACCACCCAAACTTCATAATCACCCTCTAACCACTACCTGAAGAGCACCATTAGATTTCTGAATACTCCCATAACCCTTCGCTGAACTTCGTATTTAAGGATGTTATGCTGGTACCATTTAGCCAGGTAATAGAGGAAATTGGAATGAGAGGTAGAACTCCTGACATGGAGGCACAGGTTCCAACAAAGTTTTTTTCTACTTACATACCTCCCCTTGGATCTGCACCTCTTCCCTGAAGCAGAGCTTCTTCAGTGATACCATCGGGAAAGTCTAGTACGTGAATTAGACAGTGAGAGGCAGCCCATGATGGCGTGAGGCTGAGGTGGAGAGACTGTGTCACATTGTGTGAAGCCTGAGTACCAACTGTGGAGTAGTGCAGAGCAGATGTCTCCAACAGATATGGGACCCCTTGAGGGAGTGTGACTCTTATCAATTGCAGTTCCTGCTGACTGAAGGGGTTTGGAAAGATGGCAGTGTGGCATTTGTCACATAATCCATCATCTACTGCATAATCTGTAGCTCAAATAGATGAAAAGTTACTTAAAACCTGACGATGTGGGTTGCAGTGCAACGGAAGGCCCTTCAGTTGCTTTTTTCTGTATTTGGTGGTTAAACTGGCACTAATGTGGTGAAATATTTGATACCATGTGTAAATATTACAAAATAATTAAGTTCTAGTATCATAAAATGTGGCGCGTTATGTTGCATAATTTGCCTTTTCTTGCTGCATAATCTAGTGAGCCTTGCCACATAAATTGGTCTCTGCCACATAATTGCAGTAGCTCTGCCCATAGGAAAACATAGGGTTACATTATACCAACTTATAACGCTTAATTCTAGGTGGGAACAGATAGAAAAATGATTCAAGGACTCATTTCTTTTTTCCGGAGTTTCATATAGCGCGAACTTGACGCAAAGGTATCAGGCATGAGTACCAGTTGCGTTACATGAGGACACATTCATTTTTAGTATTTAGTATTTTTAGATTTGCCGAGAATCACAGGATGTTGCACGTCCTTGCCTAGACTCAAACCCGGTTCCCCAGATTTGAGGTCGACCACCCTAGCTGTTAGGCCACATCTTCTCTTTTAATAGTAATTTCAATTCTAACTTAATGGTCAAGTCTGATTTTATATTATTGTTTTAGAAATTACAGTTTTAGAAAGTTGACATCTCTCTGCCTTAGCCAAAAGGGACTTTCTGCCAGTGCCCAGTATCGCCTAACTGCTGAATAGCTCTTCTGTGGTGACATGTGGTGATTGCTCCCAGACAGTAGAGAAAAGGCTTGGGTATGGAAAGCGGTTTTTCCTCATTTAACAGGATGGCATAGGGATTTGTGTCTAGCTACTTCCTGAGCTTGGAAGGATGTCTACCTTGGTAAAGGTAGATGTAGCTCACACCTAGACCTGCCTCCCTTTGTCATGCTAGTCAATTTGACTCCAAACACAGTGGGAGGGTGAATCTGCCCCAGAACTGGTCAGAAAGGAACACAAGGGAGGGTTAGTACATTACCATAGCCACCCTTATCAGTAGTGACAGGGTGCTTTGACCTGGGGAAGAAGGATTCTGCCATGTTTGTTTTAGGGAAAGATGGGCACTGTGGGATAGCTTAGAGTAAAGCACATATGAAATGCTGCCAAAGTGTGTAGGATCACCCGTGGGGACATTTATGCAGTGACCAAAAATTTCCCACACACATAGGCTGACTTTGGGCATAAATGTGGCAACCCTAGTACCCTCCTGAGAAGATCAGAAGAAAGACTGCCCTTCTGTCTGAAACCTGAAGGAAGACCGGACCTACTTTCTTCAATCTACAACCCCAGAAATTACTCCAAGGGTCAGTTGGTTGAAAAGTATAGAGCTTTATCTGGCCAACACTGAGAAGCAACCTGTCAATGCAGGGAAAAGACTTCACCCATTCTGAGCTTTTCCACCTTTGTCGATGACTGCATCTGATCTTCAGAAACCCACCATTGTCGAGCTACTCTTTGGATCCAGCTTGCAACTTGTCCCACTTACGACTCGTTGATGACCACCTTTTCTCCTTAAACATTTCCAAGTAAGAAAGTAAACTTTCCATCAGGAGGAACCTCATGCCTGCATGTGACCTGCGCTCCATCATGGTCGACCTTAACATTTGACTTTGGCCCTGTGTAGTGTGACCAGATAACAGCAGCTGGAGCTATGTGGTTTATGGTGCTATTTTTAATTCAAACTTTACAAAAATTCCTATCTCCAGTTGTACTTTTTGGATTTTTGTCGTTTTGGTGTTTCTTTTTCATTAAAATTTACTCAAATACTCTAAACTGGTTTGGGATTTTTCTTGTGTTATGTTTCACTTCATCACTGTTTGACTACTCAATAAATACTGTAAACATTGCTTCTAAGTTACAGCTGACTGCTTTTGTGCCAAGCACCAGTGGGTTAAACACAGGTTTATTGTATGACTTTTATGGTTCACCCTGAAAAGAACTGTGATTATTATTTGAGGTGTGTTCTCACTTCCCTCAAATAATACTCTAATTTCTTACAATGGTGAATTGTGCAGTGAAGTCTGGTAGGCACTTGGTTTTGCCATCTCCGTTCAGCTATCTATGATTGGGTAATGGAGATGGATTGCAGTGTCACAGAAAATAGATACATGGCAAATTTCAAGCTATCCTCATACAAGTAATCTAACTAGAACGTATTTAAATAGTCAGTCGTTATCCCTAAAGTTTAGCGAGGATCCTGCTTTCATTCAATTACTTTGGACACCTCCAGTAAAGCTCATGAGTTGCACCAAGGAAAAAATTGATAAACCTCATATTCTATTACTTTGTGTTCCAGTAAAACAATGTTCCTTAACCATGAGGCAGTGAAACAAAAATGTCAGGATGGTCGCCACACTTTCCTTGATGCTGAACTTTGACTATAATCTTTGAAGCTTCTCCTTCTATGTCATTGTATATAATGTGCTACCACTGGAGATTCATTGAAACAAAATGGAGGCAGAGATGCATACCATAGAAAGGCAACACTCCTTCCACCAGGCTGCCGAGGATGTGTCTGCGCTGTAGCTGCATCAGTTAGACTCAATCTGTTGGCTTTTGCTTCATTCCTTTTCATTGAAAATGGGAAATTTCAGCATCACTTAAGTTGACTACTTACTATTCCGAACAATTTTATATGTATTGGAGTTTACTGCACATCTTCCCCAGGTAAATTTAAACTGGACTCACTTGTCAAAACTTGCCAGATCAAAAATGTGGGGTGCAGGTTAATTTACCTCTCGTCTCATAATGAGGGCCCAATTGTATTGTTGTTGAATTTTTTCCCCTTAAACCTACATACCTATCACAAAATAACTTAAAGAACCTTGCTCAAAGGCCTTGCAACCCACTATGATAAAACCTAGGGGCACATTTACTAAACTTTCACGCAATGCAGGGCCGCAAGTAAAGTCGCTGCACTGTGTTGCATGATAGGAAGAGAGCAGAAATACTCCATGTTTACAAAGATATGGACCATTTCTGCTCTCTCCTTGCATTGGCGCATTGTGTGCAGGCAACCTCCAAAGTAGGACTCCTTGCAAGGGGACCTGCGTAACCAGCATGATTGTTTTTCTTCAGGAAGAGACACCTTACTGCATGAAAGCAATACTTTTAGGCATTTCTATACTTTCTACATGTGCTGCAGAATACAGCACAAGTGGAAAAACGGAATACATAGGAGAAATAAATATATTTCTCCTCTTGTTAGAATTGGGGGTCTCTGGTTGACACCGGTAGGTACTTGTGACAATCAGGGACCCTCTCCTCTAGTTAGGGCAAGGAAATTACTCTCTCAAAATAACCCCTGCTCACCCTCTAGGTGGCGTGGCGTGAGCATTCAAGGCTTATTTCAGAGGCGATGTAAGTTAAGCAGTTGTGACCACATACAGTAACCCAGTGACAACACTACAAATGGACACCACACAGTTTTTTTTATAAAAAATAAGCATACTTTATATAGAGTTATCACAAGACCAATAAACGAAAAAAAGAATCCACAGTACTATTACGTTTTAAGTGTTCAGGTTAAAAGGCTTAATTCAAGGTTCTGTGCGAGTCGGTCGCCTTGTCCGGCTACAGCGTTTCTGAAAAGAACACAGAGTCTAACAAATCCAGCGGACCGCGGTGGTCCGGGCCCACGCAAATGTCAACAGACTCAGTCACAGTACCTTTTTTCTTGAGGCGGCCGGCACCGATGTGTGCGAGCCGGTTCCGGGGTTCGTCGCGGTGTAGAAAAAGAAAGCGTTGCAGGTCACGGTGTCCTTCCAGTCGCGGTGCAGGCTACTGCTCGTTGACGGCGTCGAGACAGAGTCGGTGAGCTCAGAGCTTGCGTTGTTTGAGGTGGACGTTGCTCGTTGTGGTGCTTCCAGCTTTACAGTGCGGCGACAGAGCCGGAGCTCGGGAGCTGGCGTCGGTCAGTCCGGATAGCAGTGCGAGTCGGGTAGTGCATCGCAAAGCGTGCGAGGCGGTGCCCAACTCAGGTGCGGTCACAGGACTCGAAGTCAGCAGCAGTGACCGCATCGGTCAGACCAGTTCGATTCGGTGTTGCGAGGCGTTGCACGTCGCAGTGTCCTTCCAGTCATGGTGCAGGCCACAGCTCATTGACGGCGTTGAGACGGAGTCGGTAAGCGCAGAGCTTGCGTTGTTCAAGGTGGACGTTGCTTGGTGCGGTGCCTACAGGACACCAGGCCGTTTGTGAGAGTCAGTCACAGCTCCCTACCTCTGGAGCCACTTGTTTCCAGCAGCAATTCACAAAGGCTGGTGAAATCCACTAGTCCTGGGATTTCGGTCAGGGGGCAAGCTCTCTTCCAAGCTCTTGGAGATCTTTGCACAAGTTGAAAGAAAAGTCCAAAGTTCTTTCTCCTCTCTTTGGCAGTCAGGCAACCACTGCAGGCCAATCCCCCAAGCAGCACTTCAGCTTGGGAATAGTCTCTCCTTAGTTTCTTCAGGTTCCTTCTCCTCAGCAGAGGTTTCTTCTTGTAAGTCCAGAAGTGATCTAATTTCATGCTATCAGGGTCCCAATACATATACCCAAAATCCTTTGTTCTCTGAGGGGAGAGGGGCCTGTGCCCAGTTCAAGCCAGTTCTGAAGCACTCTGTTTACCAGACTTCTCCTTTCCTTTCACAGCGCAGGACAGGCACATCAGACGCCCACATGAGGTGGAGCCAGCATTGTAGAAGGCAAGTACAGTCCTGGAGCACTTTGTTGACAGTCTTCTTTCTCTTCTTTCAGTGTGCAGGGCAGAGACATCAGACGCACCACAGGGGGAGGAGCCAGCATTGTTGAGGGAAGGCCCAGCCCTATTCCGTTCCCAGGTGCAACTCCTCCCTCCCATCTAGATGCAGATCTCCCTATTCACCAAGGGCAGCCCCAACCTGTCTCCAGGAATTCCCCAGCCCTGTCACACACAAACCCAGACAAGGAATACACAACTTCGCAGAGGCAGGCTCAAATGGTTAGGCAAGTGGTATTTTCAAACACAGAATATCAAATTAAACTTCACTAAAAGATGTATTTTATTATTCTGAGTCCAGGCATACTAAACTCGAATTTTTACCAGGTTCTCTGAGTCCGCTAGGATTATAAAGTATAATAATTCTAACAGCCCATTCTGGCCTATGGAGAAGAAGTAGCCTTGCCATAGTTAAAAACGAAAATGGCTGTAATTCACTATTAGGACATGCCACACACACCAGGGCTTGTCCTACCTTATACTTACAATGCACCCTACCAATGGGCCTACCTTAGGGGTGACTAATATGAAGAAAAAGGAAAGTTTAGGGACTGGCAAGTGGGTGCACTTGCCCAGCCAGCATGGCAGTACCAGAATGCATGCAGGCTCTGCAATGGCAGACCTTAGATACATTTTACAAGGCCGCTTCTGTGGGTGGCACAATCAGTGCTGCAAGCCGACTAGCAGCATTTGGATTTACATGCCCTGGGCACACTCTGTGTACTGTACTAGGGTCTGACAAGTAAACCAAATATCCAATCAGGGAACCACTAATCAATACATCAATATACAGTAGGGAGCACTCGCACTGTGGCACTGGACAGCAGTGGCACAGTGCCCAAAGCATCTAACACCTGCAAAAACACATGAGGCAACAGCAAAAATGGAAGGGAGACCCAAGCCATTGGTGCCAGCTCTAACACCTCTTTATGCCTTACTTGGAAAGGCTTAGCAGTTTGAAGCATTCCCAGGTTTACAAGTCTTTGTAAACCTGAGAATGCGCCAAAAGCCATTGGTCTATGCATCAGACACCCGTTCTCCAGCCTTGGAACTCCTCCCAAGTTGAAATGTAACATAACAAAGGGCAAGCAGCTGCCTTGTGTTATATTTATTTGCATAGTCATGCAAGACCATGCAAATCAGGCCCTGCATGTCTTTCTAAATATTACTGAAGCCTTTGAGTTGTTCTTTTGTCACCTTGTGTGACACACGGACAACACAAGGGCTTCATAAATATGGGCCCTAATGTCCTCCCACAAAAAGAGGACCAGGTTTTCAAAGCTACCCATTTAATTTAGGGGTGGGTCGAACACACAGAGTTTCACTCTGTGGAATTGCTCAAAGTTACAGGAAAGCTCCGCAAGATACCTTTAATTCTGCCAATATGCTGCTTCCGCTACAATTTAGCACTGGTAGCGTGAACATCGTTGAAAACCAGTATGAACTGAACCATGCGTTATGCAAGAGTGCGTGGCCATTCAAGTCAATTGTTTGCCGCTTGAGTTGAAAATCTACTTGAGTGGCAGCAAATCTACTCGAACGGCAGCTCCCTCTGACGCCAACAGCTCGAGTCAGCCAGCATTATAAAATGGCGGCGGAAGGCTCAGTGGTGACTGGAAATCATGCCAGGGGCTGGAAAATCTCATTTGTGCTTGCGAGCGTGTGTTGTGCAGCCTAGCATTGTTCCTGCAAGGCGCAAGCAGGCAAGTAATTCTGCCATGCACTGATTGCCGAAATTTGGCAGAAACTTCGCATTACAACCATAACACGGAGTTACCCAAATTATGCCAATTCCGCGAGCAGAATCATAATTCTACCCAGGCCTAATGAAATTGTGAACAGAAGCATTAACAGAGTACATTCGATAACAGGTTCTACTTAAAATCATAGCTGAAGACAGAATTGTTTAAATGGTGTGATATAAAAGTTAAAAGTACTCACAGGAACAAAGTATGTGGTTGGAAACCTCTGGACTGCAGAGCGAAACATAAAGTGCCTAGAAAAGGGGGAGGAACAATAAAATATAAAGAGAGATTATTTGATCCTGCATTTTTCCATAGTTTCAAAGTCTCTTTTGTAATTATTCCAGACTGTTTTAGTCATAGCAAAAATATGTGAAATTAAGTGGTTGACTAGTCAATTTAGTTATTTGAGAGTAGCAGTTCCATCTCTGTCTCCTCTTACAGTAAAAGCACCTGAAAAGAATTTACACTGTGTCAAATGCCTCAGTGTAGCACATATGTAAGAAACGCAATCTATAGTACCTGACCTAGAAAAACTAAAAGTAAATATACCCTTGCAGATGCATGAAAAATCTGAATCTGCGAGTCCATGACAATCCATTTCGGCGATGATTCGCGGATGTGAAGAAACTCCTTATAACACTTAAGGCAAAAAACCCATCTGTCAAAAGATGGACAACATCAGACAGATCAATATTTCAGCACATCGATTTTACAAATGGGCAAAAGTGTAATTTGTCAGTAGGAAACATGGGCACAACTAGACCCGAACTATGGGAGGGGGGGCTACTACTAAACTGTGGTGGTGGGGCTACCATTTCGCACACTAGGGCGGAGATAGTAATAAAATACACATTTGGAAGGCCAATAGGTCTGGTTTAATGTGTTAATGCATGGAAACTGCATATGTGGCTGCCAGTTCGTTCCTGCTTTAGCACATTAAAGCCACATCTTTTATCTTCTCCACTGCATTCCCCTGAAACACAGAGCACAGAGAATGTTCACCAGACCTGCAAGCTTTGGAAGTCTCCATATTGTTTGGTACCAAGCGAGTCCTATGCATGTCTGATGCACAGAAAAGAAAGCACTGAAGGCTTACTGGAAAAGTGTATTTTTTTATTAAAAGTAGCATGAACCACATAATGGTAAAATGCTACCAGGGAACAAGAAGTTGTGTGTGGAGCGAATCTCCCAATGTGCCCAAGAAAGTGCGCACACAGACATTGAGAAGTAGACTTGGGTGTGAAGAATAAATCGGGATAAAGAAAATCTTGGAGGGCTTCTATCTGGCTGTGACAAAATCAGGTGGGCTCGCCAACAGCTCAAAAGGGGGGGGCATGTACAAAGAATAATGATCTGGGTACCTGTTCACAATGTACAAGTATGCATGTGTTGGTATTGTATAGCATGGATCTAGCCCGAGAGGAATAGAGCATTGCACATTTTGGAAGATGAAGGAAAATGAAACATGATTGTATTCATCAAGTGGTGGCTTAAATCGTTTCGTTACACTCACACTAGCATCTCACACATTTAAATTTTAGGCACATTGGGATTAAGGGATTTCACACATCTCCTTCCTTAGTTGATGTAATAGAACTTTCCAAAAAGCTTCAAACGTTCGATTTCACCACTCTTTGATAACACTCATGTTCTGCTGATGTTTCAACATAGCCATTGGGCTGCATTCCTCATGCTGTCTAATGAGTAGACCAAAAGCAAAATATTTTGGTATTTATTTGTTATACACGGATAGCACCTAATTGAGTTGCCTCTTGTTTAAAGTTGAGGTTTATCTATTTTCATATACACACTGGTTAAAAGATGAGTACATACAGAGCATGCATAATGGTTAACTGTATAATCTGCTCTAACATTATCATTGAGGGGTTCTGGTGATATCTTTTGCCCCGTACTTTGTAAATATCACCAGAAGCCTGGGACAGCAATGACAAGGTTCCCATTATGTGTTTTTTATATTACAAGCTGTTTTATTCAAGGTGCATCTAATAATGGGCATTGTCTGGAAAACAAATTTTGAGGTTTTGTTTATCTGTCACTAATAAATTCTTGATAAAAATAATAGGCAATGGTGAGATCTGTGAATTTGTGGCTGCAGACATTACAACATAGTTGAGGATTTACTGATATTGACACAAATGTCTAAAATATGCAGATTTCATCAACATTGTTGCTTCTAGGTCAAACCGATGAAAATAATGCTGCCAGACACATAATGTGCATTTTTGCTGCACAGTATAAAGATAACCATGGAGCTCCAACATGGACAATGTAAAGTCTCTGCACAGTGGTTTGGGAACTACCATTACGTTGACAAGATTTGTATTTCTTACATATCCGAGAAGTTATTGTAGTTGAGTTGCTCTGATAAGCAGTGAGTTTTTTGTTGATCCCATCATATAAGGTGTTCGGTTTGCTTGTGACCAGGGCATGCATGCCGTTTTCCTGGGTTCAGACTGGGAGCCATTTGAAAATCTTGCTCAGCTTCTTCATGGTATGGAAGCATACGGCAGTGATTGTACTGAGTCAGTGGCCATGTTGACTTCTTGGTGTGGGTGTCGGTCCTAGTTCTGTTGACCACCAGGTGGAGAGGTGGGGCATCCATGGTGATGTGCTCTTCTCAAAGGTCACAATTTTTGTCTTGTTAGTGTACAGCTTTATACATTGGGTGATTTCAGTCATGCAGGCATTGAACTTGAGCCAGGTACTGGGCACGAGACTGCAAGGCCCACTATCTCAAAGAGAAAGTATGCAAGCAATTTCCAGTACATTCTAGTTCCCCATCAGCAGTTGGGTGCAGCTTCTCTGCCATACTGGAATGCTATCTTTAGTTTTAGAAGGATGCAACAAACTAACGTTCAGAGGTGTGATCAACTTGTATCCCACCCTCATGGTGTAACAAAGTCACTTTATAACTCAGGTAATGACTGTTGGCAAGCTTGTATGTGCAGTGGACAGGATAGGTAGTTCTGGCATTAGGAAAGTGGTGTTACTGATCATTCCACAATGAGCTAATGCCAGAACCTAACTGGTGGTCACTAGTGCCCTTCTCTTCTCCTTTTTCTATGTTCTGTCACTGTATTTCAATTGAAGTCATAAAAGTTAATCTCATTATTCTCCAGGAGGATTATAATGACTAGAAATGTTACACAGACGTGTCATTAAACAATAGTTAGAGGCATGGACAGAGCACAGACAAGATGGTGCTATCTATTAGTGCTCTCAGCCACATTTGTCCTAATCCACTGCAAATAGCACCACAAGAGAATCAACTGTACTTTTAGCAGTGTGGCCCACGTAGTATATGGTTTAGTCTCATGCCGGTATGGCAGAGGATGTGCATGCTGTGTTTCTGCACTTAGATGTAGAGGAATATAAAGAAGATTGATAAATAGTAGTGGGTGTTGTTCTGTCTACCATCCTCACATGATTTGTTCCAGTTTCAGGTTTATGGTGTCCATTCTCCTCTTCTACTGATGGTAAGCATCTGTTTCTGCTGGTTGTGATTCTTTATCATCAGTTTCGGAGGAGCCACATATTCAGGCCTTACTGATTTCAGGTAGTCTTTGATGTTTCTTGACTATGACTTGAGAGCATTTCAAAGCTTTACTGCTTTTCTGAATATTTCAAGGCAAGCTTATATCAGCGGTTTAATACCAGAGAATTAGTTTAGGTAACAATAAGCAATAGCAACTATTTGCTATGACCCTGCTCGCAGGCATGTCTCTCCCCCTGCTGCTGCATGGATCTGCCAGCATTGTTTTTGCCTAATCTTGTATTTTTCCCCTGTGCCTAACCTACTTTCTTGCCCAGACTTGTTTTTATTCCCCTGTGCCTGTACTTGCTTTCTTGCCCAGACTTGTTTTTATTCCCCTGTGCCTGTACTTGCTTTCTTGCCCAGACTTATTTTTATTCCCCTGTGCCTGTACTTGCTTTCTTGCCCAGACTTGTTTTTATTACCCTGTGCCTAACTTGCTTTCTTGCCCAGACTTGTTTTTATTCCTCTGAGCCTGTAATTGTTTTCTTGCCTAAACTTGTTTTTCCTTCCAGTGCCCAGTTCTCCCGCGGCCCCCACCCACTTTTCCCGCCACTGCGTCCCTGTGGGCCCGCCTACCTGCCATCCCATTCGCCGCCCCGTTTCCACCTCCCAGCTGCTCCTCCCTCCCACATCCCCTCATATAGAAGCCGCTACGCGGTCGCGCAGCAGCCGTGCTCAGTGGGCGCGCTGCTGGCGCACCGCTGGCGCACCTAAGGCAAGCCTGTCTGTGCCCGTCCGTGCCTGGACCGTGCCCACCGCCAGGACCCCTGGACACCACGAATGCCACAACGCCCAACACCGCTATGATGCCAGAACCCTCCACACACTCAATAACGGACGATCATACACCTGCTTCCTGGCCGCCCCGAAGCGCACCCATGGAACTTTCACCTGCCGGAACTGCAGCTTCACAAGCATCCACCCCACCATGCTGCCGACCAGGAAAGAACATAACCCCCTCAGATGCATCCTTGTCAACACCCGCTCCGCCAGAAAACATGCAGTTGAACTCTGAGACCTACTCGACTCAACCTCCCCAGACGTCGCCTACCTGACGGAGACCTGGCTGAACCCGCCTCGGCACCTGACATAGCCATAGCCGTCCTGGAAGGCTACAAGATCACCCGCAGGGACCGCACCAACAGAGCGGGAGGAGGAATCGCCCTCAGCATCGCCGAAAACCTGCACTTCCAGATCCACACCGACCCCAACACCACCCTCAGAGGCACCCTCATCTACAGACCGCCCGGACCCCGACCACAGTTCAGCGACTCCATCGCCAACTTTGTCAGCACACACTTCTCGCCTCCACGGACTACATCCTCCTCGGGGATCTGAACTTCCACCTCGAGAACAATAACAGCACCAACTCCACCACCCTGATCGACAACCTAGCCAACCTCGGACTCAAACAACTCGTCACAACACCCACCTACTCTGCCAGTCACACGCTTGACCCCTTCTTCTCCGCAAGCCCCCACGTCTCCTTCAACCATACCACCGAACTCCACTGGACAGACCATCACTACATCCACTTCACCTTCAAGAAACCCACCACGCACCACCACACCCAACAGATGCCTCACCGCTGCTGGAGCAAAGTCACCGAAGACCAGCTAACAACCACCCTCGCCCAGAGCCCACCCACCGACCATACTGACCCCCACATGGCCGCCCGCAACCTCAGACAGTGGATCAACGACTGCGCCAACACCCTTGCCCCGATCAAGAAACCCTCCAACAATCATACCAACATGAAAGCCAGCTGGTTCACTGAAGACCTCCGGGCCTCCAAGCAAACCTGCCGAAAGCTGGAGAAGATCTGGCTCTGTGAACGAACACCGGACAGCCACGCCGCCCACAAGAATGCCACCCACAGACACCATCACCTCATCAGATCCGCCAAAAGGGCCTCCTTCAAAGACCGCCTAGACAACAACGCGCATAACACCAAAGAGCTCTTCAACATCGTGAAGGAACTCTCCAACCCAGCTCCAACAGCAACGACATCCCACACTCGCAAGACCTGTGCGACTCGCTGGCCACCTTCTTCCACCGAAAAATCACAGACATCCACAAAAGTTTCAACACCACGACCCCCCGACAACCACTGAGACCTCTGCTCCCACGACCATCATCTGCACCAACCGCCTGCTCTACTGGAGCAACATCAACGATGATGACACCATCAAGATCATGAACACCATCCACTCCGGATCTCCATCAGATCCATGCCCACACCACATCTTCAACAAAGCCAGCACATCCATCGCACCCCATCTCCGGAAAGTCATCAACACCTCCTTCAAGACAGCAACCTTCCCGGAGAGCTGGAAGCACGCCGAGATTAATGCCTTACTCAAGAAACCCAAGGCGGACCCCAAGGACCTCAAGAACTTCGGGCCCATCTCCCTGCTCCCGTTACCGGCAAAGGTCATCGAGAAGACCGTCAACGAACAACTGACCCACTACCTCTAGGAGAACAACATCCTGGACCCTTCCCAGTCCGGGTTCAGCAGCAACCACAGCATCAAGACTGCCCTCATCGCAGCCACCGATGACATCAAGTCCCTGCTGGACAACGGAGAAAAGGAGGCCCTCATCCTCCTGGACCTGTCAGCCGCCTTCGACATGGTCTGTCACCACACACTAAGAGCACGCCTCCACAATGCTGGGATCCAATAGAAGGCCCTGGACTGGACCATCTCCTTCCTCTCCGGCAGAACACAGAGCGTCCGCCTTCCCCCTTCCGCTCCGAAGCCACGGAGATCATCTGTGGCGTACCCCAGGGCTCATCCTGTAGCCCAACTCTGTTTAACATCTACATGGCACCGCTCGCCCTGGTCGCTCATCTGCATGACCTCAACATCCTCTCCTACGCCGATGACATTCAGCTGATACTTTCCCTCACCAAGGATCCCCACACCACCAAAACCAACCTTCACGAAGGAATGAAGGCTGTTGCTGAATTGATGAGGAACAGTCAACTGAAGCTGAACTCAGACAAGACGGATGTCCTCATCCTCGGATCCAACCCTTCGGCCTGGGACGACTCCTTGTGGCCGACCGCACTGGGAACCGCTCCAACACCCATCGACCACGCATGCAACTTAGGGGTCATCCTTGGCTCCACCCTCTCCATGACTAAACAGGTCAACGCCGTCTCCTCCTCCTGCTTTAACACCCTCCGCATGCTCCGTAGGATCTACAAGTGGATCACCACTGAAACGAGAAGAAGTCACCCAGGCCTTTGTCAGCAGCAGGTTGGACTATGGAAACGCCCTCTACGCAGGAGCCCCGGCCAAACTCCTGAGACGGCTCCAACGCATCCAGAAAGCCTCTGCACGCCTGATCTTTGACATCCCTCACCGCAGCCACATCACACCCCACCTGAGAGACCTGCACTGGCTCCCGGTCAACAAGAGGATACCCTTCAAGCTCCTCACCCACACACACAAGGCTCTCCACAACACCGGACCAATGTACCTCATCAGACGACTCAGCTTCTACACCCCCACCTGCCAGCTCCACTCCGCCGACCTCACCCTCGCTATAGTCCCCGCGTCCGAAGAGCAACCTCAGGCGGCAGATCGTACTCCCACCTCGCCGCCAAGACCTGGAACACCCTCCCCATCCACCTACGGCAGACCCAAGACCTACTGACCTTCAGAACACTCCTCAGGACCTGGCTTTTCGAGCAGTAGCAGCATTCCCCACCACAGCGCCTTGAGACCCTCAAGGGGGAGTAGTGCGCTTTACAAATTATATGATTGATCGATTGATTGATTGATTGATTAAAGGCTTTCATTAATAATGTAGCCTAACAAGCACTCTTCCAATATTTTAAGAGGTTTGTGATGAGCTAGCCACCCTTTTCACCACAAAGAGTGAAAACATATACAACAGCACTACAGGTAATGATGTTTCTGAAGATCCACTTCTACATTCACAAGATGAAGTATGGATTGGCTTTCTTTTGGAAACTTTTTCTCCTACCTCTGCAGAAGAAATTGAGACCTTGATTCAAACGGTCAAATCAGGTTCACTGAATGACTGATGACCAGGGAAAATATTAGATATTCTTGCCCATGTCTATCAGGAAGAGTGGCCAGTGCATTTAATACAAGTCTGGCCAACAAGGGGATTGCTGATGTTTGGAAATACGGAGTAGTTTGGCCACTGATTAAGAAACCCAGTATCAATCCCACGGTCTGAACTACTATCACCATATCACTCTTCTTCCTGCTTTGGAGAAATGTTTGGGAAATTTGTGGTCTAGGCAGTTTATCAATTATCTTGAGGTGGGTAATGGTCTCGGCCACTGGCAGGAAACTTTCTATCCAGGGCACACCTTTGTTATCACTCTAGTTGACCAGGAAGGCTCTGGAGGAGGGTTATGTGGTAGGAGTAATCCTGTTGGATCTCTGAGCCACATTTGTTAAAATTGACTGCTGCTGCAATGATGATAAGACTAAGGTCCTCATTAAAAGTGGCCTGGGTAATTGTGATATGCTACCACACATGCAGTTATGGACTTTGGGACAGATATCAGCAGGCCAAACATTGATTGGGGGAAAACAGCCTATATTTACTGGAACATGCAGATGTTGGTGCAGAGGCACCAAAACACCTATGTTATTGCCCCACAAGTTGTAATTAGCTGGTATTGAGTGCATCTCATAAATTCCATCTCAGTGGAGTCGGTTTGTATCAGGTGTGATGAATATCACACCATTTGTTAGGCTGCTTATAATACGGGCCATAGACATGAGAGGGCTTGTCTTAAAGTGATTTACATCATTCCTGTCAAGAAGATCTCAGTCTTTAAGTCTTCCCTCTTTGAGGACATTAAAATGGGAGGTGTTTAGTGAGGTGTCCTAGGGTTCATCTTCACCGTTATCTCTGATATTATTTAATATCTCTGTTTGGCCACTTTCATCTTTGCTTAGGTCTTTTGCCTTTGGGGCTTTGTCATATATTGAGGATGCATAGCTTACTGTTAGGCTGGCCATTTTAGCTGCCATATTAGCTGTAAACACTCGGCAGTGCCTGGAATGAGTTAACTAGTGAATGGGGCATAACTTTCTAGAATGTAATGCAAATAAGACAGTGGCCCTGATCCTAAAAAACACTAGATATGCTGAGACAATAGTCTCTGGTCGATATTTATTGATCCTCCCTGCTTACCTGTGGTGAATATTGACAAAGGAGCCTCTCTAAAACTCCTGCTTATGTCTGTGGTGTCCACATGTTTGCACTCGTTGTGGTTCTTGAGAAAAATCCTGTCTTTTCTCTTAAGTGAGATGCATAATGTAATGATCGGAACATTTATTCCAGCTGGACTTCACTGATGTCACAGTGACATAGATTAGCGAACTCGACCAGACCCTGACATCGGGTTTCATGAACAAGGACAATAGAGTTACTTTTTAACTGAAAGGACACGTAGCAGCTAGAAAAGCAAAAGCATCGCAATCGCCGTGCCGCCTTAGTGAGGGCAACACAAAATGGCGACAGGACACAAAATGGCGGCTAGATACGGGACGAAATCTGAAATCGCAGAACCTCACTCTCCCTGAAGAAATCATGGCTGCCAAGACCATCCCTGAGCACTCCCAATGAAAGTACAGCCAGGAATACCCTTCAACTAGTCCCTGAATAAATACTGGATTAAAGACCACTCATGGATGCAGAAGAGATTTTTCCCCCTGCTTACTTAACCTCTTCAACTCCTACCTCAAACATACTGACTTCACAGCCAAGGCACTGTTTATGTATTACAGTGAAAGACGCTCCTATAAACCGCCCTGTAAATAATGCCTACTGGCCCACGTAGGCCCCAACCAAGACCGCACCCCCCTTTGTAATCAATACCAAGGGACAACCCTGTCTCAAATACACTTCATCCACAGACATCAAGATGTTCCTCTCCCAACGATTGAAGTGTCACGTACATACTCCAGAACCCACTTTAACTTAGACCCAAGTCATTCACTCATATCAATATCGCTTTATTGGACTTCAGCAATAGCCCTCCTCAAGGTCAGATGTCAGCCAGTTTCCTCCCATCAGTCTGGCAACAGGAAGTGCCATGGTAGAACCTAGAAATATGGACCAATGCAGTGAGCACCTGTCCACAATGACCAATGAGAGACCATACTAAGGGTCAGCCCAGTGTTGTTGACGTGCGTTTGAGTTTCACTGGCACCCAAGCAAAGACCTCTCCAATATTGGATGCAGTAATTCTGACCGCAGCCCCCTTTGTAATCAGTACCAAGGGCCAACACTGGGCTCATAATCCCAAGGGGTAATCGTAAGGGAGAAGAGTAAGATAGATGAATGTTGCTTAGATTCTGGGTACCCCAATAGTGGTACTTATATGTTCTTTTCCAGGGACACCAACCACTCTGAGTGCGTAGGCTTTAACAACGAAGAAGAAAGTTCTCTTTCTTTTGGGCCCACAAAGGATCTACACATTTAACCTTGCAATGGTTTCTGATCCTATATCCTATCAGAAATCATTTTGGACAACACCTTTTTTTGAGCTAACCCATATTGCACTTGACCCATTGATACTGGGAAGGTATTGGAGCAAGCCTTCTTTAAAGGTTTCTCACACATCAGGTAGTAGGGTGTGAAAGTTGAGGACAATAAGTGTGGGGGGTGGCGTAGATGTGGGATATTGCTTGTGTTAATACTTGTAACTGTATATCGTATAAAAACACATGTTTAGCAGGAGAATTCACTTGCCAAAAGGTTTTTATGAGACTATTATCCTGCAAAAATGTTGTTTTGTTCGAATTATCATACGTGGAAAAAGTTTTATAAAGTTGTCAAACTCTGCACGTTTGACAAAGTCAAATTAAAATTAGCCAGTAACACAAAGCATATGAGGTAAAAATGTAAAATCTCCTACCAATGCCAACAGTAATTGTTGCAATCTTCCGTATACACCAGATCTTAATTTCAGAAAAATTTATAATAAAATGTTGATAGTCAACCCCTCAAAATGTGATTTTTGACAACTTGATATTACTGATAGGTTTGACTGGCTGCTTTCATGAAAGATAAAAGGGAAAAGGAACAATTAAATTATCCACTTTTATTTCATCAAGTAACCATGGGTGAAGGCGTAATTATGTAGTTATTTTCACATCTAAAAAAACTGCGTTCCTCCTGGTTGTATGTAGAGATCTACTACACTCCTTATCTATGAATCTTGAGGATACACTCCACACCTATGTATTGTGATTATATAAAAATATATATGTAGAAAAACTAAAAGAAAGAAAAGAAATTTGTCAGTTGTAGTTTTATTGACTAACTATAACTTGTGCCATATTATGCACTGCTTATTACCTCACATATTGCATCATTTATGACATGTTAAATGACGTAATTGATGACATCACCGATG
Source organism: Lissotriton vulgaris (assembly GCF_964263255.1). NCBI lineage: Eukaryota > Metazoa > Chordata > Amphibia > Caudata > Salamandridae > Lissotriton > Lissotriton vulgaris. The sequence goes on along the minus strand of NW_028245615.1, from coordinate 396,077 downwards.
ACATTATGAAGGTGTTGTGACAACGTCTTATAGGGTTTGGGGACTTGAAATAATTCAAAAAGCTTCACCTGTGCCCAATAAATTTTCTATCACAAAGCAAGTGATAATGGATGCAACCTTTGACTACATGCTAGATGCATAGCATATTTGTCAAGTTACACACAGACAGTGGATGTTACCCTCTTTTTACTGGTTTTAACCCACCAAGTAAACAACATGTCTCCATAGATTTTAACTTTAATGTGTTCACCCCCTTTTAAATATTGAACACACACAAAAAAGAGTTTGAACTCTAGTCACCTTAACAGGATTACTCTCTTAAAGACTAGGTGAAATGATGTGACGTAACAGCTAGAGCTGTCGACTTAGGAACTGTGAAACTATGTTCGAGTCTCAGAGTAGGCTCAACATCCTGTGATTCTGGGCAAATCACTTAAACTCTCTGTGCCTACTGAAAACGAATATGTTCTTATGTAACGTAACTGGAGCTCATGTAAAGCACTCCAATTCCTTTGGGTCGAATTATCGCTAAATAAAACTGCAAATAAAACCTTTACATGATCCCCAGTTTTAGGTCACAAGGTATGATGGGTATGCATTTTCCACTGATGGCCATCCACAGATCAGTACAATACTCTACAAACATTCTTGAGATGAGCACAATGGCTTTCAGTCTTACAGCAATGTTTACAATCCCAGTGTGAATTAAACCACCTCTAAGGGGTCACCCTACTGTCAGCATTATTCAACCAACTATAAAACCACAAAATATTCAGTAAAGTTCTGGAGAAAAAATATCCACATCATATACACATCTTTGTTGCATAGCATTTCTCTATACCACTGTATTACATCTATTTGACATGGGTACGTGACCAGACATCCACTGGTGGATAATCTATTATGAACAAAAGCTACGGGTTTCCTCACTGATTGTTTACAGAAGGCATTGGGCTTTAAGTACAGTCTACGTTGAAACATGCCTCTGCAACCCATATCAAGACTGCTTAGCTTTTACCTTGTTTAAAATGGAATACTACTTGCGTCCCAAAGTTTATTTTTTTGTAAATGGTGCATCATATAACTTTCTACATGCAGAACCATACTTGCCTCCAGGGCTTACGTTATTTCCAATCTATATGCCCACACATGTATCTCTATGAAGTATATCACTACATGCTCTTTACTAACAACTTCCTTCTTTTGAATGATGAAAGGGTTTATGGAGTAATGTGAATAGCAGTATCATGACTAATTTAATTTGCGATGTCATCAGTGATCTCATTATTGATGTCATTTACCATGGCATGAGTGATGCAATATGTGAGGTAATAAGCAATGCATGATGGGTTTGCAAGATGTAGTTAGTTCACTAACATAACTGGTGAATTTCAGTAGTTTTCATTTTTTAAATGTAAGTTCTTATCTCATTCAAAACCTAAACTATAATGTCACTTTAACCTGTGTTTTTTTCCAGTGAATTTCTGTTTTTTTTAATTATGTTCAAAATTAAGCATATTCCTAATCTGCCTGGCAGCATGTGCCCAACACACTACATTTGTCCATCCTCCAGTCAGGCCCTGCGTCCACCCCCACAGGCATCCATCCCTCCTTGCACATAGTGTTTGGCTGTGCACAGGTGGGGGTTTCTAAGAGTGTTAAACATATATACTGAGGTAGTACAAAAGTTACATTAGTATACTTTGTGTTCTACCAATGGGTCATTCCATTTTTTAACATATATTATGTGAGTTTTTGGGTGACTGCGTGTATCCTTATTGGCATTTGTAAAGCACACAGCTACCTCTGTAGAGGTGTCTCGGCACTAGCGACCAGTCCAAAATGGAAAGTGGAGATGTGAACAAATTACTTGTCCAACAGATCTGTATCAAACAAAAAAGTTTTGAGATTGCTTGAAAAAACTGATTCGAGGGGCTGCAGTGGAGATTGAGTGGCACAGAGTTTCACAATTTAGAAGGGAAGTAAGTAAAGGAATGACCATCTCACCTAGCTGAAGGGAATATGGAGAAGTTTCAAACAGTTGGATCTCAAGGCTCTGGACTGGAAATAAGGCCTGTCTCCTCTTAAGATATAGAAGGCCCTTCTGATTGTAGGCTCTGAAGACTGGAGAAAGAGCTTTCTACTGGATTCTCTTGAAAGGAAGCTAGTGAAGATGTCGTAAATGAGAAGAGATGGAAAAAAGAGAGGGAATCTTCAGAATGAGGCGAGTAGCAGCATTCTGGATGAATTGAAGCTGTTGCAGAAGGAAGGTCGGAAGGCCCAAATAGAGACAGTTGACGTAGTCCAATTTAGCTGCGACCAAGGTGTGGACATGTGGAAAATAACGAAATTGATGGACATAAGCAGCGTTCATTTGCCCTTTCCCATTCCCTTCCCTGTACGTTAACCACACCACTCCGCCAGTAAAAGCCCGTGCCCACATGTACCTGATAGCCATTTTTTTAGGCACCATGGCCTTTTAGCCCGCTCATCGGAATCCCCGGCTTCCCTCCTGCGCGTATTTGAACCCCCCCCTCTCACATACATAGACCATGAAACCCTCTCCCTCTGCGGGACCCTGCTATGAAAAGCAACCCTCCTGCTTAACCCACGCAAAGTCCCCCATTTCCTCTTGAAGAAGTATCCCTCGCCTCAGCTGACATAACCCCCCAGCTGTATCTGACTGCCCCCGTTCTCTCATGTGCGGGTCATAAGACCTCTCTCTCTGTGCGACTCTGCCCCTGTGCGCACCCTGGCTCTCCCCTCCTCCCTCACATGGACAAGTCATAAACCTCCTTCTTCTGCAAGACCCCGTCCTTGGGAGTCACGCCCGCGCCTGACCCGCACCTCCTTTCCTTTCATGAATAACCCCTCTGTTAGTAAACCCACCCTCCGCGATGGACTATCCACACATGTCCGAGGCCATCACCTAAGCCGGGAGACACTGTTTACTGCCCCTTATTGTATGAAATCGCTCCTCCTCAAAGGACCCACTATTGATTCTGGCCTCCCCACCCCCTGGGCTACGATCAGGCGCACATATCCCAAGAATCGGCGGAACACTCAGCTGTTTGATTACCCCCTCCTCTTATCAGCAGGTCAAGGGCTTCTATTGTGGATGCATGTGGGGTGGGATTGACACGAGGATTAGGGGGATGTCGTTTTCTTGTTTCACAATGCCGTTGTTGCAATAAGGAATGTTTTGTAAGGTATAAAAGGCGATGCCTCTGAGAACTTGGCAGAGCACCTCCCGAAAGACACTGTGTTTCGTGTCCGAAATGACAGGCTCTCCTCATGAGTAATAAATCCTGTTCTTGTGATTCCTGCTTCCAGCGCCTGTCTCTTTATTTGGTAACTATTCAGAATGGGAACAAAGAGGCGACTTGCGCCAGCAGCCCGGGCATCGATAGTAATATGGGCTCACATTCCACAGACAACCATTTTTGTGAGTCCATCGGAATGAAGTGGAGCATTCTTCTAAGAGATCTCAGGATGGCAAAACAAGAATCAGAGAGTGATCTGACTTGGTGTTCAAAAGTAAGCTGCAAATCAAATTTTACCCATATGATTCTGGCCAACAGAGTAGGGAGCGTGGGAGCTCCCATTCAGGAGGCCACCACAAGCTAGCATACGGGGCAAGCTTAGCTCCAAAGAAAAGAACCTCAGTTTCATCTGAGTTAAGTTTCAGATAACTTTCTTCCATCCAGGCTACCACATCTTTCAGACACTGCTTAAATAAACTAAGAGATGAAGGCATATATTCCTAAAAAGCAAGAAACAGGTGGGTGTCATCAGCATAACAGAGCACCCACTAAGTTTCCACCAGATTGTCAAGAGACTCCAGATAGATATTTAAAAGAGTCAAACTAAATGCTAAGCCCTGGGGGGTGCCACATACCAGTGGTTTGAGAGAAGAGATAAAAGGGGGAAGAAAAACAGCTCGGGAGCGATCATGAGCAAAACAGGTGAGCCCTGATCAAATTTGTCCTCGATAAATTCAGATACCTTTAACAGAGTGGACTCAGTGCTAAACCCAATTGTGAATCAAGCAGAAGATAATTAGATTCTAGGAAATAAAACAACTGTTTATTGACCCTTTTTTCTAAATGTTTAGCTACTATGGGAAGGAGAGGAATGGGTCGAAAGTTGCTAAGAACCCTAGGCTCTGCTGATGGCAGAGCATGTTTCCAGTAAAGTGGAACCTACCTAGTTCCAGAGATTTATTCATCAGCATGTTTATAATGGGTTTCACCCCCTCAGTCACTAGCTTTAAAAAGGCAAGAGGGCAGGGGTCTAAATGGTGATCCCGATTTACACCCATCTAGTTTCATCGCTGAATCAGCAAAGGAAATTGGGTCAAACCTCATAAGCAAAGGGCCTGGGGGAATAGAGACTGGAATGGTCATGTCAGAAAAAGTTGAGACAGAAAATTGGTTTAAAGGGGTTTGGACATTCTCATTACACAAAATTGGAGAGAACTTGACAAAGATCTATTGTGGGAGTAGGAGCTTTTTCTGAGGCAGTGGGAGAAAGTAGTATTTTTACCATGTGGGAGTGGGTGTCTAAGTGGCTTTATGGGTGTGTTAGTGGCTGTGTGGGTAGATACGTGGGTGTGTAAGTAGCTATATGGGTGAAAATGTGGGCGGTTGAGTGTCTGTATGGTGAGTGACTGTTTAAGTAGCATTATTGGTGAGTGAGTGGCTGGATGAGTGGCTGTATGGGTGAGTGTGTGGCTGTTTGTGTGAGTGTGTGTCTGTGTGAGTGGCTCTATTGGTGAGTGAATGGGAGTAATAGTGGTTGTATGGGTAAGTGAGTGTCTGTTTGAGTGGGTGTTTGATTAACTGAGTGGGATTAGCTGTATTGGAGAGTTACTGAATGAGAGAGTGAGTGAGTAAATGTGTGAGTGCTTTTATGGATGTGTGAATGTATGAGTAAGTAGTTGTGTGGGTGTGTGAGTGACTGCTGAGCGGTTGTGTGGGTGAGTGACTGGGTGTGTGAGTAGCTTTATTGGTGAGTGAGTGGCTGTATGGGTATGTGAGTAGGTATATGGGTTAGAAAGTGGCTGTGTATGTCAGTAAGTGAGATATCAGTGGTTGCATGGGTGTATCAGTGGGTGTGTGAGAGGTTATGTGAGGTGTGAGTTGTAGTATAGATTATATGATCAGTGATGTAATTTGAGATGTCATCAGTGATGTCATCGGTGATGTCACTGACTATGTCATGAGTGATGTAATATGTGAGGTCATAAGCAGTGCAGTACTGGCGCATAAGTTATAGTTAGCTCAGGTAACTTTAACTGCAGAATTTCACTTGTTTTGTACGAGTGAAATCCCAGACCAACTAATAACATCCCTTTAACCTTTGGCTTTTTCAGTGGATTTATAAGGTTTTTTTTAATTCTATTTCTTGGCTATAAAGCTCCTGTAACCTTTGTTTTTTCAGTGAATTTCTATGGTTTTTCAAAATATATTTTTGTCACTATAACGTCACTTTTACCTTTGTTTTTTCAGTGCATTTCTCCGTTTTTTATATTGTAACCTGTAACCTTTGAGAGTGGATGTGTGAGTGGCTGCATAGGTAGGTGAGTGGGTGTGTAAATGGCTGCATGGGTCTCTTAGTGGATGTGTGAGTGTTTTGTGTGTGTGTGAGTGTTTGTAAGTGGTCTGTGAGTGGGTTTGTGAGTGGAGGTATGGGTATGTACATGGATGTATGAGTGGGTCTGTGATTACTTGTGGGTATCAGTAAGTGGGTGTGTTAGTGTCTGAGTTGGTCTGTGAGTTGGTGTGTAAATGTCTGAGTGGGTCTGTGAGTGGGTGTTTGTGGCTCTGAGTAGTTCTGTGAGTGTGTGTGTGTGGGTCTGAGAGTGGGTATATTAGTGCCTGAATAGATCTGTGTGTGTGTGGATGAGTGTCTAAGTGGGTCTGTCAGTGGTTGCATGAATCTCTGAGTGAGTCTGTGAGTAGGTGCTCGAGTGTGTGAGTGGGTATGTGAGTAGGCGAATGCATGTATGAGTAGATCAGGGAGTAGGTGAGTGACCTTATGAGTGGGTATGTGAGTGTTTGCATGTCACACAAAAGGAGGGGGCCATCGGGTGCCTCCTTTGCTTGTTTTCTGCCTCTTTGCTGGTCTCCCCTGCCTTCTACTCTGCCTCTTTCTGCTCATTCTGCCTGTCATTTTGCCTCTTTTTGCTTGCTTTTAGGTCTCTTATTAGGCAGCGCATGCGCTGCCTCTATGAGGCATTAACTAATCTCTATGTGTTGGCAAACGGCCAGTAGTTTCTCCTGCCGCTTGCCATTTGCTGAATACTGGCACAGCTCCTGTTAGCTGGCTTTCTAGGGTCTGTTGACGTTAAACTGACTTCCATGTTGTCCGGAAGCAGCAGCCACTAACTACAGTTTTCGTCCGCCAGATCGCACTTTTTGTTTGTTTCGCACATCTCTGCCTAACGTACACATGGCAGCAGCGCATGCGCAATGCTATCCCATCACGTCTAAACTCTCAGGGTCTGGATCAATAAAGTGCTGCCTTACTCTTGTTGTTTTTTTGCACTGGTAATGGGTTTGGGTAATGGGTTTTCGTACCAGGAGGAGTAGTTCTCTTCTCTGTTGGTGTTTTGCCTTTTAGCTTTCGTGCAGCCGTAGGATTTCTGGCACAAAATGGTTATGTTTTTGTTGTGTACGAAAAGTTAATGTTGACATTCGAATTAGGATAAGCACTATATGTCTCGCCGATATCTCGCTCTGCAGGAACCGGTGAAAGACGAGCAGCGGGTGGCTGGACTACGGAGCAGAGTGTGGTAACTTTATTTTAAAATGGTGAAACCCGTAGCTGCTTCGGCTTTCCCACACTAATACAGCTTCTGCTCACCCTTCAACAAAAACATCAAGTACACCTGGATTTAACAGAGGCATACTGCCATTCCTTTTATCTTTTTCCTTTTTTTCACTCTCCGTTCTATTTTTGAAAATTATTTTAAATTAAATTTGCATACATGTGCAGCCGCGGTACTTCAATGTTATTAGAGGTACACATGTCACGAACGTGCAATGTTATGGGACGCTATAATGACCGTTTCAATGTTGGCTTTCAATTACTACTGTGCCAGGGACCTGGTCGACTGAAGGCCTTGATTACACGCATCGTACATCCAGGATTGTTGATCAACTTTTATCAAAGAAATGCATGTTGCCCTTGAACACTGCATTGCGCTCAGGTTTTTATAATGTTATATAATATCCCATGCCCACAACCCTTTGGGGTATATAAACATAGGCACCGTACCAACCTGGGACTTTTAAGTAAATGTGTAAAAGGTTAAGAATGCTAGCTCTTGCAGTCTCTATACACCTTGTTTCAAGAGATTTGCACTGAGTGTCCTGCTTGCTAATGCCGATCTTGACCTGATGCTGCAGTCCAAATTTCAATGCCACTTCTGCAGGCAAGTTCAAGGAATGTGTCCCCTAGCTTCGTTAGGGGTTTTGAAGTGTGTCCTTTAATTGTAGTTGGAGATTTTACACTGTCAATCTATTAAACACTCCATGTGAATGTCAAGGTATACTTTGAACTGTCTGGTTCTCTTATTGTTTCAGTGCTTTTGTTTTTAAGTGGCATTGTGGAAGAATTCAATTCACCACTTGCTTTCCATTTGTATGAGAACTTTGCATATTGTATCCTAAGTGGTGACAAGATGCTTTATGAAAAATTTGAAATTTTAACACGTTAGTACTTATACTAATTTATGTTAATCAGTCCCACTGCAGATTTCATTTTTGTAATTCATACTAATTTGATAATCTAGGACATACAACTTCAACCTCGTTTTTGCTCAAGTAGTTTTTCCTGACATAAGGCTGATAGAAAACCAAAATGTCTTCGTATTGCGTAGCATAGTTTGTTTTATATGGTCCAAGGAGTTAGCACACTTTGCAATTGAAATGACTTTATACGCACACAATAAGGCAGCAGTAAGTGTATATGTAAGATTAATTGCAGATACAGATACATTTATAACAGACAGCACGGTGATCAGCGGAAGGGAAAGGTACAAGAGCAACAGAAAGCCTGCACATAAAATCAAGACAGTTCTTTAAATGTGCATTACATTAGTGGTGATGACGTAAACTAGTTTAGTCTGTAAGCAGGATTTTCTTTAATGTGTTTCTCCTACTGCAGGCACAAAATGCTTTCCTGCATCATTCAGCGCGCCACACGCGCTTTCCTTTTCTAAGCAGCCTGGGACAATGGCAGACGCTTCTTTGAATAGGTCTCCCATTTACAAGAGTTTGAACTATTAACATTATACATGATGATGCCTTTTATTTATGTGTTAATTATCAAAATATATAACTAAAAGGCATTGTCATCTACAATGCCAATAGCTTAAACTCTTGCCAATGCGAGAATTATTGCATTGCAAATGCTTGTTGATCTTTATTTTGTCTCTATCTGCTCTTTTCTGACGTTCATTTTGCCTCATTCTTCTTGTTTCTGACCCTTATCTTACCTTTTTCTGCTAGTTTTTCTGCCTCTTCTCTTCTCTTTCTGCTCATTATTTTGTCTCTTTCTGCTCGTTTCTGACCCTTATCTTGCCTCTTTCTGCTTATTTCTGACCCTTTTCTTGCCTCTTTCTGCTTGTTTTCCTTCCTCTTCTCTGCTCTTTCTGCTGGTTAATTTGCCTCTTTCTGCTCGTTTCTAACCAAGGTTATAAACTGTAGCTTTGAATGCTTGATGAACACAAACTGCACCTAGTACGATCTGTTTACAAATGTAAACAGCTCAGGACTTCAATGTATCAGATGTGAAAAATAGAGCACTTTTATCATGTCTGTCCTAAAAAGGTGCTCACGTTCATAGAGACAATGTGACAGAGAGAGAGAGAATGCTGTGGGGGTTGGTATGCACGTGTTTGCTTTGGTGACTTACAGTCCATACCACCAGCCCCCCACCCCCCAAAAAAAACAACAATATAAGCTAATTTCAAAACACTTAGGGCCAGATGTAGGAGCCCTAATACCGGTCGGAAACGGCCGATTTCGGCCGTTTCTGACCGGTATTAGGGTTTTCAGATGTAGGGGGCTGAAAAATACAGAATCGGTATATTTACCGATTCGGTATACCGATTCTGTAATTACAAATGTAGGTGGCACAGTTTACAGTGCCACAGGCCCTTAAGAGTCGGTATTTTACCACACAATCCTATTGTGTGGTAAAATACCGAATTCAGGTGTGCATGCACATCTGTGCAATGTAAATTGTAAATTGATACTTGTATAGCGCACTATTCACCCGCAAGGGTCTCAAGGCGCTTGTACGAATACCGCTGTGGAACCCATCCTGGCTTTCCATGTTAGGCGTCCACTCCTGGGCACCCCCAAGGTGGAGGCCAGGCATCCTTAGCGTTGTGGGGGCCGTTGTGGAGATTAAGCAAGCTATTGCCCAGCGTTGCAGAGTGGGACTCCATGATTGGAATAGGCACCAAGGCGAGAATTATCAGGTCTGTGGAATTTTTTGAGCCCAAGACCCGCCGAGGCGGGGAATTGAACCCTGGTCCCGGGCTTGACCTCTGCATCAGGATCTGCCGCTCTAATCGTTGAGCCACACTTCTCCACAATGTGACACACAGACATGCCCTTAGGGCATGTATGTGTGCCACATTGCACACAAGCCTGTACTTGGGGTGCTAGAGGGTGTCAAAGTGACACCCCCTGCACCCTTGCAGGATTCGGTATTTACCGATTCTGTAAATACAGAATCGGTATTTCCCATTGATTCCTATGGGCTTCTAAGCCCATAGGAATCAATGGGAAATACCGATTCTGTATTTACAGAATCGGTAAATACCAAATTTTACAGATTCGGTAATTCAGATTTTAAAATTGCCTACATCTGCCCCCTTCCCATTTACAGACTCTTAAATACCGAATCAGTAAAATTCTGTATTTAAGAGTCTGTAAATGGGAATTGCCTACATCTAGCCCTTAGATCCTGTGAGCCAAATACAAACCCACAAACGCAACCTTCCGCTGTGCATGTTAATCTTTTTTCTTCCTCACTCTGTGCCTGGTCTCGGTCGCTTCCTGCAACAACTTTAAATTAACAAGCATTTACAATGCAATGGTCTCGGCATTGTTAAAGTTAGAGCTATTGGCATTGCTCATGACATTATTTTTATTTATGTTTTGGTTTTTAAAACATAAATAAATGGCATTGTCATTTACAACGCCAATAGCTTAATCGCTCGCAAATGCGAGCCCTATTGCATTTGCACCCATACAGAGCCACACACACAAAGCCACCCACACACACACACACAGAGCCACCCCCACAAGCATTCAAATAGAGCCACCCACACACAGACAGACCCACTTACAAAAAAAGCTACCCACACAGAGCCACACACACACAGACAGAGCCACACACAGACAGAGCCACACACACACAGAGCCACACACACACAGAACCACACACACACAGAACCACACACAGACAGAGCCACACACACAGAGCCACACACACAGACAGAGCCACACACACAGACAGAGCCATACACACACAGACAGAGCCACACACAGAGACAGAGCCACACACAGAGACAGAGCCACACACAGACAGAGCCACACACAGACAGACAGAGCCACACACACAGACAGACAGAGCCACACACACACACAGACAGAGCCACACACACAGACAGACAGAGCCACACACAAAGACAGCCAGAGCCCCCCCACACACACACAGAGCCCCACACACACAGCCCCACACAGAGCCCCACACACAAAACCCCACACAGAGCCCCACACACACACACAGAGCCCCACACCCACACAGAGCCCCCCACACACACACAGCCCCCCACACACACACAAATATATGGTATTGTCATTTACAATGGCAATAGGTAACTATTAGAGAGTAGAAGATAGTAATATCTTAATGTCTCGCAAATGCGAGACCTATGCCATTTTTACCCCCACCGACACACAGCCACACACACACACAGCCACCCACACAGAGCCCCACCCACACCCACAGAGCGCCACCCACAGAGCGCCACCCACAGAGCACCACACACAGAGCGCCACACACAGAGCACCACACACAAACACACAGAACACCACACATACACACACAGAGCGCCACACACACACAGCTGTTGCGTTTGAGCGTTACTAGCATGCATGGACCTGAAGCATGGTTGTCAACATTTGGGAATACCCAATGGCAAGAATTTTCTGCAGAAAAGGAGGGCGGATGCCACCTTGCAATGAGTGAGCCATGGTTAAGCAGGAAGTTTTCAACAAGAAAAACGAGCACAACCATGGGGCAGAGGCAAGAAAAGCGAGCACAACCAGGGGGAAGAGGCAAGAAAAGCGAGCACAACCAGGGGGCAGTCAAGAAAAGCGAGCACAACAAGGGGGCAGAGGCAAGAAAAGCGAACACAACCAGTGGGCAGAGTCAAGAAAAGCGAGCACAACCAGGGGGCAGAGGCAAGAAAAGCGAGCACAACCAGGGGGCAAAGGCAAGAAAAGCAAGCACAACCAGGGGGCAGAGGCAAGAAAAGCGAGCACAACCAGGGAACAGAGGCAAAAAAAGCGAGCAAAACCAGGGAACAAAGGCAAGAAAAACAAGCACAACAAGTATTTTCATATTTGAGTATCAATTTTCACAAACATAAAATAACAGAAAATTGTCTCTCGGCATATAAACAGGGAGACGCTCAGAAAAAAAAATATTTGACCGAAAGTCCTTTGCTTTGAAACTTGGATAGCGAAATTAGAATTTTTGTATTACCATGAGTTGTGTTTAATAATGCATTGAAGGATTGACCATGGAATGGGAATACCGTTCAGATGACACTTTTTAAGTACCATTGTTTCATCGTTTGCCTTGTGTACCATGTAGCCGATGTGCGAGGCCAATAGCACCTAAATACATTTTCATTTCCTGTTCCACAGGTGGGGTTATGGACAGCCGAGGGAGAGCGGGACGGAGGAGGGCTGCGGGCAGAGGGAAGGGGGAGGCGAGCGCAGGACGGAGGAGGGCCGCTGGCAGAGGGAAGTGGTGGAGGCAGGAGACAGTGTAAATGCAGACTACACTTACACAGTTGCAAACCCCCTGATGTGAGTAATCAGATGGAAGCACACTAACAGTCAGATGACTGCTGACCGCTGCAGCATTCCTACCTCATTGCAAATCACGAGCGATGCCTCATAAAAAACAGTGCCCCACACATCCGCGTTTATCTGCGGCCAGGATGGTGGGTCGTCCTTCTGCTGGGAGTGGGGCAGAGGCCACTCCTGACGGTACCGGGTGCAACTGCGGCTCTCAGGGAGGGGGAGGCTCACCCAGTGCCGCCTCCTCTGCAGGCCTTTCCATGGGCCCTCCCTGGGGTGGGAGGGGCTCCGAGGCTCCCCGGCGTCTGGTGCTTAGTGATGGTTTCCAGGCGGGGTGCTCCATAATCACTTTACAGGTTATCTCGGTTTAGGATTACTGCGATCCCGACCCGCAGGCGGATCCTGGACCGATCCCGGCGTGGAGGTGGGGTGGGGGTGGGGAGGGAGTAGGGTGCAGATAAAAACTACAGAGGAACTGGAGCCAAAGAAGCAAGATGCAAAACTAACACTGAATACTACAGACACGAGGGACACACGGAGGAATTACCAGTGATGCGCCCAGCACATCCTGCGGCTCAAGGGCCTTCGTGTGGCCTCTGCACCAGCCCCGCTTCTAGGCGCCCTGCGCTAGAGCTTACTGCACTGCCAGGATCTGCCCCACACATGACCCATCCCTGCGGAGGGGCGGTGAATCCAGGCCGCAGCCTCTCAACTCCAGCTGGCGGGCACCTTGGCATGGATACCGCTCTCCTGCAATCCATCTCTCCCCCGGGGCACAACGCTGACCCGGCCCCTCCCAGCACCCTCAGGAGGGGCTCGCCTCCCTTTCAGCGCACTCTCTACAGAGCAGCCCTCCGGGTACACTGCCTGCTAGGAACAGCCCCCGTCCAAGACCCAAAGTGCCCACTCTACTCTGGTCCCTGGAGATCTTTTGTCAGGAGTAGGTCCGTCTTCAGACCGCTGTAGCAGGTCCGCTCCTCCAACACCTCCCCAAGGGCGGCTCAGGTCGCCATGTTTCCCCAGCCTCGGCAGCCATGTTTGCAGCTACTTCCACGACCCTCCTCCACTTCCGGACCTCCGGCAACACCAACAGGGTCCCAGCTATTAGTAGCTGGTCAGGCATACAACAGCGCGGCCCTGGGCTCCGGCAGACACCACGTTAGTCAGGAGAATCGGATATGCTCCGGGGTGGACAGCATTGGCTGGGAGGCGGGTGGGAAACCAAACAGCACCACCATGTTTCTCCGAGGCGAGACAGAAATGCCTCGGAGAAACGACCCGTGATTTTCAGATTCGGGCGTGGTTTTCTTTCTCTCCTCTTCCAATTGGCTGGAAGTTTCTTTCTCTCCTCTTCCCATTAACTGGAATGTAAAATTCCAGCCAATGGGAAGAGGAGAGAAAGAAAAGAGAAAGAACACCAAAAACACCCCCCCCAAACCTTGTCTTGAACTGAGTGACGCCCCTCTCCTCCAATGGCTGGCCTCCGTTTAGGAAGCCAGCCAATGGAGAAGAGGGGTGGGTTCAAGCCCCCATACTATAAACATAAAATCTCAGCTGCGCGACACTGCTGCGCAGTGTACGCTACGTCGAGACCTAAAAAGGGCCCTGAAGTCTTTGAAGCAGACATGAATACTGCCTATCACCCACCTCTGTCTGAAAAGCTCTATTCCTTCTGAGACACAGTATGTTCTCTGAAGGACAGCTAGGCCCAAATGGTCCTACAACCTGTGCACAAAAGACTGAATCCGCTGGACACAAGGCACTATAATCTTCTGAGTATCTTAATGAAAGGTGCACATGTTCCATCCAATATGCACTATTTGTGCAGCTAGCGTCTCTACAGCAGCCAGGCCCTTTTCAGCACAAGCTGCCGAGCGACGTCACAAAGAACCAGGAAGCTAATGTGCCAGCATGTTGAACAAACAACACTGTGTTCACAAAGCTTGAACACGAGTGGGTTCACTGCACAGTCTGGGTCTGGACCCCTGGGGGCTGCTGTCTAAGCCCCTTGTCAGCTGCTCGGATCTCTCCACCTCTCGCTACACGTGGAAATCCCATTTCAGGGATAGGTCATAAAGTTAACTATTTTAGTGCGAATATTTTTTGATGTCTATACATAAGAAATATATTACACAATATTGCATGCTTTTAGTACATAGCCAGGCACCACCTGTGAGCTCCATGTTTTTACACTACAGTTTTGCATGTTTCTGCTCTGGGTGTTTTCAGCTACAGGTATCAGTGCATACTCCCACACTGTAGATTTGCACGAACCTGCACTGCAGTGCTGTACGTGCTGCACTGCTGCTCTGCACATTTTTTTATTTTGTTCTTTTGCAGTTTTATATAGCGCAGACTTGAGCCGAAGGTATCGGAGCACTTTACATGAGCACTATTTACATTCCTTAAGGCACGGGGACATTCTCATTTGCACAGAATCACAGTATATTGAGCCAACGCCGAGACTTGAACCTGGTCCCCAGTTCACGGAAGCTCCAGCCGCACTCTCTAACATTCTGCACTGGAGCTCTGGATGTGCCACATGTCCATTTGAAACATTTCCGCAACCCCAGCTCTGGACATTATTACGCTGCAGCTTTGCATGCCACTGTACTTCAGCATGACATGTCCTGCACTGCAGGTACATATTTACTTCAATGCAACTGCACACTTAGCAATCTGCAGCATCTTCTGTTGGTGCTATGGATCTGCATGGTCTACACTACATCGAAGGAAATTTTACCATGCCGTCCTGTGAATTCTGCACTGCATAGTTGCACATTTCTGTATGGCAGTGCTGCATCACAGCTGTACTGGTTCCCAACACGCCAGCCCTCCCTGTTTTGCAATGCTTGCTGCACACACACACATACTCTGTACGTACACAAATAAACACACACAGACACTAGACAATACATGCATATTAGACACTCGTTCCTAAGACACATCACTTTAACTGCACATTGTACATGGCCACACACAAAGTAGCACACACAGGCACGCTAACTATGAACACAACTGCATCTCATTCACAGATCACAATCACTGCTCTAAAAAACTCCTGCACACACCCTGCATATATGCTCACACAGCATGCATATTCCTTTCCCTTTACACCCAGCTGCATACTGCACACACACACACACACACAATCACTCAAGTGTTCCATACACACGCAAACACTGCTGCACACACACTTGCACCTCCTCTGCCCCCAGAAACTTCCACCATGTGGGCCCTTGACAGATCCCTCCTGAATAATGGGGGCCACCCATTGGCGAGACCCTGGTGCCAGTCTGCTGCTGGCCCACAATAAGAACTGTCTCTGGTCACTTCTATTTATCCTGATGAGATCTTCAAATGGTGTACTCCGACTGTGCGGCCAACGCTGCAGCTGAGAGGGAGCCTTTGATACTTTGTATCATGAGAGAGACGATAAATTAATGCATGCATGAGGGGCTCTCCCACCTTCAAATAAATAGAATATTTCTGCTTGTTTGTGTGGATCAAGATTTATGTACTTAAGGTTGCTTTCCAGTACTTTGGAGACTCAGTATGTAAGAGAAAGCAGTTTTCTCTTCAGACGAGGAGCCAGTTGGCCTTCATTAGAATTTCTTCATCAGCCCCCATACTGGAGGTATCTAGGTTGCACCCTTTACATGGTTTACCTTGTCCTGATGAAGACACATATTTAAGGTCCTAACTGGCCTTCTGTCCCTTTCTTTGGGTTTCAAACTCAACAATTCCCTGTTTCTACAGCCTGAATTGAATACAAGGTCCATAGGGAGGCAAAATTGACACAAAGCAATTACCTCTTAAGAGTGTAACAGAATCGAATTGTTTGAAGTTATATACAGACAGGCTATGTTTCAGATAAGATTGATTATTTTAAGGGACTTTTTCTTCTCCTTTTTTTAGGTTGAGCATTTGTGACCTGTTGTAACTTCTCTTGTTGGCTTAAAGCCATCCCCCTGCTTTCTATTTGTTTGGTTTAGTGTCCTTTAAAAATCCTTAATTGCTAGTGGTTAGTCCTGCTTCTTTGTCCCTCCTTATTCTCTTTCATTCCTCCCAGGCAGCAGGGACTAAGTACTGAATCATTACACTTTGATTGTATAGATGCTCTTTGGGGGGACTATTTTCTTCTTCGGTTTGTCCTCAGTGCCTTAGCTGCTTGCATTTCATGATCTTGCCAGTGCTCTGAGCTCTGCCTTTCTGTATACAGACATGGACAGGCTCACTGGTCGCACAGCTGCTCTTCCTGCCTTTCAGTTTTGAGCATGATGGAAAACAGGCCTTTCATTTACCGAGCAGGGATATGTGAAGCAGTTTAAAAGCACAATTCAACATAACACCAGCAGGAAATTTGAGCGTTTTATTCCTCTACAAGAACATGCTCACACACAGCCAATCGCCATTTGGAGCTGCCCTGGAAAGTGTGGCTGTAACTAGACTGATCCAAACCTATATGTGGAGGAAGATAATAAACGTGCTTTCATCCATATTCAGCAGCACAGCATGTCTCTCTTTGAATGTTAACAATATAGCAATTAGAAAAGATAGAGCTTGTGCCTTTAATCAAAAGAATGCAGCATTTTATCAGAACATTTTCCCCTCCATCTCTCTGCCTTGATAGATCCCACGACCACCCCTCTTCAGTACTTCTCTGGCTCAGAAAGTGGCAGGCAGCTGGACAGGGTAGGGCAACTGTTTTTGGGTTTCTTGGTGAGGCTCTCACCTCTCGCTGCCAGATAATATTAATAATAATAATAACTTTATTGCGTGATTAATAAAAATCTTTGCAATGACTCTTTAGAAAAAAACATTGGAGTAAATACATGATCAACAGTTAAAAACAATAAAAGGGAGTTAAAAATGTGGACAAAAGACCCATGCAAACTGTTGCAATACATTGTGATTGTAAGAAAGAGTAGTTCAAGGTTTGCTGAGTCTTTGTTAGTCAAAAAAGAGTTTTCTTAAGGTGCAAAAGCAGGTCTTTTTGAGTCAAGTTCAATCGCTGGGTTCTGAATTTTGGATCGTGTTAACTGTTTTCATGAAGCGCACTAGACTGCAGACTAATTGGATATCATCTCCCTTGAAGCTGATCAACAGGGCTTGTCTGTGGGTTCGCACATCGTTTTGATTCCAGAGCTGCGTTAGTTGGCCCCTTCGGGCTCTGTCTAGAGCTTTGCAGCTGCATAACAGATGCAGAACGTCCTCCATTGGGTTGTCGCAAAGCCTGCAATTGGTGTTCAATTCCTGGCGTTTCCATGGGGGTAGATGTACTTTTGACGGAATTACCCCCATCCTCAGCCGCAGGAAATCTTCCTTCACCTTCCTTGAGAAGCTGGTACTGAGGTATGGCTGAGGTAGGGGGCTAGTGTAGCCTTGAATCACGAACCACCCATGTGATCTCCTGGTTAGTGCTGCTTTGTCTTCTTCCATGGAAAGAGTTTTCACTGTCTTGTTGACAAGGCACTTGAAGCACTTTTGTGAGCAGCTCGAGTGCCAGAGGTCTTTTAATGCAAGAGATTTTATAGCTGCCTGAAGGTAGGCCGCGGCGGGGGATCCGTTGTTTGTCTCCTGCTCTTTCCAAAGGTGGACGTTCAAGGAGTCTGGTTCAGCGTTCTTTATTTTGTGCCAGCATTTAGCATATGCGCCTTTACGCGCAATTTGCTGCTTCTGTAGTCCAAACTCCAGTCTTAACTGTGCTGGGGAGGTGTAGGGGGGGAGTGAGAAGAGTATTCCCGAGTGTTTTACTCGCCACATTGTCTAGAATGACCTTGTCTCTCCCTCCGCTGCCAGATGATTACTTAAGGTCCCTACAAGTGGGGCTGAAAGTCCTTCACTGCGAGTTACCTTCGTAGGGAGGGAAACATGCTGCAAATGTAAAATTTGTTTACATTTATTTAGGCAAATAATTTTGCTCAATCTATTCATTCATGCCAAGGAACATCTGTGCGATATGTGAGACTCAGGTATCCCTCTGCAGAAGGTGGGTGGGGGGGGGGGGGGGGGGGGGGGGGTGTATCATGTTGCGTTACACCACTGCCTGCATTGAAAGAGTACCCCGGTATGATGATTCATAATGGCTGGTATTCAACACGGCAAACTTGTAAACAGAGGCCTGAACTCAAAGCACTACAGGAATCATACTAAACTGTGTCTACCACAATATATGACTGGGACAGCTTATGTCACATGCCATTTACAAATAAATGTTTTGTGAAAAAGAATATTATTGTGCTCACCTTGACGGAAGTGTTGGGACTGGAGGTCTGGTAAGCTCATATTGCCAAGGAGCAATGTCTATATCCTGAAATTAAAAATACAAAAAGAGTTGAGAACAGTCACACATAAATTCCCAAGCACAGCTGCATGTTTTGCCACAGATAAAAAAACATCCAAGTGCATTTGTGTGGTGGAGGAAGGAATGCGTCCACAAAAACAAAGTCATTATTGCTGACACTGCAGAGGCACAAACTTGCGCCAGAGTCTGTTAGAGCATTGGCCTGACCTGCATTATCTTTGCTCCAGACTTACTAACCCTTCATATACCGAGGCCTAACCCAAAACTGACTATAAGACGCCTTGCCTAGCTTTTATCTTAAACCACTAACCAGGCAGTGAGAGACGGAGAGGGCTTTGGCAGAGTGACTGGGGTAGGGGGTTAGTAAGGACAAGGCATTTGGGAGCAGGGAGTCAGCGAGAGGCACTGTTGCACAAGTGGGCAGAGGCACTGGACACAAGTTGAATACGGAAAGGGAGTTTGTAAATAGTGAATTGAGCTAGATATAGCTCTGGTAGAGCGCCACTAGCGTTAATTTCTGTTTCTAAATATCATAACTCACTTCTATGATGTATCAACAGTTGATAACAAAACTCATTACCCATTGTCATTACATCATAAAGGCCTTCCACATCGTGAAGGCAGTGTCCCTGAGAGCCTGGTTGTGCAGTGCGGCTTGTCTGCTTTCACTAAAATCAGAAACACAGCTGCAGGAGTGGGTAGGAAGACAGGGAAGATGGTGGGGGCTGCTTAAGGAAGGCAGGTAAGGTATTTATTTTGTACATTTGGGAAAGGGAGGAAAGAGCATGTTATGCATGGCTCTGCATTACTCCTCTGACCATGCGTAGTAGTTGAAAGCAGGGGCAGATGATTTTGGAGGCAATAAAACTATAGATTGGTAAAAAGTGAATTATGGGGATGTTTTTCACCTCAGGCTTTTGAGAGACTTCATAGGCAGCTCGAGCTAAGCTTTTGTTGTCTATTCAACATCATTGAAAAACATCCCTGTAATTCACTGTTACACAGTTTTAATTCTATACATTGTGGATGGCTCTATCATTTATTTCAATTTCTGAATCTCATAATCCACTGCTATAACATGTTATGTTATGTTATGTTAAGCTCCATTTATAACGCGCACGGATACTCGGAAGTGTATGGAGGAGACAGAGGGGTGCAGACCAGGCTAGATGGTTACTTGAATAGCAAGGTTTTTAGCTGCTTTTTGAACAGCCTGAGGTCGCCAATGTTCCGAAGCTTGAAGGGAAGGGCATTCCAAGCCTTGGCTGCTCTGACAGAGAGGGAGCGGCCTCCCATTCTAACAAGGCTGCACCTGGGTATAACAGCGAGGAATTGTCCTGTGGAACGTAAATGTCTGGGCGGCACATAGAACTCAAAGCGTCTCCTGAGATACAGAGGCCCGCCTTGTAGCGAGCACTGTGGGCAAGCGTAAGAGCCTTAAACAAAACATGTTGGTCTACCGGGAGCCAGTGAAAACCCTGTAGAGTCTGCAAAGTGCTAGACCTTCCAGGAATACCCAGTAATGCTCTAGCAGTCGCGTTCTGCACAATCTGCAGCTTTTTTAGCTGTTATGCAGGAAGACCGATGTAAAGAGCATTAGCGTAGTCTAAACGTGAGGTAGTGAGAGCACGGGTCACCATTTCTTTAGCCCCTTTGGGCAGTAGGGTCAGAAATCTCTTTAGGAGTTTTCAGTGTACTGAAGCACACACCGGCTAATTTATTGATCTGCCGCAGAAATCTGAGGTCCTCACTGAACCAGATCCCTAAGTTTTTTGCCGGGCTCCCCATTGATTTAGGCATGGGGTAACCCACGGGCCAAATGTCCTCGATAAAATGCGGGGAAAGGATCTGGAAAGATGCACCTCAGGTTTCTCCTCGTTACATTTGAGTTGGGCCTGCGCTAACCATTTAAAAACGTCCGCAAGACAATTTTGCAGCATTCGGGGATCGATCATTTTTCTTCCACGTGAAGAGGAGCTGGGTATAATCCGCATAGGCTATGATCTTAGCACCCAGCTCCTCCACCAGATATATAAGCGGCGTCATGCAGACATTAAAAAAAGGAGGGCTCAATGTTGAGCATTGAGGAACCCCCGTAGTCAAACTTCTCGGTGTAGAGGAGAATGGAGGCAGCCATACTTGCTGTGTTCTGTTCGCTAGAAAGGATTCAATCCACTCCCACACCAAACCAGAGATGCTGATGTAAGATAGCCGGGCCAAAAGTTGACGGTGCGGCACAGTGTCGAACGCGGCAGAGCGGTCTAATAACACCAGAGTCGCTCTTTTATGGACCAGAGGTGTGGAAAAATGTTCCACTGCTCTAAAGAGCCAGTTATTGAATCCACCTACAGCTTCCAACAGAACCCCAGAAATACCCGGGTGGGTATCTGTCAAGACTCTGCCATGGGCAGCAGACTCAATGCGAGGGGGAGGTCTAGCCTTCAAAACCCTTGTAGGTGAATAGGATGGCTTGATGGTCCATGAAAATTGAATTAGGAAATGATCAGACCAGGGAACAGGGAGAGGATCCTGTACAACTAATGGAAAGTTGGAGCAGACCACATCTATGGTATGCCCCCCACTATGGGATGGAGAATTAATCCATTGGGTCAGATGGGCAAGATCCAAGGAATTATTCAGATCTCTTGTGTCAGTAGCCTCTCCGCAGTCCAAATGGATGTTGAAGTCTCCGAGAAGTAGATAATTAGAGTAGTGCAGGGCTCTGGGCACAATACCTTCATGAAAGGCTTTAAGAAAGGAGCTCGAGGGACCAGGAGGGTGATATAGCAGGGTGGCTCCCAATAAAAAATGCAGCGAGATGGTGAGGGAGAAGTCCAAAGCTTCACCCTCCATGATATGATGTGACTCTACCGGCGTGAGAATCCAATTTTCCCCAAAGACTACTGCAACCCATCCTCCTCTGCCTGTTTTGCGGTCATCCCTGGCCATTGTATACCCCGCAGGGAAGGCCAAGGCAATGACAGGAGCTGAAAACTCGTTAAACCATGTCTCTAATATAAATAGCTGATCTAACTGGCTATCTACCAGCAAATCAAAGATGTCAGGAGCATGTTCAACCACGGACCGGGCATTAATCAAAGCAGCTTGAATACAGCAACCATTCAATAGGGCAGAAGGGTCATGACTGGGTAAGGAAATATAGTCCAAGGTGTGATTAAAACGGTAATTACAAGCCGACAAATGCTAGAAATATTGTCCAGCACCGTCCATACATGGCCGCACTTGCTCAAGGATGCACCAATCGCCCCATTTCTGCGCGGCTCCAGGACCTGCATACAGTAGGCAAATCAGATGGAAGACGGGCAGCATGGCTGGCGATGGCTGCTTCCGGGACGCTGACGGGCGCAGACGGGCTTGCCTTAGGCGCGCCTTCCGCGCCTCCGCTGAGCATCCGCGCAACGTGCATGATTTATACCAAAATTCCCCCAACAACTAGAGCGCGGCCTGAACAAGATGGCGGCCTAGGTTGTCTCTACGGGATTCCAGGGGTTGTGTGCTGCATTTGTGCAGGTAAGCAATCGATTTTTAAAATAACAATATCAAGTTTACAGGACAATAGCAGCATCAATTGATATAACATAGCAGCAGTTCATAACTACACTGGTTACCCAATGTTATGACACCAGAAAGGCCTTCCAGGCCATGCTGACAGGCCTTCCTGGGAGACTGTCAGTGCAGTGCTGTTTAACTGCTTTGACAAGCAGAAAGCAAAGCTGCAGGAAGAGAGGCAGGAATTATGGTGGGGTTGGTTAAGGATGGCAGGTAAGTTTTTTTTTTTTACCTTTGGCATAGAATACATAAAGGAGGCCATGTTATATATGACTCCCCCATTACTCCTCTGCCACAGCGTAGCAGTTGAGGGCAGGGGCAGATGATTTTTTGGGCCATATATAACATAAAAATATAGGTAGGTGAATTATGGGGTTGTTCTTCGCCTCAGGCTTCTGAGTGACATCATAGACAACTCAAACTTCTCACTCGCTGTCTCTGTGATGTCACTCAGACTCCCTCCGTGAAAAATATCCCTGAAATTTACTGTTACCCAGCTCTAATTCTATATATATATGAGGGTCACCCATGGCAGTGGTAATTGGGTGCCAGCACTACGCTGTGAGTGGATGGTGAAGTTGGCACACTGTCGTGGGCATGTGAATGTGGAAGATCTTCGTAAAAAACAAAATAAACTAAATAAATTAGCCCAACACGAAAGATGAGCTTCATCACATCATCAATCATAGCCCCCGGGGACCAACAGAGAAGGGGCTGATCAGAGCAGCTGGCTGTTTACACTTCCACAAGTAACATCCAAAAAGCCTGTGAGGCTGGCCCGCCCCTCTTCTCCTGCAGCCAGTGGGACTGGAGAACAATATGACAGTGAGCAGAGAGAAAGGGGAGGGCAGAGAGGAAAGACGTGGCGTTATTGGACTGGTAGGGAGGGATGGAGTGAGAGCAAAGAGATTGTGAGAAAGAGAATCAGAGTTGAATGGCGGAAAATAAGAGAAGTAGTGGAGCATAGGTCTAAGAAAGATAAAGAGAGGTCGAGAAAGTGAGACAGAGTAGAATAGACAGATATGGGGAGACATGGAAGAGGATGAAGTAATAAGTTAGGGGTGAGAAAAAGTGGAGGCAGAACCAGAAGAGAGAGAGAGAAAAAGAGAACGATAAAAAGAGGGTAAACCACAGAGAGGGAGTAGGGGTACACAAGAGACAGCAAAAGATGGAAAAAGGAAGAAACAGAAAGATAAAACAGGTAATGGCATGGAAGGATAATGAGAGACAATGAGAAGGTTATCAAAATGTATTTTTTCTTAGCTTGGGTTGTGTTTTGGCTATTAGAGTCAATCCAGATCCCTGGCTCTGCTCTGGCTTGGCACTTAATTTCTGGGGCTCCCTCACCTCTAGGCAGGTCTCTGGTCTTTATACAAATGAATGCAAGCAAATATTTCAATAAGCAATAAAACATTCCAATTAATTGGATTGAGTTTAAGTAAACGTCTGTCTCGCCACCTTGAGGTATTATGGGCTATTGTCCTCCTCCTGTTGCACTGTGACATTAGAATACAGAGAGTATGGGTGGTAGCTTCATGAGGATTTGTAAAGTTAAGGTATCATTCTACTTAAAATAAGGGTTACAAAGAAGTGCCTGCTCTCATTATTCCTGTATATGCCCTTAACAGGAAAGGTCCATTATGGCAAAGAACACCTGATACACCCCTTGATTTCATTGAGACGTTTTTTTGTTGTCCTCTTCCCGTCAACCATAACAATGCTCAGGGCACTAAAGGCACTGAGGGTATGCACTCCCCAGTTTGCAGAGAGCGCTGCTGTGCACTCCAGCTCCTCAGAGTAACACATTTTTCATTGTGATATGGTGATGCCTGTTTTGGCTGTAGGGCTTTACCCACACACCCATAGGAATAAGCCGTCACTGTCAATGAAACTCTCTTCCTCCAGCCACCCCTAGCTCATACCACTCCATTATCTTCAAAAGTACAGTACAAGAGACACTAGTAAAGCTAAACAAGTCTTTAAAAAAATGCTCCATTACCTAATAGTCCCTCCAGTCTTTCTCCTTTTCCTAACAAAGTGGAGATGACCATCTCCACGACAGAAACAAAGAACAGGAGAATGCTGGGACACCTAACCCCACCCCCTCCCACTGGGAGTACATAAGCTGTACCAACCCCGCATTCCGCCTGTTCCTTTTTTCTGTCTTCTGACAGAATGGGACATGGATTTTGCTAGTTCTTACCTGTTTGCAGTCTTCTTTGGATGTCTTCGTCGGGCTGTTGGGCTGTCCTTGACCTCCTACTGGGCTTGCTGGGAGCCACGTTGGTTGGCAGATGACCCTTTGCAGCGGGGGACCTCATTCCTCCCAGTCTGTTCCGGGTTGGAGGGCGCATCTTTCTGTGGCATGGCTGGTCTGTGAGACGTGCTGCTGCAGCTGCTCTGGAGTGTCCCGGTCCAGTCTTGGTGGTGCCCTTGGGCTTCTTGGATGGCTGATGGGGTCCTGCTGGCATCCCTCCCTGGAGTCCCTGCAACTCTCCGTTGTGGAGAGGGGGTGGGCCTGGCTCTACTGGCCTGGGAGTGCCAGGTGCTGCAGTCTTTTCTCTTCTGTCTGGCGTTGGTTTGCTGGAGGGTGCATGGGCTGGCTGGTGGGGGCAGTAGGTGTGTGGTGCAGTCTCCCTGCTCGGGAGGTGAGTACCGCATAGAGTTTTCTATTTCTGGTCCTGATTCTGCCTTTGGCCGTACCTCCCTGAAAGCACCTGATCTCGTCCGATCCCAGAAGTTAAGCAGTGTTGGGCCTGGTCCGTACCTGGATAGTAGACTTCCTGGGAATACCAGGTGCTGTAAGCTTAGTAGCCTGTAGCTATAGCACCCATTTTTTCCTGTGTTATGGTCTGCTTTGGTGGGGCCTGGTTGTTGCCTTCTCTGGGTGGCCGCCTGGAGGTGCCTGTTGTTGTTGTCTGGCCTTCCTGTGCCCTTGCCTTATTATTTTTGCCTGGTCTAGTCTGCTCTGATGTTGAGTTGGGGTGGACCTGGTTGGTTCCGGAAGGGGTTTCTGCCTGGGTGTTCCTTGGTGTTGCAGGCTGTTGGCCTTTTTGTGTCCCCGACACCCTGTTTGTCAGGTTTCTGCATCACCGCGCCTACCTAACTGTTAGGAACTACAACTCCCATGAACCTTTGTTATGGGAAGTATATGGGTGGTGGTGACAGGAAGGAAGTTGCACGTAATTTTGAGTCCGTTTTTAGTTTTGCTTCGTGTTGGGAGAAGACCGGACTGCTGTAGCGTCGTGCTGCTGCTTGCGGTTGGAAACTTCCTGAATCTGAGCTCGCCCGTTTATATTGAGGTACTGTGAAGTCGGAGGCCGCTGGGAGCATTCTTGCTCGCGCGCTTTCTTGTTTTGTTTGTTTAGTCCTTGGTTTGGAGGTTACGCATCGGCTGATGCGTGCCATTACCGGGAACAGCTGAGCTGGTTTTCTGTTCCGCGGAACTACGCGGCGGCTGCTGCTAGTTGCCGTGAAGGCTTCGTTACCGTAGAATTATTTCTCCTTAGAGATCTTGGAGAAGTGGAGTATTGCGGGGTTTATGATTCATCCCCGGGTGTTCTTCCCAATTACTGTTATGACCGGAGTAGTGTGGTGGTCACAACTACCTATTGCCGGTTAATGGAATTGTATATTGCCATATTGATGTAGTGGAGCGTGGTGGTGGTCGCAACCACACGTTACCGTTTCATAGTCTTGCAAGATGATGAGTTAAAGTGTACACCAACGTTTTATTCTCCGTTTTGAGTGGATATGTATTCCTCTTCATTACAGTGAAAGGAACTTTGCCTAATCGAGTGTCAAAAGAGTATTTCCTCTAAAACTCTTTTAAGGTTTTGAACTACTGACAAGTGAATTACTCAAGGTTGAAAATAGAGAAACTTGTCGTTTAATTAGGGGTCATTACAAGGTCCATCTCCACATTATATGGTGTGTATCCTTAAGGGCTTTTCTGAGTTCAAAGACTGCTAAGTGATTAATGTGATAACCAGTGTGTTTCATTGCAGGAAGCTGGACTGATTCTATCTTATGCATGTTGGAGGAATGTGTACAGCCTCATAAGGTATTCTTAGTTCTAGCGAGAATTATTGAGAGTAGTAGTAAGTTGATTGGTGTTATAATTCTTATGCTCTGTCATTTCAGATCCCTTGTCCCTGCTGACCCCTACCCTTCCCCGGTCTCTTTTCATTATATATCCCTCGCCTGATGGTTCGAACCCCCTGTGTACTCATTCGGGGTGTTGGTAACATCAGGAGGTGGACCCCTTTATTCATCGATCGGATCCTGTGGAGCGGGCCCTGACACTGTTGCTTGGTCGGTATTTGGTTCTCTGTTGTCTCTCTCTCTTTCAGGGCATGTTTCCAGATGGCCTTCTGCCCAGCATTGCACTGGTTGCCAGTTTCTGGGCTGGCTGGTGGGGGCAGGTGGTGTGTTGTGCTGTCTGTCTGTCTACTCGTGCATAGCGGTTTGTCTCCTGTTCCGGATCTCTGGCCCTGTCCTTTGGGGTACCCGGCCTCCCGGTTGCTGGTTGTCAGGCACCGCATTCCTCCCTGAGGGTTCCTTACACCCCTCCCTCCCTGACAGCCGGCCTTCCAGTTGGGGGCTTGGTAGTTCAGGCGAAATGCTGGGTTGGTACAGTTTATGCACTCCCAGTGGGAGGAGGTGGGATTAGGTGTCCCAGCATTCTCCTGTTCTTTTTTTCTGTCATGGAGATGGTAATGTCCACTTTGTAATTGCCACAAACAAAGCAGCGTCCCCAGGAAATTGTTCAGAAAAAATAATGTTTTTTAGAAAATATTTCCTATTCCAACACTATTTCACTCCCAGTAGCATAAGTCATTATGTAAAAGGTAAGTGTTCAGATATTAATGAAAGCCCTAAGAGTTTCAGGACAGGGTTTCCTGCACACCAGTCCAGGGGTTCAAATGTAGAATAATGCATTTCATCACTTCCAAACAGGGCCACATCAGAAAGGCTGATTGGATGCAGCTATCTATGTACCTTAGATCCTCCTCCTCACCCCTCCTAGCAACTACCTAATGTCTGTCAAAGTGTGGAAGTGCAGAGGGCATGTCAAAGGCACATATAAGGCAAGCCCATTTTGCTTGTCCATGCCTAGATCACACCGAATGCCAGAAACCCTGCTCATCCCACTCCCACAGCTACCATGCTCGTCCCACTGCATCTTCAACCTTGGCAGCTGCTCCACGCGCTGTTGCCTCTCCATACCACACAACACAGAGGAAGCATTCTCCTGAGCTTCCTGCAAGTTTTCATGCATGTAACCACACCCAACACTCACCACACAGACAGCAACCAGCGCTCCACTCTCTGACCCTCACACAAGCATACAACAACTCACACAGTACTCCATACTTGCATGCTCCTCAACACCCACTCATTCATCAAACACACCACAGAGATCTGTGACCTGCTACACAACAATGCCCCTGATCTACTTTTTCCTCAAGAAACATGGCAAACTCTACATCAGCTCCTGACTTCACCACAGCCACCCCCAGGCTACAAACTTACCATGAAAGACAGGCTTTAGAAGCCCGGAGGTGGAATCACCATCATCCACAAGAACACCACCAGCTGCACCACATCCACGGGCACATCATCTTCCAACATAGAACACCAGTCATTCAAGCTCCACATCATAGCCAACTTCACCCTAGGTGACACTATTATCTACTTACCACAGGGGCTGTGCACCAACTTCACCAACACCATCACAGACATTGTCAAAACACTTGCCCTCGATGCTAGCAATTACATCCTACTCGGAGACCTGAACTTTCACCTGGAAGACCACGGCAACCCCAACTCAAGAGCACTAATTAAAAAACCTGGAAGCCTGAGCCTCACCTAATGAGTAAAGACACCTACATGTCGCCAGACACCTCCTGGACCCTATTTTCACCAACTTCGGCAACATCTCAATCAACGAACCCACAGCAGTTTATTGGACAGACCACATGCTTGTCATTTTCAGCATCCCAGTCCAATGCGCGTGTACCACTGCCATGCTAGCCCACCAAAACTGGAACAGCATCACTAACAAGGAATGGAACACCGCTCTCATAGCTCAATGACCCAAGCAGAGCAACAGACTCTCGATGCCAAGAGTTTCAACAATTAGATCACCTCCTGCACCAACTCCCTGGACCCCCTCTAACAGAACAATACAAGAAGATCCTGGTCCCAGGCCAGTTCAAACATGGAGGAACTAAGACTGATAAAACACCATTGCAAAAGACTGGAGTGCCAATGGAGAATGAGCCAGGATAATGCAGACAAGCCCATGTTTAAATCCACCCTGAGACCCTACCACCAAATGATTCAGACCACCTGATGTGCCGCTTTGATGTACTGCATCAATGCCAGTGCCACCAGAAGCAAAAAAACCTTCGCCATTGTTAAAGCTTTCACCTCACCATCGGTTGCCTCTAACTCAATCACTACCTCGCAGAACCTCTGCAACAGCCTCTCGCAATACTTCAGCAACAAAATCACAACCCTTTACAGTAACTTTAGGCTACCACCAAGCCCGGTAGACCTTGCCAGACCCCTCCCGAACTTATCCAAGGAACCAAGGATAACCAAATGGCCTGTCATCACGTCAGGAGACACGCTGCCATCATGAAGTCCATTTACTCAGGGGCTCCTGCCCGCACTGCACCTACTGCAACCCATCAGTGTCATGCTCACACCTATTCTGAATGCCTCCAACTATTACGCCACTTTCCCATATGCTTGAAAACATGCAACTGTCCTCCCTTGCTGAAGAAACCCTCTGCGTACCCTTCAATGCTAGCCAACTACAGACCAATCTCCCTGTTACCACTCCTAGCCAAGGTCTTAGAGAAATTCATCAACTGATACCTCACTGAATACCTCAACATCCACCAACTACTCGAGTAGTAAACACCAAGTATTTGCAATCTGATAGGTCTGAAATTTTAGAAAGTTTGACCTATTGGAATTGTAAATGACAATGCATTTTGTTATTGCTGGTTTTTTAAACACAAATAAAAGGCATTGTCATTTACAATGTCAATAGCTAAAAATCTCACAATTGCGAAACCTATCGCATTGCAAACGCTTGTTCTTTTCAGTGTCTATCTAATGCTATCCTGATTGAAAAAGTACATTGTTTTCACTGGTGCCAGTTATATTGCGGCTGTCATGTCGTAAAGTTACCTTTCAGGCAGGCCAGGGCAGTAAATTCCGTTCCGCTCATGGAATTTTCCAAATTTCGGTAATTTTGCGTTCCGCGGAGAATGCAGAATTGGCAAAAATTGCAAAACATTTTGCGATCTGCTGCTTAGAAATTTTTTTGCTTGTTTGCGCTTTCAAAATGTGTATTTGCAGGAAAAATGCACTGCGAACCGGCGGAACAAGCAATTCCGTGTGTTTGCGGAACTTTTGCGTGCTCACAGAGATTTTTTACTGTTTCGCTGAGCTTTGCGTGGCGCGACTACGCAAATTCCGGCCACCCCTACTTTCAGGCTTGTGCATTTCAGAGCTTGGATAGGTTTGTCTCCTGGTCCATGCCAGGAGCACCTCAGGGGCACTGCAAGGTTCTGCACCTTCAATACATTTGTAATATGGAGAGTGGCTATCTCACTGTGAAGTGCAGGCGCTACATGTTTGCTCTGACAACTTGTTACGCTTTCTAGAAAGATATCACATTGAAATGCGCTTAAATGTATTTGCTCACCAGCTGTTGAAGTAAACAGGAGCATTTAGGGCTTCTTTAGCCTCTGGGCGCGTAGGTCAAAAGAGTATGACGCTTCTATAAATCTGCCTAACAGTTCCAGAGTTTGATTCCCACCCTAGGGCAGTGTTTTTTTATTACAAGTTACAACCATGCACACCAATAAGTGCAGTTTTCTGTTTCTTCGACAGCTGTGAACACACTTGACAGAGTTACACTTTTGAGGGTTAAGTGCTAAACTGTACAACTTCCACAGAGACCCTTGCCAGACATTTCAAAAGCAAACGCTTTGCTGTGTTTATTGCAGCATTCGTTATCCTTTATTGAAACTCTGCCAACCAAGTAGGGAGAACACTAGGAGAGAGAAGATGTATTCTAAATGCGCCTAAATTGTGATTCTGGTAAGTCAAAGTAAGGTACAGGTGATCCTGGGCATTCTTCTGTTATTTTAATTACCTAGCAATTTTAACCAACAAAGGGAGCGCTGCAAAATATCCCATGGGCAGTTAGTGGTTCATTGTAACTTGAGTCAGTTGGTCAGGATAGCTGATTCTTCATTCAGTCCATTAACACAACGGAGTCACAATGTTGAAAAGTTATAGTGAGCAGCTAACTGTCCATGTGATATTTTGCAGCGCTCCCTTTGTTGGTTAGAATTGTTTTGTAAATAGGCAGGGTTCATGAGCAGTAGGACCCTCTGTGGTGAAGCGCCACTCTTGTTGATTGATCTACTACTATCACTTGTGCATTCTGTTTGGGCTATTACTGCTCTCCATGTAGTTTGGTTATTTCATTTACCATTTTCAAGTAACCCCACACTGAGTCAACCTAGGACCCTTGCATACCAGTGTAATGTATTTATATTCTTAATATATTTCGTCATGTAGAATATCACAATCACTAAGGCAGAGTGTAGTAAGGTGGTTAGGAGTTTTACTTCTTTGTTGCCCTACGGTTTTTGTGTCATATGGAATGCTAGTTGCAGCACTATTAGACCTGCCAGCTTTAGGGTGGTCTTCTCAGAAATGTTTTGCTTATTCCTCCATTTTTGCTGATCTTGTTTTGTTGGCCTTAGTACTCTGTGCACTTTACCACTGCTAACTAGTGCTAAAGTGCATCTGCTCATTCCCTAAACATAGTAACATTGACTTACATCCAATTGACACATTTAATTTACTGATAAGTCCCTAGTTACGTGCTACTCCATGTGCCAAGGGCATGTAAATTCAAAGCTACTCATGGACCTGCAGCACTACTTGTGCAACCCACTTAAAAAGCCTGTCAAACCTGTCTCAGGCCTTTAATTGAAGCGTGTGGGTTCAGTTTTCAACTGCCATTTCGACTTGGCAAAATACACATTTTGCAAGGCCTAAACCTTTTTACTAATATATATGATACTCTAGGGCAGAGTGCAGTGTATTTAAACAGGTGGACATGTACTTTTAACGTTTACGTGTCCTGGTAGTGAAAACCTCATATTTATGTTTTACTACTGAAGGCATTCCTCTTCCATAGTAAAACATTGAGTTAACTTATTACATTTAATAAATGCAAATGTTCAATTATGAGTAGATATGAATGTCGAGATTGCTGTCTAAAGAACTGTAATTTAGAGTCATCTTTAATGGTAAAGTTTGGTTTTAGGTCACTATTCTGAAAATGCCACTTTTAGAAAGTTGGCATATTCTTATCCTAACCTGCAGCCTGCATCCTGGGTCACATGACTAGGTGCAGCTGGCAGTTGGCCTTTGTATATTGCTCCCAGACAGCGAGACAAAGGGGGACTAGTTGTTAACAGGATGCACAAACTCCGATTTGATGAAGGAGAGGAACTTTCACCTACCACACCTGCACATCACAAAGGCTCTGCCCCAGCTCACTCACAAACGGTTTAACACTAGTCTTGTGTTCCCACAGACAAGCTGGAGTCCGGGCAGGAAGGCAGGGCATTCCAGACAGCTCTGGGGGTGGAAACCTCCAGAACCTTCTCCTACTTCAGAGCTGGCACCAAGTATAAATATTGGACCCTCAGGTCCAACTCTTCAGTGCACCTCTGGATCTGTGGAAGACTCAGAGGCACTGCTGTGCAGCTCTGCTGCAAAAAGGACTGCTAATCTGCTACCCTGCGGCCCTGCGGCCCTGCTGCCTGAGTGAAAAGGACTAGACTTGAATCTTGAACCCAGGATCACCAGAGTGACTCCAAGGGCTAGCTGGCTAGCCTACTGATCAGAACCTCATGCACAGAAAAGGCTCCAACCACCATGCAACCAGCACCTGGACTCTGCCTACAGTGAGTCCTGCCACCAAGTGGTGACACTCCAGTCCTGGACCATTGGAAGTGGCCCAGAAGGTGCTCTGCCAGTCTACCTGTGGTCTCTTTGGCAGACCTGATACAGCATAATGCATGCCCTTGCAGCCTTGCATCAGAACCACTGTTACGTAATGCATCCCTCGATGAATGACCTTGCATTGCAGCCCGCAGCTAATTGCAACAGCTGCAGCGCAATGCATGCCTGACACAGGACCTTGCATCGTAAGCTTCAGTCAGCAGCATCCATGATGAAGCCTCTTCGACAGCTCCATAGAACAGCTACTGTGCAATGTATCTTTGACGCAGAACCTTGCAACGCCAACCACAGCTCATAAGATCCACAGCTGCACGATGCATCCTCAATGCAGGATCTTGCAAAGCTCCAAAACCAAGATTTAAAGAACTTGGTACAGAGGGCCTAACTGGGTCCCTGTAGCCAGTATGCACTCTATTGCGATCGGCCTGAACCTATGACTTTGTCCCGGTCCGGCGCATACAGATGACCACAGTTGGCACTTTGTGCTTCTAGGCACTATTTTCACTTAAATCTTTAGAAGTTGCATATCTCTAGTTCTACGTATTGGATTTTTGTTCTTTTGATGTCACATAATGTATGCCACTTTACTCTATTTTCCTAAATTGGTGTGGGATTTTTCTTGTGATGTGTTTTTTGCTTTATTACTGAGAGAGCGCAATTTGAACAGAAAGTATATCATAGCCATATTTAGACGCATATATTATAACCGTAGGAATGAAATGCATATCGTAATGTGAAGTCGACGACTATAGCATAAAGTCAACTAAAGTGATAACATGGTATAGGAAATGTAAATGTATTTACACGTTAACATGCATTAGATTTAGAAGGCCGTATATACAATGCTTACGAAATGTAGAATGTGCACAGTAGAATTCGTGTACGTGTGTAGCGTTAAATGGAGGAACGGCGAAGAAATGTAACGGGGAGAAATGTGCAGGGAACTTATATAACGATGTGACCAGTGAGAATATAAAAGTTATACTCTACGTAGTTTATATTCTATGTAAAATGTATTCAAGTATAACCAAGACTTTGCTAAAGTACGAATATATAAATGTATGCCAAAGGTTACACTATGTAGGAGGTAGTTTGTAGGAATGCTGGAAGAGTTTAGGTCATTTGTGATTATAACCTGACTGACCAAGAGTTCGCAGGAGCATAGTCAAATGTATGTAATTTAGTGGGCTTGTAAAAGTCGTAAATAGCTTGATGTGGACGTGAGAGCCAAGAAGTCTAGCACTTGTTAGATTTAAGATGACAATGCCGGACGGAGCTTATTGCTCGTACGTGAGGAGAGACACTTAGAATTTGAACTATGTTTTGACAAGACCATTCACAGGACCTAGAAGGGTCAAGTTAAGCGACATAGAGTTAAAGTCTTGTCTAAGGTCATTTGACTTTTGCGCTGAAAGTGTCAATGGAGGTATCCAACGAGATGATGAAGATGACATCTAAGGAGAAGGGTCAACTTAACGAACGGCGCAAGGAAGTGGACCAATGGAAGAAGCCAGAAGTTGACATCATCGGGGAAAGTCCGTGGTGGGCGTCAAGGGGCGTTTCACCCACACTGTGATTGTGTATTTTAGGGACAGCACCCCGGGGAGGAGAGCAGAGCAATTAGCATTAGGCTAAGGCGAGAGCGAAGGCAAGGGTAGATGCCTTGAGCAGATGCGCTGAGAGATCAGAGCGCAAGGGAGCAGTAGGCCGAGGACCCTTAGAGAGCGGATGGGTAGGCAGAGAGGGTACTGCTTCTGAAATTTAGGATTCCTTTAGAGGCTAAGAGAGTTTGAACTTCTTTGGAAGTCAAACTGCTGACACCTTTTTAGGGAAGAAACTTGCGAAGTAGGGATGTCACATAGCATAGAGTAGGGACAGTTTTAACTTGATTATTTTATCTTACTGCAGATGACGCAGAAGGAACCACTTCACACCGAAGCTTTAATTGCGGATCTAGAGACTGATTTTGTATTTTGTATACTTTGAGATTTATCTTGTAAGGATTGTATTGCATTCAAATTAACTTTATATAAAACTTTTAAACTTTATCAGTTGTAAGTGGTTCTTCAGAGTGGCGTCAGTTAATGGGGTTTGTCTAATCTATGCGGGGGTTGTCTTTTCCTCAATGACAGATACTAGCGGTCCAAAATAGATGAATGAGATAATTTATTAAATTGATCATAATCATAAATTGATATCAAAATCTCATTCCCCGCAGTTGGTAGCAGAGGATGGTTATCTTCTTGAGGAAGACGACCTAGGCCAGGTTTAGTTTACCCCAAGGTCCCTAGTCATCGACAACCAGAAGAAGAATTGCAGCCGAAGACGGTGCTGACGGTGCGTCGAGAGAAAAGCAGCAGAGTCGGTCGAGAGTGAGTATAAGGGTCATGCGTTGTAAGATTGCGGTGTTTTGTGTTGTTCCTGTGCTGTAATGTCAAGCGGAGTTGAATGCCTGTAGTGTGATTGAGGGAAGGTTGTGAGCGCGCGCAACCGGATGAAATCTTATGTCCAGAGGACTTAAGTGGTTCGGGTGTATCGAACACCCAGAGTAATTTGTCTACCATTGAAAGGGGGTCATGAGGTACCATTGATTTCCCGACAGACCGATGATAGGGGGAGCGTATGAGTGAGTGTATGAGTAACGGACGCTGGTCGTACGTTTACTGTGTGTAAGTAACCTATCAGTTGAGGCAAGTGTCCGACCGTAAGAGGAAAGACACTGTGCCAGTTGAGGTAGCAATTACAGTTAGACTGTGGCCGTACAGTCAGAGAAAAGTGATCGCTTGGACGGAAGTAGTCATTTTTCAGTGTATGAATGAAACGCATGCAAGACCGCGAGCCGAGCTGAGAAAGGAGGGGAACTGCTGCAGAGGGGACAAGTGACGTCAGCGTAGAGCCACGCTGAGATTGGTCGGTTGGTGTAGAACCGCGCTGGGATAGGCTGATTAGCGAGAGTCGCACAGGGATTGGTGGTTGTCATCGGGACGTAAACGAGGAAGAATTAGTAAGGAATATCGTACGTTATCAAAAATGAAGTGTTTCAAGGGTTTAGGAAAAATCTTTAAGAGAAAAAGGAGAAATTTATATGCAGGAGAAGAAGCTCCACCAGAAGGCACACCAGCTTTTCATATGGCAGAAAATGTAGGCTTACATTCGATATTATGGATCTCCGAGTGGCACAGGCTAACTGAAGGAGAAAAGGAACTAGCGTTTCCAAGATTCGGAACGTTTAAACTAGACGTGTTGAACCAACTGAAAGCGACGATGCTTTCAACGAGACCTCTACCGAGGCCAACACAATTTGAAGCCCTTGGTGCGTGGTTTAGAACAGCACACGAAAGGAGTGTAAAGAGGCGCCAAGAGAGAGTGAGACGATCAGTAAAGGCAGTACAGGATGCCAAATGGGATGAAGAAGCTAAGAAGTGGAGAGTACAAAAGATAGAAGCAGATAAACTGTTCACCATGATAGAGGCCACGGGAGAAAGGAAACCTCTAGAACAGGAAGATGAGGAAAGCGAGTTGGAGGAGGACCTGATAGATAGGCTATTAACAGATAGACCACCTCCATACAGCGGGGAACTTGCGAGTCCCATATTACCGCAAGAGGACGGAGCTAGGTGGGGGGAATATAAATCGATCCCAGTAACAGAGTGGGACGTTAACAGGACTGAGGAAATACCCCAAACTAGTTCTGAACAGAGAGTAGTGGGAAGATTTGTGGTCCAGAAGGTGCCAGAGACGCGATGTGCAAGGTCGTTCCAAATGCCGGACGCTTTGCAGGTTCCGGTTACCATAGGCCCTATTGTGTCAATCTACAACCCAGAAGGGGTCCAGCAGGAGGAACAGGCACGATGGGACAGTGAAAGAGCAGAAGTGGAGAATAGGAATGCCACAATGAATCCCCAAAGGCAAATACTAGCACCGATGAGTCGGAGTACCCCATTAGATTCTGCAACGGGTCCCAGGAGAGAACAGGGAGGTCAAAGAGGGCCAATGGATTTGAGGGGTCCTAAACCGAAGTCTTTTAAGGAGTTAAGAGAATATTTGAAAGATTGGGACACCGCCGAAGAGGCTCGGAATAGAAGTTTAGAAACGGGACCTGAGTGGAGAGAACAGGATAACAGGACCCTCTCTCATTGTGGAGCTGGCGAAAGCAGCCCCGAGTGGGAGAGAGGGAGTCAAGAAAGCAGAAGAGATACTTGTCCTACCATTAGCGGCAACAAGCAAATGTGCGATGACAGGAGTGCAGGGTGTGGCGAAGTGCCTCGCGTCACCTTCAGTGAAGGGGAACGTAGGACACAGGAGTACCGGAATACTTTTAGGTGCACACACCATGCCCCAGGTGAGGACGTGAGACACTGGAATCACGGAAACATGGAGAGTCGTGAAGCGTCTCGACATGCATCCGGCGATAGTGGACGGAGTCAGGAGAACATAGGGAGTCGCGAAACGTCTCGCCATGCATCCGGTGATCAGGAACGAGATCACGGGAACATGGAAGCCCGGCGAGGACCTTTCATTTTATTAAGCGACACCAGACAACAAGCGAGCTACAGTGGGTTAGAACAGAACGGTGGATCCTATCTCATATCTGGAGAACCCGAGCCGAAAGGACGGAATGTAGGGTTGGGGGACGGAGCATTATTCCACCATACCCCACGTGAAGATGGAAAGGCTTGGGATCTAGAAAGGTGGGAACAAAGAGACGGAAGGAAGACTCCTCATAACTCACCTGTGCTCAGGCGTAGGGCGCATAGTGGAGGTGAGAGGGATATGAGAGAACAACCTAGGCTTGATGTACTGAAAGCTGAAATAAAGGCAAAACGACTCGATGTAATGAGTCTGAAGTCAGACTTGGATGAAATAATTGATGGCACAGTGGCACTAGAGAGATTAGACTTGTATACACCAGACGAAATATTGTTCTTATCCAAGGATATTACTCGAAGAGCGAGGTCAGCTCATGAGAACCTATCTAATTTGGCAAACAGGTATATGGTAGACCTGTCACGAACTAAAGCTTTACAGAGTAACCATAGGCTAACTTGCACGGATCAGGATCTGGATGAGCGTAGAACGATCGCGCTGAAGGTACACATAAGGGAATTGATCGTAAGTATCAGAATATGGAAAGATTTGGATAGATGGGAGGAAAGGTGGTCCAAGAAGGGCTCGGTCAGACGGAGTGCACTTGGGAAGTCCCAGGACGCAGATTTAATGCGAATGGAAGCCTTCCCTTTGCGAGAAATCGCGAACGGAAGCTACGTTCACGTACCCTGGAGTAGGGGGGATTTGGCGGCATTTACCAATTCCTTCCCAAAGCTTAGAGATAATCCCGTCGAGTGGTACAAACAGGTAGAAAGATTTGTGAAGATCTCGAAGGTACTGTGGATCGATTTGAACACACTGTTCGATATCGTAGTACCCGGAGATTTGTGGACGGCATGCAAGCTTAGTGTTGAATGGCCTACTTGTGAGCCGCCGAGAGATACTCGGACGAATGGTCCATCAGTTAGAGTCATGGAAAAATACGAGAGAGTAATAACATGGCTAAAAGAGAAAGTGCCGGTGCAAGACATAGACTGGGTAAAGATAGATCGAACTACTCAGGAGCCGAAAGAGACAGTTCATGAGTTCTATGAGCGATTGCTGAAAGCATTCAAGCAGTACAGCGGGTTAGACGTAATGGATCCTAAGGACATAGGACAGTTTGTGTCGAAGTTTGTTCTCGGATTGAGACCAGACATATGCCTAATGATCCAACAGCATCTGATCTGTTGGCAGAACAAACCTTTAGATGAAATTCTGAGGTATGCAAGGTACTGTAGTGACGAGATAGACTCTAAGGCAAAGAAGCTCAAGGAAAAGTTAATGCTAGTGCAAATGCAAGCTGCTGGAAAGGATAAACAGCGGCAACAGGGAACAGGAACGCAGACGAAGAAACAGAATAATCAGAGCAGAGATGAGGAAGAAAGACCGAGACCGAGAATGGATATCGCGACACTGAAAAAGACGACGAGATGCCATCAGTGTAACGAGGTGGGACACTGGCGACGCGAGTGTCCTTACAATGTTGAGCCAGGGGAATTAGAACAGGAGGAGGAAGAGGTTCAGAACAACGCGGTTAAGGGAGCCACAGTCCCGAAGGGCAAGTTTGTCAAAGGGGGGACTCAGACTCCTCGAGCCCCGTTTCCTCAACCACCTCGCATTTCAAACGGAGGGAAAACCTACAGACAGATGCCATTGTTTGTAGGAGGAGAGGAATGCTACTACGTTGATCCACTTACAGGGCAGCGGGCGAATAGGGAGGAAGATTGTACTCTAGGAGCCGCCTTGGAAGTAGATCAGAGAGGACCATACGTAGAGGCTGAAGTCGCAGGATGTCCTACAACCTTTTTGGTGGATACAGGGGCCACTCGATCCACGTTGAGATCAGCGGTAGTCCCAGGTTTGCCAATATCAGGAGAGATGGTTCAGGTGGTAGGAGTCGCGAACAAGAGGATGACGAATCCTCTGACCGAACCAGTGTCAGTAAAGATAGGGAATTACAGTGACGAACATCAGTTTGTGATCTGTGATTCTAGTCCTGTGTGCTTACTAGGGAGAGACTTACTGTGTAAACTGAATTGCACGATACATTGCACGCCAGAAGGAGTAGAAGTGCAGACAAATGACGAGGATGCTGATTTTAAAGTTGTGAACTCACAGGAATGTGTGGAACTATATCCTACCTTAACAGTGGAGGAACTTCCACAGGACTTGAGGGAGAAAGTCTCAACTGAGGTATGGGATTTTACTGGAGAAGAAATAGGATTGATCAAGGGAGTAGAACCGGTAAAGATCTTGGTAAAACCCCATGCTGAGTATCCAAGAACACCACAGTATAAGTTAACGCCAGAGACGATTGCAGGAATAAAGCCTGTGATCGAATCCATGATCAAACAGGGAATACTGAAGGAGATCGTGGGTAGCCCATGTAACTCCCCGATCATGGGTTTGCAGAAGCCTAGTGGAAAATACAGAATAGTGCAGGATCTTCGAAAGATCAATAATATTGTTGTCTCATGTTGTCCAGTGGTACCGAATCCATCAGTGATATTATTTCAGATACCGTTCCAAGCTGAATGGTTTACCGTGATAGATTTGTGCCAGGCTTTCTTTTCGATACCTTTAGACGAAGAGAGTCAGTATCTTTTCGCTTTTAAGCTGGAAGATCGCGTTTTAACATGGTGTCGTATCCCTCAGGGGTATACAGAAAGCCCATCGATCTTTAATCAGCTATTGAAGAAAAATCTTGAGAGTCTAGTACTGCCCAAGAATTCAGTTCTGGTCCAGTACATAGACGACCTCCTGGTTGCGTCAGAAACTGAGGAAGCTTGCAGAGAGGACACCATAACCTTGTTAAATCATTTGGCCGAGAATGGGCACAAGGTGTCTCCAGGTAAATTGCAATATTGTAAGACTGAGGTGCAATACTTGGGTCATAGAATTGAAAAGGGAAAGCGGAAGGTGTCTCCAGACAGAATAGAGGCGATTATGAAAATGAATGCGCCTACAACACAGAGAGAAGTCAGGATGTTTCTAGGCATGGTCGGTTATTGTCGGCAGTGGATAGCAAACTTTTCACTGAAGGCTAAACCGTTATTACAACTGACGCACAAAGGAGTAAGTGATCCGGTACCATGGGACAAAGATTGTTTGATGGCATTTTTGCAGCTGAGGGAGGACTTATGTCGCGCCCCGGCTTTGGGAATGCCAGATTACACTAAAACTTTTTTGCTTTACTGCTGCGAGAGAGAGGGATGCGCTTTAGCGGTTTTAGCTCAGATCCACGGAGATGCGCGCAGGCCAGTGGCGTATTTTTCGGCTACATTAGATCCAGTAGCCGCAGCGTTGCCCGGATGTCTCAAATCCGTAGCTGCAACGGGTGTCAGCATTGAGAGATCGGAAAGCGTGGTGATGGGACACCAGTTAGTGGCGTATGTGCCGCATTCTGTGGAATTGTTAATGACCAGGACGAAGACTCAGCATCTGACGAATAGCAGGCTCACACGCTACGAGCAAGTCATACTGGCTGCCGAGAATGTGACCCTAAAAAGATGCTCCGTCTTGAATCCTGCAACTTTGATGCCACTTCCGAATGAAGTGGATGATGAAAATTGTACAGATCATGACTGCCTTGATGTGACTGAACTATGTACCAAACCAAGACCTGATATCGTAGATGAGCCATTGACAGACCCAGACGAAATTTTCTTCGTTGATGGTTCATGCGTAAGAAACGATGTCGGTCAGCTGAGAGCAGCTTATGCAGTTTGCACGATTACCAGAGTTATAGAAGCCGCTTGCCTGGAAGGAGTACACTCCGCACAGGTAGCTGAAATTGTTGCTTTGACTCGTGCTTGCTTAGCGGGCGACAAACTTCGAGTCACCATATACACCGATAGCCAGTATGGTTTCGGGGTAGTTCACGACTATGGGCAGTTATGGTCTCAAAGAGGTTACATGACCTCCTCGGGTTCTCCCATTAGGAATGGAGAATTCGTGAGACTTTTGTTAGAGGCTTTGCAAAAACCTATGGCCATAGCAGTGGTCAAATGTGTTGCGCATACAAAGAACATTGACTTTGTATCACTAGGAAACCGCTACGCGGATGAGGTAGCACGCTATTGCGCGGAGCAGGGATATTCTCACACTGATGTAAAAGTGGGGGGAGTTCAGGAAAGAACTGAATTGACAATGTTGTTAGATACTGTAGATACATGGGATGAATTAAGAGCCGTACAGGAAAATGCACCAGATGAGGAGAAAAAGAGCTGGGAAACAGCAGGTTGTGTAAAAAGCGAGATGAATTTTTGGCTCTCCGCCGACGGAAGGGCAGTTTTGCCAAATGAACTTGTTAGTCCAATGGCAAGGAAATTGCATGGATCAGCACACATAGGAAGAGATGCTATGGTGAGAGTATTCAGACAAACGTGGTTTAATCCTAAGTTTAGAGTAGCGGCAGAAGCAGTGTGTCAGCGATGTACGATCTGTCAGCAACTAAACGTGGGGAAGAGAACACCAGTTACCCTGAGTCACATAGGAAGGTCTGGGGGGCCTTTCAATCGGATGCAGATTGACTTTATAGAAATGCCTCCATGTAACAGACTTAGGTACGTTTTAGTGATTGTATGCATATTCTCTAGATGGGTTGAAGCTTACCCTACACGTAGGTGCGATACACTTACAGTAGCAAAATTATTGCTTAGGGAGTTAATACCGAGGTTTGGGGTGCCATCCTCTTTGGAATCGGACAGAGGAACTCATTTTAATAGCGAAGTGGTGAAGATGCTATGTTCAGCTTTGAATATCGATCAGAAGTTACACTGCAGCTATCGACCAGAAGCCTCAGGGATTGTAGAACAAATTAACAGTACCATCAAGTCCAGACTGGCTAAAGTTTGTTCATCGACATCCCTGAGTTGGCCAGACGCACTTCCAGTGGTTCTTATGAGCATACGTAGCACACCTGATAGAAGAACAGGCCTCTCTCCACACGAAGTGCTAATGGGGAGAGCTATGAGATTGCCATCGGTTCCGACTGCAGCGCTAGTGAACATCACAGACGATTTGATCTTGGACTACTGCAAGGGACTATCTGATGCCGTTAATTCTGTGTCCCTCCAGGTCCAGGCTGCAGAGGTTCCATCAGCACAAGATTTGTGCCATGACCTGAGTCCGGGAGACTGGGTCCTGGTGAAGAAGCATGTCAGGAAGAACTGCTTAGACGTGCGTTGGCGAGGACCGTTTCAAGTCATACTTGTAACGAACACTGCGGTGAAGTGCGGAGGTCTGCCAAACTGGATACATGCCTCACACACCCGAAGAGTGCCAACACCTCCGGAAGAAACAGCTCCTCTCTCGGATGAAAATCCGACGGGAAGCGGAGAAGCCATAGAGGGGGAAAGCCAAGCTGTGGAGGCGATCGAAGAAACTGAAACTGTGTTGGAACAGGACGACGAAGGTCAGGACACTAGTGGGACCGAAGTCGCCTCAGGAGAAGAAAGTAATTGGGAGTCCGACACAGATATCCGGCAGACTGAGAGTGACCAAGAGACAGGTCCTGGAACAAGGAGCGGAAAGACAAGGAGTGACGAAGCCAGTTGGCCGGAGAGAAGAAAAAGGCCAAGTTCGGAAGGGAAGAAAGAAAGAACTCTTGTCCCGATCGCTGAAGAATCGGATCAGGAGGAAGAAACGACAGACTCAGGAACCGAGAGTCCACGAAGATCGAGAAGGGTACGTGTGCCCTGCAGAAGGTACGCCACCCCAGAGTGGACTTATCTAGCAGATGTCTTGGGGACAGAAATCTGGGAGAGTGAAGAGCGTGAAAGTAATCGATCTCGATCCATTTGTGGCAGTGGAGATATGGATGTTGACGCCTGGACTCGAGACTGAGGGGTTACTGACTTTCACACTTCCCATACCCCCATACTTGAGTCGGATTAAAGATTTAGTGTTAAACAGATTACAATTTCCAACATTTGGTCATCAAATATCGGAGGAAGAAGATAAAGTCATTCGGTTTGAGTTGTTGGAATTTGTTGCAAGAGCTGCAGGTACGAGAATAATTGTTGATACTTAAAGACTTTGTATATAAGTTATAAAGAAGAAGATAACCTAGCGCCGAGTGGAAAGAAGAATAAAATTAGGGATTACATTTAGAGGACGGAGAAGGGCTAGGGTTGTCTGCTGCTAAAAAGAGAAATGACTTTTTGTGAAAAAGAGACTTTGTTGATAAAAAAAGCACTTTAAAGACTGAGAAAGCAAACAAGCAACCAAAGACTGGAAAAGAGAATTTTCGCTAGAGAACGAGGTACGCTGTTTGATAACATGGAGAACGGAAACCCAAACCGAAAAGCTAGATGTATAGTAGGTACACTTATAGCCATAGTGATATTTCTCATAATTACAGTAGTGACAATATCTTACATAATAGGACACGAGAACGATACAGAAATAGCAAATGTAAAAACTGTAACGACTTTGAAACCTGCTCTTGTGGGAAAGAAAGAAGAGAGCAATGTTATACGTGAAAAGGCGTTACTTGCAGATGAGGCTCGTAGATTGCACGTAGACGAGTCACAGGGAAATTTTAGGTCAAACGCATACGCTAAACTGTTATATGAATATATCGATGCCATGGAGGCCAAGGATTGCTACGTATGTATGCAATTGCCGGCTTCTGTAGACGAAGGCATTAGATATCATCATCTCCCATTGACTTATGGGATAACATGTAGTTTACTGCTTAGTATATTTTATGGTAGAGAAGGATTTGAGTACTACTTTTCAAATTATGATTCGGTACTGCCTGAAGTTCCGAATTATAAGCAAATGAATAAGTGGGACTATTACAAAAAGGAGGATAGACTGGCTAAATTCTTTCTTCCTTGGGATACATTAGATACATCATATGCACGTAGAAATAATCTGACTTGCAGAGTGTCAGAGGTAGAGAAAAAGTTTATTGGACAAGTAGATGACCGATACAGAAGGCAGAAGATTCTAAAAATGTCAGGACAATGGAAAACAGATTGGACAGAAGAAGAGAAGGCACATAAAAAGAAAGGTAGCAATGGTCCAATAGCATTGGATAGAACGCAGAAGGGAAAGTTATGTTTAGCTCGAAGCAAGACATATTATGAGAGTGAATTTGTAGGTGAAGTTAGTTGCGAGCACTCTTTTAAGCTGGAGTACTACACGAAAGATTTTATGAAAGGGATGCAAGCTATTCCGAATGTGTATTTTGTATGTGGGAGAAATGCCTATGTAAAACTACCTGACAATTGGTATGGTTCGTGTTACTTGGCAATTGTCTTCCCCAAAATATATCATGCAAAGGATTTAGCGATAATAGAAGGAAAGGCTTCGACGAGAACGAAAAGGGAAGTAGGAGATGCAGAGGTAGTAGGAGATGTATTTGGAGCGATGTTTCCATTGTTAGGTTTGATTCTTAACGATGTTAAGATTAGAAGGTTAGCGACAGTCGTAGATAGATTGTCTGCCAGTACTGCAAGGTCATTAATACTAGTAGAAGGTGAGATGCAGTCGATCAGAGCAATGGTTCTTCAGAACAGACTTGCTCTAGATGTGATATTAGCAAAAGAAGGCGGAGTTTGTAAGGCTTTGAAGGTTCAGGAATGTTGTACTTATATTCCTGATAATTCAAAACCACTTGAGAAGGTCATAAGCAACATAACACAGATTCATCAGGAAATCGAAGATTTGTCAAAAATAAATGTTTGGGAAAAAGAAGGAAATGGAGTGGGAAAGGTTGGAAGTTGGTTTGCTAATCTTGGCAAAAGTATAGTTTGGT
Source organism: Lissotriton vulgaris (assembly GCF_964263255.1). Lineage (NCBI taxonomy): Eukaryota > Metazoa > Chordata > Amphibia > Caudata > Salamandridae > Lissotriton > Lissotriton vulgaris. Next base: position 351,655 of record NW_028245615.1, on the reverse strand, counting down.
ATATCTTAAAGCCTGTATTAATAGTATTAATTTGCATAATTACATTATTAGGATTAGTAAAATTATATAAATGGTATAGGTCGAACCAGTTACAAAGATCGATGAGAGATCAAGAAAGGAGATTAGCTGTGTTACAAGATCAACAGTATAAAGGTCTGAAAGCACTGGAATCGATAAAAAGAGGAAATGATGTAACTAGTTCTGTATAAAGGGATGTATTCAAATTGCTTTTAGTGATGACTCCTAAAAGTCATCAAAGGGGGGAACTGAGAGAGCGCAATTTGAACAGAAAGTATATCATAGCCATATTTAGACGCATATATTATAACCGTAGGAATGAAATGCATATCGTAATGTGAAGTCGACGACTATAGCATAAAGTCAACTAAAGTGATAACATGGTATAGGAAATGTAAATGTATTTACACGTTAACATGCATTAGATTTAGAAGGCTGTATATACAATGCTTACGAAATGTAGAATGTGCACAGTAGAATTCGTGTACGTGTGTAGCGTTAAATGGAGGAACGGCGAAGAAATGTAACGGGGAGAAATGTGCAGGGAACTTATATAACGATGTGACCAGTGAGAATATAAAAGTTATACTCTACGTAGTTTATATTCTATGTAAAATGTATTCAAGTATAACCAAGACTTTGCTAAAGTACGAATATATAAATGTATGCCAAAGGTTACACTATGTAGGAGGTAGTTTGTAGGAATGCTGGAAGAGTTTAGGTCATTTGTGATTATAACCTGACTGACCAAGAGTTCGCAGGAGCATAGTCAAATGTATGTAATTTAGTGGGCTTGTAAAAGTCGTAAATAGCTTGATGTGGACGTGAGAGCCAAGAAGTCTAGCACTTGTTAGATTTAAGATGACAATGCCGGACGGAGCTTATTGCTCGTACGTGAGGAGAGACACTTAGAATTTGAACTATGTTTTGACAAGACCATTCACAGGACCTAGAAGGGTCAAGTTAAGCGACATAGAGTTAAAGTCTTGTCTAAGGTCATTTGACTTTTGCGCTGAAAGTGTCAATGGAGGTATCCAACGAGATGATGAAGATGACATCTAAGGAGAAGGGTCAACTTAACGAACGGCGCAAGGAAGTGGACCAATGGAAGAAGCCAGAAGTTGACATCATCGGGGAAAGTCCGTGGTGGGCGTCAAGGGGCGTTTCACCCACACTGTGATTGTGTATTTTAGGGACAGCACCCCGGGGAGGAGAGCAGAGCAATTAGCATTAGGCTAAGGCGAGAGCGAAGGCAAGGGTAGATGCCTTGAGCAGATGCGCTGAGAGATCAGAGCGCAAGGGAGCAGTAGGCCGAGGACCCTTAGAGAGCGGATGGGTAGGCAGAGAGGGTACTGCTTCTGAAATTTAGGATTCCTTTAGAGGCTAAGAGAGTTTGAACTTCTTTGGAAGTCAAACTGCTGACACCTTTTTAGGGAAGAAACTTGCGAAGTAGGGATGTCACATAGCATAGAGTAGGGACAGTTTTAACTTGATTATTTTATCTTACTGCAGATGACGCAGAAGGAACCACTTCACACCGAAGCTTTAATTGCGGATCTAGAGACTGATTTTGTATTTTGTATACTTTGAGATTTATCTTGTAAGGATTGTATTGCATTCAAATTAACTTTATATAAAACTTTTAAACTTTATCAGTTGTAAGTGGTTCTTCAGAGTGGCGTCAGTTAATGGGGTTTGTCTAATCTATGCGGGGGTTGTCTTTTCCTCAATGACAGATACTAGCGGTCCAAAATAGATGAATGAGATAATTTATTAAATTGATCATAATCATAAATTGATATCAAAATCTCATTCCCCACATTACTGTTTGAAGTGCTGAATAAATACTTTATATATTACTTCTAGTCTAAGCCTGACTGCTTTGTGACAAGCTACCAGAGGGTTGAGTACAGGTTAACTTGGGAACTGCTAGTGTATCACCCTGATAAGAATTGTGGTGGCTACTTGAGTAGGGTTGCACCCCTCAACCAGCCACCCAATTTCCAACAAGAATCATTTCTAAAGTGGTCTTCTCAGCATAGGAAGCCCTGTGAACATGTTCCCCTCGGATCGCCCTTTTCATTCCAGGATTTGTTCAGCACAAGGATTTTAGGCTGCATCTGCTTTAATTTCATAGTTCTGTCAACATCCTGTCCAAAAGATCAAATTCACAAACTAGTTTTACTCTAGTGCACCTACTAATGTCATTCATTCACTTTTGCTAACACTGTTTCCCTTACTCACTCATGTACACTCCCCTTAATCAGTCATATATTCCTCTACTCATTGACTGCTGCAGTAAATCGCTTCTATACACTCACTCCTTTGTGCATTCACTCCCACTTTTCTACACATTCAGCCTTGTATGCTCATTCTTCCTACACTTACTCGCTCATTCATTACACCCAGTGCTTAATTTGTAAAGAGCATACGCACCAGGGCTTTTGTCAGCAGATACACTATACTTATGCTCCCTGCCCCTTGCCAACACTTGCAATATCAAATGGTGTTGGGGGTCTTTCATACAATGGTGCAGTTCAACTCCCATTCCCAGCCTATACCATCTTATAAACTTGCTACACCATCTACAAAGCCATCAAGTCGTGCACCTTTGCCTATCCGGCTGACAAGCTCTCTGCACACCTACAGCCAGGACATTCTGCCACTCTGGCGTTTCCCCAGCAGCCTTGGGTTGGGGGGGGTCACTTCTAGAGTACCATGGGCTTGTATGACCCAACCATGTCCCTACAGACCCAATCTAGTTGCAGCCTCTTGTGGGGCCGATTTGAACATTTTTGCAGGGGCTGATTTTGGTTTCCAGTCTGGTCTTAGACTTCAGCAGACTGGAAATGAAGAAGTGCAAAACAGAAACAAATGAGGCAATAAGCCTTTTCCTTTTATGCACTCGGGATCTGGAACAAAATCCCAGTATTCATCTGGGGTTTCATAATCTTGCTCCAACTTTGGAACTAGCTGAAGACACAGATCTTTAAGGAATACTACATCATGATAAAGTGCCAGTCCACCTTCACTCTCAGAACCCAGCTTCTCCAATCACGGTCTGTATCATTGCCTTTGATCCTAAACAGCGCTCTACTGCCTTTTGGTAAGGTGTGCACTATACAAATAACGCAGATACACCAAAATAACAGGAGTGTCTTACTTTTGTGCGGAACTACAAGAAAAAGGGAAGAAGTGGCTGGCATAGATGCATGGGAAACATGACAACCACATGCTAGCTATCCAGCAAGCAAATCACCCCCAAAACGTCACACTTCCCAAAACAACTAATTCCCCTTCACCCTCTCCTCTTGCAGGTGGCTTTTCTGTCTGTCTGTCTCGCAGGCCACCATCTCCCTTGCCCGCTTGCCTCCAAACCCACTTTACGCTCCCCTACCCCTCTCTCCTTTTAGATGTCACCCTCACACCCTTCCTTCAGGCCACCCTCATTCCCTCCCAACTCCCTCTCCCGCTTACAGGCCATCCTCTCCATTTTTCTCCCACACACCCCTGTCACGCAGGTGACACAGATTGGCTTCCTTGCCTCTCCTCTGTCCTCAGATGGGATGGGGATGACAGGTGAACTTTCAAGCCATTAACCTTTCAGGATCCTTAACACGTAACATGCCTAGAGACACTTCAGCTGACTTTGTGCGCTACATAAAAGTACCTTTTCACGCTGATACGATATAAATTAAAAACAATAACATACCTTATCTCTCACACCTAACAAGTTGCTGCTTCTTGGTGTGCTTTTGAATGAGTAGGTGCTTTGCCTCTTGTCTATGATTTGGATGGATTCAATTACATTGTAACAACCAGGCATCAAATATTCTCCACTCCTTCCCATGTTAGGGCATTTCCTTCTGCCTTCCCCTTTAAAATTGTAGGTCCTCCGCACTGGATTTAATTCAGCTTCCTGGATAAAATCTCGCACATTATACGTGCCAGGAAATGGTGTTTCCTATCAAAACAAACATTAGTTAATTTCAGAAGGTATTCTAACGTGGTACAATATATTTAAGGTTTTATTTTTACCAGTATGATAACATTTGGCCTACATAGAAATCAGTTACTCACTGTCTCTCATAGTGTTATTCTAATAATGCAGTACAATAATTAGTGATTTCTTGCCTGATATCTTATCTCGCTTGCCTTCCCTGGAAATTAACAATTTAATAATGAAATCCTAAACTCATAGTAGAGTATTTTGGTACATTCATTGCCTTGAGTGGCAAACAATGAATTCCTGCCTCCAGTATTTTTGTAATCACAGAAGTGTTAGAGTAACAGACCTCCCACTGAACAAAGGTAATCTGCTTCCAGACAAAGGATGATTTTCAATAGGTTACATTCTGAAAGTAAACAGGGATGAAAGAGTGCTACTGTAACGTTTTAAAGTTGCCCTAAATTAACAGTACCAGTAGGAAGCGTTATGCAAATGAAAGCAAGCATTAACACAGTCAATAATGTTGACTTATGCACAGTGAAAAGCTGTTCTGTGTTGCTTTGCTCAGGGCGAATAGAAAGTTGACGCTGTTTGTTATTCCCTGGGACAGAGGTGGAAGGAATGAGTACCCTGTGGAAAAAATAGGGGAGGAGAAGCAAGCGTTCTGGTGAACAAACACATAAGTCATTGTTTGGGCAGGCTAACGTTTTTTGGATAATGAGAGAAAGAAGTGAAATTGGGGCTCAGGGTGTGGGTAATGTACTGACATAAATATATTTTGCAGCAAATTTACAGTCACCCATAAACATTCCCATGGCCAATAAAAACACCACTTTTTGCCTAACCTAGCAAGGCCTATGGTGGCAGAGCTTCACCCTCAGCTCCTGTTGATACTGCAGCTTGTCAGGGACAATGATACTTCAAGTGTGGCTGTGATTGCCACCTACTGTACCTTTTGCCTTCCCCCTACAATGTGGTGATCTGTTGTCACGTAGTGCTGGTGGGTGGCCTGGACATGTGCACACACCAATGGTAGCAACCACCTATGGTGAGTGTGTTGTATGCTATTTCCTGAAATAGAAGGGTTCAAACAAGACAGTTTGATGTATAGCGGCTAAAGTAGCTCTGGCCAGATCAGGTCAATGAGTCCATTGGTCAACTAGATAAGTCTCTCTGCTCGCAAACAGTTAATTTGCCTCTCCCTGCCTGCTGCTCACTCTCAAACTGTGTCAGAGAAGGCCACTGAAGAAGGGAACTGGGTCTTTTCCAACATGAGCACAGTGGTAGGGTGATCATGAAGCAAATGAAATGTAAACCAAAGGGTGTGCGAGGCATTTGGAACAAACTTCTTATGTCAGCTAATAGTGATACCTCTCCCACACACACACACACGTGCAAGTGAACACTCAGAGGGTCACAGATGAGAGGTTTCTGTCTTGAATGCTGCACATTTGAGTTTCAACAACCCAGCGTCGAACTTGACCACAACCTTATCTTCAAGGATCCTCCCAATCTTCCCTCAGAACATAGCATCTGAGATATTTACAAGTTTACTGGGATACTTGGTTCACAGCAGCAAAAGCAGGGAAGTGTCAGAATGCATCTCACACAATGAGGAATCGGACCAGAGAGGGCATTAAGCTACTGCCCGCTGCACATTCAGTGAAATGACCAGTGCTCAGTTGCCCACACTAAAGGTTCCCCTGGTTGCATGGGATCCATCACACTGCTGATGTTAACTCAGGTCCTTCCTAAACCCTTGAGCCTCTTTATCACTGGGGGGGGGGGGGGGGCTGGGGTCATACAGACCTTTCACCAGTAGCAATAGGATATAAGCTGCCCTCTGTGGTGGGTTGAAGACCATGTTTGTAGGAGGTGGGATTGAATTTGCAAGCACAGCAAAGACCTCAAAGGTAGAGAAATGCTGTGCTAATGCTTGAGCTTGGTCAGAACACATAGTCTGAGATGCTCAACACCGAGGTACAAACCATTTCCCTAGCCAAGTCATGACATAACAAAGGAAATAACTGCTGCCATCTTTTGTGAAGGAAGAAGATGCTATAAAGTTTGACGGTGTATCATGAGGTGAAAAAGTCTGTTTTATCACCAGCTACAATCTGACCTACACGTGGGAGAGGTGAGTCAACAATGGCTCCCGCATTCTTGTTTTTGAAAGGAGGCATGAAGTAGAGTCCAGCATCTAAGTCATAAAGCTGGTCTCTAACTATCTACATTACAGCAAAAGACCAGCATACCCATGTTAGAATTATTAAATGTAATATTGTTGTCCATCACTCTACTATCTCTTAAGAAGTTACTGAATTACTTAGTAATAACATCCATTTTCTTAAGAAGCTGGAGAAAAAGCTGTGTCTTCAAGTTGGCTGAAAAAGACAACGCCAAAGAATCTGATAGGTTAAATTCATACTATTAGGAACATTTCAAAAAGATTAGACAATAGTAATTATTCTCAGGAAGCACTAAAAGCAGTTGATTTAGAAGAGGATTGGAAGAATTGAAGTAGCAGATTATGTGCAGGTAGGGATAAAGTATACCAAGTTTTGGTACTGCTTTTAACCCTGATCTAGTGCAGAAGGCTGAGCGGTCTAACATTATTAACAATATTAAAAGCTGACAGGGGGTCAGGCAGGATCAGTGATCCTGTTGGCCAAGGATGCCAAGGACTTCCCTTTGTTAGCTAATCAAGTTCTGAGATGATAACAGACTCACTACTATCTTCAGGTCTTACTCTAACCTGACTTTTATCACACACCATGAAAGAATGCAACTGAGAAAAAAGGTGGGAACATGGCGGCCGTCAGCAAAGCAGCTGCGGGTCGACAGTCCCTCTGACCGGGCACGGTAAATCCTAGGCTTCCTAGGGGCCCTCCTTCACTCCCTGCTCCTTGCTCCCTCTTCACTTCCCCCTGTGATACCTTTTTCTCTTCTCGCAAGACGGCCGACCAGCCTGACTGCTGATGGCTTCAGATCCATGGGAGGGATCCTGCGCGCTACAAGCCCCACGGTGGGAGGAAGCAGCTCGGGAGTGGCATCGTTGCCACACTGTTCACTTCCAGATCCGGGCTCTCTGGCTCTCAGAGGCAGAGTCAGCACCAGACACTGCAGAGTGGATTTGCAGTGGCAAACCTGGGATTGCAAGTCTGGGGGGAAATGCCTCCAAGGTCGGAAATGGGGCGGCAAGGACTGAGGCCAGAAGCGGATCGATAGAAGGTGGGATTTCGGCCCAGGAAGGAGTTGAAGCTGTAGGTCTGGTGTTTGCCCCCCGTCCCCACCTGGTTACACAACGGAGTATGCACCTCCCGTGGTCAGTGCGGAGGATCTAGGAAGCGCTTCATGAGTGGGGGAGTCAGGAGGAGAAAGAGGCCAGCACCGTATGGAGAGGAGTAAGGGCCGGCAGACAAGATTTGACCCATTGGCAGGGAAAGTGTGCAGGTATACACTCCATACAAGGGCTACACTATTTCTTTCTCTTCCTGAAGCAACTATTCATTCCCCCCCCCTTCAAATAGCATGAGCATTTGTAATAGACCTAAGTCACCCGAGGGTCAAAAAAAGAGGAAAGGAGTGGGAGAGGGAGGAAAGAGTAGAGTTCTCTGTAGGAGCCAAGAGCCCCAGGTGTACAGGCAGAGGTAGAGGGAAAAAGGCCTCTGTACCAAGATTGAAGCTTACACCTTCTTTAAAATCCTATGTCAAAGTTCTCGCTACACCTGCCTCAGCCTCAGCTCTCATTAAGGAAGGCGCTTATAGTTTTGTCTTAAATAGGATGGAGGCAAGTCAGCTTTGAGACACATCGGGAGTAATCCCCCCCCCCCATCCCTCCCTACCTCCCAAGCTCCTCCACATCTGCCTGAGGTAACTATAGAGGATCCCAGTAGCTCCAAGATGATCTTGCACCCCGCAATTCCTACTTCAAATAGATCTATTGTATTGGAGCCACAAGTAGGGGATAACCAGGACGGCCAGCCAGCACCAACACAGTGCGCAGTGAGCCCACATCATACTCCTACGACAAGCCCTGGGTCTCTGGCGGATATTCTTCTAGCCCTCAAGGGGAGATGGTAAACAGGTTTACAGTCTCCGAAAACAATCAAGTGGCGCTTCAGGCCTCCTGCGCAGTACTAGCCCAGAAACTGGAGGAAGTGTCTTTAAGAACTTATACTTTGGTGCAGGGAATTCCGAAGATAATGGAGACACTCGATACAACCTCAGTAGAGATGAATAGATATTAGATATGAGGGGCACCTTGCACAGTTTCACAGGCATCAAGAATAGAGAGGAATCCCAAAACTTAAAAAAAATTGGGCCAATTAGAGGCAGATCTATCCTGGTTAAATCCGGAGATGGTTGAGGCAAAGCTACAGGCGCAGAGGCAGCTGGATGAGGCTCGTCAGGACTACAGGATCAAGTTAGATCAGAAGTGCAAAGCACAATGGTTTGCAAAATCAATGCAGAACTTCGAGTATGGAGAAAAATCAGGCGCAGTCCTGGCATGGAAGGCTGGAGTAGATCGGGCTAGGAATCATATAAATGAACTAACTATAAACGATAATGGAGATACATCTAATAAAGCGAAGAATATGCAAACCTGTTTACCTGCTCTATTCTCTGAGTTATATAAGGAAGAGATCTTCCTGGATCCTGAGGCCCTTAAAACATAGCTAAGGGAAAAATTCTTATCTACCATAACATCACATAGCCGTGAACTGCTGGACACCCCAATAACTGAGGACGAGATTTGTTTGAGTCTCAGAAAAAGCAAGAGTAATAAAGCAGCAGGCCCAGATTTGCTTCCAAATGAGGTGTATAACTCCTAATTGAGGAATTAGTCCCGATAATGGAAACTCTGTTTAATTCGGTCTATCAACTGGGGGTCCTGTAAAGAGGCAACAATTGTGCTTTTCCTGAAACCCACTAAAAGATCCCTTGAGAGCAGATTCTTACAGACCGATCTCCCTGCTGAATGCATATTATAAGATCTTCATGAGCATTTTGGCCGGGAGACAGGCCAAGATCGTGCCACAACTGATCCATTTAGATCAGAAAGTCTTTATCCCCAAGAGATATATTCAAGAACAGACAACTCATAGACACAATAGATCTTGCATCTGTTCGAGTCGAGCCCTTGGTCGTGGTGGCTTTTCACATGACCAAGGCGTTCAATAGAGTGTGTTGGGAAGTGTTGAGAATAATGGATTTTGGGTCTATCTCCTTACACACTTTAGAAAAATACAATGAGGATGCCTCTGCCAGGATATTGCTAAATGGAACCTTAACATCTAGTTTTAATATATTGAGAGGAACAAGACAGGGCTGCCCCCTTTCTCCCTTATTATTTGACCTATATATAGAGCCATTAGCCCAGGAGATAAGATCAGATACCTCAATAACTCCATTTAAATCACACCATTGTAGCAGCAAGGTCACCTTATATGCGGACGACTTCCTGTTATATACTGCTGACCCAGCCGTGGCAATACCAAGGGTTGAAAATCTGTTAGAGGAGTTTGGATCTCTATCAGGGTATCTAGTTAATACATCCAAAATCGAGGCGATGTGATGGAACATACAGGACTGGGAGGGGGAGTTAGTCAGGATTTTAAGTATCTGGGCATCATAATTGTTAAAGAAATAGATAAGATCCCACAGACGAATCTAAATAGGGTTGCAAAAAAACTAGATTGATTGTTGGTAAGATGGACAAACCTCCCTCTAACCATCTACGTAAGGGTCAACCTAATCAAAATGGTTATACTCCCCAAATTAACCTATTTTTTTAATGCAATCCCCCTGGGTTTTCCCAGGCTAGGTATCAGTAAAATCCAGGGGAATATTGTACATTTTAGATGGGTTTATAAGGGTGTAAGGCTGGCATGGAAAAAACTTAGGTGGAGGCTTATTAAAGGAGGCCTGGCCCTCCCAGATATTAATTGGTATTGTGCAGCCTTCCAATTTAAAAACATCCGGATGCTGCTTGCGAAGACCGATGATTCAACCTGGGGGAGGTTTTTGGGCGAAATGGTGAGGCAGGAAGGTGGAGATGGTTATTTGTACAAATTCAGTGCCCCTAGGTACTTCAAAAAAGTATGCCTAAAAATATTGACGCCTGCCCTCTATTTATGGTATAGGGTTAGAAGTAGGTGGGGTCACTATTCTTATTCAGACTTTGCCCCAATCTGGGAATCTCCGGGGACTCCGTTATGCTTGAAAGATAGCTTGCGCATTCCAATCAGGAGGGCAAAATGATCAGACTTGATATCATCGGGGTTGTTCACCCTTGGGAGGCCCTAAGAACAAAGATTGGGAATGATTTTTCCAGGTTTAAATATATTCAACTAACCTCACGGTTCACGTCCGAAAATAAAGAAACCTGTTGTGACTGGGAAATGGAGCTTTCTCGTCAAGATATTAATCTTAAGAATAAGGAAATCTCTAAGTGGTATGAGAAGCTCTTGGAGGCAGATGAGAAGGAGTGCTTACCGCAACTTTCAGTTTGGAATGGGGCTCCTCTGGAGTGTGACATATACAAATTTGTAACACCGGCTAACCTGAAAAGGAATCACTTCTTTACCATAAATCACCTTTATTGGACACTGGCTAAGATAGCAAAGTTTGCCCCTACTGCTCCCCCCAAGTGTCAATGGTGTAACTCTATAAGAGCCACTGACCTACATATAACATAACATAACATAACATGTGTATTTGTAAAGCGCACGTCCACCCTTGGGTATCTTGGCGCTGAATAACAGATGTTTATTGTTACCCAACTCAATGGTACTCATTTTATCGACCTCAGTTGGATGAAAGGCTGAGTGAACCCCCGGGATTTGAACCTGTGACCATGAGGTCGAACACAGGCCCCTGCAATGGACGCATTAGTCCACTGAGCCACCAGACCCGGTTATCTTCTTTGAATGTCGGAAGTTAAGAGACTATTGGGGTAGACTCGAGAATGCTTTTATGGGGATTTTTGGAAGAGAAATTACACTGAACATGGCGCATGTTTTATTTGGAGACAATGGCACAATCAGTAAGAGGCTGAAGAATCCACATAGAGGGCAGTTGCTTTATCTGATCCTGATAGCTCGGAGAGAAATCTGCATAAAATGGAGGGATCCCTTGCCCCCGAAGGTGGAAGATTGGGTAAAGGCAGCCATTCAAATTGCCCGTTTAGATCAGGCAGTGGGGAAGGAGAACAACCTTAATATTTGGCTAGACTTACAGACATGGAGTAGAGCTTTGGGGCTCAAATATCCTCTCTTGGTGCAATCATTACACCAGGACACCAACAAAGGTGCGGGTCTGGCAAGGTTTACAGACTGAAGCAAATGCAGAGGCTGCAGGGTGCACAGGTCAAAAGGGTGGCAATACAAAGTATTGCACATGCTTTTTGGTGATATGAGGATAAAAAAAAGAGAAAAAGGTGCTCTTTTTTAACAGTTTGGTACTATAGAGATGAATTTCAGCAAGAAATTAATGTTTACCTGGATGTTAAAAACAGAAGTATTGTACTTCCCATATGAAAAGACTCTTAACTTGTGATGTAGCGGAAATCCCTTTTTATTTGTAGGGGTGCATTATTATCACACGTGTAGAGCACATCGGCATATAATCCTTTGCTGTAGTAACGGGGCATGTTAGAATTTGAAATGTATTAACCCGAAACATGATGTATTCTGGGCCATTGAAGGGTAACATGGAGATTCATAGTAGAAAGTGAGTCTAACTAGCAGAAAGCATTAACGTGAAGAACTTGTGTTGCGAAGCGGACAATTGTTCAAGTACTAAATGTGTTTATTAATTGTGTCGTTTTACGTGTAGGTAGATGTATTCACCATAAGTGTCTTAATTTCCATGCAATTTTGTAAAGCTCATATTATGTTTTCTTATGTTAGCAGAAATGCAGTTCCCAGGAAACTCTCATTTTAGAATTAATAAGCTGAATATTTAATAATTAATAAGTTAATGTGTGCTGTGGAATTTAATCTTTCTCACGTTTTGTGTTGCAGGTGAAAGAGGCACTCTTGTTAGCTAGAATAATGTCTTTGTTTTAGTAGTCAGGCAAGGAGAGGAGAAGTTACAATTGTGTGGCTTGAGTCGATAAAGGAAAGTCGCTGTGCTTCATACAGGAGAAGGCCTGGAAACGAAGGACAAAATGAAGCAAGGAAAGAACACCATTGTCTTGTGGAAAAATGCCTTCAGGATTGTACCTGAAGCGGATGGCGTGCATCGCAATGAATCTTGGGAATGTCACCTATGAATAATGTGCTGTTGGGATTAGGGAGAGGCACAACTGCTTCCTTTGCTTTTGGAGAGAGAGCAACTTGGAGCTAGCTCTGTCTCAGTAGCTTTATGCTACATGACCCATTGATGGTGGTGAGACTTCTTAGGAAGACTCCACATTGTGACACAATGTATCCTTCTTCCTGGCACTGTTTAAGTAGGAAAGTCACTTTAGAGTTAGTGTAGAGATAGATTTAATGTTTTTCACTCACCAACCTCCAATGCAAGGGAACTTGGACTCATGCTATCTGATTTTCTGCAACCTATCTACTTCTTAAACTAAATGTTTTATTCATGCTGCATCGTCTGAAATGGATACGCAGATTTGGCTTTATGATGATTCTGATGTATTTGTATACCCTCGTATTGAGGTGCCTTTATGTTCAGTTGTTTTTGGCTTTGTATTAAATTAAACTAACTATAAGTAGTTGTCTGTAGTTACTATGTGTCTAAGTGGATTATAGATTAATTGATTGGCTCCCTAAGGACTTTTCTCTCCCCCACGCTTTCATACTGCGAAAAAGAACCATCAAATTGCATTTCTAAAATAGGTCCAGAACTTATGGGCCCGGCCCTTTCACTTGTATATCTTTGACAATTAACTTTTATATCTTTAACATTAGTTTGGGTGTTTTGTTTATGGACATGTTAAAGAATGCTAGTCAATCATGCTGTGCACCCCATCTAAGACCCACAGGAGCATCTTACTTTGAGTGTTTACTGATACATGGCCTCTAAATTTAACGTCCATTAAATGGGCATCAAAGCCTCTTTGACCAAAGGTAGTGGACTTCATCATTGGTTTAGCTGCTGTATAGGAAGACATCCCTTGGTAGTGAAGTCTGAGATGCCATCCACAACATGCCAGTCTGTCAAGAAGATTCTATGAGTTACTCTGAAGCCCACAACCTACTTACAGTTGATGCCTGTGAATGTGTTTCTTGGCTCAGGGCTGTCCCTTGGTTCCTGACGATGTTGCAAAATGCCCAACTTATTGGGCTGTGCAATCAGACTTTATTAAGGCCCCTACTACAAATGTAATATCAAAAGTGTATTTTCTTAAACCCTGATGCCCTTGTGTGTCAACATGTTTCTGCCTTAAGCAGCTTACAAAGAGGTAAATGCATTTTTCAGGACAAAAGTAGGTGGAGGAAGCTAACTTCCCTGCTGATGCTGATGTCAGCTAAGATGAGACTATAATACCAGAATGATAGAACCTTATTTCTTCATTTCTGGTGTTGCAGACTGTGTTCTTAGCTATATGATGCTTCCTTTGTTACTTTGATTTCACAGCTGGGATTTTCTATAAGTGTAGCTCCTGCTTCTCAGCAGGGCTGCTGTATTAACTGAGAGGGCTCTTTGACTGCTCTTTAATCATTCATATGATTTGTGTTTACTGAAACTGTTCCGTGCTGTATATTATTATTGTGAATGTAATTAAATAAATGAACAGCATCATTAATGGATTTTCTTTGGTCCATTAAGATTAAGAGGTTTTACAGCTTCATTCCTGAAGATTCTGTTTTATATCACCATTTATATCCTTGGCACTGTTTTGCAATTTTTTAATGGATACTAAATAAACTGAAAAAATTGAAATACCTAAATAGAAGCAAACATTTTAAAAGTAACTGGATTGAACAACAGCCCAACAAAAATTTAACTCTACAAACAAGCTAAGTCCCATTTGAGGGCCTCTCTAAGTCTAGGTTGCAGGGCATACTCTCTGTTGAAGGCGATTCACTGGACGTGAATCCCCATTTCGGGGGGCTTATGTTGTCTTGCCCCACCATTGCGTCCCTTTTTTGACACAATGGCGGAGGCGCATCTGCTTCATATTTACATGGATGCAGATGCTTCACTTTTGTACAGGTTGTGTCAGTTTTCACCTGCGTGAAAATCACTTGCACTGCCTGGGGTTTTAATTTATGCAGGGTAGGCGCTGATTCGGAAACGTCTACCTTGAAACTGACGCAGTGGTATTTATTACTTTGTTTTCACGTAGCCTGTCGCTGCGCTGACAATGCAGCGCAATCCTTACACCTTCCAAACCTAAGCGAAGGAATGATGCATTGGCTGTTGCAGTAGAAGTTGACCAGCGGAAGGGAGTTCCTACTATGGAAATGACGTCCCGCAACAGGTAAGTGCATACATAAGGTAGGTGAGACAGCAAATGTCACATTTTGCAACATTACTGTCTTATGTCAAGCATACAAGTGAGCATAGTGGTACGCATAACTATACTCTGCCTACATGTATGCATGACATACAAAATAAATGTAATTGAGCACAAAGTGAGTTTTCCACGTTTCGATGCTCTATTATATTGGTCCCCATACAGTAGACAATGTGTCACTTAAAACCGACGCATCATCTCTGTATTTTGATGCATTGCTGAAGTTGCATCGGTTTACACGCCAACTCCAGCCATGCGCTAAAAAATATGGCGCATCCATGGTGGCGCAAGGGTTTCTCTTGCAGGTGCAAGAAAACTGATGCATAGCTGCGTTAACGAGACGATGTGTCCGTTTCTTGTAATTGAGGCCCCTGGAGCTTTGTTGGCATTTGCTCCAAAAGTCAGATTGCATGATCACCACAGCAGTGCAGTTATCAAGAACATGCCAACTTTCAATGCCTCTTTGTGTTGTATTAACAGAGCAAAGCATGATGGAGAATGCCTTCTGTATTATAATGATGATTATAAAAAGCATGTTTAGTTGCTTTCAGAAAGTATAGGCAAGGACTCTTGCGCCTTCCTATGTCCACCAACAACAACTTCCACTGGTGAAGACAGATGTTGGATAAGTAGCCTAACTTCCAGTGATTAAACTGTATATTCAACCATGTAAATGGATGACAGAGGATTGCAAGGCATCTACTGGTAAAGCACAGCAGCATACAGATAGTCTGGAACCTCACTTCCAGGCCTGCATAACACACTGGTTTGGCCTACCCTTTGTGCTAGCTGTTGAATCAGGGTTGGATCTTTTTAGGTAGGATCCTTCCCATTAGGGTTTGAACATTGCACTTCGAAGTTTTACATGGTGTTCAAATTGACCTGTCAGGTGTTTGAGACCTCATCCCAACTACTAGACCTTAATTCTGCTCCAGAACCATTCATGTATTGCACTCTGGGTAGTTATATTTTGGAAAAGCACATATAAACCATGGATTTTCAATGTGCCCAATTAGAAAACCTGAGGAACATTGTTTGAATGTTGGACATTTGTTATCATTTTGATGCTTTATTCAGAAACATTCTACCATTATGGTACTCATAGTATAAGGGTGAGCAGAAGTACCAATAACTTGAAACCTTAAAAGTATTCTCCAAAACGCATCCAGCAGCAAGAGGCTATAGGCCACTTGATTTATTGAAAATGGCAATGAGCCATTGTGTCTAACTTACATATGATCAATCAGTTGTGTATGATGGTCTTATGCTTCACTACAGAAGTTGAAGAGGTGAAACATACACTGAGTTGAGCACCTCAGTTTCTGATTAAAGAAGAAAAAGGTAATTTGTGATGTTAAGAGACCAGTTGTTCTTGATACCACACATGATTTCCCTACCATAATGAAGTCCGAGTCCTGTCTTCCTTATCATGCACTTAAAATTCAAATCTGGTTTTCCCCCAAACCATCATTGGGGAGCCATGGGGCAGGAAAGGCTCCAAACCCGCTGCCTTCCCCCATAGTCCTAGGACGGTAGCTTCAATCAACCCTACACTCCAAACCCTGCGGTAATTACACCTATGGGTGACCCCCTAGAAAAAGAGAATCCTTCCTATTTTTTTTAATTTTATTAATGAAATTTGCAAACATTGCTACGATTATAATCATATTACTGACAGTGAACACTAGAATGTGTCAAAGTAAGAAAATGATCCCAGTCATCTCCAGAACATCAATCATTATATAAACCAGTCGCTGGAAGCGAACATCTCTTGTTTAAATGGTGAGTGCTAGATGAAAGACTGAAGCAGCCCATAGAAACAGCAAGGTCCTCCCATCCCTTGCTTCATCTTCCCATGGAACTGCTTTTATGGAGCATACAATGCCTCCTGCAAAACACACAAGATGATGGACGGAATGTTGCACATTGGTAAAACATTCACCTCCAGTCACAGATCTGGGTTTAATCCATCGGTATTTTGCTCACCACACCACCCCAGTTCAGACGGTACACAGACAAAATATCGAGTTTTAAATATCGATATACAATAATATCGAAGTTTAAATATCGATGGGACAAAATATCGAAGGTAAGTAATATCGACAGTCTTAATATCGATATTAGTATGATATCAGTAATATCGAAGTTTTAAATATCGATGTCAATAATATCGTAATAAATAACTTCGATGTTACTAATATCAATTTTTAAATAAATTTAGTGTATATTATATTGTATTTATTATGTTTTATTATTTATTTTTAATGTAATTTAATTAAATATTGTCTTTTACTACTGTAGCGGGTTGTGGGTTTATAGGGGAATAGGGTGGGAAGTAATTTAATTATGTTAAATTAATTATTAATTAGTAGGAATTATTAATTAATTAATTGAGAATTAATTTTTAATTAATTTTAATTCATTGATTAATTGATAAATATGTTCTGTAGCGGGTTATGGGTTTATAGGGGAATAGGGTGGGAAGTACTTTAATAATAATTAATTAATTATTATTAGCTTGTACATATTTTAATTAATAATTAATTGGTAATTAATTTATATTAATTAGTTAATTAATTAATATAATTTTGTACATATTTTTATTTATTAATTAGTTGGTAATTAATTAATATTAATTAGTTAATTACATTAATTATAGTAATTTATTTAATATATAAAATTGTGTTATTCTTAATTAATTAATTAGGAAAAATAATATTAATTATTAAATTGAATTAATTACAGCTAATGTGCTAATATATTTACTTTAATGTTATTGTTAATTAATAATTAATTGGTAATTAAATAATATTAATTAATTTTGGGTAAAGGAGTATTTTTAGGGTTCAGGTTCAGTTTTCAGTTTTTGGGTAAAGGGGTATTTTTAGGGTTCAGGGTCAGTTTTCAGTTCTTGGGTAAAGGGGTATTTTTAGGGTTCTGGGTCAGTTTTGAGTTTTTGGGTAAAGGGGTATTTTTAGGGTTCAGTGTCAGTTTTCAGTTTTTGGGTAAAGGGGTATGTTTAGGGTTCAGGGTCAGTTTTCAGTTCTTGGGTAAAGGGGTATTTTTAGGGTTCAGGGTCAGTTTTCAGTTTTTGGGTAAAGGGGTATTTTTAGGGTTCAGGGTCAGTTTTCAGTTTTTGGGTAAAGGGGTATTTTTAGGGATAAGGGTCAGTTTTCAGTTCTTGGGTAAAGGGGTATTTTTAGGGTTCAGGGTCAGTTTTCAGTTTTTGGGTAAAGGGGTATTTTTAGGGTTCAGGGTCAGTTTTCAGTTTTTGGGTAAAGGGGTATTTTTAGGGTTCTGGGTCAGTTTTGGGTTTTTGGGGTACAGGGATATTTTTAGGGTTCAGGGTCAGTTTTGGGTTTTTGGGGTACAGGCGTACAGGGTAAAAACAAAAAAAATTACATTAAATCAATTAAATAACATTAAAAAAAATAAAATTACATTAAATTATTAAGTGTTTTATTTATTTTAAATGTATATGTATTAGTTTTAATTTTGTTTTAATATTTTTATTTAATATTTGTAAAATTATATGTATTTTAAAATTATTTTTACATTATTATTAATACATTTAAAAAAACGATATTTTTAATTCCGATATTCTTTTACTACGATATTATTTTTTCGATATTTTTGTACTTACCTTTATGAAGATATGATTCCGATATTTTTGATGTCGATATTTTTGTTCCGATATTTTTGTAGTTCGATATTCTGTCTGTCGATATTATGTCAGATATTCGTTCAGGCATGGCCGTATGCAAATCAGTCTTGACCCTGTGCCTCATGGGAACAGTCCAGCCCGAACTGCCAAGCAATATCTTCCCTGGAACGGAATCAACCATCCTAGAACCGGTTTGTGGCTATCAGTCGTTATCAGCCAGGATAGCTTGACTCCAGTGGCACAGTGAGCACGGGACCCACGTCTGGGCATACCCTTCCCACATAGGGCAAACAGCAAAACACACAAGATGATTGACGGAATGTTGCACATTGGCAAAACATTCCCCCCCCAGTCACAGATCTGGGTTTAATCCATCGTTATTTTGCACACCACGCCACCACAGTTCAGACAAGGCCATATGCAAATCAGTCACAGATCTATGTTGGAAGGGTATGCCCAGGCGTGGGTCCCGTGCTCACTACGCCACTGGAGACAAGATATCCTGGCTGATGATAGCTGATAGCCAGAAAGCGGCGGTCCTAGGATGCTTGATTCCAGTCCAGGGAAGACACTGCTTGGCAGTTCGGGCTGGACTGTTCCCATGAGGCACAGGGTCAAGACTGATTTGCATATGGCCTATGTATGCACAATATCAGCTAAATTATTTGTTGCCAGAGTACAAAATATTCTTGCACCAAATGTGGCAAAAAATACTGTCATCACTTTTGGTAGATGGATCGGGTATTGGAACCCACTCATGAGATAGCACTACCCCATTCTTTTCTACCAAAGTAGATTGCGATCCACCTATTGTGAATAGGGTTTTACGCTCATAGAAGAAGCAAAGAGGGAGACCATGGTTTGTGGAGATCTGCAGTCATATATTAGCGTTTGTTTCCTTTGAGAGAGGGCTGTGATGCTTAAATGTTGAAACATCTAGGGCCCACTAAGCACAGTGCTTGAGGTCAATGCAATTGCTTCGATAATATATTTTGATTGCAGCTTGCTACCCAGTGTTTGTATAAATCTACGATGGATCGCACACCTCTAGCCTCTCCTCCGGATCGCCCCTAAGCACTCTGGTATATGAAGTGCATGTAGTTTGAAGAGTTGAAACAAATGTTCATGAGTGGTTCACCAAAGTTGGTGCAAGTAAGTACTTGTGGTTCCCAGGATCTCTAGTTTCCCTCATCAGTAGAGACAGGATTTGGGATGGATGAGAAGGCTGCCAAGTAACCGTCACAGGCCTCGATGCCTCTCCGGCGCGCAGGTGTGTCTCCAAAAGCTCGTCAGGTGGAAGGCTCATGGGAGCCCTTTAACAGAAATCTACGATGGATCGCACACAGCTAGCCTCTCCTCCGGATCGCCCCTAAGCACTCTAGTATAGGAAATGCATGTAGTTTGAAGAGTTGAAACAAAAGTTCATGAGTGGTTCACCAAAGTTGGTTCACCTCTCGCTGGCTAAAAAACAATTCCCTCCAGTTCATTTCAGGGAAAACGGAGGTACTCTTTAGCACTGGCACTAAGATTCCTCGGCCTTTTCCAGACAACTTCTGGCCACCCGAAATTGGGACCACAGTTCGTCCAGTAGCCACAATTCGCAACCTTGGGGTTGTGCTGAATCAGGGACTCAGTATGGAGACGCACATTCAAAAAACTACTGCTTGTTGCTTCACCATCCTCCGCTCCCTAAGGAAGGTACTGCCTCTCCTCCCCATTCAGGCACGTGCCCAAGTGGTACGATGTACCATCATTAGTCGATTAGACTATTGTAACGCCCTGTTGCTGAATTACCCTGGGTTCCTGCTTGATAGACTCTAAAAAGTCCAATCAGCAGCTGCAAAACTGGCGTTGGGGCTTCCTAGAAGAGCAAATGGAGCCTCCTCAATTAGTAAACTCCACTGGCTACCGGTGAGGCAGAGGGTACAATTCAAAGCCCTATGTATAGTGTTTAGGGCGTTACATGCAATAGGCCCTGCCTCCCTCCAATCAAAATTTGCTTGGTACACCCCAGCTAGGCAGCTTCATTCTTCTGAAGCTAAGCTGGCTGTGCTTCCCAGATTTAAAAAGATCAGATCCGGAGGCAGATCTTTCAACGTGGCAGCTGCCAAGCTTTGGAACACGCTTCCAGCGGAAATTAGACACATTTCTGAACTTCTGCCTTTCAGGAAAAGGATTAAAATCTGGCTCTTTCCCACATCAACTGTCCGTTAACCTTTTGTTCCCGTTGCTTTTTGACTTCCCTACTCCATCAGACTCAGTCAGCGCCAGGATGCCTGCCATGGTGACAGTGCGCTTAATAAATGCGTAAAATAAAATAAATAAATAAGTAAGTACTTGTGGTTCCCAGGATCTCTAGACCCGGGGCATGGCCTGGGTTTCGGGATAGTTTCCCTCATCAGTAGAGACAGGATTTGGAATGGATGAGAAGGCTGCCAAGTAACCGTCACAGGCCTCGATGCCTCACCGGCACGCAGGTGTGTCTCCAAAAGCTCGTCAGCTTGAAGGCTCATGGGAGCCCTTTAACAGAAATCTACGATGGATCGCACACCGCTAGCCTCTCCTCCGGATCACCCCTAAGCACTCTGGTATATGAAGTGCATGTAGTTTGAAGAGTTGAAACAAAAGTTCATGAGTGGTTCACCAAAGTTGGTGCAAGTAAGTACTTGTGGTTCCCAGGATCTCTAGACCCGGGCATGGCCCGGGTTTCGGGATAGTTTCCTTCACCAGTAGAGACAGGATTTGGGGTGGATGAGAAGGCCGCCCAGTAACCGTCACAGGCCTCGATGCCTCTCCGGCGCGCAGGTGCGTCTCCAAAAGCTCATCAGCTTGAAGGCTCATGGGAGCCCTTTAACAGAAATCTACAATGGATCGCACACCGCTAGCCTCTCCTCCGGATCGCCCCTAAACACTCTGGTATATGAAGTGCATGTAGTTTGAAGAGTTGAAACAAAATTTCATGAGTGGTTCACCAAAGTTGGTGCAAGTAAGTACTTGTGGTTCCCAGGATCTCTAGACCTGGGGCATGGCCCGGGTTTCGGGATAGTTTCCCTCATCAGTAGAGACAGGATTTGGGGTGGATGAGAAGACCGCCAAGTAACCGTCACAGGCCTCGATGCCTCTGCAGCGCGCAGGTGCGTCTCCAAAAGCACGTCAGCTTGAAGGCTCATGGGAGCCCTTTAACAGAAATCTACGATGGATCGTACACCACTAGCCTCTCCTCCGGATCGCCCCTAAGCACTCTGGAATATGCGATGGATAGCTGGTCCTCACGTAACATACAAAACAACAATGGACAAGAATGTCAAAGTATTTCTTAGGTATATTGACGATATTTTTGTGGTTTGGGATGGTCCAATCAATGAAGCCCATGACTTTGTCCACAGTATTAATAACAATGATATTAATTTGAGCTTCACAGCAACAATTGATAGCCACAAGATACATTTTTTAGATGTGGAGATTTATGTTAAAAACAACAAGTTGGAAACAAGACTTTTCAGAAAGATAACAGCAGGAAACTCAGTACTTCATTCGACGAGTTTCCATCCAAGACACTTGATTAATAGTATCCCCTACGGAGAAATGCTGAGAATAAAACGCATTTGTAGCAATCCACTCGATCTACAAAAGGCTCAAATGGAGAGCAAAAATAAATTTATAGCTAGGGGCTACAATAAAAAAACAATAGAGGCAGCTATAGTCAAAACCACGAAGTTAAAACCTGTGGCAGATAATCCAGAAAAAGTAAAGAAAGCACAGCAATTGCGGTTAATTACCACATACAATTCGAAACATAAAACCATCAGAAATATAGTGCAACGCAATTGCCCGATAGTGCTTGACAACCCAATTATAGGAGGATTCTTGCCTAAAACACTGGGGGAAACTTACAGGAAGGCAGCGTCCATGAGCAGTACCCTAGTCACAAGCAGTCCAGAAGTACAGGAAACCCAGAATTGGCTCACACAAAGAAAAGGATTTGTAAAATGCAAAAATTGTAGGGCTTGCCAATATGGCATTAACATGAAAACCTACAAGACACCCTTTAGTGACAGGGAGATAAAAATATGTCGAGCGTTGAATTGCAAAACTGACTATGCTGTCTACATTTTAGAATGTACATGTAACCTTAAATATGTAGGCAGCACAAAACTCCCTGCAAATAAACGCATACTGCAACATCTCAGAGCCATAACTAATAAAGATCCTACCTATCCAGTCGCCAGACATTTTCAGGAAAAACATAATAGCGACTTGAAATTTTTATCTTATTATCTTATAGATTCAGTTCCTATAAACAGAAGAGGAGGAGATAGGGGAAGGCACCGTGCGTAAACTAGAGACGAGATACATAATTGATCTCGATAGCAAGATGCCGGGGGGTCTTAACACCACATAAGACCTACACACTTGCATTTAAATCAATTCTCCTCCTTCTACCATCTCAAATCCTCTCTAAACCTCTCAGTAAAAAATCAACTTCACAGAAATTATTAAGCAATTAGACATATAGAACATCATATATCTTAAATAGACTTGAAGAAATGTCAAATATACCTTTAGCCAAAGAGGTTTAAATACTGCCTTCTGAACTAAAAACCGATACAATCTGGGTTTTTTAATAACATTTAATTTGCACTTGCACTTTTTTGCACATAGGGTGGCAATAGAACAATATTATTGCGATTCTTGCACAATATTTAGGTCACTTAATAGATTCAACCCTGAATACAGGAAAAATCAAGGCTTTTTAAGCACCAATTTTGCACTAGGTATAAGGGACCAAAACAGCGCCCATATATTGGCTTAGACAAGAGTGATATCACATCATGATAAACATACAGCCTCGCCAATTATGTTATTGCATTTAAGCAATTATACTAAGGTACAAAAGAAAAACAATGATAAGTCTAAATCATATTGTTTTTATACAGAAAATTGTCAAGTCTGTGTTTTGTTACTACAGTAGGTTGCCTTTTTAAATTGAAATGGTTTTTAAAAGTTTGAAAATATATTTATTGCCTTAAATTATGTATTTATATATTTATATATGTATGTATTTATCGAGGCCTGCATATACATATTCATAGAGTATTCTATTTATTAACATAGAAACAAACATTTAAAAGGCAAAAATCTAATTATTTATTATTTTTTGGTATTATGTTTTCACTGTCTAGTAACTCTTTGGAAGTAACGCTTGTTTTTGAACTGTCACTTTAAAAAACACTTAAAATATATACAAAATGGTGGTTGAGGCCAGAGAGCGGTGTCATGTGATCAAGGTCCAGGAGGGACCGAAACGCGTCATGGCCGACTAAGGGGGTAATTATGATGGCGGACGGACCTGCGTCCGTCCGCCAACCCAGAGGTGGAGGGACCGTCCGCAGGGGCAGCAGCGGTCCCTCTGTGCGAATTCGGATGTGACCGCCACCCAGGTGGTCACATCCTGTATTTTTAACATTGCGGCAGGTGCTGCTTGAAGCTGCACCCGCTGCAATGCTAAAAATACATGCAGTGCATTTGCATGCACAAAGTGGCAGGCACCGCACGGTGCCTGCCGCTATGTGCAAGCAAATGCAGGGGGGTACCATAGGTACCCCCCATGTTCACCCCCCACTCCCTGACACCCTGGTGGCCCGCAAGGGGCCCCCAAACTGAAAAGACCACATGCTTTTCAACGGCGGAAAAGCCGCCGTGGAAAAGCATGTTTCCCCATGCATCCTAATATGGCTGGCAGTGTCTGATAGACACCGCCACCATATTAGAGCTTTTCTGCCACGGGACCACGACGGAAAAGCTGCGGACGGTCTTCCCGACACTACTGCCAGCCTAATCTGGCGTGGGGTCTTATCTATCACCGTGGCGGTGAATCCACATCCTTCGGGCCGGGGGTGGCTTCCGCCGGCCCGGAGGATGCGGATTCACCGCAAACCTAATCGTCCCTAAGTTTGGAATAAAACAACAACTTTGCACAGAAACGTGGTCCGTTCCTGCTTTTAAAATCCAGGAAAAGATATTCAAAGGAGCAGTTGCAATATATATATATATATATATATATATATATATATATATATATATATATATATATATATATATATATATATCTTACCTACTGGCGGACGCCAGTAGGTAGTTATAGTTAGGATTGTTTTCTATAGGAAATCCGCAACATTCTATTGGGAATAACTTTGGCGCCGGTTGAGGAATCTACCTGTAATTTTCTTTAAATTTGCCTCGCTGCGCTCCACTCCTTCCCTGAAAGTTTGGGGGGGATTCGTCAAGCAGGGGCCGAGATAAAAGGGGGGTCCCAAAACGTGTTTTCACCATGTTAATTTCCATAGGGCGGTTGGACTCACTTTTAGCCCGAACGGCTGAATGGATTTCCACAAAACTTGGCAAAATTGTAGGGACTGGTAGCCCGATGTGCCTTTGCTATGTCTCAAGATATGTGCTCCAGTGGACTTTGAGTAATTTACGTTAAAAAAAATATATATATATGGGCGGAGCCTAACCACACATCTGATCTGATTGGCTGTCAGCACTTCATCCAAGAAGTGTTGGCAGCCATCTTGGGACCAATATACATGATAGCACCTCATTAAAAAGCATTGTAGTTAATAGAAGGTTTTAGGACTTTAGTTACATTATAAATCATGTGTTGATGGTACCATACTTATTTTAGGAATACTGGTGTGTTCTAAGGTGATTTTACCATGTGAAAAAAGCCTTCTGCTGTGATATCAGGAATCATGTTTAAAAGAAAACTAATATCTCATGATTTTCCCACAGTGGTTTGGAAGGGGATCTATAAGCTAAACTGAAAGCATATTTTCTGTAAATTCACATTATCTTTCTCAGTCATGTGAGAATGAAGTCTGACATTCTCAGTAAAACATGTACATCCAACAAGGACAGAGACTGTCAGTTGATTCCTTTGTGTTCTACTGCAGCCTCCTAGAGTGTTCTAAAGAACAACTAGAGCGCTAACAGTCCTACTTATTACAAAGGTATAGCACACCTGAAGCCATCGTGATGGGAATAAAGTGGTAACTCTTAAAACATTTAATTTAAAAAGGAACAAAATGAGGGGGTATATTATGCCATAGAAAGTATTATTAGTGCTGCAGAAAGAAAAATTAGGGCACATTTTGAGTGACTTCTCAAAACCTCTTTTATTTCATTAAAAAATACTGACATGCAGTCTCCCAAGATGGCCGCCAGAGACAAAAGAGCCCAAATGTAGCCCAAATATCACCCAGATGTTGCCCAAGTATATCCCAATGACAGAATGTCCCAGAGTGTTCTAAAGAACAACTAGAGCGCTAACAGTCCAACTTACTACAAAGGTATGGCACACCTGAAGCCATCTTGATTGGAATAAAGTGGTAACTCTTAAAACTTTAATTTAAAAAGGAACAAAATGAGGGGGGATATTTTGTCATAGAAAGTATGATTAGTGCTGCAGAAAGAAAAATTAGGGCACATTTTGAGTGACTTCTCAAATCCTTTTCAATTTCATTAAAAAATTCTGACATGCAGTCTCCCAAGATGGCCACCAGAGACAAAAGAGCCTAAATGTAGCCCAAATATCACCCAGATGTAGCCCAAGTATAGCCCAATGACAGAATGTCTCAGAGTGTTCTAAAGAACAACTAGAGCGCTAACAGTCTTACTTATGACAAAAGTATGGCACACCAGAAGCCATCTTGATTGGAATGAAGTGGTAAGTCTGAAAACATTTAATTTAAAAAGGAACAAAATGAGGGGGTTCATTTTGCCATAGAAAGTATGATTAGTGCTGCAGAAAGAAAAATTAGGGATCATTTTGAGTGACTTCTCAAATCCTCTTCTATTTCATTAAAAAAATTCAGACATGCAGACTGAAACATGCACTTTGAATACCAGCAGCAGACTTCCCTGGTGAGCACTAGCTTTACTACAGTGATCTAATAAGCAACTAGAGTGCTAACATTCAGAATTTATGGCAAATGTGTGACACATCTGAATGCCTTCTTGATGGAACCAAAGTAAACAAGCATTGAAAATGCAATAGATCTCAAATAAATAACATGCATCTGTGTGCATATATGTATATGTATGCATGCATTCATATTTGTATTTATTTAGATATACAGATTATATAAGTTTATATATGTATGTATATGTATATATATATATACATACACATACATATATATAAATGCATATGCATATATATGCATATATATGTGTATATGTGTGCGTGTAGAGAGAGGTAGAGGGGTAGAGGTGGAGAGGTAGAGGTAGAGAGGTAGCGGTAGAGAGGTAGAGACCAGTAGAGAGAGAAGTAGAGAGAGGTAGAGAGTAGAGAGTGAGTAATAGAGAGTAGAGAGTGAGTAGTAGAGAGTAGTAGAGAGTAAGTAGTAGAGTGAGTAGTAGAGAGCAGTAGAGAGTGAGTAGTAGAAAGTAGTAAAGAGTGAGTAGTAGAGAGTGAGTAGTAGAGTGTGAGCAGTAGAGAGTAGTAGAGAGTGAGTAGCAGAGAGAGAGAATAGTAGAGAGTAGTAGAGAGTGAGTAGTAGAGTGAGTAGTATAGACTAGTAGAGAGAGAGTAGTAGAGAGTGAGTAGTAGAGAGTAGTAGAGAGTGAGTAGTAGAGTGAGTAGTAGAGAGTGAGTAGTAGAGCGAGAGTAGTAGAGAGTGAGTAGTAGAGAGTAGTAGAGAGGGAGAAGTAGAGAGTCAATAGTAGAGAGTAGTAGAGAGTGAGTAGTAAAGAGTGAGTAGTAGAGAGAGAGTAGTAGAGAGTGAGTAGTAGAGAGTAGTAGATAGTGAGTAGTAGGGAATGAGTAGTAGAGAGAGAGTAGTAGAGAGTAGTACAGTAGTAGAGAATGAGTAGTAGAGAGTGAGTATTTGAGAGTAGTGGAGTAGGAGAGAGTAAGTAGTAGAGAGTAGTGGAGAATATTCCAAAGTTTGGCACAGCACCACTTGCACAATAAGTCCAATCAAATCATATCACTTAGAGTCCTTATTGAAGCGCTGAATCTTGGTGTATATTCAAATCCTTTTATTTTCCTTAAGTTTATGTACCACAGCCAGCCGAAACATTTCGTTCTGTACAAAAGAACTTCTTCAGGGCGTTCTTATTTCCTTCAAGTTATGTCGGTATCCTGTTGTCATATAACTAGATATTTCTTCCAAATGTTAGACGAGACGTAAGTACATTCTTATTCAAAGTGACTAGGTATCAATTTTACCCACACAATTCGGGCAGACTTGAGTAATTTATAGCATCCTCAAAGTCAGACTTTCAAAAATTCCAAAGTATAGGACATGATAATCCAAATCCAAATGTTTCTCAAGAAATGTCATTTTCAATTGTTCGGAATATCGGTGTTTGGGCAGATATGCCCCTGGGACCCCCAGTATGCAAGGGGAATTAGTCCCCCCTCTGCAAACGCGCCAGTGGCCTGCGTTGCAGAGAGGTGTAAAAAGGGGCATAGCCTCATTACACCTCTGTGCAATGCAGCCCCCTGGCGCATACTGGAGGGTCCAGGTGGGCTAGTTGGCCCCCAGGGACCCCTAGTATGCAAGGGGAATTAGTTACCCCTCTTCAAACATGCACGGTGGCTGCAGTGCAGAGAGGTGTAAAAAAGGGGGTGGCCTCATTACACCTCTCTGCAATGCAGCCCCCTGGCGCATACTGGAGGCTCCTGGTGGGCTGGTTGGCCCCCAGGGACCCCCAGTATGCAAGGGGAATTAGTTCCCCCTCTGCAAACACGGCAGGGGGCTGGGTTGCAGAGAGGTGTAACAAGGGGCATAGCCTCATTACACCTCTGCAATGCAGCCCCCTGGCGCATACTGGAGGTTCCAGGTGGGCTAGTTGGCCCCCAGGGCCCCCCAGTATGCAAGGGGAATTAGTTCCCCCTCTTCAAACATGCACAGGGGCTGCGTTGCAGAGAGGTGTAAAAAGGGGCGTGGCTTCATTACACCTCTCTGCAATGCAGTCCCCTGGCGCATACTGGAGATTCCTGGTGGGCTTTCAGGTCTTATATAGTTAGGAATTAGCATTAAAAATACCTTTGAAATTCACTGAAAAAAAACATAGGTTTCAGGCCTTATATAGTTAGGAATTAGCATTTAAAAAACCTTGCAAATTCACTGAAAAAGCCATAGGTTTCAGGCCTTATATAGTTAGGAATTAGCATTTAAAAAACCTTTGAAATTCACTGAAAAAACCATAGGTTTCAGGCCTTATATAGTTAGGAATTAGCATTTTAAAAACCTTTAAAATTCACTCAAAAAACTACGTTTTAGGGGTGTTATTGTTAGCTGGAAATTTCACTCATAGAAAACCATTGGAATTGCTCATATACAGTTAGGTGTACTAACTATATTTCGCGCTTATATCGTATGCTCTCGGGTGCTTCCGGGTGCGCTTACGCCGCGCGTATCACGCGAATGCGGATACGTGATATGTCACAATGATGTTTTCGTTCGCGGCAATAGCACAAATGGGACGCTCACCGGTACGCGCACCGGGGCGCGCCGCAACACTGCGCTTTCCGGTGCGCACACCGCTCCAGGGCAAAAAAAAAAAATGAAGAATATACATAAAAAAAATAGTATTACATAAATATACAATATAGGATTCATTATAAAAAGTATTATATTTGATAGCAATAGAAATTTGCTATTAAAAAACCTTTGAAATTCACTGAAAAAAACATAGGTTTGAGGCACTATATATAGTTAGGAATTAGCATTTACAAAACCTATGAAATTCACAGAAAAAAACATAGGTTTCACACCAGTTATAGTTAGGAATTAGCATTTAAAAAACCTATTAATTCACTGAAAAAAACATAGGTTTGACACCAGTTATAGTTAGCTGGAAATTTTACTGACATAAAACTATTGAAATTCCCACGTTATAGTTAGTTGGACTCACTATAACTTGCGCGCCTGAAATGCACTGCTGATGATGTCACATATTACATCACTCATGACATGGTCAGTGAAATCACTCATGACATCACTGATGACACCATCCTTGTGACAGAGTGACAGACCTCCTTTCAGTGTAATGTAACCCTTGAAACACATATTCAAAAATAGAAACTAAAATTTTCAAAAAAATAGAGATACCCATACCAGTTACAACAACCAATTCAGTAATACCACCATCTATATACACAGCCACTCATTCACCAACAGTTCTATATAGTCACTCATACATATATTCACTCATCATATGTAGTGAAACACCTATACATCCTGTTACACACCGACAGTCATCCAAAAGTTACTCACACACATATTCACACACGCAAATAAACTATTGAACATCCATTTATTTGCATATACAGCTATACACACACTACCACCTTACTTCTAAGGAAATTTACACATACCTACTCTCTTAAACAATCACTTATAGAAACACATACTTATTTAAACAAGAACTCTTTCAATCTCTCACTCTCACATATACTCACTTATAAACATCAATACTCACATATACTAGATTAAAACATATGTAGTTACTGATAATGACACTGGTGAGACAGTCATTCACTCACTACCAAACATATACACACTCATCCACCCATACAGTCCTGCACATATGCTGTCTTCAAAACACATACAAACAGTGAGTCAGTCATTGATGCAACTATGTGCTAAGTAACACCCCCACCAAACCATACAGACACTCATACTGATACTAAAAAAAAACTAATAACCCATATACACACACATGTAGCTACTCACCAACCCATGCAGCCACTTATACACAAAGTGAAACACTGATACAAACATTTAAATATTTAAACAATACTCGCTAATATATGTATTCACTAAGATACACTTAATAAGCCAGTTAACCAATCAATTTTTTTTTTAAAACATCCATTAAGACACTTATTTAAACATGTATTCTTCCATCGACCTTTACATATACATATATAAAACATATTTATTTTTCAGAAAGACACACATTCACTGGATGGTGTCATGAGTGATGTCATGAGTGATGTCACTGACCATGTCATGAGTGATGTAATATGTGACGTCATCAGCAGTGCATTGCAGGCGCGCAAGTTATAGTGAGTCCAACTAACTATAACGTGGGAATTTCAATTTTTTTATGTCAGTAAAATTTCCAGCTAACTATAACTGGTGTCAAACCTATGTTTTTTTCAGTGAATATATATATTGAGGGCGATCAAAAATGCAGATAGATCTTATCCGGTCGCCCGACATTTCGAAAAGTTCCATGGAAAGAATCCAAGCAGTCTGTCCTACTTTGTTATTGATTCCGTACCCTTGAATGAAAGAGGGGGGGATAGGGTTAAAAAGCTGCGCAAACTAGAATTGTGGTACATAGTGGAACTGAATACAAAAAGCCCATACGGATTAAATATTGAAGAGGATCTGTACACACACCTATGAATCTTGATTAAACTGTAATAGTGATGAATTTTTTGGTATATCCAGCTTCCTGGTTAGCGTAATCCATTTCTTCTAGTTTAGAGTTTATAATTTTTGTGTTATTATTTGTATTTCATTTTGTTTGGACACTTTAAATGATTGAACTGATTAGATTTGCCCACTTGGGCTAAATTTATAAACCCATTGGTTTTTGGTTTCTGAGGGTAATCCGCTAAAAACTTTGGGGGTTTCCTGATGCAAGTGCAATTTATCGAATATAAACCATTGATTACAGTCTGTTTGAAGGAGGTCAATTTGAGCCCACTGGGGCTGTACTTTGTGCAATAATTGTCGAGCAATCTAGTCTCAATCGAAATTAGGATCATAACAATGGGCGCGAGTATTTTGCGCTTTTTTTGTTACAAATACTCCTTTAATATCAATTACTGTTTCTTGGTTTTACAATAATATTTGTATAATTGTGTTTGAAAATCAACCCCGCAATGAATATAACGTTTACATATTTTTCTTGACGGAAATAAGAACTACAGAAACCACTGTGAATCTGTTTTTCAGTTCTATGATTTTACCTGTCACGTGATGCATCACGTGACAGGTAATGCACTTTAAATGTTTGTATGTGTACTGTGAACTTTAATCGTGACCAAGCCTGCTGGGTCAGGCGAAATGCGTTGATAGCGACTAAAGAATAAAAAGAAGTTTTTCACCACGTTGTTAGCCAATTCGTTTGTGATTTCATTTGAAAGTGACTTTTCACTAGGAGATCTTGGAGAGAGATGTTCTTTTTGTATGTTATTGATGGTTGTTTACCTACAAGTTCTCCTATGTCAGGGTCTCCTGATATGAGGTGCCAGTATTTTTTCATTTTATTGGAGATGATTCCACTCTCTTTGCTATATGTAGTTACAAATCTCGGCGGGTCATTCTCTGTGGTTGTTTTAGGTTTTTCCACCAAAATTTCTGCTCTTGTCTTTTTATCTGCCTTCTTTTTGCACTTTTTTAGAACACGGTCTTCGTATCCTCGTGAAACGAATATGGCCTTGCGTTCTCCTATTTTAATTTCAGCATCTTCAACTTTTGAGCAGTTTCTTTTGAGTCTTATAAATTCTCCATACGGTATGCTTTTTAGCAGGGCTTTAGGGTGGAAACTGGTGCCGTGCAGCACACTGTTAGTAGATGTTTTTTTGCGAAACAGAGTGGATTCAATTTTTCCTTCTGAGATATAAATCTTGGTGTCCAAAAAGTCGATTTGTTTTTTACTTGTAGAGCATGTAAATTGCAAGCCTATGTCATTATTGTTTAATCTGGAGAAATATTTTTGAAATTGTAGATCTGACCCATTCCATATTATAAACAAATCGTCTATGTAGCGTACCCATAGAATTATACGATCCAGATCTGATTGGTTATTGATGTTCCATGCTATTGTCTTTTCCCACCAGCCCATGGTGATATTTGCATAATTTGGGGAAAAAGATATCCCCATGGCAGTTCCTGCTTGTAAAGTTCCTTATTAAAGAGAAAGTTAAGCAGCGTAAGGTTATTAAACTACTGATGTCTGTCTTCCCAAGATGAGATTCTATAGAGTTTACGTGTATTGCCGTGCATCGGCATATCATCCTGGATAAAAGTTATATCGGGGGTATAGGGTCTCGGGTCTCGCATGTGAGTAATGGGTTCCAAAATTGGCAGGATGCATATCTCCCCATGCATTGGTGTAAGATGGGTGGCTATTCCATCCAGTGTAATTTGTACTGTACATTCAAATTGTAACCATGTCCCAAATACCAGTATGTGGAAATCAGTTGTGTTGCCGTGGATCTGCGTTGTGCCCTCGCTTGGAACCTCCTACGAGGGCATATACCACTGCGGGACCCTCCCCATCTCTCTATCTGTTCTATTTCATGTTGTGAATTAATGTCCGCCCTATATTACATTTAAGGAATCAGTTTGACACATGTTTTCTTACAAACAAAATAATTCATTTCCCATGATCTAGGATTTCAATGTGTTTAAAAAATAGTGCAGCAATTGTTATACAGTTTTTCTTTCGTATGATATCACAAAGCTATATAGTCCCCCAGTTGAAGCTAAAAAGTTCATGAGCCCATAAACTATTAGATCAAATCAATCATGTATAAGCCATAAATAACGAAATAATAACATTCTGAATCTCAGATAATTCAAAGTTCATCACAGCCAGTAGAGAGATATAGTCAATATAATTCATATAACATTTCATATTCGGAAATCGACTACTCATATCTCAAATAGGGCACACAGTGTGGCAAAAGATTCTAACCTCTTTAGAATATTCATAATAGTAGAATCATGATTTGTACCATATGTGCCTATTTGCCTAAGTGTACAGCCATATATATTATATATATATATATATATATATATATATATATATATATATATGTATATGTATAGATATATATATATATATATATATATATATATATATATACACTATTTTGTAGACATTATTAAAGGATTGTTCTGACCACTCAACTGATCCCCACCCACCGGAGAGGCAACGAGCCTTGTTTGATTTATTTTTCCTTTACAGACTAAGGACCTGAACACGATTGCCATGCAGGTACTTGCAATATTGCTTACACTCAGGAAAATCTGACACCTTGGGGGTTTCTCCTGCAAAGAGCCATAATAAACTGCTTTTGGTGCTTTCTGCTGGAAAAGCACCAAAAAGGGGTTTGTGCAGGATCAGACTTCTCCAGTGCACTCACAATCTACCTGTATTTATCATTCTATCAGGATTTATAAAGCATGGCTAATCACCTGATAGGGTATCCAGGCTCTTGTAGGTCCTGGAGGCTTATTCGAACAGCCAGGTCATGAGGGCCTCTCGGAATTTGGGAAGTGAGAGGATGGTCTGGAGGTGTGTGGAAAGGCTGTTCCAGGTCTTTGCTATGATGTGGGAGAAGGGGAATCCATAACTTCAGCTTTGGTAGATGCGGGGAGTATGGGCAAGTGAAAGGGAGGCAGGGTGTAGTTTTCTCTGAGGTTGATGGAAGTTCAGGCAGTGGTTAATGTATCCTCATTCTTGGTTATGTGGAGCCTTGTGTGCGTGGGTCAGCAGCTTGAATTCAAATTGCCTGAGGTGGTGTGTGATGTGGGTTTGTTGAAGAGGGCCAAGGATAAATCCAGCTGTGGCATTCTGTATGCTCTGAAGTCTTTGTAGGAGGTGTGTGGGATTCTTACATAGAGGGCATTGCAGTACTTCTGTAGGCTGGTGATGAGGGCATGTGTCATGGTGCGTCTCGTGTGTAGGGGTAGCCACTTGAAGATCTTACGTAGCATGCATAGAGTGAGGATGGAGGCTAAGGAGGCAGTGTTGATCTGTGATTTCATGGTGAGCTTGTTGTCAATGATGATTCTGAGGTTTCTGGCAAGGTTGGAGGGAGAGGAGATCAGGTCCTAGGTGTGATGGCCACCAGGAGTCGTTCCATGTGTTGCTGCTGTTGCTTATGGTCTATCCTAGTCAGTCAGAAACATGGGCAGTCTAATCTTTCATACTGTGATTGGCCCCTACGACTTCCCAGGTCTGGGAAAAGTCTGGACAACATTGGTGATCATGAACCTTGGCTCTGTGTCATAGGTTTATCTTCCTCCATTTCCCATCTGAATTCATTTTCTTTTTTCCATCCTTTTTCAGTTTCCTACCTCTGAGTCTCTACTACAGTGTCCTGAGATTTGGACGTGATTCTGTCGACTAAAGTCTTTCAGTTCTAAGTAAAGGAAAAAAAATCTGGAGTAAAAAGATGTTTGTGTTTGTCCATTGAAAAATAAATGTGTTCTCTACCTTTATGCATCATATTTTTCAGAAGTATCACCAACGCAGTGCTCGTTTTCTCTGCAATCATTGTATGAGCACTCAAAACTATCATTTAGTTTCAACCATTATCTTCATGTAAAAGGCACAAGAGGACTGACAAAGGATTATGTACAGCAAGGATATTCATCAAGCACCTGCAGCGGGTAAATTAGGACAACATTTATATGACTCAGCCTTTGTCATTATCATCATCAGAGTGCCAACGTGCACAATGTTCTAAAATTAGTTTTCAGTGCTGCTCTGTGTGATTACAGATGACCGTGTCTGGAGCATCTTGTGTATTCCAGTGAAGCAGCAGCTGCTCAGGGCGGGACAGAAGAGAGGATGCATCGGCAATGAAAGTAAAATTATTTATTGTAGCTATACAAACAAGTTACAAGTGGCTCGTGCCCATCAAGACCAGGATGCCCTCCCTACTCATCCTCTGCTACCACATCAATACCATACAGAATACTTAGAACCCCCAAGTAAAAGAGGCCTGGAAATCAGCCAGATAGCGCCCACCCCCGACTTTACCAAACCTGTTATTAAAGGGATGCTATGGGTCCACTGAGAAATAAGGAATCGGTAATTCTGGGTCTGATTTCCCTAGAAATTCATCATTTTGCCCAGACAGTCACCCAGGCTAAGGGTGAAAGTTAGAAACGCGTAATTCCAATATGGCAGGTAACAGATGTTACTGGTCCCTTTAGAATTTAGAGGCCGCACGTAATGGAGGGCTGAGGGGGCCATGCATTTTGCATTTTTAACAGAAGCCTGTGCAGACACACACACATGCAGCCCATAACAAAACTATCAACAACTGGTACAATTCCGATTCTTCCTACCAACAGATAAATATACACACCTGCAATAAACAACACAATGCACAACATCTGTTCCATTCACCATAGGAACCAATCGGCAGTTGACAAACTGAGCAGGAGCAAAAACATACAAGACAAAGGGCCTCATTATAGGGGGCCGATAAGGGTCCAGATGCCAAAAACTGGTAGCTTTGGCATTCACCCACCTCTTCTATCCTCCACCTCATTGAATGGTCAAGGGATGGTGGTTTTCTTGACAACAAAGGCACCACTTTCTCTGCCATTGGGAAGAAAAACCTTGACCACTGACCAACTGCCGGTGTTCCAGGTGACAGAAAAATGTCATTGTTATGTCTGCTGGCTTTATTGGCTCCTGTACCCCATGGTAGACCTGGACATGAAAAGTTGACTGGTATCCTCCATATATAGGAAACAAACTCATAGTGTGCCAGAGACACTGCATTAAGGGTCTTTCCATGAAAAAAAATAAAAAGCGCCCAAGGTCTGCTGTGCCACCTCGGCCTGGCAAGCAATCACTCTGTTTTCATTAAAGAGGCTCATCCAAAATGGGGGAGGTCTTCTGGCAAAAATAAAAACACCAGTGTGGTGAGAAACTTTAAATGTTACGGGAGGGCCACAGCTGAATTGGCAATAGCAGTGCCTGCAGCACCTGAGCTGTTTGGAAGATTGAATGAAAGAAGGAGAGGTGTGGTGCAGCGGCCAGAGCGACTGACTGCAGAGAACAGGGTTCACAGTTCGATCGCTGGCAGCAGCTCAGCTCAGCACCATGTGACTCTGAGCTATAGCTCGCTTAATCTCCCCGGCGACCCTTAAGGGTGATTACTTCGCACTTTACAAATACCAGATTATTATTAGTGTTGAGAACAATATCGTGCCACCACAATATTGTGTTAAAAATATCCACAATAATATTGCGGTTACATACGTTGTATGTAAACTATCAAAAAATGGAGTCAAAAATATTGTGGAACATATTATCTTACAACGAAAAGGTAAGTATACCAAACAATACAAATATACAATTATTTATATTTTATTTAAATTATTGAAATACAAAGTAATAATAACATTGTAATTGAATATATATATATATATATATATATATATATATATATATATATATATATATATATATATATATATATTCAAAATAAACCGCTCCTGCTGGCAACCCTCCGCCTTCCGTGGGGGTGGCTCGAACCGGCCGAGCAGCCGGACTTTTAATATCCCAAACACAATGGAGTTCCTCACGAGCACTCAGGTTAGGGACGGACAAAACACAATCCACTCGTCACGAGCACTCAGGTTAGGGACGGACAAAACACAATCCACTCGTCAATCCAAAAGAAATTAGATGTATTTCTTCATAAATCTACGTGACGCGTTTCGCACTCCACGGAGTGGATTGTGTTTTGTCCGTCCCTAACCTGAGTGCTCGTGAGGAACTCTGTTGTGTTTGGGATATATATATATATATACACCTAAAACAATAAAAGCAATATTTAAACAATTTTAAACAAAATGACATTATAAATATTAGTAATATAAACATGTAGATTAACTAACAATTATCAAAAACCAGATATCAAACTCAATAGAAATAACATTCATGAAATAAAACACAAAAAAATGTAAATTAAAAATTACAATTCTTTTTTGAAAATAATATAAACATTAAAGACATAAATATTAAACAATGCAAAATAAAATTAAAAATAT
Organism: Lissotriton vulgaris; assembly: GCF_964263255.1. Classification (NCBI taxonomy): domain Eukaryota; kingdom Metazoa; phylum Chordata; class Amphibia; order Caudata; family Salamandridae; genus Lissotriton; species Lissotriton vulgaris. The sequence continues at coordinate 314,708 of NW_028245615.1, read as the reverse complement.
TTACTATTCTAACTACAATCAAGGCAAAAGTAGGGAATGTGTTGGACTTTGTGGGGTTTGATTTACTATTCCCACTCCAATGCACGCAAAATACAAATATTAAAAGATATTTTACTTACAAAACATATGCGTTACAAATAAACAAAATAAAATTTAATATAAAAAGTTTATGATACAAAAACAATTCAACAAATATAAGACAACATAAATACATTTAGAGTAAATACTTATCCATCCCTACTCCCCAAAAAAGGCAAAATAAAGTTTCTAAAATAAATTATAAATAAAATATTAATAACATTAATATAGTAATAAAAGAAAACAAATACAATTAAAACTAAAAAGTGACCTTAACAAGCATTTTATTTAATACACTTATCATAATAATAAAAAATGAATTACAACAGATTAATTAGCTAACTTATTAACATATGTAATTACCAAGTAAGCATTTAAATAATATAAAATATTAATTTAGAAAAATAATTATAATTGAAATACTTCCCACCCTAATACGCTATAAACCCAACATCCCACTACCAAATTTGAATTTAGTAATTAAACTACAGAAAAAATGTAATTACACATACAAAATCACAAACATGCACTTAAATACCTAAAATACCAATTGAATAATTAAATAATTTACATATTAATTTACTAATGATTACTAAATATTACCTAACAATAAAAAAACAATAATTTATAACAACTTCCCACCTTATTCCCCTAAAAAAAACACTATCCGCTGCTAAATTATAAATTACTCATTAAAACAAGAATTCAAATATAAAACAGTTATTATTATAATGCTAATATCTAAAAGAATAAAACTAATTTATATATTTAATTATTGAAAAAGCAATATTTAACACAGCTATAATAAAAAACAATATTATATACAATATTTCAAAAGGATAAATACATAAAAAACAATATTCTTGCCTTCTATATTTTATCTCACAATATTTTTGACTTGACAATAATTTTGATACAATATTGTTACAGCAATATTGTGTGTGTGTTCTATTGCCTATAGTTCGATACATATGGCTGTGCTCTGTTAGGCCTGGCTTTCTTGGCTGTGTGATAATGTTCCTAACTTGAGGCTGGTCAGGGCTAATCTTCTTCCTTTTGAATACACATGCTATTCTCTGCTCTTGAGCTTCTGGGATTCAATCTGGGATGCGGCAACATTCTCACTTGCTTCATTTATAAGCATTCCATTCTACTACTGGAGGGGATTTTCCTAGTTCTTTGGCACTGCCTTCTGTGGGGATAACTTAGGGGCTCATTACGATGGCTGTCAGACATCAGTCTGCCCGTCATAGTTCCAGTGCTGGATCGCACGCCAGACGTGGTGCCTGCCACGCAATGCAGGGAAATGCAGGGGGGGTACCATGGGTACCCCCCATTGCAGCAACAACCCCCCAAAAAAGGGGGGCCCGCATCGGGCCCCTACACCCAATCCCCGCCACCCTTTCCATGGCGGCATCACTGCTATGGAAATACCTTTTTCTAACCCAACCCAAATGTGGTGCATTGTGTCTGCTAGGCACCTCGACCATTTTAGGAGCCCTGCACCGTCCGCCTTCGGCCCTAAAGCGGCGAACGTACTTCATGTCAGCCACGGTACTCACTGCCTTCCTAATTGGGCGGTGGGTAATGAGCCTAGTGCTGGTGGAAGGACCGCCACCGCCGGGCCGGCGGTGGCAGTCCTTCTGTAGTGTAGTTCCTATATTCCCAATAGGCTCTGCGCATTGCAAAATTATATACTGTAGATTAGACGTAGGACTGAGGTCGACAAGGTCTCTATCGAATATATTAGACTTAATTGTGAGTGCCAGCTAGCTCAGAGGTCACTAGACACTTTCTCGAATTCACAAAAAGGGATTTGTTTCTGACAACCTGTGGGTTTTTTAAAAAACTGTAAAGTGTCATATAAAATTGTTGTTACCTTGCCAGGCATAGCGCTGACTCCCCGGTCCACCGCAGCTATTTTATGCTGATTGAGTGGAGGGTGAAAGAGCGCTCCTACTTCCTGCTTGTCTCTCGGCGGGCGGCCATCTTTAGAGGGTGACGCTCTAGTCTTCCCTCACCTCCCAATCTACATATGCCCTGCCCCCTCGCGTAGCGGTAACGCGCAGCGGGAGCGCCCTCATTGCGCCTAAGAGGCGCCAAAGAGAAGCCAGTCTGCGCCAGTCCGCGTCCAGACGCGTTCTGCGTGTTCTGGCCCTGGACATACATCATGGCAGGTACTTTCTCCTACAACTCCTCTTCGCTTCTCTCCCTACGACCCCCCACCAAGTCGCCCTGTAACCATTCATTCTTCCCAACCAACACTAAATATCATTGTAAGGTCTGTAATTGGCGCCCCCTTCCTTCACTCAGCGGTCATTCATCCTTCGGACACAAATGGAGAATGTTTCTCCTTAATTGTCGGTCTTTACCGAAACACTTCACTGAACTGTACATGCTGATTGAAGAACTTAACCCCGATGTTTTTAACAGAAACTTGGCTCCAGCTAGATAAAGACCCTACGGCAGTATGGGTCACTCCCCAAGGATACACACTTAAACGATCAGACCGCCAGACTGGGAGAGGTGGTGGATTGGCTATTATATATAGGGACAGCTACAAGTGCCGGGTCACTCCAACCACCACACCAGTTTGCGAGAGTCTCCACTTCTCGTTAGAACTTTCTCCCACGACCACCTTCTCGGGCATCCTAGCATACCGCCCACCTGGCCCCCTTAATAACTTCATTACCAAGATAATAGATCTTGCTGCAAGCGTCGTCCTGACCTCTCCCAATCTCACTTTGCTTGGTGACATTAACCTATATCTAGACGACCCCCACAATTCATCGGCTAACAATCTTCGTTCCAACCTGCAAGCCATGGATTTATGCCAGAAGGGCTTTCATGCTACGCACAACAAAGGTCATCTTCTTGACCACATTTACAGCAACATAGATAACCTCATGGTGGAGACTCCGATTCCTCTACCCTGGACCGACCATTTTTTAATTCCCTTCACTTGGTGTACTAATCCCCCCCCCCCCTTCCTCTCATAACCTCACCAAGCATCGAGGTAGGAAATGGCCCTCTCTTCCCCTGCCTGACTGGGAAGCTGCCCTTGCCAGAGATCCACCTGAGAAGGCAACCAGTCCTAGTAGGGCAACCAATAACTTTAACAACTGGATTACCAGCATCCTTGACCAGGTCCTGCAATTCCATAAGAAGACCTAAAGTTGCCCCATGGTATACACCTGCCCTCAGACTCAGGAAACTAGGCTGCCGTAAACTTGAGAGAGCTTGGAGGCAGGACTATTCTCAACCCAGAAAAGCTGAGTATAGGGCTGCCATAAAACTCTATAAAATGGAGATAAAGGCAGCACAAGTTCTTTTTTATGAAGGGAAAATCAATGCGGCGGCGAATGCCCCCAGGGAAATTTTCAAAATCGCTAAATCCCTTATTTCGCCTCCTGCTGAGCGTCCCTCTGTTGAAGGCGCTCAAAACCGCTGTAATGATCTGGCCGTCTTTTTCTCTCAAAAGATTCAGGCCATATACTCTTCATTTGACAACACCAAGGATGATCCGAAATCCCTCATCACCCCTGACCCCTCTGTCCCTTGTAAGCTGGAGGAAATCCCATTCCTCGACACCCCCGGACTAGACAAACTGATCCCTAAGATCACCTCTGGCTCTCCCAACGACCCAGCACCTCCTCAGACCCTCATCAAGGTCTTGGACGTCGTTCGTCCAGTCATCTTAGACGTTCTTAACACTTCCATCTCTTCCAAATCTGTTCCACCATCTTGGAAGTGTGCGATGGTGAAGGCTTTGTTAAAAAAAACCAACCTCAACCAGAGCAACTGGGCAAACTATCGCCCTATCTCTCTTCTTCCGTGGTTGAGCAAATTGCTTGAGAGGCACGTGAATAACATCCTAATGGACTATTTAGAGTCCAATAGCCTATTGCGTGCCTCTCAGACAGGGTTCCGTCCTCAGCACAGAACCGAAACCGCCCTCCTTGCAGTAACGGAAGAAGCGAGAGCCGTGATCGATCGGGGAGGAAAAGTCGCCATCATTCTATTAGACCTCAGCGCCGCGTTCGACACGGTTAACCATGCCACGCTATTACATCGACTGGCGGGCATGGGCGTGTCGGGCGCGGCCCTAGGATGGCTGACATCCTTCCTGGATGAGCGATTCTTTCAAGTCTTTGAGGGTGAAGCGGTGTCTCCCAAACACCCACTTAGGTGCGGGGTCCCCCAGGGCTCCTCCCTAAGTCCTACCCTTTTTAATGCCTACATGGAACCTCTAGACAGGATAGTCCATCCCTTTGGTGTGCGTATTGTCACCTACGCGGACGATACCCAATTGGTGGTCTCTTTAGACCACTCTGAGGGATCGTCCCCCACCTTAGGCCCCTGTCTAGAGGCTGTTGCCAGATGGATGCAATCTTCCTGTTTAAAACCGAATGGGGAGAAGACAGACATCATCCTACTGGGCAACTCTTCTCCCTCTGCCCTTGCATCCATCTGGCCACCATGTTTAGGCCCGTCCCCTGTCCCTAAGTCCCAGATAAAGAGCCTTGGGATCTGGCTCGATAAAGCACTTGACTTTTCGGTCCAGGCTACCAAGATGGCCACCACCTGTTTCGGGCTAATGAGGATGCTGCGGAAGGTGCTCCCTCTGCTCCCATTCCAGGCGAGGAGGGTCATGGTCCAGGCCCTGATACTCTCTCGCCTGGATTATGGGAATGCTCTTTATATGGGAGTCCCGACCTCCGTCACTCAGAAGCTCCAAGTCACACAAAACAGTGCGGCTCGCCTACTTTACAACATCCCCCGCTGGCAGTCAGCTAAGAACGCCCTAAAGGAACTTCATTGGCTCCCTGTGGCGGCAAGAGTGCAATTTAAGGCTATGTGTATTTTACACAAATCGTTCCATCGAACGGGCCCTGTAATTCTACACCCTATGGTTACGCCATATGTCCCGTCCCGTTCCCTTCGCTCTTGCACCCTTCAGCTGGCAACGTCCGTCAAAGTCAAGAAAGCCCGCTGGGGAGGCCGCTCTTTCTCCCATACGGCGGCAAGACTCTGGAACTCCCTCCCGCTTTCTCTTCGGGAACACAACAACCATATGTCTTTTAGGAAGGCCCTGAAAACGCACTTGTTTGCCAACACCTGCTGAACTACCGTGAGCCCGCACTAAGTAATCATTCACAAGCGCTGCGAGGCCTCCGGGTAGTTACGCGCTATACAAGTGCAATTTTCATTCATTTCATTTCATTCACAACCGCATAAACATGACAACTTTGTTTTCCAAGATTAAGAAATATATCTCTAGAGTCGTGGAAACAATAGATAGCTATTTCACTCAGTCAATCGGGCATGCTTCGTTTCACCAGAAGTGCAGAGAAATAGAGAGACGGGTGTTTTCAATAAAAGGGTATTTATAGAACAGTCTCCTTTCTCATGCAAAAGAAATGAACTGCTACAATCGCAATACTTAGCATGAAGTAAAGTGCGTACAGTAAAAAGAGTATTACAAAATAATATTGTAATAGCATGGTATGGTTTCTAAGCCATAGAATATAACATAAAATACATGCATTAATAAATAATGACTAAAAGTACTCAACTGGTGCTTCTAAACTACGCCTACTCCGGTGTACCTAACCTAGATCTAGTACAAGGGAAGAAGTAAGTGAGGTGTAGCTTAGTTTCAGTATTCTTTGCCAAGAATCTATTCCAAGAATTCTCTAAGGGTATAATCAGCTCCGTACCTTAGTTTAGAATGAAGGAAGTCTGTTATCTCTCTCTCGGAACTCGATTTCCCAGCAACCCGCAAGGGTAGCCTGGAAACACTCAAGCTGGGTTTCTCGGCAGGAGAAAAGACAGCGTCTATCAGTGCGTCTGCTGGAGGGTCGGCTTCCTTCGGCACTTGCTGCGGCGAGCTGTGTCGGGCAAGCAGATAGTCGAACTGCTCCAAACCACCGTGTGTTTGCCTGGGCAAGTGTGGGCATATTTATACCTTGAAGGTGCCGAAATTGATGTAAGGTTATCAAAGACTCAGTTATTTGAAAACTCCATGATTTCTAGGATAAATTAATATTCAAGCAGGGGGAAGTCCCTGACTGCTGAAGGCGCGTTTTACCAAGAAATCGTTGTGGATTTTCGGAACTAGTGGAAGTAGCCATGCAGTATTTGGAATGCATAGTCTAAGTCTAAATAAGGGTAGGATTTCTATGCCTATATAAGGACAGGGTGATTTATACCTATATATGGACATGAATCGGGAGAATTACACTAGGGTCCTAAAACGCTACACAACACTTCTGCCATCCTAATCACCCCCTTAGTTCCTGCTGATAGGGGATTTGACTGCATCAAAGCTAGCTGGTTCCATTTCCTTTAAAGGGTTGTTCATGTCCTATGGGTTCTGTTCTTTTGCTGCTCTCACCTTGGCATGGTCTGTTCCTTCATGGGTGTTGCGTTTTCCATGTCTGAGCCCATACCCTCAGTGCGGCCATGGATCCTTGTGGTCTGGCGGGGCTAAGTGCAGTTTGTGTTCCAGTGCTCGGCGGGGCTAAGTGCAGTTTGTGTTCCCTTGCTCAGTAGGTGGGCCCCAAATGTTCTTTCTGTGATAGTTCCATTGCCTGACTTCTTGTCGGGTCTTGAGGTTTGATAGTTGATTGCTTTCTTTTCCCTTTCATGGATGAATTCAGTATTCTGGAACCTTGCTGTGTTCCTTTGGTGTCCCTGCTTCCAAGGTCAAACTGTGGCTGTTGGTCCACCATTGGTTCTTCTTGGTGATTTCTTATTTACCTTACTTTGGGTGCTTCACAGGAGATATGCTTCCCTGTTTTCCCTGTCTTCTTTTGCTTTGCCTAAATCCAGTGAGTGATGTTGTGTTCTGAGTTGGTGTGGTGCTTCTTTACTACGCTTGTTGTTCTCTGGTAAGACTCAGCATACATCCTTCCTTGATATTGTTGAATGGGGTTCTTTGTCAACCAATCTTATGCCTCCCATCTGTCTTCAATTGGGACAGTGTTCTTGGTTCTGGTGGCATGCAAGCTTTCCTTTAAGCTGAGACTCCACTCCTCCCTATCATTGTCATGTTTCTTGTGGGGTTGGAGTTCCAGTGTGCTGTCTAAAGCATTTGCCCACATCCTTCCTCTGTCCAATTCTACCTCTGTCTGGTGCTGCTTCCTCATGTTTGTTTGAGGCGGCACTTGTTTGCCTTTTCTGGGGATGCACTAGTTCCCCTATACTGTGTAGCTGCTCACTGCCTGTGGGTGGGACATTTTGGGTTATTCAACCTTGTGTCATCCAGGTCTCCTCGGTGGCTTCTCCTCACTTCAGTTTTGGGAGAGAGTGCTGCCCCAGGTTAGTTCATCATGCTGGACTGTCACATCTATAACACAGATTTCTCTGTTCGTCACTGGGATTATTTTTTGCATACTATGTGCATAAAAAGTTATTGCTTTCTTAGAGGACAACTTCCGTCTAGGTCTACTAATCTCTGCCCTCCAGGAGCAATGGGCAGCAGCTAAGGATTTCACGGGGATTGGCTTGCTTTGTATTCGCGAGTCCTTTTTTGCTCATACCTTTTGCAATGCCTTCTGACCTGTGGCTAGTTGTGCATTTTAAAGGTGCTTTCTTGTGGCCATTCCCTTAGCAGGTGGCAAGTTTTGTGTCTTCAGTGTCACAAACCTTTTCTTTTTTTTGCCCTAACATGGTCAGTTTTCACCTGGGTCTCTCCTTCTACCCCCACTCTACTATGTGTCCTTGTTCCCCTCTCTGGTAATGCACAGGGCTCTCTCAGTGTATTTTAGCCTTTCAACTTCTTTCCTCTAGTCTGTTGTTCATTTTTGTCATGTTTGAATCCTATGGAAAATGGGGCGCGCCTTCACTGGGCGCATTCATTCCCTAGGTTCTACTGCCTCTTTCTTGAGTATACCCCTCTTCTGGGATCCCCCTCCTCAGTCCCTTGCAGAGTCCATCCACGCATTGCATGACTGCTTCATAGGTAGGATAGTGGAGCCCGGGTTTGTGTGACATATGTTGTGCTGCTTCATGGGCTGATCCGGCCATGTTTTTGCTCCATTCTAACTTGTTTGTTGGGGTCCCCCGGTCTGCTGAAATAAGGCTGAAGTTCTTAATGTGCAGCACTATAGTGCCTTTGTTTTGTTTAATCTTTTTGCAGATTCTCCATCTCATACGTGGATTGTGCTGTGGGTGCGTAGAGTGATCCTGTTTTATACATCCTCACATTTTAGGAGTGCGATGCGGAAGGGAGGTGAGGTGCTAATGTCCTCATTACCGCAAGACCTCACAGGGCTTCGCTCTCACCCTCCTTCCCTCGACTTTGCCTCAATGTATTTTTGCTTGGTAGATACAGGGTGTGCTGTGGGCAGGACATTATAGGTGAGAGGATGAGACGGGGTTCCAAGCCTAACTCATATTTTTCCCTTAATAGGGGCACGTGAAATGCCTGTTTTCAGGGTGAAACTTCATCTCACGTGTTAGGACTGTGACGAGGAAGGCCTGTTTGGTGTAATGAAGATTACTGGTAAACATTCTGGACAGTATGCCGACATGCATCCTAATTCATACCCGTACTGCCCTGCAACACTGAGGTTTATGACTTTACTGTGTAATATGCTATTACCAGGGTAGTACGGCTACCATTCTACGGATATTTATGGTGTGCGAAAACAATCATTTTAAATATTAATGTCAGGGAATGATATCCAACCACTCATACCACTGAAGCTGTTGTTGTTGTTACTTTATTCGATAAAAAATGTCATCATAAAAGTGTACAATTTATACAGTACATTAAAAAGACAGAAGATAAAAAGAGTAAAAAGGGCAGGGGCCCACCGGTCTTATATAAACATACATCATCTCTTACTGCTCGGTTTTGTTTAAAATTGCTAAGATATAAATGTCCAGCACATTAAAAAAACTAAAAATGCAAGGACCCACCAGTCCTATGTAGCAACAACATTGCATACAACTCAATTTAAACAGATTTAAAAAGCATGTTTCAGCATGTGGCAGATAAAAGTGGGGAGAGGAGTTGGCCTAACGGTCAGGGCGGTCGACATCGAATCTGGGGAACTGGGCAATGACGCTGAACTTCCTGTGATTCTGGGCAAGTCACTTAGGCCTAGATGTATCAAGATTCCATTTTGCGAATCTTAAATAGCGATTTTTTGCGAATCGCTATTTAGAATTCGCAAAATGGAATGTATGTAAAAAATTGCATTTTTTTTGCGATTCCTTATTTATCTTTATTTGCAAATTCGCATTTTGCGAATTCGCAAATAAGGAATAATTCCCCATGCATTCCTTTGGGCCAGGAGACCCATAGGAATGATTGTGCAGTAATTCTCAAATTGCGAATTCGCAATTTGCTAATCGCAATTTGAGAATTATTTCAAGGGTGCAGGGGTGTCTCATGGACACCCTGCTGCACCCCTGAAACTTACATGTGTGTGCATATGGCACACATACATGCCCTATGGGCATGTATGTGTGTCACATGCCACCTTCAAAATAGTCATATTTTGTTTTTTAAAAGGATTTCGCAAATTAACACGAACCTCAAATTGGTGTTAATTTGCGATTCCTTAACCTGATTTCGCAATTTTAAAAAGTTTCATACATGCCATTTAAGGAATCGCAAAATTGCGATTCCTTAAATGCATAAGCAAAATAAGGAATCGCAATTTTTTGCGATTCCTTATTTTGCTAATTTCTGATACATCCCAAAAGATGCTAAATGTCCGTTTGCGATTCCTTAAGGCCGAAATTCTGCGAATTTCGGCCTTAACGAATCGCAAAAGGCTTGATACATCTAGGCCTTAATCTCCCCGTGCCCAACAGAAATGAATGTGTCCTGGTGTAATACAACTGGTGCCTTGTAAAGCGCTCTGATACCAGATTCGTGTCAAGTTCGCGCTATATAAAACTCTGCAAAAAAACAGTGTCTGGTATTTGTAGACAAAACTCTTCCTATATAAATATGCATGGCTGCCAACTAGCCCCATATTATGCGGGGCTACCTTTAACTAAGCCAGCTTTTTCCTTTCCCATTACAACCGTGGCCTGAAAGTACCAAAACAGAATTTACAAAAAGTTCGCACTCCTGACACTGGGCCAGCTTGACAGCTATGCACATAATTACTTTTGAGAAGGAGTACAGGTTCTCCTTCTCAACTCCAGGAAAACTTAACAAACTGAACAATTATAAAACATTTGAAATATGTTTTGCAAAAATCTTTAAAACTAAGATAAACATGCCAGTGATTACCATGTCAGTGATGATGTAATTTATGATACTTGGCTAATATTCTGATAGATGTAAGCATTGATTGGGCATCTCATTGTCTAACTACACTGCTCAATCAGATCTTTTCTCTTTTACCGTTCTTTTTTCTCCTTTTCTCGAATCGCTGCAGCAAAGAAAATGACATTTAGCTGGGGTTAATTGGACTTAATTTGGTTTGCAGAGCACTTCCAGGATCAGCTCATTTCCTTTCACTGCTGGTGGTATTTCCACTGGGAGTGATATGTTTAGACATGAACACTCTTTCATCGGGATGTGTACTTAGCAACATATTAGGGGCTGAGCTTTCATGTTGATGTATTTCTGATGTCAGTGTCTCGATCAGCAATTGTATGGAGTGGATTGCAAGCTGAGGGCATTTTCTCTCATTTTTTTAATGATTAGATAATGCAAAAGCAAGTCATTTAAGCAAAGGTTCTGTAAAGGATGCACTATGGGAGAGTAGAAAGTGGTTTATTTTATAAGGATTGCTGAGATTGGCTCCTCCAGTTAGAACGCGGGCATTCACTATTGTTGTTCGCAGGCCTTCTAAGAAGAGGCGCGAGGCAGACGGGGGGCAGACCGATGTGTCTGTCATTGTGAAAATAGGAGACAGATGCTCTTACTAGTGCTAGATAAGACTTCCATTAGAAGACACTAGCATGAACTGCTACCACTCAGTCCCCTCTTATTGACTGTTCTGACATTAGAAAAGTGAAAAATAAAATATTTTTCACAGCTGCTAGGACCCACAACGGTAGGAAGCAGTGCAATTCCCATGTTAAAAGGGCAGATTCTCCACAGACCAGAGGGCATTGAAGGACTGCCAGATGTTCTCTCCTGTCTTCACCACCTACCCGTTTACCCTCTTTCTGGCCTCTACAGAGCCCAAGGAAGTAGTAGGCAGCATGATGTACTGCGGCATCCCCCCACTGGATTGAGAGCAGTGGGGGAGAGGGCTTGCCAGAGGCAATGGTCTGGTGGCTTAGTGGATTAATGCATCCACTGCAGGAGCCTGTGTTCTACCTCATGGTCACGTGTTCAAATCCCAGAGGGTCCACTCAGCCTTTCATCCACTTGAGATCAATAAAATTAGTACCATGAGTTGGGTAACAATAAACATCTGTTATTCAGCGCCTTGAGACCCATGGTTGATAAGTGTGTTTTACAAATACACGTGTTATTTTTTTGTGAAGGGACAGAGTGGTTCTGTGCCATAATTAGCAGCGGTTCTGTGGGACAGGGCAGGCTGCACACAGCACCTGCTCTCAGCTCGCTCAGACAGACTCTGGAACAGCAGGCTGAACAGGGGAGAGATGGGAGGTGAAGAAGAGTGGCTTTTAACCAGGTTGTTACTAAATAGATTTCGAGCGTCGGAACCATGAAAGCCTAGAAGGAGCTGAGGGACGCTGCTAGTTTGGAAGGTATTGTTTCTTTGTTTCAGAGAGGTTGGGTGGGGAATGGGCATTACCATAACTTCCAGGATGTTACATTCATTACCGAGATCCATACCTTGATTGTTCTCCGTGGTCCATGTCCCTCTAGACATTTGGTCCATGAATTGCTGTTACTGAGGGATCTGGTCCTAAGGGGGTCTTCAAGGAGGACATACACACAACATTTTACAAGGATAGAAATCTACCAAGAAATGCTTCCCACTCTTGCCCTCAATGATGTACGTGGAACACATCGAGCTCTGTCTGCTGGGGCTTTTTCACCGACCACCCAAACAGAAGGTTGGAAACAGGCTTATTGATCTCGCCTTGGTCCTGGCCAGGCAGAGGATAGCAATGGCCTGGAAGTCCACTGATGGGCCTGTGGTGGGAACCTGGATGAGGGATATGACTCACTGGGATGGGGTGAAGGGATGGGTCCTAACTAGTGAGGAAGCGAAGGGGCTGAGATGGTGCCCCATCGCGGAAGGAGGTCCTGAATGCCTGGGATCGTAGTGGCACTGAGCGGAGTCGAGGTGGGATCCAGACAGATGGGGAGCACTCACCTGCACCCGGGGTGACTAGTATGAGGGATGACCCCTGCTGAGGAACCTGAGAAAGGGAGAAAAACTGGAACAGTAACTTAGTGCCCTCTGTATCTATATGGGGTGTGAGTAGTATTCACTCCACTATGGCCTCAACACTCAAACATGCTCAGGTTGGGACAGCCGCTGGGCCAGCGGCTTGATAGGCAGAGACCCCAGACCCTCGCCCGCTCCATACACCAAGTTTACCCAGATCATTCCTACATTATTGAATTCTTGGTCCACCCTGCACAAGTTGGTTGACAGTTGACTTTGTTATGTATCATACAGGAGGCGTTCCCTCAGAAGTTCCTTCGCAAACTGGGTTAAATCATTTTAAAACTCATAAATACATGAAGATTAGATAATACATTGCATTGACACAATCTCTAACGGTTACACTACGGACAATGAGCTCTGCTTTTACTGTATGCCCTGTGTTTGTTGCAGATCCTCAGCAATAGGTGTTAGAAAGAATGGATGTATACAAGTTAACCTGCACATGTCTCTTATTGGTGTATTGCTTTGTACTCAAATGGCGACATGTGCAATCCTGCAATTGTATTTATCTGACTGCTATTACATCAAATGTCAATAAAAATATTGTTCTAAAAAACAAATGATGTACTTGGAACACCATGGTGGAAAATACTTGTTCACACGCTGGCCACAGGGAAATGACACTAAAAAGGTCAACAGGTAACAGGGTACTTGAACATCAAAATTCGTGGATTGCAATCTATAGAATCAAATCACTTTAATGAAAATATATATATACATACTCTGAGAGCATACAGCCACCACCCATCTCTTTCTGAGAAACGATTCTCTTTTTCCCTAGAAGAACTCTGTTGGGAAAAATGTGTACACATTTAGGGCTTGTTAGTCTAGGAAACATCAGATGCAATAGACGTAATATTAATATGACATTGTTTAGGTAAACATCACACCCATCATTAAAAGTTCAAATCAATATATTTTTTTTAACTGTTTTGAATGCTGAAAAACACAAGGGGCCCGATGCACAAAAGTAATCTGAGACAAAATCCTAACTTTATGACTTTCGGTATTCACAAAAGGCATTTAGTAGTAGTAAAGTTAGAATTCCTAACTTTACTACTACTAAAGGCCTTTTATGAATACCGAAAGTCGTAAAGTTAGGATTTTTCTCAGTTTAATAGTAGTAAAGTTAGGAATCCTCACTTTACTACTATTAAATGCCTTTTGTGAATACCGAAAGTCATAAAGTTAGGATTTTTCTCAATTTAGTAGTAATAAAGTTAGGAATCCTAACTTTACTACGACTAAATGCCTTTTGTGAATGCTGAAATTCGTAAAGTTAGGATTTTGTCTCAGATTACTTTTGTGAATCAGGCCCAAGGTATGTAAGTACATTAATTTTTTGACAACAGCTGAGTGCAAAGTGGAACAGTGTGTACTCAAGGGGCTGCCACACAGAGAAAAGATAGTGTCTAAATGCATATGGACAGTAATGGGATAATCCTTAGCAGACCATGGTTTCTACTGTATTCAGGCGCAGTAAATGGGTTTTGTACATTGGGGTGTACATGATCATAGGAATACAGACAATTTATTTCCTACTAGGTAATGAAATTATTACTTAGAATTAATCCTTACAATTAACTAGTTCTAAGATGCAACTGCATTTAACTGAAAACTACTACTCGTCAGCAGTTCAGCAACTGGATTCTTGCAGCAACCACAGGGGACTGGTCACATTTCCCTAATAAATGCATTCTCAGATTTGTAGGCGGACCGAGCGCCCCTCACTTGGGGTATGGCATTGTGGGTGTCAAATCACACTGGTCAATAGAAACAACAACCTCCGTCAACCTTTCAATTCAAATTCTGTTGATACAGCTCAAAAAAAATATTTGTATTTGTAGGGCTTTTTATCTTCGTTTATATTCTTTTTCTTTCAGTGATAATATTATGCTCGTGAGAGAGCATAAACACCACCTATACATTCAAGCATTACTAATGATAAAAGATGCCTTGAGTTTCAGACATGAAACTGTACTTACAAAGTGGCATGCAGACATTTGGTGCTGGAAAAGTGAAAACCTGAGGCCTGGTCAGATGCTTACCATTTAATGAATCATGTACAACCATGCACAATTAATTCAAGGCTGACTTAAATGTGTTTAGTTTAGATTTGACCTCACTACATAATGTAGATTTAATTTGTAAAATGTGTTTTGAACTTGTAAAGTAGCTGAATTAACACACATTTTGAAGTGTAGAATAGCTGAAATACAGCACATGATTTAATTTTTATTTGGGAGTCCTCAGCACTGTCTTTGAGATAAAAATGGAATGTTTGTCTTCCCTTTTCTCCGTGAAAGAAAGAACCTTTTTCTTTAGCAGATGACACATCATTTATGCCTCATTTTTTTCTTAGAATAGGGATTCCTTCCTTTATGGAACGCGCTGTATGCAATCTATGATGTTCTCTGTATGGATTCTATATTTTTTATGATCAATTCTGTAACCGGATTGATATCTTATGAATAAATGAAGAGTCAGAGAAACTTAAATTCTGCTTGGAAAATAAATCCCTTTAAAACTACTCACAACTCTCATTATTAACTAAAATATTTATTTGCATTTGATATGCTCATGTTTATGTAGATGTCCTCTTGGTCATAGCACGGTGGAAAAGTTCCGTCGCCTTGAGCAGAAAACAAGGGTAATGGTACTTTTGCAAGGAGAGATTACCTTGGGATTTCCGCTCAATTGTTCAATGGTTCAATTATTTAATAACTTTTGTATACAGAAGATTAATGTATTATAATCAGGTAGTGCATCATAAATATTTCAAACACAAGTCTAAAAAAACAGATTTCATTCCTTGTTGGTAGGCACATGTACGAAAACTTTTGTTTCCAACTCATTCCTCTCAGTTCAGTTCAGTTCATCAAGCTTTATTCGATTATTGTAAAACAATCACAAAAGCACATAAAAAATGGCATTAAAAAGAAAACATGTACATTTCATTTCAATTAATTAACAGTGATCAATCATGACTATAAAATCAATTTAAAACAGCATACTTTTCCTGGCAGCAATTGATCGTAGGATATAAGTTGCAGTAAAAAAAACAGATATCTGGCTCTCGCAATGTAAACAACAGACTCATAGCAGCATTCACAGTTAAAGTGCAGTATTTTTTAAACAAGGGTTTAAGGAAAGCAATACGGAGGTGCAAATACAAATCACAAATGAGGAGAAAGTGCAGAGTGCTCGGTTTTGTAACTCCATCGCATGGGCACGGGGCAACTGGGTACTTTTTTACACAAGAGAATGCTACCAGATGATGGACAATGCCTAATCTCATTCTGGTAAGAACAAATCGGTGTGATGTTCCAGTTACCATGCCTAAGTATTGTTCAAAGCTCTCAGTTTCCAGATATGAGTTATAAAACTTATTAGTTGTTAACTGCCCATTAGTCTTTTGGCGTTCATACTTTTTCTTCCTCAGAAATATATTTTTAATTTCCAATTTGGGAATAACAGTTGCTCTACTGGGGTTTTCCATGATATTTATATTAAACAAATCTTTAAATGTTGACACTATATATTGAGCCAAGGGATCTTTAGACAGTTCTCTAGCTGAAGGCAATCATTGATAATGCTTCTATTGAAAATAGTTTCTTCCTTCAACCATATAGATCTCCATACCAACACTGGTCTCAGCCCAATTAAATCTGTCAAGTAGTTGAGCCCCACTTCGTTTTGTATTAAGTCAGAGGAAGCTGACATAGGTAAACAGAGTAACTTTTTAAGAAACCTGTTTTCCTTTATTTGTAAATCTTCATGATGGTAATGGGCCCATACCCCCGCACCATAAAGTGTTGTTGAGGTACATCTAGATTGGTAAATGTGCAACATATTGCGAATTCGGCGGTCCCCTAATTTAGCAGCAAATTTGAGAACCCTGTATGCACTTTTAGCCATTTTGGCTCTAACATTTGTCACCTCCTGTGACCATATCCCATTACTAGTGAAAATTATACCCAAGTAGCAGAACTTATCAACCGTTAAAAAAATGTGTCGATCTACATAAAAAGATTTTGATTTCCCTAAGCTCGAGCCACAGATGAAAGCATATGTTTTAGTTTTATTATTCTGTAGCTTTCTACCCTTAATAAAATCTGTAAGCTTGTCAATTAACCTCTGAGGCCTATTGGTGTCCTTGAAAGGAGTACCGCATCATCTGCATAAAGCAGCACCGGTACATCTTGGCCCTCCACCTGGGGCGCATCAGACTTCACAGTTTTGAGTGCAGCGTCTACTCCATTTATAAAGAGAGTAAAAAGAAGTGGAGCAAGGACGCAGCCTTGCCTGAGGCCTAATTTAACCTCAGATTTGGAGGCCCATTCTCACCCTTGGCCATAACGCACACATGTTGATAATTTTTCGTAAAGCCTCGCCAGAAAAAATATAATAGACTCCGGGGCATCAAGATCCAATAAAATCTGCCATAACAGGGCATGGTCCACTAGATCAAATGCACTACTTAGATCATCAAAGCAGAGGAAAAGAGACCCTTGCTTTGCACGGGTATATTTCCCTATTAAAAGATCTAAATTAATACATTGTTCCAGGGTTCCCCGCCCTTTCCTGAATCCATATTGGGTTTGCGTTAAAATCCCATTTTCCTCGGCCCACTCTTCTAGCCTGACTAGCAGAACCCTGCTCATAATTTTAGTGGATGAGTCTAGAAGGGAAATTGGTCGATAATTTTTGGCTTTGGATCTATTCCCTTTCTTAAATATGGGATAACTATGGATTCACCCCATGTTGGGGGTACTCCTTCCGTTCCAGCAGCATTAAAAACTCTGTTTAATATGGGGCCCCAGAGTGCCAGTGTGGCTTTATACACGTCTAATGGTACACCATCCGGGCCGGGTGCTTTCCCGTCCTTGCTACTATTGATTCCTTGTTCTACCTCTGCAAGCGTAATTTTAAGAGGTAGAATTGGCCAGGTATCTGTATCCCTAAAAGCTGTTAAAACCACATCCCCTGGATCGAAAATGCTAGTAAAATGTGCTACCCATGCTTCACTACTAACATGGTAAGTCAAATCAGGGGCCTCCTCGTTTCTTAAAAAGGGTGAATTGACTATTTCCCGAACATCTTGCTGTTAGATGTATTCACAGCCATTGTTAGTTTATCCCAGGCCTCTTCTTGGAGCTCCCTCTTTCTCTGTTTTATTTGATCTTCATAAGCCAGTCTCAGTTTTTTGACATTACTACTTGACAAAACTTGTTTTAGCTGGTTCAAGGAGTGAGTGCATTCATGATCAAACCACCCTTTATTCTGCGCACGTTTTTTCCCGATGGTTGTAGTCATGATACTATTAATAATTCCATTTATTTTACAAAAATGTGATAAAATCAACATAGGGTCGGCATAATCACCAAACATTAAAAAATCTCTGTATGGCATACCGTAACAATATCTTTTAAAACCTTGTCCAAATTCTCCCCTTTCCACTTAACCCTAGTGCCATTAGGTCTACATGGGGTTATGTTGCCTATTGTGGTTTGGTTTACTTTGCCTCTATGACCCCAAATGCTTAATAACAGGGAGATACAGTTATGATCACTTACTAATAAGTCTGTTATCTCCGGGGTAGTACAATAGGGTACAATATTTTCCGATGCCAATACGTGATTAATAGTAGTGTTGGCATTTCTGCCTGTAAATGTTGGTAAGGTATTTCCCTCTCCATCTCTTACACACTGCAAAACGTCCATGTCAAATTTAACAATAACAGAATTTAGCGTCTCACCAAGGGTATTATGCAAAAAATGCACACAATCGTCACCTATATCGTTCCTAAACCCACAGACCTTAGTTGTGGAGAGAGGACACAGTGATGTATTAAAATCACCCACCCAAATAATATCAAAATTAACTCCTTCATAATTGCCCAGATTATCTATTACATTCTCCAATTCAATAACCACTTTGTACTGTGTAGAATCAAACAAATTGTTATAGAAGTTAATTAGCAAAACATTGCGTCCATTTTTATGATGTAGCCACAATACTTGAGAGTGGCATCCAATGTTTTTAAACAATTTAACTTCTACAAGCAATTTAACTGACATGAGTATTAACAGTCCCCCTTTCACTCTACCGACAGTAGAGCGCAAAGCTGGTAAGTTGAAAGAGACAAAACCATCGAAGTTAACATGTTCCGTGCACCAGGTTTCTTGGAAACATAAAATATCATAACTATTAACAAAATCTTTCCAGCCTAACATATCTTTCTTCTTCATCCACCCGGCTATATTCCACGCGATTAGACTATACCCATGGTTATTAACTCCCTCTGTGGGTCTAACTACCTCAATCGTCAAAGGCGGGGCATCACTAATCACTTTAGGCATACTGGTCACGTCCCGAGACGAATAATATTCTACTATGGGTTCATTCGCGTGGCTCTCTATAGGATCACCTTGCACATTACTGGGACTAATACCTTCCAATAGATTGTTGGCCCCCGAATGGCTGTTTACCTTTCTAGGCAGCAGTTGTCCTAATGATCCCACTGCCCCTTGTAGATTTATATTTCTAGGGCCCGCCATTCCTCTATTGTGGCGGGAAGGGTGTGTCAATCTATCTCCTCGAGCGATGAAAGTGGCATGAATCTCTTGTGGGTGGGGACGGCAGAGTATTGTGGTGCAGACATAAGGCAATGGGATCTCCATTGATTCTGATCTGCAACCGCAGCTCTATCTTCTTTTAGGTGTCTATAGAAAAAACTGAGTGGAAGAAGCAAGATGCTGTCATCATTAATTGTCCGAGTAGGAACTTTTTCCAAGACTGTCCGGGCATAATGTGGGTTCTTGAAATTAACAGTAACACAATCCCCCTTAGTAGATTTACTAGATGGACCAATCCAGTTAACTCTCCTCGTCGTGAGGATCTGGGCTACATGGTTAATAGGGTAACCACAGTTGAGATAAAGCCAATCCACAACTTTATTTTTAAGGGAGACATGCATTTCTATTGCACTCGGGCTGAGTGATGGAACATTCACTAATACTGCTACATACGAACAACAATCTGGGGCAAATTAATGGATCTAATTCTTTTTGCCTCCTCTGGTTCTTTCCCTATGCTATTTATGGGCACCTGTATAGCCTCCTTGTTTGTTACTCCTTGATTTTTTACCTTCCCAGGGTGGCTATTCCCAGGCCTTTCCTTACTCTGCCCTGGGGTGGTTAGGTCCCCCACAGTATTTGGTATTCCCGGGGTAGAACTATTCATTGGCTCTGCCCTTCCCGTCCCTGTGCAGATACCCCCATTCCCTGGGTCGGTTTCTAAACCTTGTATCCCTTCGGGTTTCCTATTTATTTTATCTTTATAGGTTTTTTCAAAGGTGGTGATTATTTCTTTAAGTCTACCCACCTCGCCATTAAGTTACTCTATTCTACCCTCCAGGGGTTTAAGATGAGTTACCAATGTGCAGGTTACTGCAGCTATGATCTTACTGACCTGCTCATCGCAAATAATTCCTCTTCTAATTGGGACTTCCACTGTAGGATTGGATAAAGGGGCCTTTGTGCCTTTTTCATCTAGTCCCTGTTTTTGCGGTGTTTTCCTGTAATTCCTTTTTCTTTTAGGAGTAGGGGGCCCATTACTTACTGAAATACTGTGAACTTCATCATGTTCAGGTTTACAGACAGCGTCTGGACCTGGTGAATTCGCATCGGGAACGGTTAAAAGACGTGTGTCAGTCACAGTATTATACTCCAATTGGGGGGTAATCGCTATTATGGAGTCAGGTGCATTACCTATCCCAGCGAAAGCCGCTGTTCTGCCCTGTCTATCTCTATATTTATAGCGCTAACCGCCTTCACGAGGTAACAATCTATTGTGGTACCCGGTGTCTCAGAGACACTATTAATTCCCTTAGTTAATTTACGTTTCGACATGTTTAGGTATTAATCAATGGCACACGATTAGCCCAATCCTGACCCAATACTAAATTATTTTTAGAGATAAGCTCATTAGGGTAGAAGCCGTGTGTAATAAGTGAACAATATAGAAAGTATATAAACAAATATATAAAAGCTTATTGATCGCAATTGTTAAACCTTAAAGAGCAAATAAAAAACAAAGTGCTGAGTACAATTACAATACTATACAGATATTTGGCTGCATTATTCACAAGTCCCAAACAGTCTTTGTTAAACCAGCCAAGAAAGTTGGCCCAGACCGGCCTCCTTCGGCCCCTGACGGCCACAGACGGCCCGCCCTTTGCCCGGGCTTAGCCCGGCACCCGCCCGAGCGTGTCCCGCGTAGTGGCCGACAAAGACAGTTAAATACAGGCAGGGGGAAGAGGCTAACGGGCCTCAGGTGTTCCATGCGCAGGATTGAGCGCTGGGCTGATGGGACACGTAGTCCAGGAGTTCCTTGTGGCAGGTGGGGAGACGGAGAGCAAGCTGGCGTTCTCCCTCTATTGAGCCCCCAAATAGGGTTCACCTCGCTCTCCAGGTAAACAGGTCCCCTCAAAAGACAGCAGCAGCAGGCCTCGACGAGTTCCATTCCTCTCTTGGTATTGGGCATTTATGATGTATTAATTAGGTAGTGCTATTAAGAAAGTGCAAAACCTGAAAGCATTTGTAATAAGCCACAGTAACAAATAATTGGAGAAATAGAACTGTAATGTGCTTAGAAATAAGCAGGCACATGCATCATTGTTGGCTTTTGCGAATTCTTAATTGCGATTTTTAAGGAATCGCAATTAAGAAATCACAAAAGCCTATGCATGAAGAAATCGCTGAAAAATTTGCGATTTCTAAACATTCCTTAATTGCAACTCGCAAATTGCGCGTCGCAATTAAGGAATACCTCCCCATTCATTCCTATGGGCCTAGAGGCCCATAGGAATGAATGGGAAGGTATTCTCAATTTGCGATTCGCAATTAGCGAATCGCAAATTGAGAATGCGATTTCAAGGGTGCAAGGGTGTCCAAAGGACACCCTGTTGCACCCCTGAAATTAATCTGTGCACATATGTTATGCACACACATGCCCTAAGGACATGTGTGTGCACAACACGAAACTTTGAAAAATGCACAAAAGTAAATTTTTCAAAGTTTTCGCAAATTACCATGAGGTTCAACCTCATGGTAATTTGCTCCCCCTAATTGCGAAATTGCTATTTTTAAAACGTTCATGCATTGCATTTAAGGAATCGCAAAATGTGATTCCTTACATGCAATCGCAATTTGAGAACTCGCATATATTTGCGATTTCTTAAATTGCGAGGGCCTTCACCCTTGCAGGCACATGCATCATTGTTGGCTTTTGCGAATTCTTAATTGCGATTTTTAAGGAATCGCAATTAAGAAATCACAAAAGCCTATGCATGAAGAAATCGCTGAAAAATTTGCGATTTCTAAACATTCCTTAATTGCAACTCGCAAATTGCGCGTCGCAATTAAGGAATACCTCCCCATTCATTCCTATGGGCCTAGAGGCCCATAGGAATGAATGGGAAGGTATTCTCAATTTGCGATTCGCAATTAGCGAATCGCAAATTGAGAATGCGATTTCAAGGGTGCAAGGGTGTCCAAAGGACACCCTGTTGCACCCCTGAAATTAATCTGTGCACATATGTTATGCACACACATGCCCTAAGGACATGTGTGTGCACAACACGAAACTTTGAAAAATGCACAAAAGTAAATTTTTCAAAGTTTTCGCAAATTACCATGAGGTTCAACCTCATGGTAATTTGCTCCCCCTAATTGCGAAATTGCTATTTTTAAAACGTTCATGCATTGCATTTAAGGAATCGCAAAATGTGATTCCTTACATGCAATCGCAATTTGAGAACTCGCATATATTTGCGATTTCTTAAATTGCGAGGGCCTTCACCCTTGCAGGCACATGCATCATTGTTGGCTTTTGCGATTTCTTAATTGCGATTTTTAAGGAATCGCAATTAAGAAATCGCAAAAGCCTATGCATTAAGAAATAGCTGAAAAATTAGCGATTTCTAAACATACCTTAATTGCGAGTCACAATTAAGGAATGCCTCCCCATTTATTCCTATGGGTTTAAAAGCCCATAGGAATGAATGGGAAGACATTCTCAATTTGCGATTCGCAATTAGCAAATTGCAAATTGAGAATGCGATTTCAAGGGTGCAGGGGTGTCCAAAGGACCACCTGTTGCACCCCTGAAATGAATCTGTGCACATATGTTGTACACACACATGCCCTTTGGGCATGTGTGTGCACAACTTGAAACTTTGAAAAATGCACAAAAGTGAATTTTTCAAAGTTTTCGAAAATTAGCATGAGGTTCAACCTCATGGTAATTTGCTCCCCCTAATTGCGAAATCACTGTTTTTAAAACTTTCATGCATTGCATTTAAGGAATCGCAAAATGTGATTCCTTAAATGCAATCGCAATTTGAGAACCCGCAAATATTTGCGAATTCTCAAATTGCGAGGGCCTTCACCCTTGATGCATTTCAAAAGCTGATTTTGCGATCGCAAACGGGCGCTTTTTGCGATTCACACCGTTTGCGATCGCAAAAAGCTTTGATGCATGTGCCTGTTGATGCATCCCAAAAGCTGATTTTGCGATCGCAGACAGACGATTTTTGCAATTCACACCGTTTGCGATCACAAAAAGCTTTGATGCATGCGCCTGGTAGTCAATGTGCAACATTTGTATTATAGGAACACATAACGTTATTGGGATATTGAGAAAGTAAAAAAACATGTTCTGTTATGGACATAAGGAAAGAAAATTGTATGTATTTGAATGTTTGGAACGATGAATGTGTATGTGTTATGTATGTTTCAAGATGAGGTAATAGGTCTTGTTATATAAAACAACATTTCTGTTTTCTTTGAGACCTGTGTTTTGAAACGCTCAGGATGCACAGCCTGACTATGAAGCATTAATGTTCTGTATACAAAAGATATTCATCATATAAGCATATTCTTGTCACAGAAAAATAAAGAACATGAATGAAGATTTCTGTGCGAGGTACATATACATATTTTTCCTTTGCGATGTATCACCAGAATTTGAATTGAAAGGTTGGTGAGGGTTGTTGTTTCTACTGATAGTTTTCCCTGCTCCAGTAACCCTATTTAAGCAGGAGGCCCTTTCTTTCTGAAATTCAGAGCACACTGGTTACAGCAAAAATGCCTGTCCCCAGAAAAATTGAAGTGCCCCTCTTTAAAATCCCCCAGACCTCCCGCAGGATGTGAGTAGGGTAAACAAAGGATTTAATTAACAACCTTTCAAACGATGCATTTAATCTTCACCATGAGAATTATTTTTAATTTGTTCATTTTGTGCTCAGCTACTTAGATTAGGCTCACAGACATACAGTGAGCTCAATTTACAAAAGGTATTTCCTGTCACAAACATATGGGTATTGAACAAAATATCTTCATTTGCACCTGCCAGAAAGGAATCGAATTATTCCTCGCATATCTCAATGGTTTTATTACTATACCTTTCTCCACTATGGTTTTGGAGCTGCCCCTAATAGTAAATCCCACACAAGGGGTTTAAAGTGGTTGTTCAAAGGAGTGGTCAGCCTTATACGTTGGGAATGCCCACTAACATACTGGTGTGTGGGCATTTCTAAACTCCGATCTGACCATTTCCCTCCCTGGGAAGGGTTGAAAATGTACTATAATGAAAGGGTGGAGTAATTCCTGTTGCAGATTCGGTTGGGGGAGTTGGGGATGCTTTTCAATGTGGAAAAATCTAAAACTGACGGCTTGCATCTTTGTTCCTCTGTTCCCTCTACACTTGGGTCCCATCCGGGTCGTCTTCCAGTGGGAACCAATTGGGGTGGGCCGGGATAGTGTCACATCGGTGTCCTTTCAGCATAAGCGCCCATAGAGGGCATCTGGTTGTGCAGTGTGGGGTTCCAAAGATACTCCAGCAGGTAGGCTGTTTTCAAGGTCGGATCTTTCATGGACAGCAATCCCCAGCCCCTTGTTCAAAGTGCGCATGAAGCGCAAAACATAACCATTGGATTGTGGCAATTGAGGTCTGATTTGTGTGGTGAGACACTGCAGGAAGTTTTGAAATTCAAGGCCTTGAAACAGCAGGCCATTTTCTGTCCTAATCTCCTCTAGGAGGCCAAACAGCGCCAGGACCTTCTCTAGTGCAGGGCAGACTATGACACATTTTATTGACTCATCTAGCTCCACTATGGGGTATTTAGAGTGGCTGGCAACTAGCACCATGATGGTGCGTTCATCTGGGAAGCTGCCAAAGTTGAGGATGGGGCATTGCTTTTTTCCTTTGTGATTACCAGTGCCGGGCATCTGGACTACTGACCCTCCAGAAAAGCATCAGCCATTCTTTGTCTGGGCCTCTCCATTGGTTGGCGTTCTTCGGGAACATGCTCTAGTCCCCATTCTGTAGCATCATTATGACCTTCACAAGTACTTCATCTTCTGTGGTTGCTTGGCTGATTTCTTGAATGCTCAGCGTCCTTGGGCATGCCTCTGCTTACTAATCATATGTACTCCTCAGTTCGTCCTACATAGTGCTCTGCCCCGCTGTTCTCTGGTGCCAGGAGAGGAAGTCAGCTTTACTCCAGGAACCTTGTCAGTATACAACCTCAAATTGATATCGCTGAAGCTGTATTGCCCACCGTTATATTCTGGGCGGAGGTAGGGGTGCGGTGCCCTTGAAGAGTGGGACCAGTGGTTGGTGGTCGATGACCATTTGGAAAGGGTACCCAGAGAGGTTTTTGTGGAAAGGGCTACAGACCCACATGAAGGCAGCTGTTTCCCTTGCTATTTAGGCATATCTGGCTTCTGTTGGAGCGAGGGTTTCTGCTTGCAAAGGTGAGCAGGGCCCACCACCCAGATTCTACTTCCTGCATCAGCATTTCCCCCAGTGCTGCCGATCTGCAATGAACAATAAACTCTGTTCTCTGCGTGGGGTCAAAGTAGGCCATCATTGGCTTACTGAGTTACTGAGGAGTGTGACCTTGATATGCTGGAACGAGTCATTTTTTTTAGGACCCCATGCCACCAGGCGTTTGCTTTTGTTACGGGCCTGAGAGGTTCCGCAATGGGCGCTAAGTTAGGGATGAAACAACCACAATACGTGGCCATTCCCAGGAAGCAATAGACTTCTGATGTATCGCAGGGGAACGGGGGCTTGCTTGCTTGCCTTTAGATTCCACGGGTCAACCTGGATGCCTTCCTTGACAAAGAAATAGCCAAATAATTCAATGCTTGTCTCAAAGAAGGAGCATTCTGTGCATAGAACAGTGAGGCCGTGAATGCACAGTCCCTTCACGATGGCTCTGAGTAGGTGGTGGTGTTCTTCTGCTGTCGTGGAATATATCAGGATGTCATCACTGACATTCATTACTCCTTGGAGGCCCAAGAAAACCTCCTGAATGGTGTTCTGAACACCTCAGCTATGGACGAGATACCAAAGTTTACACAATTATACCTCTGAAAACCGAGGTGTGTGGCAAAGGTCATGATGCAACTGCTGCTTTCATCGAGCTGTAGTTGGTAGTATCCAGCTTTGAGTTGCGCCTTGAAAACCACTGGGCCTGTTAATGTTGTCGATGATATCGTCATGATAGGTGTGATGTGTCTCTCCCATCTAATGGCTTTGTTGGAAAGGCGCATATCTATACACAGGTAAATCTTGCCTGGCTGCCTGGCTTTTTTCTGTGATGATCATTGGTGACACCCACGGGGTAGGGCTAGACACTTTCTTGATGATATCCAGCTTCTCCTAGTTGTCCAACTCCTGCTCAACTAGTGGCAACAGGTGGAACGGGACGCCCCAGTGTCTTAGTTCCACTGGTTTGACTGTTGTATCGATGGCTGGGTTTGCTGGGGGGGTTTGCCCCAGGAACAGGCTGGGGAACTGGTTTGTGAGTTAATCCACCTGCGAATGTATGACGTTACAACGCATACATTTACAACGCATGCTCTTACAATGCAATTTTTACATTGCAACATCCTCTACAACGCATCCATTACATCGCATGACACTACATTGCATTTTAAGAAACTACCATTACAACGCATTCCATTACATCGCATACTACCTTTACAATGCAAATCATTACATTGCATTTAAGGCAAGTATTGGATAGTATAGGGGTAAACATTACTATTCTAACTCCAGGGGGTGCAACAGTAGGGTAAGTGTTGGATAGTGTAGGAGTAAACATTACTATTCTTATTCCAGGGGGTGCAACAGTAGGGTAAGTGATGGATATTGTAGGGGTTACAAATTACTATTCTAACTCCAGGGGGTGCAACAGTAGGGTAAGTGTAGGGGTACTATGCATTGTAATGGTATGCGTTGTAATGTTATGCGTTGTAATGCCAGGGTTGTAGTGGCATGCGTTGTAATGGATGTTGCGATGTAATGACTGCATTCTAAGTGTAGTGCGATGTAAGGACTGCAGTGTATAAGTTGTTTCACCCACCTGCAAGGTCTGAGCATTCTGGGTGAAGTCCAAAGTCTTCCGCTGTGTGACACCCAATGAGGGTTTTGGTCTCACCTTCAATTATGTGAAACTTCGCAGAGGTCTCCTTGCAATTGGACCGCACCAGCATGGTCATTATCCCTTTCAACTGCAGGAGTGTGTGTCCTCCATAGGTAAAGATCCAGGTTGTAGATGGTGGGAGCTTCATCCTCGGGCAGAGGTGTCGGTGTTGGCGGTAGCACATTACGTTGACAGAAGCACCAGTGTCAATGAGGGCTCTGATGGTCATGCTCACTATATTGACTTTGCACATGGGTTGGGGCCTTCTGTGCTTTTTGAGGAGCTCAATGAAGGACTATGGATCTTGCTCTCCCAGCACTGTAATATCCTTTTGGATGAATGTTGCACTTTATAAATGTATACATAAGCAAATACGTAGATGCAGCATGTGTAAGCGCTGGCACACCGGCTGATAGCACGGTAGTGGGGTCAGGAAATTTCTGTTACAGGGCTTGTGATGAGGCTGGATACTATGCAGGTACTTGATCTTGGGCACCAGGACAGAGGCCACCAGTGGGACTAAGGGCCCAGGACAGACCGTTGTGAGACAGGTAGTAGAGGCCTGGCGCTCGATAAGCCAAAGCGAAGGAGGGGCGAAATGGTGGGCTAGGCATGTGATCCGGGGCTGGTGAATTGGTGGGGCTAAGAGGGTGGTGCGAGCGTAAACAACAGAGAGTCACCATACCAAGTACTGGATATGGGTAAAGACCTCAAGTGGTCTTATGTCCTTTTATTTATACCATTAAACACACAGAGAGAAAGGGTCTGACGGAACCACTCCTGATCCCCCAAGATATATATATATATAATCAACAAAATGGTAATCCAGATTTACTATATTGAACAAGGCAAAAGGAATAACACTATTTTTTTTAAAAGAACCACCACTCACCAACCTCGTTCGTGACATGCTTCATCATAGGTTTCCCACCCGAGCGGCCGAACACCTCTCGGGTGTGCTACAACGCCTGATTATAGAGGAGCGTTTTTTTTTTTTATTTGAAAACAACAGAGCCTCTTACATGTGTCCTTGCTTGTCTGTACAAAAGGACATGCTTGTCTAAAATCAGTATCAACATGTAAGTCCTGAACAAATTAGATTGAATGGATTAAACTTATGTAAGTGGGCACATGAGGTCAGTTTAAAACCGTTCAAAGTGAATAGGCCACTCCGGTGGGAACCCTATGATGAAGCATGTCACCAACTAGGTTGGTGAGTGAGGGTTCTTTTAAAAAACTAGTGTTATGCCTTGTTCAATATAATGACTCGGAATTACCCTTTTGTTGATTACACTTTTATTTATACCCTCACATGCACCCAGCATTGAAGGTTGAAGTGCGATATGTCTGGGTCACAAGGTAGGGCCATAGTGGCTGAGTGGCACACTACAGCATTCACAAATATTTTATCAGTGTGAGAGTCCCGAAATAAAATGGGGGCTTGTGTCTCTCAGAACAGGGCTCATTAAATTATTGGTTATTGGTGGAAACCAGGAAAAACTAGATGCAGAAGGAGGTGATGCTGGTTTAACTTACTATTTGTGGGCAGACCGCGCGATGGCGGCAAGAAGATGGCCGCAACCTGAGGAGCTCCGTAGCACCGAGCTACGTTTTATTTCGAAGGGACCCTTTTCCTGGAATGCAGACGCTGTCGTGTTCTAATCTAGGACCCCGATCAATACTGTGACCTTATGCCCCCTATACGGCTATAATCCATTCATACCCCTATAATGGCATAAAGGATCAGAGCCATATTTCAGCCATATTTCTGAAACTCGCCTCTGCAGCTCATTACAGTACATGACACAGCAGAAACCACTATCTTAGATTCCTAGATTACACTCCGAGTTCTTCAACAAGATAAAACCCAGCAACCTGGGAAAACCCCGCTTGCTATGTTTTGATTAGTAATAGAACTCTAATGAGCACTGAAAGGACGATCACTTCCTAGTGACATCTTTATTGACGTCTTATGTCCAAAAACGTACGTCAAACAAGGCACCTTTCAGGTATAAATATTACCAACGTTGCCTTAAGCAAACGCGACGACGATAACGATGGTGTGGTGAATACAGGAGCAGAACAGATGTCCCTTGCAGAGCCCAGCAGATGCAAGCAGCCCACGGACGCTGCCCCTCCTCCTCCTTGACGCGCTGAGAGAGACGCTGTCTTTTCTCTTGCCGAGAAAATCCAGCTTCGGCGTTTCCAGCCTACTCTTGCGAGTGGCTGGGATATCGAGTCCTGAAAGGAGATACAAGACCTCCAACATTCTATTCCAGAGGTATGGTGTTGACTAAACCCTTAGAGAGAATTCTTGAAGCAAACCTTGGCAAAACCAACTTAAACTAAACTGCTACTTACTTACTCCCTCCCAAGTATTAGGCTTAGGTCAGGTACACTGGGGTAGGCATAGTTAGAAGCACCAGTTGAGTACGTTAGCCTAATGTATATATGAATGTATATATTTTATTCATTTTAACCATTGTATGGCTAAGAAACCATATCAATGCTTTTACAGTATTATTTCGCAATCCGCCTTTTACTCTACGCACTTTTTATAATAACAAGTCTTGCAATTGTGGCAATTCATTTCTCTTGCATGAGAAGAAAGATTGTTCAATAAATAATACCTTTTATTGAAAACGCCCGTCTCTCTATTCTCTGCATCTTGGTGAAAGTAATCTGCACAACTGACTGAGTAAAATAACTGTCTATTGTTTCACACGACTCTAGAGATTGACTCTTATTCTAAGGAGCAAAGTTGTCATGTTTATGCGGTTGTTGGAAAACTGAATCCCTTCTTGTCTGTGCCAGGGAAGCTGATCACTTCCTATTCAGTCAAAAAAGTTTCCAGTGACCTCTGAGCTAGTTGGTACAAACCCAATTAAGTTTAGCATAGTCAGTAGAGACCTGGAAGACCGCACTTCTAAGTCTATACTGCTGTTTATGTTATTCGAATGCGCAGGGTCTATAGGGAAAATAGGAACTACACTACAACGCTCGCAAAGGGGTGTGAGAGCGTCAGAAACTGCCAGGACTGCTAAGGCAAGTTTCTGACAGAATTTATGACTGTTTGGACCCCTTTTCTTCAGTTTTTTTTAACGCCTCAGCATCTCCATTTACAGTGGCAGCCCTTTTGTGCACTCCTGCAGCAGCGCACAAAGGTCCGATATGCAGCTTTCCGCACTGTGTACGCACTGAGATTTTTGATACTGCTCTATCCCAAGCATTCACAATGTTTAAAAAAAGGATTGCTTATAATTGCTTTATGGACATTGTGTTTTTGTTCGCTACCTGGAACTTTTTCACATCATCATAATGGCAGTGCTACTATTTTCTCTGCGCTCTTTCCTGTCCGCTGTTGAATTATTTTAGTATCTCTCGCACCAAAGCCTCTTGCTACAGTGCAGACACTGAGGCCATTATTGACCCTTGCACATCCCCACTGACCACACACCCCTCCGACCACGTCACCTACATATCCTCTGACATCAGATGCTTTACATTAGCGGTAACAAAACATTGACAACCAGCCTCTCTTCTTTTTTTTCTTTCTG
Source organism: Lissotriton vulgaris (assembly GCF_964263255.1). NCBI lineage: Eukaryota > Metazoa > Chordata > Amphibia > Caudata > Salamandridae > Lissotriton > Lissotriton vulgaris. The sequence goes on along the minus strand of NW_028245615.1, from coordinate 284,223 downwards.
ATCTTAGCACACTGTTGTCTTTACTGCATATTTTTATATGACTACAACTTGTTATGATACATTTTCACTATTGGTGCTTTTGATATGTAAAGCAATACACATAAGAAATGCAATAAAAGATATTCCCCCCCCAAAAAAAGACTCTTGCTACAGGACATGTCTGCTTTGCTCTTTACAGCGCTTTAACAAAGTACACAGCCTTACCCAGTTAAGATCTCTGCACGTTTGCTGGTTGCTTTACCTTAAGCACCTGTCATGCAGTGGTGATTATTAACAATGGGCGTAGTTCGCGTAGTTGCGCTACGCGTAGCTACGCGAAGTGCACTTTGCACTATGCGAGATACGTGTAGCGCTACTTGAACTGCAAAGTGCACTGTTCGCGATGATTGCACAGTGCTGGATGCTTGTCCGCACTGTGCAATCATTGAAAACGGCATCTTGCACAGTGCGAGCTGTCGTTTTCTGCCGCTCGAGTAAATTTTTACTCGAGCAGCAGCTTTCTCAACGCGGACTGGTAGTTTCTCATCGCGAGCGGCCGCGAGCATACGTGACCACTGGCAATGAGAAACCCGACCTCCCCGCGTTGAGAATCTCACCGGGAAGTTTATTTTCCTCGTTCGAGATCACCAACTTGATGTTGCTGATCGCGAACAAGGAAAACGTCTCGCCGGGAGGTCATTTTGCTCGCTCGCGGTCGCCAACTTGACGTTGAGGGCTGCGAGCGAGCAAAAAATACCAACTACGCTATGCTATGCAATTTTGCACTGTGCTACGTGCACACACTACACAAACTCCGTGAGGGGATCGCAGTTCGCCACCCAGCGTTAGTGATTATTCCTAACCAGAGGTCCTCCCTTTTTTTATAGCATTGTTTAGGCTGCGGGCTCTGTGCTCTCTTGCTTTTACTTCCCACTGTCCTTATTTATAGCATTTTGTGGTCTTTTCCTTGCTTTTACAAGTTGCGTATTTGAGTCCTTCTCACTCATTTTTTCACCATGGATCGTACGCAGTCTAAAAAAACGCATGGGGCTACAGGAGCTTCTTCTGGAGGTCGTAAGGACTCTGCAGCAAACAACAGTAAGAGACTTAAGAAGGATCCTTCTTCTCCATCTAAATCACCTCTTCTCCTCACGTTAGAGGACATCATGGACGAACTGCGCCTCATTCGCCTCTTTATGTCGGACACCTCTGCTACTCGCCAAAGAACTAAAGAGAAATGGTCCGGTCTTGACTTGAGACTTTCTGATGTTGAACAGAAGATAAGTGACGCGCAGGATGTTATTGCCAAAGTTGACAGCCTCACCAAAGAAGTCACCCAACTTGAGAAGACTACAGAAGACTTAGAAAATCGCAACCGGCATAATAACTTACACATTTATTGAATTCCAGAAGGCTCTGAAGGTTCATACATGATCTCCTTCTTGAAAACTCAAGTTTTTCAGATCGTTGGCCTTCCAAACTCAATGGATTTTAATATCCAAAGAGCACACAGACTTGGGCCTCAAAACACATTCTCTCCAAACCAAGAGGCATCATTGCCTATTTTTTGCAGTACTCCGACTTATCGCAAACAGCACAAACAGATGCTCTAGTTCGGTCACAGGTTTTTTTTTAGTCAAGATGTATCTAAACCAACAGCATGCAGATGCAAAGAATTCCTCAATCTCAGACCAGTCTTGAAATCCATGAATGCTCATTATGGCCTTATACACCCCCGCTTTTTTAAAGTAACTTATAAAGACAGAACATTTTCTTTTGATGATCCAGCTGACCTTCGGAAGTTCATACATACTCACCGAGGAGAACTTATGGAACTTAGCAAACACTGAATGTTTTGTTATTTGTTCTCTCTTTTGCCTTCTAGTATTTAAGTTATTTATACATTTACGTTAATCGTTATCTTATTTATATCTTATTCATATCCTATAGGTTCTCCCCGTGCTGTTGTTGAAGATTCTTGTCCACACCACACGTGTGTCTATAATGTCTGACTCATCCCGTTGCTTTGTAGCCTAATGTCTGGTAAGTCTGCTTCCTTTCTCATCATATTCACCTATTATTTCCTCATTGGAGTATTTTCTCCCTTCCCTTTATATTGTCATGGTAAAGTTGTTCTGTTTTCTCTCAGTGTTCCCCCCTGTGGAGTGGCTGTCCTGTTCTTTGCCATCCCCCCTCCCTCAATAATGTCCTTTGTTTTTTTGTTCGGCATGGCTAAAGCCATCTGGCATTCTGTCATCTCTTTTTTTCCTTACTTTCTTAGGGCAACTGTGATCCCCTTTTCTACTGTTCTTTCCCTTCCTCTATCTATTTCCTTTTTTTACACTATTCTCCCTTTCTATTTCCCTCTAATTCGTCATCTCTTCCATTTCAGCTTATGGTATTGTTCTTTCATTCTTGTCCTGTTTGCATAATTTCTTCTTTTTTTATGCCTTTTGCTATCTTCATCTTTTCATCCTCTCTTTATTTTTCTATTCTCTTCTTTCTCCCTTGTTTGACTTCTCTTTACTTTCAAGCCTATCATTCTTTGGATGAGTGGTTTTCGTGTTATCTCATGGAATGGAAAAGGTAATCACAATCCTGTTAAAAAGCAGCGTGTTTTATCTGATCTAGCGAGAATGAAATGTCAAGTTGCATTGTTGCAAGAAACACACCTCAAACTGCAAGATCTGTCTTCACTGCGTAAACAATGGATAGGAGAAGTATTTTGCTCCCCGTCAGTGAATAACAACAATGGCGTTGTTATTTTGTTTCATAAGTCACTAAATGTTCAGTTACAAAATGAGTTTCATGATAATAATGGTAGATGGTTGTTTTTAAATGCTACTGTTACCAAAACTCAACTTTCCTTTTGTAATGGTTATGGCCCAAATGGCATTGATTTAACTTTTTGGAATTAAATTTCCACTCTTTTTTCTTCGCATGCGGTAGATGATTTGATTGTGGGTGGAGACTGTAACCAACTCATGGACCCCTTTCTGCACCAGAAATCACAAACCAAATATGTTCCCAATAAGATGCAGAAAACGTTTCACAAAGCTATTTCTTCTAGAGGTCAAATAGACACTTGGAGAACCTTTCACCCTGACACATTGGAAGTTTCTTTTTCCCCCCGTCCATAGATCTCAATCCCGTATTGATTAAATTTTTCTCACTCAACACGCCCTAAAATTCATGACTAACTCAGACATCGACTCTATTCTTATTTCAGATCACGCCCCTGTCATTTTAGATATGGATTACCCTTCACCTTCTCCCATCGCTTGCCGCTGGCACTTTAATAATTCTCTTCTCTTAGATTCCCAGTTTGTTGAGCAATTTTGCCTTTTACAGAGGAATTGTTTCATAATAATCTTCACTCTACTTCCCAATTTCACTTTATTTGGGATGCCTTTAAGGCTGCTGCCAGAGGCTTTATCATTGACTTTGTATCTCGGAGGAAGAGAAAAGCCCTTTTGCAGTCTTCTCTCATCCTCAAACAAATTAAAGATCTCGACCATCAATATTTCACCACAAACTCCACTGATACCCTATCCTCTCTTATCAAAGCAAAAATGCAATATAACAAACACTCCTGGGATTCCGCATGTAATAATCTCCTCAAATTTAATGCAAAAATGTATTGTAGACGGAATAAAGCAGGCAAACACCCGGTCCGGATGGCTTCACTGTTCGATTTTTCCTCCACTTACTTTCATTAATTAACCATTTTATTAGCAAAGGAGAGTCAAAAAGATCTTTCACCCAGGCAATGTTATGCTTAAACCCTAAAAAGGTCAAAGATCCCCCCCTTAGCAAAAATGATAGGCCCATCTCTCTAATCAACACCGATTGTAAAATGTTTGCTAAAATACTGCCCATTCGTATTAACAAAAGTTATCCCTGACCTCATCAATATTTATCTGGGGTTTGTCAAAGGTAGATCTATCACCGAAAACTCAAGAAGTCTCCTCAACATCATCCACCTTGCCTCTAAAATGGATTCACTCGTTGCTGCTATCACATTGGATGCTGAAAAAGCATTTGATAGGGAAAGCTGGGACTTCATGTTTGGAGCATTGAGATGGCATCTACCTCTATTTGGGTTAATGGTTGTCAATCCAAATATTTTTCTCTCCATAGAGGTACCAGAGAAGGATGTTCCCTTTCCCCTCTTCTTTGTATTCTTGCTTTAGAGACCTTCCTGGAAAAAATCTGGCGTTCACCATCCTATGCAGGTTTCCAATGTCAGAAAATTGATATTAAATTTACTGCTTATGCTTATGATATTTTACTTTACATCTCTAATCTGTCCACCTCTTTACCCTCTCTTTTCTCTTTATTACACTAATACTCCTTAGTTTCTGGGTACAAATTAAATATTGATGAATCTGAAGTTTTACCTGTAAACAAATTCTGCCTTTCCCATATGTTTCATGGTTCTGGCTTAGAATGGAATCCCAGGAATATCGAATGTCTAGGCGTCCTTTTTGCTAACACTATCAGGGAAACTATTAAAATCAATCATGCGGATATACCTAAAAAACTCTCTGTACTCATTGAGGGTTGATCCTGGTGGGGGAGGCTAGCCACTATTAAAATGATGCTCCTCCCCATTGTTAATTTTTATCTCTCGATGCTCCCTATCTCTCTCCTGCTTTCTTTCTTTTATACCATAAATCGCTCCCTAACAACATTTCTATGGAATCATCGCAAAGCTAGGATCTCTCTTTCCCGTTCTTCAACAACCCAAAGATTTAGGTGGAGTCAATTTTTCTAACCTCAACCGATATCATTCTGATTTCACGCTAAAACAAATTTGGACTTTTTTAACAGACTCTTTTTGTCCTCCCTTAACAGCTTGGAGTTCAATAGAACTTGCACAACTCTCACCCTTTTCATTCCTTACAGCTACTCACTTGCCCCAGCCTCCGAAGCGTCTTTCCACCCCCATATTTAATCACTCTAAAGCCCTTGCTCTTTCCTTGTCTCGTTCCTTTCTCTCACCTGATGATTTTCACTCTCAAACTCCAATTTAGTATAATGAATTCTTAAAGATTAACAATAGAGCGCCATTTTGGAAGGAATGGATTGTTAAAGATATCATTACTTTTGACCATTTACTCAAAGATAATTCCCTGAGGGATTTCTCAGACATTCGTGACTCGTTTGGCATTTCCAACACACATTCTTTCCAATACCCCTTAATGAAAACCACCCTGGCTCGTATTCTTTCTCAAGGTAGCCCTCCGACCACTCCTGTTCAGACCCTCTCCCCTCCACTAGACTTTTCTATCCCTTTCAAAGCTGCTGCCATTTACAAATAACTTTCCTGTCCTTCTGGCGATAGATCTAAATTAGAACTCTTATGGGAAAAAGAGTTCGCTCAGGAACTTCCATTTGAGGTTTGGGATTCTATATGGTCCAAAATACACACCTCTTCCCGCTCTGACAGCACCACACAGACTTATTTCTTTTACAACAGACTCTTTTTCACCCCTGCTGATCTGCACAAATTCAGATTACTTGAGTCCAAGAAATGTTGGTCCTGCTCATCTGAGGATAGTGATTTTCTTCATATGTTTTTTCATTGCCCCCTATCCCCATGGTCTTGCATCTGGTCAAAACTAAATTACATTTTAGCCACAGATTTTCCTTTTGAGATTGTACATATTTTTTGGCGTGGTTCCTCACCCTTATGGAATGTTCAGTGTAATGTACGTAAATTTATAGATCTATATATAGCCATTTCTTTTCAGATAAATCACAACCAACTTGAAAGATACTTCAAAAATTTCTTATAACACTTGGTGGAATCTGTTATGTCATCACCATAGGCTTCACCATGCCTTTGCCACCTCAGTACCTCTAGTAATCAAAAAGGACTTGTTATGGTCACCTCTAACCGCTTTTCTTTCAAGCCATGTTCCTTGAATTAACCTTTTTCCTCTTCGAATTTCCCATTCTTATTATTAATCACTATTTTACTTTATGGAAGTATTTGTTATTGAATTTGTATTTCATGCCACCCTTTCCCTCTCCCTCCGCCCTTCTTTCTCTTTCTCTCTTTTCTTCCCCTCCTCTCTAAAAACAGATTTAAAAGGCTTTTTTCCTTTGTATAGTTTATCTTTCCCTTTTTGGGACTGAATTTCATAAATGTTATTTTATTATCATTCCATTTTCTTTCCAATGCCAAATCTTTTTTGTAATAATGTTTTACTATGCTTATAACATTAAATAAAGCTTTCTAAACGTAATTTACTATTTGTGGAAATCTTATAGAGGTTACTACTTGAATGTCTCTTGCACAAGGAAAGTCACAGCATTCTAGAAGATAAACTAAGTGTAATTAAAGGCTTAATACTGATGCAATACGAAAATGTTTACGCAATGGTAAGACACGCTGAAACTGTTTAATTGCTGGTCATTTTACAGAAATTATTTTAAAGACGAGATATGTGATGATCAATACAGAATGTTTTGCTAATCAAAGGCCAGCATAATGATGGAGGTTGTTAAATGATAGGCTGCTTCTTTCAATAATAGTGTGTTTATATATTATCGGGAACAGTGAATCAGTGTTTATTTGTATGATTATTCTGATAAGAATTCAGGGCCATGTTTATCATTATTTCACAGAACACAACACAGCAAGATACCTACGTAAAAAGGGAAGGGTAGGAATGTGCCATAGCTACCAAGGTATGGCACATTCCTGCTCTCTGTCTGTACTGGCACACAAATAGCTGCCTATCACTAATGCAGGCACCCTTGCACTATGGTGCAAGGGTTCCTTAATTAAAGGTAGGAATGTATTTGTGCAGGAAAGGACACAATCTTGCACAAAAACAATCCTGAGGCTTTTTCCTATTTTTACATGTGCTGAGAATGCAGAATGCAGCACACGTAGATGGAGGAAAAAACAAGGAGTAATAAAGATGTTTCTCCTTGTAATGCCTCTCCTGGGACTGTGTAGCATTCTGAGACATTATCAGGTTCTATCAGTATTGGTAAATCTGGGAATGCTTCAGAATTCATGGGTGGATGAGTGGCGTAATGCAAGGTGGCAATCTGGGCTGCCTTGCCTTACTCCAGATTTACCATTTCACACAGGACCACAGTAGGTGCCCCTGCGTGGCTTGGTAAATATATTTCTAGGTTTTGCGTTGCACTTGCGCTACCTTGCGTGGCGCAAGGGTGAAGCAAAACTTTGATAAATATGCCCCTCAGTGTTCAGTGAAGTCATTTGCCCACCTTGGAAAGGCAGATGACTGCTATAAGAGTCATGTTCCTGCAAAGAGATCTTCACGATCGTTAGGGAATGTATTGCCCCACAGCCGAATGCGACCCAGACTGCCCCCATCGAGACGTGGGCGTCGGATCTCGCATGCTTCTTTACCACAAAGATTAAGCTGATTCAGGACTCTTTTCCATCGAGGCCGGCTGTTGTCTCCCCTTGTCTTGAGGATGGACCAGTTCCATCGGTTCCCCAAGGGCCAGTCCTGACAGACTTTCCGCCTATTTCAACTCCTTCATCATTGACACTCCTGGCCAATCTTAAATCGGGTTCGCCGCTCGACCCTTGTCCGGCCAAATTTCTGGCGAAGATGGCAGCAGTGGTAAATCCGCTGGTCAATCCCCTCCTGAATCTCTTTTTGAGCCAGGGCGTAGTCCCACCGGCTTGGAAACAGGCTATGGTCATTCCCCTTATTAAGAAGCCTGGTCTAGATCCCGAGGTCTTGGCCAATTACAGACCCATTTCTTTCCTTCCTGCATTGGCTAAAATCCTGGAGAAGCACGTGCACAACCTGCTTTCTAATTTTTTGGAATCACACGATCTGCTTCATTCCACTCAATCGGGCTTTCGCCCTAATCTTAGCACTGAGACGGCGCTGCTGGAGGTGTCTGAAGCCATCAAGGAGACGCTGGACTCGGGTGGCAGAGCCATGCTGATAATGCTTGACTTGTCGGCGGCCTTCGACACCGTCCCCCATGAGGGTTTGCTCGTCAGACTTCATGAGATCGGTCTGAGGGAGACGGTGCTTAGCTGGTTTACATCTTTTCTGGCCGGCCGCCGACAAACAGTCTGGGCCTCCTTCAGCTCTGCCATTGGGAGTCGGAGTCCCGCAGGGCACTGTGTTGGGCCCGACTCTCTTTAACATCTTTATGACCCCTCTGGCGGCCCTGGCTGAGTCTTTCGGGGCCCAGATCGTATCCTACACCGACGACACCCAGTTGCTCTTTACCTCGGAAAGGAGAGGATTTTGATGGAAAGAGTATCCGTGAGTGCCTTGGGGCTGTTTTCAAATGGCTCCAACTGAACAGCCTCAAGTGCAACTCAGATAAATCGGAGGTGCTCTTCTTCGGCTTTCAATCCGATCCGGACTGGCAGGTATGGTGGCCTGCTGACATGTCTCCTCCGGTGCGGTCGTCTCAGTTAGCTAAGAATTTGGGGATCAAAATTGACAATGGCCTGACTTTAAGATCTCAGATCCTTGCCCTCACTGGCACCTGTTTTGGTCTTCTCCGCATGCTTCGGAAGTTTTTCCCTTTGCTCTCTGAGGACCACAGGAGGACTACGGTACAGGCCTTGATCGGTTCAAGACTGGACTATTCCAACGTCCTATATCTTGGCCTGCCAGAATATCTCCTGCAACGGATGTAGGTGGTCCATAACGCTGCAGCGCGTGCCATTTTTGGCCTGCATAGGCGAGTCAGAGTTTCTGGCTTGTTGCAGTCTCTTCACTGGCTGCCTATCCGGAAGCGGATAGTTTTCAAAACCTTAACTCTTGCTCACAAGGCCCTTTATGCCGCAGGGGCTAAATACCTTCAAAGGAGGCTCGTCTTCTATCGTCCTTCATGATCTCTGAGATCAGAGTCGATGTTTCTTGCCACTGTTCCTCGTGTGAGGAAGGCCCGTATTGGAGGTCGTTCCTTTATGTCCCGGGCCCCACAGCTTTGGAACTCTCTGCCCCTGACATTGCGCAGTACCTCAAATTTGTTGGCCTTCAGGAAGGGCCTGAAAACTTGGCTTTTTGCTTCCTAGATTTCTTTTTTCTGCTGACCCTGTTTTCTTTTAATCTGTGTGTTGTGTTTGTCTTTTTCAGGCTGTCAATAAAGCGCTGGGACACTCTTTTGAGTAGCCGAGCGCTATAAAAGACACAAATAACATAACATAACATAACATAACATGTTTACAGCTAGCTGCAGATACAGCATGCCCTGGTGTGGTACAGAAATATACTTGAATGTAAAACGAAAAACAGAAACTGGAAACTAACAGGATGTATTACCCCCTTTGTAATCCTGTTAGTGAATGAATCAAATATCTTTAAGAAGGTTTAGAGGAAGTGGGAGACAGATGCAGGAACATTATCAGGGCTTCCCCTGACAATGTTCCTGCATCTGTCTCCTACTTGTGTGTGGGGAGGTGGAAATATCAGTTGGATCATGAGACAACTTTGGTATCCAAATCCTAATTCGGAATTGAATTCTTGGAAGCTAGGAGTGATGACTGCATTCGTTTTACCATAAACAAGGCTGAGGTCATAGTGGGTGATAACAGTAAAGTCCTCTGGGATTTGGCTATTTCCCGAAGAACATTACGCATTCCAGTGGAAAAGCGAATAAATATGAGATTCATACTTGACCAAAACCTTTCCAGTGAAGCAAATGTGGACTGAAACAGTTAAGACATATTCTTTCTTTTATTCCTCTTTTGAGGGATGTGATGAGGCGAATCAGATTGAGGCCTGCTCTTTTCTGATTGGACTACAAATCCTGCTCTTCCTTTCTACAGTTTATAGTCGAACGTTGGCACTCTGAAGTAATCACAAGGCAACATGCATCGCTTTACCAAACTCCTTTGTCAATATTAAAATATCAGATACATTTTGCTTAATCCAGATTAATCATATTATACTACGGAAAAGCACTTGAAGATGAGTTGAAGCCAAGCCTGTGCTGTCAGAGATACCTAACCGAGAAAGGCTAATCACAATTTAGAGTTGTAAAGTAATCCAAAATTTCTGCAAAGAGAAAAAAATAATAAAAGCTAGTTGTATGGTGTGGGATAAACTTGAGATGTTAGAAATTGGGTTTCTGGTTTCTAGGGTATGCACCGTAGCCAGGCAGAACCCACTACTCTAGTCAGGCCAAGCAAGTTATCATCAGAGGCAATGTGTAAAGCATTTGCACAATACACTCACACAGCAACACAATGAATACACCACAAAACAGACTCCACACCTAATTATATAACAATATGCTTTCTATATTATATATCACAAGACATTACAACATGAATCATAAGTACTCTGCACATTACGCATGAATCATTAATACCTCGCACACTAATGCAATTGCTAAGCATCACATTGAATGTACTACCAGGACTCTATATATGCTCCTCCCGCTATGTCTATTGAAAAATAGTACTCACTTTTCTGATTAAAGAAAGATAACGATGGATATCACAAAATGCAGGAATAAAGGACAATCACAGGAATCACCAAATGTAACCATTTGTCACCAAAGCAATGCATAGAGCAAATAGTGCCCGTTGTTTTAGAGAAAAATACATGAATCACCGTATGAGAATACAAGGAGGAACAATGCCCTCCTTTCTCTCTCAGGAGCTTTGCGGGAGCCCTCTTAGGGTGAATATCATGGTCCTAGTTGGGCACTGCCCACAGAACACCAGAGGTGGGGCGGCTACACTTTATCCCTGGAATGTCCTGTGGGTCCTACGGGATGGAGTGTTAGAGCCGGTACTGGCCGCTCATGGCTCGGAGGAGGTTGCGGGGATCACAGAGGACTGCAGGTCCCAAACCAGTAACTTCTTTACCACCGTGAGGGCTGGCCGTCATTGGGACAGACTCGGCAGCCCATTCCAAGCTCCAGTAACACTAATGCAGCAATGTTCCTTTCGGCATGGGCTTCTCCCACTGGTGATCTCAAGGGCCAGTGGTTGTGCCACGCGGGTCTCAGTCCCAGAGGGGGCCATGTAAGGCGGTGCTGCTGCCGTAACTAAGGCTTCCGGTTTCTCAGGTAATGTGCTTATGAACGTTAGGTTTGGGAATCAAGGCGGCTCATGGATGAATGCTCGCACTGCTTGTACAGTGCGATTCGCAAAGGGGACATGCCGGTCCTACTCCTAGGGGGCATGGACACAGACAGAGTGAAGTCATAGACATGTGCTTCTCTGGAGAATGTGCTGCCCTGAGTCTACACATCAGATTCAGGCGGGCAAATAAAATGCTCCACATGCGCTATTCCCAGAATCAGGATGCTGAGCAGGGCTCACTTCCTGCATCCTCTGGGGGAGTGCCCACACTCCAACTGCCCTGTGTAGGTCAGGCAAGGAGCAGTTAACAGTACTCAGCATGCACTGGGGTGGGGGGCACACTGGGAATGGCAGGCAAGCCAGCACATAAAGGTCCTTGGCTAAGTGACAATCCCTCCATCAGCCCAGCAGGCAGCAGGCCAACATAACAAAGCAGGTTCTAATGGCGGTTCCTCTTAGCAGCACAGCAGTCCTCTGCCAATGTGCAGACTGTAAAGCCATGAGCCTCTGGTTACAAGTCCCATGCACTGTCTGGTTACACCAGAGCCTGGGAGCAGCAGGGCAACACGCAGAAAAGCTGTCCAATTGAGTCCTTTAAGCAGGCAGCAGGGCAACAAGCAGAAAAACAATCCTGATGAGTCCTTTAAGCAGCGCAGCAGTCCTTGTGACGGAGGTTCAGTTCCAGATCTAACAGTGCTTAAAAAACATGAGGTCAGAGCCCCTGTACTGATACTCAAAAATGTCATTGTTCAAGGGCTGACTTTAAAGGAACACTTTCAAGTATTCAACAAGCCCTTTCAACCCAGCCCTGGCTCCAGATGTCAGTAGGGGGTAAATCAACCCTTGGTGTGAGGGTAGGACACAACCTATACAAATGTAAAATGTGAACGACCTCTCCCAGCCCAGGAAGACTATCGGTATGTAGATGACTGCAGATGTAACTCCTGTCACACCCAGCCTTACTTGTGGCTGTCTGGAGAGTATGCAGCAGAGGTAGTTGTCACCCAGCCCTAGACATATATTGGAGTCACGCTGCAAAGCACAAGAGTCATAAGTACAGAGAAATGCTCAATTTCTAAAAGTGGCATTTTTAAAATAGAAAAATAAAAAAAAACACCTTCACCAGTAGACTTGATTTATCACTACCATTCTAAACATACCAAACAAGGCAAGCTACACCTTTCAGATCAGGAATTACCACTTGAACACATATAAGGGAATTCCCAATGCTACCCTATGAGAGGAGTAGGCATCACAGTAGTGAGAAGCAAAATAGGCTGTTTGGAATTAGCAGAACATGCCACACAGCACCCTGCCCTTATGGTTACCTAGGGCATACCTTAGGTGTGACCTATGTGTAGAAAAGGGGAGTTTAAGGCTTGACAAGAAGTTTTAAATGGCAAGTTAAAGTGGCGGTAAACTGAGCATGCAAGCTCTGCGGTGGCAGGTCTGAGAAAGGTTTGAAAGGCTACGTATGTGGGTGGCACCAGCAGTGCTACTGGCCCACTAGTAAAATAGTAGCATTTATATGGGTATATGGGATACCACTTTACAAAAGACACACAAGTAAATTAAATATGCCTAACAGGTGTAAACCAATCATACCATGTTTAGAGGAGAGAGCGGTAAAATGCCCAGAATCCTAAAGCCAACAAAAAGAATGTCAGAAAAATAGGTGGAGGAAGGTAAAACGTTTGTGGGTAACGCAGCAAAAAGTGCCAGTCCCAGAACTAGAGATGAGACTCAAGCGAATAATTCTGAACAACTGAAAGGACTGGAACAGGCATTAAAAGTAGGCTTAGTAGCTGTGAAGCATAACATAGTATGCTATTGCAACCAACTGGAAGAGTGTTCCCTCCAAAGAAAAAAGGATGGCCATAAGACACTAGTTGAGGCATGGGAATGAGATGCCTACCCAAAGGCAAATTAAGGTGATGTAAAAAGGAAAAGAAGACATTTACACTCTTAAAGTACTACCTCTACTATTGTTACTATAGTAGCAGCAATACGTCTCCATACTATAAAGTTGGCAAATAACGATTGAGAGGGAACTGATTCTGGGGGAGAGATCTCTCAAATACTGGAGGATCATGGGTCAGTGGGAACAAATGCAGAAATTGGGGATGAATGGGGACCAGGGATGTTTGCTTGTATGTGATCTGTTATTAATGAAGGAGGATGGGTGTCACTCCTTCTGTATTTGTACCATTTTTGTACCATTTTACTTGGCAGTAGTAGCATTATGTCAAGGGATGTGATGGAACTCATGAAAATGCTAATGTTTGCTTATAGAAAGGAAAAAGGTATTTGTGAAATATATTTTTCTGCAATTTTTTAGTTGGACACATTTCATTAAACCTGATTCTTTGTACTGTGTAAAGATGTTACCCTTCTATACAGTTTTTACCCGAATAGGAATAGCTAGAGAAGCGCATGCTCTGTTAAACGAAGAGCATGTTCAAAGCAAAGAAGAATGCCTCATATTATGCGTTCAGTCTTCTATCTTACTTCCCTTCAATACAGCAACCCTTTCTTTCACCCTTATCATGTGCAAAGAATTTTAAAATACCACTGTATATTTGGGGCTCCCAGTTTTCCATTTAAACAGTTTTTTACATATAAATACAAATAGAAAACTATTTTTCCTTTGTCTGCATTTATATTTAGAAACAGCTAAATAGCAAAGCACTAGCAAATTATGCTGTGCTGCAGTGCTCGAACCTAAAGTTAACTCACCACGCTCCTCTTCCTGATGCTGGAAATTCCTTCCAATCAGGGTCTTTTAGTGACCTACTGCCGTGCCCCTAAGCCAATACTGGACGGATCCAAGCGTCACTCTGTGGACGTGCCAACAGCTTAAGCCCCACCCTCATAACTTTAGCCCTTTATTTTTGGGGCTCATCATCCTATTTCCTCCTTTTTTCCTACTCTACGACCACCACCTGGCCAACGTGTTTGCAGAAAGATGCCTCCCTGATGCTACAGTCAGCTTTTGTTGCTGCCCCAGCCCTTCTGAATTCACCATCTCCAGGGCTCTGCCTCTCGAGTGAGCTCTGCGCCAGCCCGCTGCCATTTCAACTTGAAAGGTAAGTGTATTCTATGAATGTGGAATCAGGGGACAGATAAATTGCGGCTTCATAGTGTCCCTAGAAACAGAAGAGAGATAAAAACCTGGACACTACCCCTAGAAAGCTGCTCCTGATACATCTTTGCCGCTACAGCCTTGGGCTCCTCTCCCCCCCCCTGGTATGAACCGGCAGCACTAGGGTCTGAACGCATATTCTCTAACCTCCTTCCTCATGTGGGTGCGGGGTCTTGTAGTGTTCTTTTCACTTTGGGATTTGTGTATGTTAAGTTGCCATTTTAGTTTGTCGTTCACTCTGCTCTTGTGTTCGTGCAGCTTTACAGGTCTGTGTAGAAACACTGCAGTTCCACATGTGTTTTTGGGGTTTGTTTGAGCGGTGGACGTTGGAAGGGTGTCCTTACCCAGCTTGTCTGCACACGCCGGGGATGTTGAATGAGGTATCAGTCGTCTACAGTAAGTTTTCAGATGAATGTATTGTGTTGAACAATAACAACCGGGTGCAGGTGTGCATTGTCAATTTAAATAATTGTGGACAAATACTAGATGCAGCGTCGTCTTTTGCTTGTGGCAAAAATAAATGTGGATAAATACAAATAAAATGCCCAAACTATAAATATGAGTAAATACAGACAAAAATTGCAAATAAATAAATACCATAAAACAGGAGCCCTATCTATATTACAGGTAGTGCTCTATAAACTTTGGTTTCAAAGAAATTGTTAATTAATGTCTGTCAGGGGAATCACAAAGATCGATAACTTGAAATAAACAAGACAATATTGACCCGTAGTCTAACAAATCAAAGGTGACTAATGTAACATTTTAGGTATTATGACATTATCTACCTGTACCATCTGGTCTGTCTCCTGTCATGCAAACCTCTCTTTCTCTCGTCATAGAGCAAGGAGTTAACCCATTACTTTATTCTTGGGAAGAAACTTTGGTTCATTTTTGGGCCTTAAATATTTCTATAGATTTGATGCACCAGGACCCTGATGCATTAGTGACATTTTAATCCAAAAATGCATCAGACACATATAATATAGGATCCAAATTCAGCAGCCAAGTTTTCCTACCTGAAGAATATCTATAAAGATTTTCTTATGGCCTTTTCAGTATACCCGTAAGATAACATGTAGCATTACCTCTGCAGCTAGTGAAGCTCAATGGATTTGGGTGTTCTATGTTTTCTTTGGGCACTGGTACACACTTTTTTTCTAATTTGAATGTGCATTCATTGGATGGTGTTTATTTCTGTGACTAAGGGCCAGATTTCAAGTTCATCATAAAGAAATACAGTTTCTGTCAAAACTGAGTTTTTCACTTCTATCATGTTGGCACGCAAATTCATTTCCAAAGGGCTGATTGTTATAACGTGAGTTGATGTGATTCCAGCAAAAAATGAAGATTTTCCTGGTGTATTTACAACTAATGGGCAAACCCACCAGCAAAACTGACAATGTCGACCTCACAGTTTCTGTCAAATTTTTTCCAATAAGGACAGATATCGCTAATGTACTTCACTGTCAGCACACGCATTCCACACCCCATGGGCCTGATTTGAAAGTATCCCATGAGAGTGTGTTTTTAATCCCCACTAGCTGTCTGGTATCGAAAGACTTTTTGTGGACTAAATACCCACTTTCCCTTCCCAGTATGCTCAATTTTGTTTCTGCCCCACACCTCCAAGTCTCCATTGTTTCATCAATACAGACAGTTTTTTAATTTTCCCCCTTCCCTCAGCCTTCCCACCTCCTGCCCCTCAATTGCTCCCCTGCTCAATTTCCTTTGCTTCCACCTCCGCTTGACCTCTTACTCAATGGCTACTGCATTGCTCCTCCATTACGGCCCCCACCCCCTGAATCATTATTTTTGAGAACTTTTTCAGTGGCCAGGAAGCTGGCATTTGCTTCTGTGCCATGTTCCTTTGCGCAACTGAAAAATAATTTTTAGGTCTTGCTGAAAGACAGCACAGCCTGTCTGTATGTGAAAAGACAAAGGCCCACATGCATCATTGTTTCATTTTGCACTTCCTAATTTGCGATTTTTAGAGAATCGCAAATTAGGAAATGCAAAATGGGATGCATGTACATTTTCTCAAAATATTTGAGAATCGGTAAGAATCGCAATTTTGACCGATTCTCAAATATTATGCGATTAGCAAAGTGCGAATTCGCAATTCCCATTCATTCCTATGGGCTGAAATGCCCATAGGAATGAATGGGAATTGCGAATTCGCACTTAGAATATCGCAAATCCTGATTGCATTTCAAGGGTGGAGAGGGGGGTTCAAATGACCCCCCCCTGCACCCATGAAATGTTGTTTTCGCATCATGTTGCACACACACATGTCCTAAGGACATGTGTGTCCGTAACATGAATGTGTAAAAAATGCTTTTGCAGCGTTTTTAACACTTTTTGCAAATTTACCGAGTGGTTCAACCACTCGGTAAATTTGACACCCTAATTGCGAATTCGCAATTATAAAAGTAATCATGCATTGCTTTTAAGAAATCGCAAATTTGC
This sequence comes from Lissotriton vulgaris, assembly GCF_964263255.1. Taxonomy (NCBI): domain Eukaryota; kingdom Metazoa; phylum Chordata; class Amphibia; order Caudata; family Salamandridae; genus Lissotriton; species Lissotriton vulgaris. The sequence goes on along the minus strand of NW_028245615.1, from coordinate 267,571 downwards.
GATTTCTTAAAAGCAATCGCATTTTTAGAAATCGCAAAAATGTTGCAATTTCTAAAAATGCTTGATGCATTCCAAAAAGCATTTTTGGAATCGCAAACGGCCGATTTTAAGGAATCGCACCGTTTGCGACTCCAAAAATGCTTGATGCATGTGGGCCCTAATGTCAGCTTGCAGTGGGCTTAGAGCACACAAATTGCTTACCATTGGTTGGCTTTATTGTCACTCTCATTTGCTTGCTTCTTATTTATTAATTTGTGTGGTCCTTTGTATCTCTTTTTGTGTTTGTCCCTCTCTGGAGCATGGTCTCATTACTTGTGTCCTTCCACTGCTTACTTTTCAGACACTACTTTTTTCTTTTTGGTTAAGCACTCCATTAGAATGCATGGGTTTTCCAGCTGTCTCCCTCATGTGCTTTTCCTCCCCCTCTGCCACACTCCATGTTGCTCTCTTTCACCTGTGTTCCTCGCCCCAACCTCTCCATATAACGCTCACCCCCTCATGTGGTTCTGCTCCCCATATTGCTTTTGTCTTTGTGCTTCTCACCGCAACTCCTAGCTGCTCTCTCTCACACATGTTCTTCTCTTCCACTGTGATCCGTGATGCTCTCCCACACTTCAAGGTGTTTCTTATATGTCACTTCCTTCATCTGTTCCTCTATAGCCTCATTACTTGTATCCTGCCACTGCTCATTTTTCAGCCACTACTTTTTTCATTTTGGATAGCAGAAGTGTTGGTAAATTCAATTGCCTTAGGAAGGCTTCCATTTGGCACAACTTTAAATTGGCAGTTATTCCACTCCGCTTTTGATACATTTTTACCATTGCTTGTCTCTACATCAGACCTTAAATAAAAACATAGCTAGCTTAGGTAGCTTCCACCAAATGGCAGGCTTCAGTGTACTATGAGTACGAAACACTCTGAAGTAGTTTGTTTTTGTTCTAGCACGGAAGAGGGTTATTTCTTGAGGTGGGCGGGGCCCACCTTTAGGAATGATAACACTATCCCATCAGAGTGAACTCCAAAAGCCTGAGATCAACTTTCTGAATTAGAAACATTAAGTACATTTTAATGAACAGATTGACTCCAAAACATCAAAAATCCAATAAGGGGAAGCACAGAAATGAATCTTTAAAAGTTTAGGCAAGAATAGTGGCAAACAGAATTAAGTGCCAATTATAGTCTATAGAACATCTAGACTGGAACGTATGCTCAATTTCAAGCTAACGGCGATGGAGCACAGGTTAGATAATTCAAGTGGGCTCGTCCCAGTTAAGGATTTTCCCTTCTGACACAGGCCCTGATTATGAATATAGATGGTATTTTTCATACATGATAAATAACAATACCACAGGGTACGTTATTTATTGAGTGCAATAAATACCTCTGATTATGAGATGTTTGTAAATAACATGCACATTTTGGTATTTAATGCACCAGAAGTCTGCATGAAAGGGTAAATGCCTTATGATTTTCCCCCATTTAATTTCAGCAGGTTTGATTTGTCGAAATTAAATGAAGTTTAAGTTATTTAACACATCCAATAATTAAAGCTGCTTTAAATAACTAAGACGTATTTCCGATCTGTGCGTCAACAGGGGTTTATGCACAGGTCAGAATATACTGACCAACTAGTCTTTTCGATAAAGTTTGAAATCCTACAACAGAGTAAGCCTGAAGCTATATCTGGCAAAGTTGCATTGAAATCAGAAACTTTTCCACATGGTCCGACTGGTGGCTCCATTGGTTTCGGAAGTATAAAAACTTTTTATGTCCCAACTATACAGTGTTTCTGGAGAAGCTCCTCTAGATTACTTCTAATGCTTTTAGGTCCCTACATCCTAAAATCTTAATATAAAATTCAAGTTTAACGCTAAATTGGAATTTTAATAAACATCAAAAGTAGTCTAAACAGCTTTTGTAGGTGTTCCAACCTATATATTAAAGATCAAAGTTTATAAGCTGTACTTTAACATTTTCCAGTGAGGTTTTATATTATCAATTTTGTATATTGCAGATACCCATTAGAACATAGTACAGTGTGTGATAGCCCTGCCATTGAAAATAGCTTTTGGGAGCTCATCACTGCAGGAACATGCCAACTTCAATTTTACACGTTAGAATTCTAAAATTCAGACACTCAACTTTGTGGACAACAAGGTGTACTTAGGGTTGACCTATTAATATTAAAGGCATGATTTCTTGCCAGTCAAAAAGGGGTATTTTGGCAGGTTAGACAGCAGGTTTTAGGTGGCAGAAGTCAAACTACACATTGTAGGCCTCAAGCCATTTTTTACAGGACCACTCTGTCGATAGCACATTATATGCTGCAGTCCGCAGGTAGCATTTATCTTCCAGACCCTATGTGCATTTGTACTTATAAACAAGGTAAATATGTCAATTAGGGTAAGCCAGTTTAACTATGTTTAGAGGGGGACCCACTGGCGCGTTACTTCGATTTAGCAGAGTTAAAGTGCACACAGGCCTACAACCAGCAGATTTTAGGTCCAGATATCTGGGGTGACCATGTAGAAAAGGCAGATTTGAAACAGTTCTTCCTCAATTTGCTCAATAGACTAAGGGCCTCATTTAGAGATGGGCACTAACACAAATCCTCCAAAAAATTGCATTTTCCATCCTTGCACTTATTATGTTCCTCAGCTTCATTTGGAGACTAAGGGAATGCAGTGTCCCTTTTTGGGCAGATAGAGTTGTCTCCACTATCTATTTAGGATGGCACTTCCTGTGTAATGTCTGCGTGCTTCATTCCTGTCTGAATCAACCATGTATGTACATTTGAGGAAATTGTTACACATGTTCCAATGGGCTGGGAGAAAAGTAGGGGGATGGTCTTTCTTTGGAAAAAGCAAAAGTGCAGACAGGTGTGGCATTATGCTAGGGCATAGCATGCCTACTATCATTGTAATGTGTTTTACGGAAGCTGGAAAAATACCATTAAAAGGGTGGGTACCTTTAGATATAGTGGGGCGGCTGGATAGATGGAGGCAGTGGCTCTGCAACCTCAGCCATATGCCTCATTGTAATCTAAACAACTGTGTAATTTGAATGTAGCCAGATTCAGGAGGGTATGCCTCCACTGCAAAACCAAGAGTGTTTTTCATGCTACTGGATGGACTACAGAGGACTGTCAAGGTCAACTTTTCCCATTCTTAGAAAGTGGTATCTTAGTATCTTGTTTACCCGTGACCAAGTTTTTCTGAATCTTTATGTTTCTTTAAATTATTGTTTTATGCTAGCATCCTGGAGAATGTATTCGAGGCTAGTTGGTGTAGTTTTGCTTCCTAGAAATGTATTGTGAAATTATTATTAGTGATGTGCATTTCTGCGTCAATGGTTTACACCACATTCTAAATCTGGTACTCACTGCTACAACATAGCAATAGCTGACAACAAAACTTGTTACCCACTGCTGCAACATCATAAAAGTCTTCCAGGCCAGGCTGACAGGACACTTCTAGAGCATGTCACCGCAGCGCTGCTTGTCTGCTATGACTGACAGCAGAAAGCACAGCTGGAGGAGAGGTAAGAACGACAGGAAGGGTGGTGGGGGTAGTTAAGGAATTTCTTAGTAATTTTGGGACTGGGAGGAAAGGTCATGTATGGCTATCTCATTACTCTTTTGCTCCCATGAAGAAGCTGAAAGCAAGTCAGGTGAGTTTGGGGGCATACATATCATGAAATTATAGCTAGGTAACACATGAATTATGGGGAGGTTTTTCACCCTGGGGTCCGCTCTTGTCTATTTGATGTCTCCCAGAACGCATCTGTTCAGTCTTTGTGGTGATGAATCTGAGCTTCATCCCGGTCTGAGTCAGCCACAGATACCTTATAAATGTTCAGAGCTTGTAAATTCATTAAACAAACACACGCTAAATCTGCATTATATCCATGAAAAAGGTGGGAACATTTTCATTAGATTTCACTATACAGGTTCCCAGAGCTACTTTTGGAGCTATTGGGCATTAGACGTAGTGCAGGGTCTGAGAGATATCTGTTTTTTAAAATCTTTTTTTATAGGAGATGAATAGGTTGGTTCCATTTTGGATGCAGTTCAATATAAATTCAAGCTGTCAGAGCTGTTCCGTATACATTAATCACCTTTTGAAAAATTATCAGCTGATTCACCATGGGAGTTGAATTTAAGGCATGACTGACAATTTTAAATAATTGTTTTAGATATATTTTGGAAGTACCAATTTGGCTTTTAAGAAATTACTTTAGCTTTATAGATATGTTTTAAAAAATTCTACTGCTGGCACACAGGCCAGAGAAAAGATTAGCGAAGGATTTTTGATGCCATTTTGTTTAACTGCATAATTAATATTGTTTTGGTTTTGAGTTCTACAGACAACCATTTTGCTCGTTCCTTAGTTTTTCTCATATTTTGTTTTAGAGAAGTAAGACAATTCTTTTAACAACCTCTGCTGCCATTCCAGTAAGAAGAATCTTCAACGATTCCTTAACTACTGGAATATTTCCAGAAGAACTCAAAAAGTCATACATACGCCCTTTACTGAAGAAAACAAACTTGGACCCGCTGAACCCTGACAACTACAGACCCATTACAAATGGACGGTTCCTGGGCACACTGATAGAAAGAGCAGCGTTCTCCCAGATGTCACAATTCATTGAAGAGAATGACATACTTTCAGATTTCCAAACAGGATTCCGTCTCGGAAGAGGCACTGAATCTGCCCTCCTTGCCATCTGGGATGACCTAAAGAATACAGTTGACCGCAACGGGGTTGCTGCGCTACTCCTCTTAGACCTCTCAGCTGCCTTTGACACGGTTGACCATGACACTCTGAAACAAAGACTTTATGAAGCCGGCATAGAGGGAACTGCTCTAGACTGGATTGCGTCCTACCTTCGAAACAGAACTAATGTCATCCATACCCCACCTTTCTCGTCCAAACCGTACTCCACAAAAGCAGGGGTCCCTCAAGGTTCTATCATCTCGCCCATACTTTTCAACATCTACATGAAGTCTTTACCAGTACTGATCAATAAATTTCACCTCACGTGCTACAACTATGCAGATGACACGCAAATACTCCTTCAACTGGAATGCCCCAAAGACATTGGAAAATCACCAATTTTCAGCTGTCTCAGAGCCATGGATCAGTGGATGACTTGGAGCCATCTCAAATTGAATGCTTGAAAAACTGAAATACTCATGTGTGGTGATTGGAAAAATTACAACCCGCTTGCCGCATGGCCTGATGCACTGGGATCACTGCCTAAAGTATCGAAGGAAGTAAGAAACCTTGGAATGGCCATGGACAACAAGCTGTTGATGAATGTTCAAGTGGATAAACTAGCAAGATCAAGCTTTGCTACTATAAAAACGCTGCAACGAATTTCCCCACATTTGGGATTTCCACACAAAGTCCAAGCTACCATCTCCCTTCTTCTATCCAAACTCGATTACGCCAGCAGCCTCTACCACAGATCACCTTTAACAACCATGAAAAGACTACAACGGATTCAGAACTCGGCTGCCAGACTACTCTGGCATATCGAACCACAAGACCACATCTCCCCTGCCTTGAAAGCCCTGCATTGGTTACCGTTTGCCAGAAGATCCACGTTCAAGCTGCTTTGTAGTACCCACAAAGCAATACATGGAATAGTAATCAGCATTTTGTTCTGCAGTCCTTGGCTTCTACGTGAATTGTGTGACATTACTGTACACTACTGTGAATTGTTCTAATTTTTATGTGTGCATAGGCAACGCTGATTAGTATTGTTTTGTGTGTTAGGTTCTCTAACATACTGTTGAGCGGTTAGGGGGTCTTCACCGCTCGCCTCTTTGCACCATACCCACTTTGTCTTAGTCTACATTCTTAGAGTCCACATCTGGAAGAGCGCCTTGATTTAATCTGAATTACTAAAAACCCTTCACCTATTTTGCAATACATGGAATAGGACCACTCTTCATCAGGAATAAAATCACCAAACACATTCTACAAAGGAACCTCCACTCTAAAGGAGCATCTCGCCTCAAAATCCCACCATACAAGAAAAACCCATGGGTGGCACATCCTTCTCTGTTCAAGCAGCCAAAATATGGAACTCTTTACCCCCCAACATAAGATCCACCGACAACCACCTTATCTTCAGAAAACTACTCAAGATTTGGCTCTTCCCCACATAAGCACCATACGGAAACAGAAATTTACAGCATATCCCTCTGTATATAAGCATTTGTTTTCTCTATAGATATGTACCTATCTTTGTGTATTACTTTATTAAACATGTAAAATAATTATGTTGTTAAGAGAAAAGAAAAAAATATATTAATGATAATAATATTAATCAATACATAAAATCATCTTTGGTCTACATGTACTTGCATTGTGCATCTATGTACCTTCCATGTACTTGGATCTGTGTGTCTGTTACTTTTCTCCTGAAAAAGCATATCCAATGCACTACCCTATTTCTCATCCTGTGCCTCTATCAATATATTTAATCTAAATATACTTCCTTCCTTTATGTATCTATAAACTTTCAATGTATTTATGGATCTATATATTAATCACTTTATCGCTTTCTTCTAATTTAGCATTTCAAATGCACTAGCCTATTTCTCAGCCTATACTTTGTTCAATATATCTTCTAGCCCAACCTTCTTACTCATCTCAAACTTCTTTCTAATACTCCTTCCAATGCACTACCCTATCTCTCATCCTATACATCTATCAATATATCCTCTACGTCCACTCTCTCATTTATCCCAAACCCCATACCACTACTATGATCACCAAAATAACCCTTTCTGGACTCTTAAAAGCAAGAAAGAATTAAAGCAAGACAAAAAGGAAGAAAGACAGGAGATGGAGCCAAAGAAGGAAAGAAAGGCAAGACAGAAAGCAAAAAAGAAGGAAATAAGGCATTAAAGAAAACCGAAAGCAAGAAAGGAATTAAAGAAAAGAGTTAAGAATTAATGAATAAAAGAAAAAGGAAAGAAAGAAGGAAAGTAGAAATAAAAAAGGAAAAAAGAAGGAATGAAAGAATAAAAGAAAAAAGGAAAGATGAAATGAAATAATGAAGGGAAGGAAAGAAAAGAGGAAAGCAGAATGAGAGAATGAAAGAATGAAAGAAAGAAATCAAGAAAGAATGAAGGAAGGAAGGAAAGAAAGAAGAAAATAGAAATAGTATTAAAGGTGCTGCAAATTAACGGTGATAAAGGCTGGTTTTCTTCCTGGGCAAAGTTATTAAAGACCATTGGTGAAATTTACCCCAGAATAAATGTGTTCTGAAGAATGTCCCCTCATGAATTCACATGTATATTATTGAAATTTTCATATCTTAATACAGAACGGTCTGAAATGGACGCAGTCTGTTATGCTGTGAAGTACCAGCAGGCAAATAGTAAATAAAGAACATTCCAGAAGGAATTTACTAGACCATTGGCAGGAGACAGGGGGATTTATTCACAAAGGTAAACTTACACTTTAGGGGTAAGTTTATTTATTTTTTGCTATTCACAAACTCGGAGTGTAGTTTTATGTGTCATATCTTTACGACTGCAGAGACTTCCCTATCTTTTTATGTGCTGAATTCTCTGCAGTCGTAAAGATACTACATGTAAAATTACAATCATAGTTTGTGAATAGCAAAACAATTGTGAATTTACACCAAAAGTGTAAATTTACCTTTGTGGATAAGGTCCAGGAATGTATGACAGGTCGTGCTCACATTTGGTAAACTGTCCTGCTGTCACATCAGATTCTAAACACAAAGGCAACATCAAATTATTGGAAAGAAAACATAACCACAGAAGGAAACTAGCTTGTGTGTGGATGTATTCCTTGTGAAAGAGCAAAATGCAGTCACTCAAAATTAAATTATCCTGTTCTTGAATTGGGCTCACATCCTGCCCCATGCTGTATGCTGCTGTACGGGGGAAGCAAAATGTGAATGACACACCAACAGAACAACGGATGAAGAAAGCTGGCTGAAAGCCCCTTTAGATAAGTATGTTGTGCATATATGATTTTAAAAATGAAAAGGACTTGGCTAACACCAGACCTAAATAGGCAATAACCAGTGCCCTAGAGCCTCTAAGGAAGCAACAGCTTCTTTTGTCAGCCAGCCATATGGAGCAGCTCACTTGGAGGGAAGACGTTGGAACCTCATTTGGCACTTCTGAATCCACAAAGGCCATAGGATCAACCAGGTGGGGCAGATACCTTCGACTGGCTTAGAGAGGTCTTCCAGGCATAGTCTACAGTCATGCAGGATGGTCTTGTCCCTGAAAGCTTTAGTGACAATGTTGTTATTAGTTTTTGTCTTCAGTCCCCTAATTTCTCAAGCTTAATTCTCTGTGTAAATGATGGTGCATATGGTGATGATTTGTAAATTATTTGCATGACAGATAAGATGTGAGCAAGCCCTGACTTCTGAACCCCAGACATTAACATCACAAGTCTGAAGAGCAGGAAGGGCAGAAGTATAACCCACACTCAGGCATGCCGGACCTGGAGGATATAGATCATCCTTGCAATGCACCCAGGCAGAGAAAGCCGGTTGAGAAAGCCTCTTGATAAGGAGGTATGAATTGACTCAGGCAGAATGCTACACCTTACACTAGGTAAAACCTGGTAGAGAGTCTCAAAATTGCAGGACGGATGACAACGTTCTTCCAGGACCAGAAGAAGGACATTGACAGGTCCTGGTGCACCTGACATGACAAGCTTCTGGACATCTCAGGAACTTTGACAAAGATCCTCAATATAGTGAAGGAGGCCAAGAAGTCAAGCACCCTATTCTGTACTGGTATGTCTTCAGGCTGGGTGCAACGCACAAGCATGTTCCTGGGAATTGTGAATTGTGCTATTTACACAGGGAAAAGCAGATTGCTCCTCATCAATGTGGACTCAAAGCTAGATGATCTAACTATATTAGAAGCGAGTCCAGTGGCCAAGGGAGGCTTATTTGGGGAAATGTTCCTAAAAAATTGGAGAAGTTTGTTTCAACATTTGGATGAAGTGCAGGTTTCCATTAAGAAAATCCTCAGTCCGGATATTTTTGGCGGGCCCAGAAGAAGCATAGGGTACTCTGCTGGCCACTTTAACAACTAGGGCCTTTAAATAGGAAAGGTGTCAAAAGACAGACCAATGGCAGGGTCAGAGCTGCATAGGCGGATTGTTCCCCTACCATGAAGCAGGGACGGGTTGCGGATCCAAAGGTTCCTTCAGAGGGGCCAATTACTCTTTATGTGGATACTCGGGTAAGCCTGATCCCTTCTTCCCACATAAGAGTAGGGAAGTAATTGACTCTATTTGTCCACAAATGGCAGAGTCTGATGCCTGGATTTTCCCAGCATAGGGGAATTTCAGAGAGGCAATGGCAGAGACAGAGGCAGATCACCTTCTTGGGAAAGGACTCAGAACTAATATAACAGCAAGTGACAAACTGTAAAAGAAAAGGGCAATCATTTACTCAGTAGCTCAACCGAGAGGGTTTATGTGCAATATTGTCGTCATGGAGAAAAAAGACAAAGGCCATAATCTGGTGATAAATCTCAGGGACTTTAACAAGCGGTCAGGTTTCACCACTTTCAGATGGAAGGGATACATCTGCTAAGGGATGTCCTACAATCATAGGGCTTGATGGTGAATATGATCTAAAGAACATCTAACCAATGATTCCTATCATTCCACCACATCGCAGGTTTCTTCACTTTCGTTGGAGACACTAGGGCCAGATGTACAAAATCACGTGTTTGACACTGTTAGAGATTTGCAGTGGGTCACAAATGGACCTGCCTCATCAATATTAATGAGGCAGGACGCAATTTGCGACCTAGTGTGAATGGCTACAATCACAGGGATGGTGGCCTGCTGGGGTCAGCAGACTATCATGTCTGTGATTGCTTTTTAAATAAAGCAATATTTTTATTGTAATGCAGCCCTGTAATAATAATCTTTATTTAGATATAAAACAATATCTTTAAGTTTTTCCCAAATCACATTGTGTACAGTTTGTTTAAAAAAGAAACCCATACAGACATAAAAAGCATAACAAATAAGAATTTAAACTATTTTGTTAAACATGACCTAGCGGGTCTCAAACATCTCCCGTCGTATTCAATTATAAAATCAAACCACAAAGGGTACATGCTACAGAGTTTCAATTAGTGTTGCGACCCTCCTGGTCTTTGGGGCTTCTATTACAGTGCATTATGTAATCTAAAAAGTCAGTGGCAGGGCCGTGGCGGTTTTCTTTATATTAAGGCAGCGATACGCTTGTTGAATAAATTTAGCGAGTTTTATGTTTAAAACAGTATTGTCCATGGACAAAGCGGCTATGATGGCATGCCTACAAGTCCGAACCCCCAACCTGTTCCATTCTGACCTGAGCATGCGCCTGCGTTGAGAGTTGAAAGTGGGGCAGATACAGACCACGTGCAGAATTGATTCTATCGCTACCCACATCCTCTACAAGTTATGTCCTCTTCCGTACGACGCCAGATGGGTAGATTTTGAAGGAAGCGCCTGTCCCCCATTCTTAGGGTGATGAAACTGCGCTTTAGGTGGAGTGAAAAAGTGATGGAAAAATAAGTGGCTGCAGATACTTGATTGTAGGAGTTGACTACTGCCCAAGAATGGCTATGTTTCGTGAGGAGGGCTTTGTCACTAGCGAGAGATATCGATCTCACACATTTTTTAATTGCATTTTTAAAGGCAGGCTGGTTGGGATTCAGGGCCCAGAGGTCAGCGGCTGACATCTGGTGGATGTAATTCTTCAAAAGACAGCCAAATGATCCTCCTGGGTTACTCTCATTAATTTCTTTCCAGACTAGAAATTCTAGTGTGCCAGAATCAGCCTGTCTTAGTTTATGGCAGAGCTTGAGGTATGTACAGGGGTTATGGGCATCGTAATTTATTAGCCCCAGCTCTAGTCTGATCTGTGCAGGGGATGCAGAACTTGGCAGATGGAGTACTTTTTTGTAAATTTTTGTTGTGTGTTTGTTTAAGGCTGTGTTCATTTTACCTTTAAAGGTCTCTATACCATAAGATAACGTGTAATGCAGCCCATTTTCCTTAAGGGAAAACGGGATGCATTTAAAAAATAAAAATGAAAAGCTACCTTTTCATTTTTTAAGAGTAGGCAGGTGTCTGGGGGACCACTGCCTTCTCTTAAAAAATCTTGCCACCCACATCCTTTGGGGACCCCTTTCCATTTGCAAATGGGTTACATTCATACATATCAGTGCTGTTCGGTATTAGGAGTGGATGCCCTAAACACAACCCTTCCCAAAAATGCTTCGTACATCTGGCCCTAGATGTACAAATTTAGAGCTCTACCCTTCAACCTTTCATTGGCACCCTATTGCTTAATAAAAGCATTTATGCCAGTTATGGTGTGCAAAATGACTACACTACTGTAATGCACTAGTGTAGAATCACTGCACTGTGTTATCGTGGATTCCATACTTTTACTGCACAGTAGAAAGTAAAGTTTACTATACCATAGTGCAGTTTTAACAAAACCGAGAAATGAGGAAAATGTATTAACGCTTTGCAGTATTTCTTCAAGCTTTTCCTCGGAAATCGAGATTGACTGAAATGTTTTTAACCATGCAGCTTTTCCTAAAAATGTGAAAGCTGGGTATCTAAATTTTGTGTTTCTATTTCCCAAACTTTAAAATGTTAGTAAAGTAATTGTTCAATGCAAAGAATGTTCTCTTAATAGTTCATATGTCCTTCCATTATTGCTCACCATGAACACAGCCTAAAATCCACACTCTCCAAGAGAAATCTGAGAAGACATATTAACTCATAAAATCAAGATATATGATGTTTAACATTTATCGTCATCTGTTTCAACAAAATCAACCAAGAAAAGTAAATGTCACTTCTTAATGCCAAGAATAATCAGTCACTTGGACGAAGTATGAAGAGTAGAAAAGGGTGATATGCAGAAAGTTATTTCTGTTTTTTAAAACAAATATATAAAAATGATTTTCAACATAAACAGGGTTAGCAGCATACGTAAATAAAGTTAAATGTTTCCCCTAATTATTAAAATAGGTCACCAGTTCTACATAAAGGAAAGTAGAAGAAAATTAGAGATAGGTGGCAGGACCTACAATGGATTAAAATTACAACTCGGTATGTGCCATCTTAATGGGTGATGAATCTCATTGCTAAAACACTTCCCCTTGAATCTTACCTTATTAGCAATATAACAATGATGGTCTTAGACGAGATAAGTGCAGCTATTGTGAGCGCTACCATTATAATGGCTCAGTTATGAAAGGTTAATTGGAAATTATTGCTCTCTTTCGAAATTATCAAAAATAGACACTAACATTTTTTGGTTAAGAACTGGGGGGCGCATTTTACCTATCGTATGTGTGATTAATAGTTCTTTAAAGTCAACTTCATCATTGTTGTTCTTCCGGATCAACCTTCAATATTTCTGGGCGCAAGGATTTCCTGATTTGATGGTGATGAACTGCAATAATAAGCTTAGAATAAGCCACCAAGAGGTGATATAAGAGTAGCCAAATTCAGAAGAAATACAATGGTTCAGTTATACCTAGACATGGTGGTCTGTCAGGGTCTCAATCTACTGCTGATGTGACAAGGTGTAAGTGCAGCCATGTTTCGATGGACCACTAAGATGAGCAGACTTGATAGTGCACAAAGTTTTTTTTCAATTCAGACTACCAATGTGATGACAGTTTTGAATTGGCAGGAGCTTAGGCGTGATGGTGGTGGCAATAGGATTATCGTCTAGGAGAATGGGAGATATAATGAAGGTAATTTTTCCAATTATGTTTCCATTTCAATTCACACTCTGTGAAATAATTCCACAGCAAGAGCTAGAATAAAGAGAAGAGAAAAGGAGATTAAGGTAGCTAGAGAATTAAATAAAATGGGTAAGACCGCCTGGAAAAAGTTTGCATCACCCCAGAAACAACCATCAAGGGAATAGTCCTTGCAGAATGCTTGGAAGGTGGCTCACATTGCTGTTCTTATAACACTCTGACAGCAAAATATCCGTGGAAGGTGTAAACGCCACATTTTGCAGATGGTACAGTCAGTAAGAAAGCTGTATCATAAAGAAAGAGGTATATGTCAAAAAGCCAATAGTTTGTGTGGCTGGAGCATGAAAAAAGAAGACAATGATGACATCCTGTTTCAAAGAGGGTGCCTAATGGCAAGGGACCGATAGAAAACTCTCGATAGGTATGCCAGAGAAACTTGTTTGCAATGAATGATAATATACCAATCCCAGAGTACTGAGGTTCCGTGACAATCGTAAGTGATGTTTTTGACTTGCACGAATATGGTCGAGTCTGGTATCTATGAACCGCAAATGACGAGTTTAGTAAGTGTGCGCAGTTTCGCTGTGCTAACTTAAACCGTTCGTTTGTTATGTGGGTTTTTCATCTGTACCCACGGGTTCCATCTTAGATACGGCCTCCATTTTGTCTCTTGCCCTCAAGTAGCCAGCGAACGGATGCTGTCCGCTTCGCGACCCTGGGACTCCCAAGATATTTGCGGAAGACACATGTTCTTTGTAAGTGTCTTTATGACGAGGGGGATGCTACTGTAAGGCAGATGGCGCCGCTCGAGGCTCATCTTGCCGCACGGACTTATTGTCTCAGCCGTGCATCTCATTAGGCACGTCCCTTTGATGCCTGTATCTTGTGTTTCCCGATACCTCCCCTTTTACACCCTTTCCGATCTTCCCACTGTCTCCGTCTTCCTCTGCACCTGTCTTTGTTCCTATTTCGATCTGTTTTATTGCCGATTGGAATGCACTAATGTTGGGAAGATGGGTTTTTACAGTTGGGAACCGCCAAATGTTTCCGCACTTATGTTTCGGACCTTGTGTGTTTCAAAGTGACCAAAGCGACCCCTCTGGGGGATAATGGTGGGAACCGGGTTGTAAACCTTTGTGTGTCATGTTGTCCTATGGGTAAATTCTGTATAAAAGGAGCGATCCACAGAACCAATTTGAAGCAGTCTCCCCAAGTTGCACGTGTTGTACTTGTCGTGACTTCTGTGTTCCCTGCAGTAAATAAACCTTGAATCTTTGACGCCGAAGGAAGTGTCCCGTGTCTCTGTCATTCGTACGCCGGAGCAGGTTACCCACGAAGGTTTCAGGTGTTGTGCCCTGGCACCGATGGGTCTTAAAGAACCCAGTCCTTCAGTTGGCGCCCAACGTGGGGCTGCATCAGTGGTACCGGTCCAAGCCCGACGATCGTGAGGAACTTCGTGTGAAATCTCCGAGGGAAAGTGCACTCCGCTTCATCGATCCTGTTGTCGAAACAAGTGGCCCGAAGACTTTTCCCGCGAAGATTCCCGCCTCCTGACGGCTGCGACGGACTGCTGCCCTGACTGTAGACCTGTTTTGGCGCCTGGCGTAGACCTTGGTATAGCGAGACGATTGACGGGCCTTCCTGGTGACGCCATCGATCTTTGAGTTAAGTATTTGTGGGTCGCTCCCAGAGTCCTTAGTTGTTGACACTTTAGCGGGTGTTTTTGTTGTTGACGCTGTGTGAGTGTTTTTGTCGGTGACACTTTGCTAGCGTACTTTGTTGTGTTATTTGACGACTGCAGCCGCCAAAAACCGAGGGTTTTTGTTCTTTGCTGGGACTTGGTAAATCCCGTAACCCTTGAAGTTTGTGAAACTCGGCTAGTGTGCAAGATGCCTGGTCGCAGTACTTTGTTTAGTTGTTTCAGACCTTGTGGTACGGATTCCCGACTGGAGGACTCGTGTCCGATACCTCCGGTTGGAACTCCCACTTATGAGCTCTACAGTAAGCATGGGCTAGGCCCGATAACTTTTAATGAATACTGGATCAAATACACGAAGAAAGATGGTGACCTTCGTTGGCCACCACATGGTATCTTCGAGGCCCCGATCTTAGATAATCTAGAGGTTAAATTGTTTGCGAAAAAGTCAAGGCCGGCCATGTTTGATGCCTTTCGGTTGTGGCGTAAAGAAGCCCGACAGAAAGAAATCAGACAGACTAAGCAGAATCAGAGAGATAGCGCTGGTACCATTGTAAAGAAAGCAGAGCAGTTTCAGCATGATAAGGAGATTAGGGAAAAGGAAGTGTTTGATAGATTACAGCGTATGACTATAGATAAATGCTATCCTACTTTGCCTACGGAGTCGGAAAAGAAGGATGAGTCAGTTGAGGATCCTTTAATGTCCTATCTTATGAAGTCGCCACCTCCGTACGTACAGGGTACCACAGCCCCTGTGATTCCCCCTGTACCTGTTCCTGCACCTATTCTTCCTCCTGTTCCTCAACCTGCACCCGTTGTTCCGACTGTTCCTGCTTCTTTGTCTGTTGCTATCCCTACTGCTCCTCCGCTTCCACATACTCCTGCTCACGCTACTGCTCCTGCTCTGTTAACTCCTGCTGTTGTTTCTGTTTCTACTCCTTCGCTTGTTAGTCCTGTGTCCTATACTTCTCCCTCCACTCGTAGTCGTAATTCTCCTCTTGCGGCTAGTTTCTTTCATTCGCTCGGACCTGTTCTTGGGTCCGCTGGTTCAGATGGTCCTCAGAGACGTAGCCAGCTTCCAGGTAATAGGGAAGTGCTTCGCTATATAATATGGCGATGGGTTGGATGACGCACCCCCTTAGAAATCCACCCCGTATTGTACTCGACACGTTTTGTCAGTTCAATATACCAACCCAGAGATTTGTGTTCGAGGAAATGTGTAAGGTCCTTCGTGATCAGATATCGGCCGACGCACCTGACGAGGTGCTGACCGCGTTGTCTGATTTACAGCTTCAGTTTTCGGCTGGACTAATAGTGGATACCAACGTTCGACGAGCCGTTGAACGGTTGCTATCTTTTCGTCCCACTCCTATACCTCAAGCCTTGTTTGTTGAGGATATTGAAAGACAGCCCGACGAGTCTGGTCAATTTCCTATGCGAGAAGTTCCACCGGTTTGGATACCAGCTGATCCTAATGCTCAACCCCCGGTATTGGCGCATTTCCAGAGAGTATGGATACATCTCCCATGGAAACGCTCGGAAGTATTGCAGGTGAAGCAATCTTTGCCTGACCCACGCAAGAATCCTACAGGGTATTACAAAGAATTATCGCAGCTCGTAGATGCTACGGTAATGAATCTTACCGATATCGATATGTTGTTTGGCAATGTCGTACCGCAACCGGTATGGGCTAAGATTCGTCATGAAAACCATCCGAATGAATTAGGTGGTGCTTGGGCTGCCATTGTAGCGGCAGATGCCGGACAAACGGCTGCTGCTAAACCCGACCAGCTGATTGTTGACCTTCCTCAAAGAATTATAACATTAATGAAAACTCTTATGCCAGCTATGAAGGTGAACTGGGACAAATTGTCAGCTTGTAAGCAGAAAAAGGACGAGAGTGTCTCCGACTTCTTTACGAGGTTCGAGGAGTCATTCATTGATCATAGTGGTCAGGATATGGGCACTGAGGGTGGTCAAAGGTTGTTCGTAGATAAATTCGTTTCGAACTTATTGCCCGATTTGAGCAATAAATTGAAGAATTCAGAAAGTGCATGGGCCGTTTCTACTTCAGCTCAGATATTGGCCACGGCACAATATTATGAGAACAGAGAGAAAGAAGAGAACGACCGTGCTGATAAAAAGACGAAAGAGCTTAAAACTAAAGTGTTGCTTCAGCAAGCGTATCCTCCACGTTCTAATCAGACTACCTCGCAACAAAATCGATCGCAGCCGCAATCGAACCGATCCCAAACTCGTAACGACTCCTCTTCCCAAAGATCCTCGTTGGGGTACAATCAATGTGCTTATTGTAGACAAGAGGGTCACATTAAATTCAATTGTCCTGTTCTAAACGAACGTAATAGTGGTAATTCATCTAGAGGCGGTCGTGGTGGTTCACAGCAGGCATCACGTGGTAGAGGTCGTGGTGCTCAGAATGATCGCTCAGATAACTCATCCAACTCCGATAATTGTTTTGATCAACGTGGATCGTCGCAAGGACGATCTGCGCAATACAATGTAGACGATTATTACGTCGATCAGGGAACTGACGACAGTAATTACTAGGACAGCCATAGACAAGGAGAGGGAGTGGTATCAGTTCCGGTTGATCAGAGAGGGCCTTACGTCGCAGTTGCTACATCGGGCGTCGTTGAGCCTTTTCTGTTGGACACTGGTGCAGCGAAAAGTTCCATAAAGCATTCGAAACTCCCTGGCGCACCTTTGTCTGGCTTAACAAATGTTTCCGTTGGATTCTCTGGCGCCCCCGTTAGCAATCCAGTTTCGCGCCCTTTGCCCCTTAAAATTGGGCCACGTGAGCTCGAAGCTCCGTTGATTTTAACCACGGGTTGTGGTGAAAATCTTTTGGGCCTGGATTTGCTCAAACGTTTGTATGCGACTTTGTATTGTTCTCCTGCGGGTGTAAAGCTCACGTTGGGAGAGAGGGTTGTCTCTCCTATGTACTTGTCTCTCGATAAGCTTCCACCGGAATTGAGTTCTCTTCCTGCATCTTTGTGGGCAACAGGTCCCAATGATGTGGGCCTGCTTGATATCTCACCATATGTTGTTCAGTTGAAATCTAATGTGCGATTGCCACGTATTCCCCAATATCGTATCTCCCTTGATGGTGAACGAGCACTGTTAGCGATCATCTATGATCTGATCGAGAAAGATGTTATTGAAGAGACTCGGGGAAACGTGTGCAATAGTCCTGTATTGCCCATTCTAAAACGTACTGATCCTTCGAAACCACCTGTTTATCGTTTTGTTATCGATTTACGGGAGGTGAATAAAATTGTGATTCCTCAGTTCCCCGTTGTGCCTGACATCACGGCGCTACTGACTCTGATTCCAGCTTCTGCATCGTGGTTTTCGGTGATTGACTTGAAGAATGCGTTTTTCAGCATCCCGATTGCCGAAGAAAGTAGAGACCTTTTCGGTTTCTCTCTCGGTGGACGCAGCTTCCGGTTCAAGCGCGCTCCTCAGGGCTACTGTGAAAGTCCATCGATTTACAGTCAAGCCTTGAAGGGTCAACTGGATGCGTTTAGGTTGCCGGCTGGTGCGGCCTTAATCCAATACGTCGATGACCTATTGGTAGCTGCCGATACTCAGGACATTTGCAAAATTGCTACAATATCGCTGCTGCAACATCTCTGCGAGTTAAATCATAAGGTGTCGCCTTCTAAACTACAATATTGTTGTCAAGAAGTAACCTATCTAGGTCACTTATTGTCAAAGGAGGGAAGGAGGTTGACCCCAGAGAGAATTGCAGCGATTGCGCGAATGGCTGTGCCAACAACCCAAAGAGATGTGCGTGCCTTTTTAGGTATTACGTCGTACTGTAGGCAATGGATTCCTAATTTTTCATTGCTAGCGAAGCCATTAGTGGCTCTTACGTGCAAGGATGTTTCAACTCCTTTACCATGGACGGAAGAATGTCAGAAAAGTTTTTCTGAATTACGTGATTCATTGTGTTCGGCTCCTGTGTTAGGTACTCCTGACTATAGCAAGCCGTTTACATTATATGTTCACGAGAGGGAAGGTTGTGCGTTGAGTGTTTTAACGCAACCTTTTGTTGGTAAGCAACGTCCGTGTGCATATTTTTCCTCGACCTTGGACCCGGTAGCTAGAGCATTGCCGAGTTGTTTACGAGCAACAGCGGCAGCTGCGGTCTCCATCCGACAATCAGCAGGATTGGTCATGGATAATATGCTTACGGTGATGGTTCCGCATGCAGTCGATACTCTTTTGAATCGTACGAAAACTCAGCACTTGACGAGTGCGAGGTTGTCTGGGTACGAGTTGACGCTGTTGGCAAGCCACATTCAAATAAAACGTTGTAATGTTCTGAACCCGGCAACTTTGTTACCAATTAGCTCAGAGTCAGATGAAATAACAGAACACGACTGTTATTTGAGGACAGAAGAAGAAACAAAAGGTCGAGTGGACCTTAAAAACACCCCATTGGAAGAACCAGATGGTACCCTGTATGTGGATGGTTCATGTTTCAAGTTACCGAATGGCGATGTGACTACTGCATATGCTGTTGTAACGTTGAATACTGTTGTTGAGACTGCAAGATTAAATCAGAATTCTGCCCAAGCTGCAGAGCTGATTGCTCTTACTAGAGCGTGTGTGTTAGCAAAAGGGAAACGTGTGAATGTGTTTACCGATAGCCAATATGCCTTTGGCGTCGCACATAGTTTTGGACGGTTGTGGAGAGAGAGAGGTTTTCTAACATCGCATGGTACGAAGATTCAGCATGGCCAGCTTGTGAATGATCTTTTGGATGCGCTTACGTTGCCTAAGCAAGTGGCAATTGTTAAATGTAGTGCGCATCGTAAGGTGACGGATGATGTTGGTCGTGGTAATGCTTTTGCGGATGAGACTGCTAAGGAGACTGCCCGAGACCTTAGCACACGAATGTATGTGACGAGTTCGGTTAGGTGGCCTACAGAATCGAGTATGTGTGAGGACACTATCGAGAGTGTGAAAGCAATTCAGAATGAGGCCACCGAGACTGAAAAGACGAAGTGGAAAGAAAGTACGGGAAAGTTGGATGCGAATGGTTGTTGGATTGATTTGTCTGATCAGAAAAGATGGATGTTACCGGATGCGTATGTACTGGTTGTTGTGACAATGGCGCATGGGTTAGCACATATTAGTGCGAAAGGTATTTGTAAATTATTGTCTCCTGTGTGGAAGAATAATGGAATTACGAAGTGTGCTGAACGCTTGGTTAAGAATTGTATGGTGTGTATGTTGTACAATCCTGGTAAGGGAACCCCAACTCCTCCTGGTAGTTTTGCTCCCCCTTCATGTCCCTTTGAAGTGATCCAATTGGACTTCATCCATATGGAGCGATGCAATAACCTGAAATACGTTTTAGTTGTGGTTTGCGCATTCTCCCGATGGATCGAGGCTTACCCTCTCAAAGACAATACTGCTTTGTCTACTGCGAAAATCCTACTGAAGGAATATTTCCCTCGGTATGGAATGCCTAGAATTGTGTGGTCAGATAACGGAAGTGAGTTTGTGGGTAGTGTGATGAAGAGTGTGTGTAAGGGCCTTGGAATTAATCAGAAATTCCATAGCGCCAATCATCCCCAGTCAGCTGGTTTGGTTGAAGGGTATAACGGCACCCTTAAACTAAAACTAGCAAAGATTCAGGCTACGACTGGTCTTTCGTGGCCTGACGCTTTACCTTTAGCATTACTGTCAACTAGGGCGACTGTACACTCCCGAGTAGGGCTCAGTCCCTATGAAATAGTGTTCGGTCGTCCTGCTAATGTTTGGGGGGTCCCTAGACCAGGTATTTTCTGTGATCTTGAGTACCCAATGTTGATTGATTATCTTCATGACTTGACTGCTAAACTGAGGTTAATTCACCAACAGGTCCACGAAGCATTGCCGACGCGGACGGAGGGTCCAGGCCACCAGCTCCAGCCCGGAGATTGGGTGGTGACGCGTAACTTTTCGCGCAAGAATAACTTGGACCCGAGGTTCACTGGACCCTACCAGGTCCTCCTTGCCACGAGAACTGCAGTTCGTCTTGAGGGGCGGAAGAATTGGGTGCACGCCACCCACACGAAGAAAGTCCCTCTCCCGTTGCCAGCAGACTCGTGGGTGAGGAAAGGCATTGCATCAACTGAAACCGAAGGATTGCCGGCGTTTGTACCTTTCAGTGACGCACAACCTGTCGGAGAATCCTCAGTGCAGCAGAGAGACACTGTTGAACATTTGTCAGCAAAAGACTCAAGACCAGAACATTCAGCTGATCAACAGGACGTTGTCCCTTCAACCGATCCTTTGTTTGACGAACAGACACGTCCTGGGAAAACCCGATACTTTTTGCGATCTAGCACCAGAGACTAATAAAAGATCCTGTTCTGTCTTTTGACAATTGCATTATCCCGTTTTCCACGATCAGTTTGAACATTCGTATTACTGTAATTATTTTGTATATATATTCATTGAGCTTCGTTCCTTATGCTTTTTGCCTCCACAGCTGAGAGACATTGTTTTTTCATACATAAATATTGTGCATTAAAGGCCGTAGGGCCGCGCGCGTACTTCCTTCTGGTTAGTAGGTCTTGACGCTAGGTTAAAGACCGTCGGTTCCTGGGAACTCCTAGGGATTGACTATTGCTACACAGAACGAAGTGCGTCAAGAAACGTTGCGGACGGTCATAGGGAATGGCATTTTCGAAGCTGACGGACTTGGAAGGAGCTCAAGCTCAAAGATTCAAGCTGCAGCAACTCAGTCGTACCAAATGTTTTAAACTCCAAATTCTCGTATTGTTTTTGACTGTTTCTGCATTATTGGCGGGTGGGGTGTATTACACGATGTTTTACTTCTTACCTTCTGCTACACCTACTCCTACCCCTGACCCTAAGCTCACCTCCACTGCATCTCCTCATTCTTTTCATATCTTACCTGAACACGAGCAGGCTAGACGTGCAGAATTCCGCAACAATTCCTTTATTCAGCTCCTTCATCAGCATCAGTTAGTGGTTAACACTACTAATTGTTGGGTGTGTGGGTTGATGCCACATACTACGGATAAGGGAATTCCATATCTGGTGTTACCGTATAGTTCCCAAGGGTCTGCTCGAGCATTTCAAACAATGTTTCGAAGCGCACTGGGTTTCCACCCCATTCGAGAGCCACGCTCCCCCTACTCTGGTCCTACCTCGTACCAAAAACCTTTGTCGATAGCAATAGAGGATTTAGATAGCGATATCTATGATCCCTCGCTTATTCCTGAAGAAGAGGTACAAGCCTATAGGGTCCTAGGTAGAGGCGAATATAGTGTGTTCACTAGTGAAAAACAGCTTAAAAGCTCGCCTCCGATATGGGTCGTACCCCACATTGGTAATTTTTGTCTCGTAGGTCGTGGTCGAAGATCGAAAGCCTGACTTGGAGAGAGTGCTTGCACTGAAAATTACATTTTGCCGATGGTCTCGTCCCCTGTGTTCCTGGCTGCCAAGGGTACATACTTTATTTGCCATGATCGTGCGTATGCATGGTTGCCCGCTGACTTCATGGGCTCATGTTTTATTGCAAACTTGTTGCCTCCGACGTTCACTGTAGATGCAGATTATCACAAGACTAGAGTTGTGAGAGGCGTAATTAGCGAAGAGGATACTGCTGGTCAAGAGGCAGGAGACTTTTTCAAGGGTTTCCTCCCGTTTTGGGGACCTATGGTTAATAGTAGGAACCTGAGACAGTTGACTCGAGTGGTAGAATCGACAGCTAATATTACTGCCAGTGCCCTTGGTAATATCACCACTGAACTTCAGGCGGATAGGCTTATGACGTTACAAAACCGTATGGTTTTAGATGTCATTTTAGCAGATCGAGGTGGGGTATGTAAGGTGATCCATTCGAGCTGCTGTATTTTCATTCCTGATAACGCTCCAACTGTCTATCAAGCCATCTCGAAGTTGCATAAGATCTCCGAATCCATACACGTGGATGTAGGGGATTGGACGCTACTTGGGTGGTTTTGGGGCCTGATGTCGACTTGGGGTTGGAAGATTCTGATGATCATCGGAGTCGTTGTGGTGTTCCTGTTCACGTGTTGCCTTTGTGTGCAGTGCGGTCCTGCCTTATGTGGCCTCTGTGCTACAACGTGTATGAGACAGCCACCTGTTACCAAGGGGACTCGGTTGGACAGAGCTATGCTACAGCAACATGTCGATGGTCTGATGAATATCGAATATGATTCCGACTAGTGCTTGCCTACATGAGGGCAAAAGGAGCGTCTGAGGTTCCGTGACAATCGTAAGTGATGTTTTTGACTTGCACGAATATGGTCGAGTCTGGTATCTATGAACCGCAAATGACGAGTTTAGTAAGTGTGCGCAGTTTCGCTGTGCTAACTTAAACCGTTCGTTTGTTATGTGGGTTTTTCATCTGTACCCACGGGTTCCATCTTAGATACGGCCTCCATTTTGTCTCTTGCCCTCAAGTAGCCAGCGAACGGATGCTGTCCGCTTCGCGACCCTGGGACTCCCAAGATATTTGCGGAAGACACATGTTCTTTGTAAGTGTCTTTATGACGAGGGGGATGCTACTGTAAGGCAGATGGTGCCGCTCGAGGCTCATCTTGCCGCACGGACTTATTGTCTCAGCCGTGCATCTCATTAGGCACGTCCCTTTGATGCCTGTATCTCGTGTTTCCCGATACCTCCCCTTTTACACCCTTTCCGATCTTCCCACTGTCTCCGTCTTCCTCTGCACCTGTCTTTGTTCCTATTTCGATCTGTTTTATTGCCGATTGGAATGCACTAATGTTGGGAAGATGGGTTTTTACAGTTGGGAACCGCCAAATGTTTCCGCACTTATGTTTCGGACCTTGTGTGTTTCAAAGTGACCAAAGCGACCCCTCTGGGGGATAATGGTGGGAACCGGGTTGTAAACCTTTGTGTGTCATGTTGTCCTATGGGTAAATTCTGTATAAAAGGAGCGATCCACAGAACCAATTTGAAGCAGTCTCCCCAAGTTGCACGTGTTGTACTTGTCGTGACTTCTGTGTTCCCTGCAGTAAATAAACCTTGAATCTTTGACGCCGAAGGAAGTGTCCCGTGTCTCTGTCATTCGTACGCCGGAGCAGGTTACCCACGAAGGTTTCAGGTGTTGTGCCCTGGCACCGCTGGGTCTTAAAGAACCCAGTCCTTCAGTATGTTAGATAGATCTTGCAAGGTTTTGATTCAAACACCCGATTCCACCAAGTATATGGTAAAAACTATGAGATAATTCACGAAGCAGGTGGGCAAATAAATGCTCCCAGATAAGAACCGATAGCAAAACCATATTGTCTGCTCTTTTGATCTGATGTTGAATTTTGTGGCATTCCCAGTATACTCAAAATGATTACTGTAGAAGCCTTGACGAAGTTAGTTTAGCTCCTCAGAAACCAGGCTCTGGATGGTGGAAAGATTTCCTCTAAACAATGGCAGCTGTTTGTGTCCATGTGGAAGACAGAAGACCTTGGAATGAAGGAGTTACAGGATGTTTCAGAATACGGCCTAGTAGCCAAAGCTGCGGTCGAGACCCCAAAGCTGTCCCTGGTCGTTTGTTACATTTAAAATAGGTAGGAGGGGTAGACACACATGCATTCATCCCACTAATTCAACATGGGCCGATTTTCAAAAGACTCTGGACAACTTCTCGTCCAAGATGCAAAACTGAGGTACTTCTTGTACCGTGGCTTCACGTGTCTCTAGGCTTTTGAAGCATGCACTGGGACACAGCCTAGTGTACACGTGAATCCCCATGACAGACTTTGCTCTCTCAGGGTAGCAAGGACAAGCCTGACCCTGCCCTTCTTAATCCTCCCTCTCATCCAACAAGTGTGCTTGTGCACTCAAGCTACCTGCCTGTTGTCTAGCTGCTTGTCACCATGGTCACCTCACTCTACCAGGGAGCTCCCTCCTGCAGCCAGGCAGGGGCGAACTGATTGAGTAGACAATGGACACTTTGGAAGGAGCTCAGTAAATGGCAAGTTGATCCCATTCGGCTTGGACATACCCAGATGCAACATGATACTACTTGATACTCCACTGCAGGATATGGGTACGAATAAAAGTGGAAGGCAGCTGGCACGTGTCCCCTGTTTACTGCACATGTTTCAGCACCCCTGAAATCCAACTTTTACATGGTTAACCTCTAACAGTTTCTTACTTACTGAGGGCATGCCATGTAAAATGCCTGAAATGAGCATATTGCATTAGATTGTTTATTTACCCACAACAAAGCCAACAGCCTAGAAGGAAATATCACTAGGACACATATAGATGTTTGGCAAAAAATAAAAGTAACTGAAATGTTATATTGAGGGGACAGAAGTGAACAGAGCCATATATTATTATAACTTGGGTGCACATGTTTTCTCATGTATGTCTTCGTAAGAACACATTTTCAAGCTGAAAGTGAAATGTAGGCTACTATCTTCTGTAACAGAAAATCTGTACAGGAGCATGCCGTCTCCTTCTGCTTAACAACAATGAAAATAATACCCGGAAAAATATATCCAGTATTAGTTTCTAGAGGTATGGTTTATGGTGCAAAGACAAACCTATTTTTGAATACATGTCGAAGCAAGGAAGGTCGTTTAATATTATTTTCTATAGGCATGGAGTAGTTATGCTTGAGTAAAGAGCAGCTATTCTGGTTCCACTTTTTGTAATTTAAATCCACAAAGAAATCTGAAAGACGTTTACTTGCGGCTGAATGGCAATGGCAAATCCCGCCTGGCGTAGCCACTGGTGACCACTTTGCCGCTCTCTCCTGCTATGGAGCCTGCCAATTCATGCTCCTGAACCCCAGAGAAAGTGGAACGGAGTCCGCTGCTAGACCGGGGAACTCACCGGTAACATCACTGATGCTTCCAACCGCGGGGTAAGGTTCTGGCTAGATGGCCGTTACTGCTTTGTCAGCTTTGCCAGAGTGTGCTGACCTCCGCTGGAGAGAGAGGCGACACAAGCGGAAGGCGGGGTTGTCCAGCTGAGTTTGCAGCACGGCTGACAGAGAAGCCGTACGCGCCTTGAGACTTCAAGGAAAACCTGAACGGTGAGGTTCTTTTGGGGAACATTGGTGTTTCCTTTCTGGCCTGGGGCTGTTGTCAGATTTAAAATCAGGGCAATTGGAGAGGTCGGGATACATGGCTGTGCGCGCTGAAAGCAAGCTGAGTTTTGGCTTGAGGTTTAAAGGCTTGTAAAGGATGAGTTCCCAGATACTCTCAATGTTGAAAACTTTAGGGGTAAGAGATCAAAAAAAGCTAAAAACCTTGAACATTTAACCCCTAGGAGCACTATGGGAGGTCCTAGTACCTAACAGAATCCGGGTGGTACTTTACATGGAAACATTCAGTTTCCAATTGCTGTGATCTAACAGGAATCTTGAGTTCCAGTCTACAGATATGTTCGATTTCCCCGGAAGGTTTGCCACTTTGAGAGCGATCATATGTTCTAGACAGAACATATAAAGTTTCTTTGCTAGATTCGAGAGGTCCGCAGATTTGGTGCGCTCATGAGGGCCTAAAGCCCAGCTATTAGTTCTAAATAATTTATGTGGTGAGATGATTCCTCTTGTGACCAGATACCACCAGTGTTCTGATTGAGAAGGCAAGCTCCCCAGACATGAGGCTTGCATCTGATTCTAAAACAAACTCTGGTTTTGAACCAAAGATTGCTTTTCCATTCCAAGCGTCTAGGTTCTCGATCCACAAGGCTAGTTCCGATTTGGCTCCTTGATTCAGACAGATTCGATCTCCGGACCAGCCAAGAGGCAGAGGAGAGTCCGAAGGGAAGAGCCTGAAATTGGTAAAGGTGATTTTTCCAGACAAATTGAACAAAGGGTTGGTGGGATTCGGCCAAAGGAATGGTGAAGCAAGCATCCTTTAGGTCTAGTTTGACTAGCCAGTCTACCTCTAGAGGAAAATCCCTAAAGAAATGGATGCCCTCCTTCTTGAAGTGTCTGTAAATGAAATATTTCTTTAGTTTTCTTAAGTTTATGACAGGTCTCCAACCTTTGTCTTTTTTTATACAAGAAAGAGTGTGCTTATAAATCTTAAAGTTTCTAATGGTACCCCTATTATGTCTTCTTTCTGAAGCGTAGAGGAGATCTCATGCTCTATTATTTTGTGTTGCTCTGTAGAGAGAGGCATGTCTCTTGGGAAATAAGTTTGTAAAGGTATGTGAGTCAAATCTATCAAAAACCCATTTACAGTGTTTAAGAACCAAGGATCTTGAGTGATCAATCTCTAATTGTGAAGGAAGTATTTGAGTCTGCCACCCACTTTTTGGGAGAAAGAAGGAGAAGGGAGAGGGGAGAGAGTTTTCACTTGCAGGGTTGTTTGAGAAGAAGGTTCCCCAGGATCTAAACCCTCTGATGCGTTGGCCTCTAATAAAGCTGATACCTTCTTCCGAAACCACAGGATCTTGGAAATGGCCTTTGATTGAAGCGGCCTAAAGAGAGGACCCGTCTTCTGGCCCGCCATAAAATGTTAGGATTGAAAACTCTGTGCATATTTTGCTGTGCCTGGTCCAGGGCGGTGAAAGTGGGGACGTATTTTCCCAAGGATTTAATGAGGTCTTCTCCAAAGATTAAACCTTTTGGGTTTTGCGAGGGTTCTTTATCTGCCATGTCAGTTAGTTTGGGATTCATTTTAGTCAAAACTACTTTGTCTTTCTGCATTAATGCTAGCGTTGGCATTACCCAGTAGAATATATGCTCTCTGGCTCCATCCCCTGATGAGATTGGTGTTGAGAGGGGTGGCATTGATGTGGCTATCTTCTGTGGAATGTAGGATTCTGGCTAATGGTCCACGTACGTCGAAAAGACAATCTTGGCACCCTTTCAGGGATTTTTCCATCCCTTTTCTTGGATCACGTCCAAGTTTGAATAGGAATTTAATGAGTTCAGGGTCCAAATTGGGGGTATAGCAGCTTTTATCCTCAATAGAAGGTCTAGAGCATTCAGCTCTAAGGATGTTATGAGTGTCCCTTTCTAAGAGGTTTCGTATCCAATTTGTAATGAATTTTGCGACCTGGGCCTGAGGGAACCACTCAGAACTTCTTGGGTGTTTCAGATTTAATGAGGAAAACATTTCTTCCCCTAAGGGGTCAAGGATAATGTCATTAGAGGATGATGGGAGTTCCTCTTATGGATTGTAAAATTCTTGATCATCTTCATCAAGATCGAGGACATAGTCATCAGGTGTGTCTGAGGATTCTATATCATTAGATTTTTTATCTCCTATATGTAAAGAGCATTATGATATTTTGTGCCGCTAGGGACATCCAGATGTTTTGTGCCGCCAGGGACACCCAAATGTTTTATGGCGCTAGGGACACCCAGATGTTTTGTGCCGCTACAGACACCCAGATGTGTTGGCTACTACGGAAACCCAGATGTTTTGTGCCGCTACGGACACCCAGATGTTTTTTGTGCCGCTAAAGACGCCCAGATAAGTTGTGCCGCTAAGGACACCCAGATAAGTTGTGCCACTAAGGACACCAAGATAAGTTGTGCTGCTAAGGACACCCAGATAAGTTGTGCCGCTAGGGACACCTTAGGAGTTTGAGGTGCTAAGATCTCCCTGAATTGATGAGGTGCTTGGACCTCCTATATTGCTCTTATCAATGTTTTTACTTTTCTTAAGTCTTTTACCCCATAATTCAGTGATCTTGTCAGTGTAGAGGTTTGGAATTTCTGAGATTTTGTCCTCATCAGGGAGTGACCTTTTAGAGGACATGATCTGACTTAATGTCTCAAACATGCAGGACCTCAATTCCTGAAGCATTTTTTGCAGGGCTTCATTGTCTATGTTAGGAGTAGGGGCAGAAGCCTTGTCTGAGTAAGAGTCAGAAATGGTATATAGGAAATGTTAACGTGTAAAAAGTGGTAAAGCCCTTTAATGAAAGATAATTAGGGAGGATTTCCCTTAATAATAGTGACAAGGTTTATAGATGAAGGAATGTCAAGAGAATAACTTCTCCCTTATTATAATTAATTTTGTTATAGAATGTTGGAATGGCCAGTTAAATGAGGATTTCCTGCTAAAACCCCTTTTTTTATGAATAAGTTTGTAAAACAATAACTTGTGGAAGATAATTATGATAAGGGAGGATTTCCCTTAATAATAGTGACAAGGTTTATAGATGAAGGAATGTCAAGAGAATAACTTCTCCCTTATTATAATTAATTTTGTTATAGAATGTTGGAATGGCCAGTTAAATGAGGATTTCCTGCTAAAACCCCTTTTTTATGAATAAGTTTGTAAAACAATAACTTGTGGATTAAATCAGAAATAATAAAAGGTAGCGATGCAGAGTCGCATTGGAGTGCGCGGCCTGCATCGGTGGGAAGAGGTATAAAATGGGAGTTAAGTGAAACCATTAGGTAAGCTCATTATGGCATGAGGAAGTAGAACAAGGATGAAATTGAAGAATAATCATTTACACAAAAAACTAAATATTAAGGTTCGATTAAACATCTAAAAATCTTTAAATATATTCAAACATTAGAAATAGTACATAAGCTGAAAGAAAAGGCAGGTTAATCTGGTCAGTCACGCAAGGATGGGACTAGGGAATGGGGTGTAGGGAGATATCCGTAAATTGGAGATTGGTGTAGAGGCAGTAGGAAGGGGGGCTGGGGTTAAGCCACACACAAGGGAACTTCAAAATAGAGATAAAAATGAATAATGGTAATGAAGGAAAATGAAAGAGGCAGATTGTTGATGGCTCATGCCTTACATGTGTTGCTATTGTTCTTTTCTGAAACCTTATAATATTGTGATGAAGCGGCTGCTTGGACTGCATTAAAGGAATAATGCATAATGTATGCTCCGTTCTTGTGATGAAATCGTCGCACATTAATGGGAAACTATCGAGGATACAACCTCTGCTACGTAGTTGCATATCTTTATTGCTAACACTCAGCAGGAGGAAATGCAGAAATTCATATTATGATATGCCAGCTGGCAATTTGATTTGATTACTGCTTGTAGATTCCTTGGAGAGCAGGATCAGTATTGCCTTAACTTGTTTTAACATCGTCCCGAGACTCCAGGGGGGGCTGTGTCTATGGAGCTTCTCGAACTGCTGACAAGGTGCTGCAGCAGGTTTATGCCTGCAGACTTGAGAGTGCTGCACGACTGTGGTGCAGGAGACGCTGAGAGGCTGCCAAGACGAGCCGAGACGCAAGTTTCCATTCTTTTGGGAAGGGGTCTGGCCCCTTCTGTAGGGACCCAGATTGACCGTGGGATCCCTGATGGTCTGGTTCTGATAAAGTTTATAGGTGTAATCTGTCACTCCCATTATTACCGCTTGCTGGTCTGGCACCCATGCATGAAAAAACAGGCACTTTGGTAAAGGTTGAAGGCGTATCCCAAGCAGGGACTGACAATTCAGCCAAATAAGCTCTCAATGACTCAGAGACATTTTTTGCTTACTGGGGAAGTCTCTCTGCCACTGTTGGGATATTCATAGAACCCCGTCAGTTCCAGTGTGGACCCCCAGGCTTTACAAACTGTTTCGGGACAGTAGGAAGCGGTAAACACTAACAGATGCTGTTCACCTCAGCACACTGTATGTAGGGGACAGTTCTTTCCCTTCTAATAGATGGAAACAGATACAGTGGCTCAGTTTTATGGTTCCTTGCAATGATGGAGAAGCACTTAAAGATCGCCAACGTAATAGCCCATGTTGATTTATGTGTGGGTCTTAAGTCAAAAACTTGTGCGACCCAGATGAAGACAGCCTCAGCAATTGCAAGAGCTGAATGCTCGCAGAAAGCCCGTCAAGGCTTTGCTACAATATCAAGCCCTCTGACCTCGGAAGATGAGCTGTTGGAACTCGGAAAGGGTACTAAAGCGGATCAGACCCAGAAAATATCAAAAACTCTTGAAAAGCCGAATGTGGAACTAGGTGCTGAGGGGCTAGTCTTGGCCCAATCCGGCTCAATCGTTACTCAAGGGTTACTGCTTGGGAAGATAGTTGTGCAGCAGGAAACTTAAAGGAGAGCCCAAGCCAAGAGGGCACAAAGGAAGACTCCTCCGGCATACCTCAAAGCAAAACCAAGGAATATCCATTATTTGTGAGACCTAAAATACCCCTACTGCCTGCGCAACCTCCAGTTGCAGAACAAGAACCCTTGGGGAAAATACAAGTGGGCGGGCTATGAGATGTCCAAGCATCTACCTCACCTCTTAGGCCCCTGGACCAACGGAAGGGGGATCTAAGGGATGGTCAGCCTCCAGCGTCTCTGGCGGATACAATCACAGCGGCAGAACAGCAACACCTGGTTCAGCTAGCTCTGGGAGAGCCTGTAGGAAACCAGCTTTCAGAGACCAGGGTCAGCTTCCAATACGACATAAAAACCATGCTGAACCTCATTTTGGATGAGATACGTGAGCTGAAAGTAACACAAGCGAATGAGATTGTAGCATTACACCTTCGCTTGTCAAAAATCAAAGAAGCAGTTGGTAGTTACCCAGCAAGATTACAGGAAGCTGAATCCAGGATATCTCACCTCGAAGATCAGATTACCTTGATGCAACATCAGCCTACTTTGGATTAAAAAAAACTTTAAAACTATTGGAGAGCAAGCTGGAAGAACTTGAAAATCATTCTCGATGCTCCAATCTGCAGTTGGTCAGGGTTCCAGAAGGCTGTGAGGGGTCACAAATGCTCCAGTGGGTTGAGTCATTTATTAAGGAAAATGTGCTGCCTGAGTTCTCTGGAGATCTTACCATCACAGGAGCACATAGGTTCGCAGCCCTGCCATTCCCGAACTCCAAGTTACCTCGAACAATCCTAGGTAACTTTAAAGACTTTCGGGTCAAAAAACAGATATTGATCAGAGCTATGCAAAATAAGCTGATATGTCAGCAGCAGCAGCTTGCCACCGGAAATAATTTGTCAAGCTTCTCTACCTGTTCAAGCCACAAGGGGCTCAGGCGTCCATAGGCCAGCAATCTAAGCTATGTGTCTTGGTGCATGGGAAATCCCATATGTTCTCAAATCTCAACGAAGCTCAAGAGCTCCTTCAGATAATTACTATGAAAAAATAGAGACTTAGGACTCGTTGTTATGTTCTTCTTTTTTTTCTTTCCTAAAAATGCTTGGGTTTTTCTTCTTTTCCTTCTCCTCTGGTTGCTGAGACTAAGGGGGAAGCGATAGGTCATTTCAGGGTGCAATTACATGGCACCTAGCTTAGGGGTTAGTCAGGGGGGGAGACTGGGGGTATGGTGGGCTATTTCTCAACTGCCGGGGATCAGGATGGGTACAGGGAGGTGGTTAAGGGTTAGGGAAAGGGTAAGCAAGGGAAATAATGAATAGGAAAACAGTGAATTACACAGGATGCGCTCCCAAGTTAGCAAGATACTGAGGAGACTGGTTTTGGTAGGAGACGATGGTAAAAGAAGGGGGTAAAATTTAATGCGAGAAAAAAAATTCAGAGTGGGTAAAGCTGAGGTAGGCTTTCTAAGATGGATCAAATGACACAAAATATAAAAGTGATTACATGTAACATCAATGGATTTTGAACCTGCGTAAAAGTTGTGCTTTTTTTAAGTTGGTTAACATCCCTCTCTCCTGAATCTTATTTCTACAAGAAACGCACTTCAGGACTGACACCCCCAAGATTTCACTACCTAATAAATATGCACTGACGTATTTCTCATCTGCTAATTAAGCAGTGTGAGGGGTTGGGATTTTACTATCCAACATTTTCGATTGGCAGGTTAAGGAGGTCCGGCGAGATGGGAAAAGTAGATGGTTATGGGTGAAGGTAAAACTCAAGGGAACAGTGCTAAATGTAATTAATTACTACGGCTCCATAGGTGACAAAACCACAGCAATTGAGCAAATGTATCAATTAGCAGCGAATATGGAAGGTACATTTATCTTGGTCGGCGATTTTAATTATATTCGGAACCTGGCACTCAACACCTCAAATAAAGCAAAACAACAATTAAAGCCTAAAACTGCAAAGTTAACAAAAAGTTTGTCATTAGACTTTGCCTTAACAGATCCTTGGAGACAAGGGCAGCCCAGCTTCTCTCAATTTACCTGTTACTCCTCAAGATACAGAACGGCTTTCCCAATTGGATTTTTTGTGGTGGAAAAGCTGTTAGCCAATGGTGAAACAGGGATATTGGTCAACTCATTTTCTGATCACTCTGTAGTTTCTTTTACGTTAACGTTAGGGATCACCCCGTAAAAAAAATCTAGATGGGAGTTTGATAAATCTTTACTAGAAGATACAACTTGGGTGACAGAAACTAGAATTTTTATCAGGGAATTCTTTCAGTTTAATGCAAATACTGCCCCAATCTTTATGGATTGGGAGGCATTTAAAGATACGTTTAGAGGACAGATGATATCCTATAAGTCTAGCTTAGGTAAACAACCTAAGCAAAAGATTCTGGAGTTACAGACCACTGCGGAGAGAGCCAGACAAGATGTAAACCTAACAGCAACAGCAGAGCATAAATATTAAAGCACAAAAGCAAAAATTATCAAAAGCTTAGGAGGAATTAAAGGTTTTTTTTGTTAGAGGAAATCTCCGGAAGCAAGGCTTACCAACAAAAGCTCTATGAAGAAAACCAGCATATCAGCAGATTTTGGCCTGTACTACAAAAAGTCAGAAAGTGGCTCAAATAAGTAGTCATGTTAAAAATTCGTCTAATACCCTGCTAGAGTTAAAATTGATGTCCTGTTTCGAATCACTGGATGGCAGCTTATTGAGACACTCAATGGCCCAACAGAAATTCTGACAGTATTAAACATTATGTCTAACTCCAAGGCTAGTGGGTCGAATGGGATCCCGGTGGAAGTATATAAGATATTCCAAGAAGAACTCTTCCTTTTCTAACAAAATTGTTTAATCAAAGAAAGGATGGGATAGGCACCCCCAACAGTTTCAAGGAGTCAGTCCTTAAAAAGGATAAAGTTCTTTGTGATACGAATTCCTACCTATCGCCTATCAGTTTGTTAAATACAGATTACAAACTGTTTATGAAGATTTGGGCAAGAATAATTGCTCCATGCGCCCAACAGGTGGTTCATACAGATCAAAATGGCTTCCTTCTAGGTTGCCTAATGGCCACTACACATATTTTGTAATGCAAGCTATTGATTATTTTTCCGCTAACAAGATTAAAGCGGCCATTCTGATAATGGATGCCGAAAAGGCTTTTGATTTGGTAGACTGGCGTGCCTTATTTTTTTATTTGGATACATTTGGTTTCCCACTACAGTTGATACATATGTTAAAAGAAGTATACAGTCAGGCGGAATCCAAAATTACCATCAATGAAACAGGAGCCGGGAGGGTAAATATTAAACATGGCACACAACAGGGTTGTCCATTATCCTCTCTTTTGTTTTCTCTGTTTATTGAACCCCTAGCTGTCAAGATTCATAATAATTTACGGATGTTGCCCCCCATGGAGGGGATGGCAAAAATTAAGCTGTATGCAGACAACATATTCTTATATCTAAAAGCAGGGGGTCTAATCTACAGAATGCATTGGAAAGAATTTCAGAAATTCACGCAGGTAGGGGATATAAAGTGAACCAAGCTAAAACAGAAATCCTCACATTTAATTTGTTGCCTTACGCTATCCTGGCTTACCTACAACTACGATCACCACATCCAGTCAGATACCTAGGTATCTTTGTCACAAACGATTATACCCAAATATTCCCATTGAATTATAACAGTATGCTTGCGAAAGTGAAAAAATTACTAGAAAAGTGGTCTTTGCTTCATCTATCATTGGTAAGACGAATCTCCATGGTTAAAATGTTGGTGCTCCCATTTTTTATTTTTATTTTTTTCAATAATCTTCCCTTGAAAATCCCTAGTTCCTATTTTAAAGAATTGGACGAAATGAAACAGAAGTTTGTGCGGAATATTAAGCACCCCCGGGTTAAGCTAACCATACTGCAACTGAATGTAGCACAGGGGGGGTTTAGCATTCCCACATTTTGCAACCTACTACCAGGCATCCTTGATCAACCTGCTATCACAATTAGGAGAGGAAAATGTGTTTTTTGATAACTTTTTTCTAATACATATGTTGAAGTAAAGTGCTATAAAACTCCCCACTTTTTTACGATTAGCGAAACTTCCTAAAAAGACTTGATACAAGGTGATACTAGTATTAGCAGCAAGAACTTAGCTTTTTTTTTAAATCACAAGATATTCCAGCATATAATGCTTATACCCCTATCCAAGATTGTGCAGTAGGAGTTCTAACGTTTCCCAGGGGGCTTTACCAAGAATGGCAAGAATAGGTTTTGGTCAACTTGGGGATTTTTATAATCATGAGACATTAATTACTTGGGAAACGGTTCAATTGTAATCTTCAATCTAAACACCGCTTTCTCTATGAGTTTTCTTCAAAAACAATTATACCATGCTGAGTGAGACCACACGTCAAATCACCAGGCAGATGTCAAATAAAATTGTGGGCGTGGGATTGTAGTATCGGCTATTGCATCAGAGGGCTCATAGTGAAGAGAGTATTATGAAAGAGCTCCAGAAAATTCACTCTGAGACAGGCTGCAAGTTTAATACGAAAGAGTGGTAGCAGCTCAGTGAGATATTGATAAAGCACTGCGTGGTGCTAAGTTTAAGAGAATGAGTGTTTTATCCAGATGGTTGGCATATTACACCCCTCTGAGATTGCATAAAATGTTTCCAACTAATCTGAGCTAATGTTTCAGATGTAATAAACAGGATGATAGGGATTGGGTACACATATTTTATTATTGTAGTAATCTACAGGGATTCTGGAAGGACATTTTTATCATGATTTCTCAATCTTTGCTTTTAACAATTGCCCCATCATGTATGCTGGTGATATTTGGTTCATCGGGGGAGGTAAAATGTTTAACGAAATATTAGAAATATTTTATAGTAATTTATATATTATATACCGGTCGCTAGACTACATGTCCTGTAAAGTTGGAAAACTAATAGACAACCTAGGATTGAACATTGTGTTAATAAAATGTGCAGGACTTACAGATTTGAGGAGGCCTATGCAAAACGTGTAGGAGCTACAGTAAGATTTAGAGATGTCTGGTCAAATTTATCTTCTCATTGTATATCTGAGTAAAGTATATTTCAAGAGCTCTGTGCTATAGAGAGTTATTGTCTGCACTTTACTAAAATATATGCTGCTAGTGCAGATGCACTTTAAATCGTTTTTGATATTCGTACGTTATTCTGATGTAGCCATTGTATAGATTTTAGTTTGCTAACTAAGTAGTAACAGTCACTAATGAATATATATATTCATGTTCCTGGGGAATTACCAGGAGGTAGCAAAAGCCTGGAAGATCAGGACATCATGGTTTAGTGTGGGCTACTGTGGAATATATTTCATATTCACTTTCCTATTGTTATTCCTTTCGTACTCGTTTTTTATCAAGTATTTCTGAAGCTGATGTTAACCCTGATTTTTCTATGCAATTTCATGTAATGTATTTTTGTTGCTAGCTATTTGATATCCGTAATTTCCATATTTTTTATTCATCCTGTGATGTCATGTTTCTTCTGCTCTTATTCCTGCTCTAATAAAATATAATTTAAAAACAATTTACCCAGAGTGCCAAGAATGCATCTCTAAAACAGTCCACAAGAAGGAACCAAGGAGCATATTATCAAGCAGGGTGTTAAAAATTATCGATGTTTTAGAGGCACAAAACTGCTGCTAAAGCGGCGATAATGGGCTTGATAATATGGCCTTGTGAATTCCAATAGAAAACCATGTTCTGGTGAGAACATGGGCTTCTATTGGAATTCTCCAGGGCATATTATCAAGTCCATTTTCGCCGCTTTAGCTGCAGTTTTCTGCCGCTCAAATGGCAATAATTTTAACGCCTTGCTTGATAATGTGCCCCCAAATCACTCTCTCTGCATCATCACCCAAAGTGTTAAGACTTTCGTCAGTAAACCTGCAGGCCAACAGGTGTGATGTCACAGAAGGAAGGAGGGAGGGAGGAAGGAAGGTTGGTTGTCCTTCACACCCATCTGTATTTTCTATGAAAAATATCTTGATTACGCCTCACTTTTAATTGGAGATCATCTTGCCACACTGGGGCAAAGCATGACCGCTGTAAAGTGCATCTGAGTGCCGTACTTGAGAAGAACTGGCAATCATAACATAATTAAGATGATGCAGGTTAGTCAATCATTTTAATGCACACAATAAAGCAGACAGAGGAAATGTATGACAAATCACTGTGGTTAGCTGCAGCATTTTATACAACCACCAGTATACCGTAGCTCCTCCCGACAAATTAAAGTCTGAGTTTTATGCCAATAGCCCGCAGCCAATGCTTAATTCCACCTTGGCACAAAATCAGCGTTGGAA
The DNA here is from genome assembly GCF_964263255.1 of Lissotriton vulgaris. Taxonomy (NCBI): domain Eukaryota; kingdom Metazoa; phylum Chordata; class Amphibia; order Caudata; family Salamandridae; genus Lissotriton; species Lissotriton vulgaris. Next base: position 230,667 of record NW_028245615.1, on the reverse strand, counting down.
CCGTTTTAATGACAGGCAGCCAGATACAATTATTCCTGAAAGGCTGTGTTTGTAGTGTACTAAGGTACAGCTCCCATATTTCTACGGAACAATCCTCGAGTCTTCTCTTTTCTTTGACAGGTGCAGTAAAATGCAACATAGTCAATGTTCTATCGTGCCTGTCTCGAGCCCTAGTGCCTTCCTGGGACTTGTTAATACACGCTTACTCTATAGCATTTGGCAGCACTAAGATACAGCAGCTCACAAACAGAAAAATCACATTTGTCTTAGAACAGATGCATCCTGTTCTGATTACAGGATGTTATTTTGGCAAAGATATTGTTCACAGTGGGTATATCTAGACTCAGAGGCAACTGACATTTTTCTCCTCGGATTTTGGGCAAGTGAGGTGTGTCACCATAACGCAAGCTTATAATTGGGCACCACATTAAGGATTGGAATCCAGGTGTTGTTGCCTGGGGAGCCAGGTGTGTGAAACTGGCACTTTTTCTTCAAAGTGCAAACGTGATGCCAGGCTTTTCTTCATCTAACAGCTGTAGAGAGCTGTTGTCCTTGACTGCGGGATTGTTGTTGGCGTGAAGTGGAAGTAAGGAATCTCTGCCCCACGCCAGTTGTCACCATGTCACCCCCTCTACAGCCCCTTCTACCTCAACACATGCACTGGGCTCTCGGTAAACAGGAGTTAGAGAGAATATATGGTGGCCATCTCCCGAGTGAAACTACTCTCCCTTCAACAGAAAAGTGACAGAAAGAGACACCTTGATCAGTAAGAATACAGTTTATGTGACATACTCTATAGCCATTAAAAAAGAGTGAATTTTGGAATTCCATTGGAAACAATTAGTGGTACAGTGAGGAGGCATAAATGGTTTTTAACAAATAGGAAACAGTACTTATTCAATCAATCAATCACTAATTCTTTTTTCAGACCATATAGGCCATAAAAGCACATAAAACACCCACAAGTCAGGTCCTGTCTCAGCTGTACATACAGACGTAGCTAGACATAGAATACAAACAAATATATAAAACATGATTGTGGCGTAAGATAATACAACTATAAATTCAATACTAGCATGCATAACATACCATGGTGAGATATGCTGAAACACAAGTTAAAATAAGAGACAGCTATGAGCAAAATAGAAATGGTTATAAATGAACAGTGTAGGGGCTCATCCTAATAAAACCTGACAAAAACCCCTTAATTTTAGGGTCCCTTTGTTAGAAGGAAATAATGGGGGTCATTTAAAACCATGAATCCAATCATCATCTTAAAAATCTTTGTGAAAAAAAAAGAAACCTGACAACCCATATCTATTAAAGTTTAACATGATTTCACAGGTTTACATAAATAGTAGAGTTTAAAACTGATTGGACGGGTTTCCAATTCCCTTATAAATGCTACCGTGCTTGTGGTTTAGAGCCAGTAACTGTTACACATGATATGTGTACACTTAAAGAACTAAATTGCCCTTCTGCTCAACGTTTAAAACTAGATTTAAAATTTGGGCATTACATATGCACTCTGCCAGAGAAGCCTTTTATCTTTGCTAAAGGGAAATCACATTCATTATCTGCCAAAGAAATATAAAAAGAACAATGGAAATTCGTAAAAAATGATGTTCGAATGAACTGTATGATGGATGATTACTGTATTTCATTATTTAAACAAAAAGTTTACATTTAACGTTTGTTTATGTGAACTCCAGAGTATTAGCCTCTGATTTTACGACAAATCCATAACAGCCTCTAGATTGCTGTTTTACTGTCTTCCAATAGTTACTAATGTATCAAAGGGACTCGCCACCTCTTCTTTGAGCAAAGGATGTAAAGCTGGTAACATAAAAAAAACATATGGATGGAGGAGTCGGATTTTTTCCACAGGACGCATCAGGGCTGCCTCTGAACGGTGTCCTCCAGTAATACTTGACAGGGTCATGAGCTCACCATTCAAAGGTTTGGAAACGAATCTGTGAACCGGATGGACTTGGACTGGTACCAATGCATGTGTCCCAATGCACTGCAGGGTGAAGATGCAGGAGCACAAGCGCAGCTTGGTATGAGGACACCATTACAAACAAGAATTTGCAAAGCAATCGGTCTCTTTAGCCTGGATGCTGAAACATCTATTGTTCTTTAACATGGGGGGAAAGTAAGCATCAAACTGCGTGACACACCAAGTATGGGAACACACAGAGCACAATATTGCCTTTCAGCGGGAAATGGTATAGTCCAAAGCTCTGTTTTAATATAAAATCAGGGCCTCCGGTGGTCGTATCACTGAAAATACAAGATTTGAAAAAAATATTATTGCCTAAGGGTGCTTGTGGAAGACAATTTCTATGGACTGGAATCTAGAGAATGTTAACGTGATTCTGGTATTTTACTGACCTCTGCTGGTCGTTTTCTATCAAGAAAGGTAAATGTAGGCAGTTGCCAGAAAAATTAAAAAAATAAAGTCGCTCAGCAGGTGTTGTCTCATGCAGAGGGGGTGGGTCCCAGAATGAGGACCTCCGTCATCTCCGAATTGAGCTTCAGGCAGCTGCTGCTCATCCATGATGAACGTCTTTCATTCCTTCTTGGAAGATGAGTCTGGTGGTGTGGGGCTCCTTAGTGAGTGAGAGGATGAGCTGGGTGTAATCAGCATAGGATAATATGCTGAGTCCATGTTGTCTGATGATAGTGGAGAGGGGGGCTATTTAGATATTGAGGAGTGTGGGGCTGAGCAACAATCCTTGGAGTACTCCGCAGAAGGTCTCTGTGGGTTCGGCCGGTGAGGAAGGAGCGGATCTAGTTGAGGGCAGTTCCCTGTATGCCAGCGTCATGGAGTCTGGGGTGACAGTGTGGTTGGAGACAGTGTTGACGGCTGCAGGAAGGTCTAGTAGGATGAGGGCCATGGTGTGGCCCTGGTCGAGGAGAGTGCGGATGTCGTCTGTGGTGGCAAGGAGGGTGGTCTCGGTGCTGTGGTTGCTGCGGAATCTGGATTGCGAATTGAGAGTTGTCTTTGATGAATTTTGTTAGCTGGTTGTTAACGGTCATCTCTGTGGCTTTGGCTGTGAAAGGGAGGAGAGACATGGGTCAGTAGTTTCTGAGGTTCGTCGGGTCTGCAGAGGGCTTCTTGAGGAGGGGCTTGACATCTGTGCATTTCCAGCTGTCAGGGAATGTGCCGAATTCAAAGGTGGCATTGATGGTGCGTCTTAGCTCGGGTGCTATGGCGGCTGTGGCTCTGTGGAAGATGTGAGGCTTGCAGGGGTCCGTGGGGGCTCCTGAGTGAATGCTCTTCATTGTCGCGGCAGTGCCTTCAGAGGTGACCGGGGTCCAGGCGGAGATGATAGGCTGGCTGGCGTTGCTGGAGGAAGGAGTGGTTTCAGTGTGTGATGTCAGTTTAATTAAGTTGTCGTAGAGGGTCTTGATTTTCAGGTGGAAGTAGGAGCTGAGATTGTAGCAGAGGTCCTGGGAGGGTGTGACATCCAAGCCTTCACTGGGGGGTTTGGTGTATTCGTGAAGGATGCTAAAGAGTTCCTTCGAGTTGCTGGAGTTGGCGAGGATTTTGTTCTGGATGAATGTCCTTTTGGTGGATCTGATGCATATATGGTATTCTGTCATGGTGTTCTTGTAGCTATTCATGTTCATTCACTTAGCGGTTTATCCACGCTCCCACCCATCTAGCTACACACTTAATTGTCATCTCATCAACCCATCTGTCCACTTTTCAGACCATCCACCCATCTATCCTCCATCCATCTACTCTTCAATCAATACACCTATCAACATTTCTGCCTACTCATGAACCCATCTCAGCAGTGCTTCCTGCGCTGCTTGTCCACATCACTTTGACTCTAAACTGGAAACCTAGCATTTCCTAATTGCTGAATTCTGTAATATGGTTTTCGGGTGGAAATATTGTTATGGTTGCAGAAATGCAACCTCCTCATACTGCAAACAATGTGGTCTTATGGCAGACACTCCCTCCCGACCTTGGAACTAGGGTACCAAATTTGAGTCTGGCATCGGCTCAACAGCTTGTGATTCTGGGCAAATCGCGTAATCTCTCTTTCCCTATAAAAAGGAATGTGCTTAAGTAAAGACCTCCAACACCATCCGGTTCACGCACTATAAAACTGCAAAAAGAAAAATCCATAAAGAGGGGTGTAATTATAAAATGAAAGCCTCTGTGCTATAACTCCATGTGTGCTACCACTGGATTTTAGAGTGGAGGTGATCCATTGACTAAGTTGCCCCCTGTAGTATCTGAAAGTTTGCACTGCAGCCTGCAGGCAAGGCTTCCCCATTTGCCCAAACTGTGTGCCTCTGGGCAAAGTATGTTATTCTTCTCTATCGACCTCTGTCCTCTTAACACCAATGGGTGTCCTAAACAAAATCTGAAGGAAGAGGTCAGTATTTAACGTGACATATCTTTAAAAAAAAATGTTGAATATGAAAGAGGTTGGTTAGAAAGGATATTTTCTTAAATAAAGGCTATGTTTTAAGATAGCAAACACAATGATGATGTACGGAGTGCTAAAACATTTCAAACACATCCCTAGTGAAGAGATCTGGGTTGAATCCATCGTTCTTTTGCTCACCATACCCCTCCAGTTTGGACCCAGCCATATTCAAATCAGTCTTGACCCTGTTCCATCATGGGAACAGTCCAGCCCAAACTGTCAGGCCATGTCCTCTTTGGACCGGAAAAAAGCATCCTAGGACCGGTTTCGGGGTATCACCCCATATCAGCCAGCTTGAATCCAGTGACACAGTGAGCAAATGTTTTAAGGTAGGCAGGGTTGTACTATCGGGGTCAGAGGGGAACAAAGACCGCCCCCACTGTTTCTCTCTTTTTAAAGTTGGAAATTTATTTTGAAGAAAAAGTCACTGCCTTCGCAAACTCACTGCCCAGGTGACAGGCCCAAGGCTAAAATGAGAAAAGGGTGTTGTGCTTTTTGCCATCAGAAGGCATTTGACGGGCCATAGCTCAGCAATTCCCTGCGAGGAAAACAGAGGCGGACAAGCTAACAAATTAAAGGGGAGAGCGAAATCAATAGTCTGGCTTCACAAGCAAAGCCATAAACATGTTTGGCATGTAAATCGTTCAATAAGCATCATGTAACAACAAGCATTGGCACAGTCAAAAGGTCTCACCTTTGGGACCTTATAAGTGTTTTGCCAGAGCTATTGGCTTTGCCAATGTGTTTAAGCTATGTTGTAGAGCAGTGTGGCTGCTGTGCAGCATGTTGAAAAGTTATAATAAAGTGTTATAAGCATTTTTGTTACCTTATATTTAACCAAGTAAACCTTATGTACAAATGAACTACCCTAATAAAAAAGGATTAACATGTACAATTGTATCCTGGTGCTGATGCTCAGTTGATGCTGAGATATACTGACATGGTCTGAGGTGGTGGTGTGCTTGTGCAGAGGTGTTGCTCAGTGATACGGAGGTGGTGCTGAGTGATGCTGAGTTGGTGGTATGCTGGTGCTGCGCTAATGCTAAAGTGATGCTGCATTGGTGCTGAAGTGGCGCTGCTCTGATGCTGTGATGGGGTTGTGCTGGTGCTGAATTGGTGCTTTGCTGGTGGTGTTGCACTGATGCAGAGGTGGCTCTGTGCTTATACAGAGGTGGTGCTGTGCTGGTGTTGAGTGATACTGAGGAGATTCTGCACTGGTGCTGAGTGATGCTGTAGCAGCGCTGCAGGATGTGGTGCTGGTGGTATGCTGATGCAGTGGTGGCCGTGCTGCATGGATGCCGAGGTAGTGCTGCACTGGTAGTGAGCTGGTGCTAATATCATGCTGAGTTAAACTGAAGTAGTGCTAAGGTGGTGGTATGCTTGTGCGGAAATGGTGCTCAGGTGGTGCTGAGTGATACCGAGGTGTTGATCAATGAAGCTGAGGTGGTACTGAGTGACACTTTGGAGGTGCTTTGGTAATGCTGTGATGGTGCTCGGTGGTGCCGAGTGATGCTGAGGTGCTGCTGTGATGTTGTTGAGCGATGCTGAGAAGATGCTGGTGCTGAGTAATGCTGTACTGGTGCTGAGGTGGTGGTGCTGCACTAATGTTAAGGTTGTGCTGTGTTAATAGTCAGGTGGTGATGCACTGGTGTTGTGCTAGTGCTGAGGTAGTGCTGAGCTGGTGCTGCGCTGAGTCTGAATAATGTTGAGGCAGTGTGCTGATGATTGTGGTAGTGCTCAGGTGCTGCTGAGTGATGCTCAGGTGGTGCTGCAGTGGTGCTGCTGAAGTGGTGCTGAGTGATGCTGACTGGTTCTGAAGTGGTGCTGTGCTGATGCTGACATGGTTCTCAGGTAGCGCTGCACTGATGCATTGGTGTTGCAGTGGTGCTCAGGTGGTGCTAAAGTGGTGCTGTCCTGGTGCTAAGTGATACTGAGGTGGTACTGTGCTGGGGTGGTGCTGCACTGGGGCTGAGTGATGCTGAGGTGGTGGTGTAGTTGTAGTGACGATTAGGTGCTGCTGAGTGAAGCTCAGGTGGTGCTGCGGTGGTGCTTCTGTAGTGGTGATGAGTGACGCTGACTAGTGCTGAAGTGGTGCTGTGCAGATGCTGGCGAGGTGCCTCAATAGTGTTGCTCTGATGCTGAGGTGATGCTGTGATGCTGAAATGGTGCTGTGTTGGTGCTGAGTGATGCTGAAGTGGTGCTGAGTAAAGCTGAGGGGGTGGGGCTGTGCTGGTCTATGGCATTTATTTTCTGAAATTCCATCTGCTTACAGTGTCTTACACCCACTGAAGAGGATAAAGTGCAACACGTTGGCAGTCCAAACAATTAAATAAACATACATACAAATCAGCTTAAACACAACAAAACCATCATCAATTTATAGTAAATACAATGTCACAGCTTAAAATAATTACGGGGGAGAGGAGCAAAGAGAAAGAGCTGCAACAAAAAAGGCATTTTAACTCTAAGAGAAAAAGAGAAGTTCCTCGTTTAAAGTCAACAGCACTATAACATTCTGTGTGGTGCAACTGAAAGACTATTGAACAACAGCCTATGAAAACAAATACAAATTTGGACTGTTGAGATCTGATTACATTGATATGCATATCATGAAGTGCATGCAGAACACAGAGCTGGCTGGAAAGGTTAGTCTGTCTCAGCTCTCACATTCTGTTTATCTCCCAGAAAGCTGATTTATAAGGGAGGTAATAAACAGCAAGAAACGTAGCCCTCTGGCAGCAGCTGTGTGTGGAGGGTGGGACAGACATCTGACCCAAACCTGTGGTGGTTTCAGATCTTTGATCCCTGGCATGTATCAGCCCTTAATTTTAAAATCTATGACTGAATTGGTGCAGATGGGGGAAGGCAGTAATATGAGGAACAGGGGGTGTGAGAAGTTGGCCTGATATATGCTGTCCACTAATTAAAGTTGGCACCTTGAACCAGTCCAAACGACCCTTTTTGATGATTAGGTCAAAGACAATTTTTAAAGAAAGCTATCCTAGTGGGCTGTGGAGAGCAGCCTTCAGGCTAAGTCTCAAAGGAATGTAAAGCAACTTGTTTTACCAGATTAGAACCTCCTGAATAACCAAATGAAAGGGTAACCACACAAGAGATATATAAAATATATGTATTTATTACTAAACCTTCTCTACTAACCTCTTTATGAGATTAGAGCACAAAGCACACAATATTAAATCACTAGAACAACAGTAAATAGCACAATTCACAGTGGGCTCAAGGGGGAGACCAAACCATATACTAAGAAAGTTGAATAACAACCACAACTTAACTAGACACAGTGCCTAGAGCAAGTAGAATTGCTGGGAACCCAAGGAACCACCCAAAGTAGTGACACAGGGGACCCACGGAGGAAGGATGCAGTGTGAGAACACAGACGCGAGCTCCATACAACTCTATGGGAAAGTCGCAGTTGGAAAATTAAAGATTAATTACACTTCAGAGAGGACTTCAAGCAAACCCTTTGGAATATAGAAGGTTCTAAGGCCATCACCGTTGTGAGTACCAAAGTGCCTATCCAAGGGGAGCCGGGTGCATAGGTGTCAAGTGATGTCGGAAACCTTCGTCATTTTCAATGGCGTGACTCAAAGAAGTCCTGCTGCCGGGAAGATGAAAAGTGTCCGGTGAAATCCAAGCCTGGATCCGAGGTGAGAAGAACCTGAAAGCAGAGGGGACAGAGTCTGGGCCACTTCATGGTGACCAGGCGGCTGGTGCTTCAGGTGAGATGACGGGGTTCTTGACTCTGCAGCCACGGGGACCAGGAGATGTCAACAATGACCAAAGTCTGGAGGTGAGCTGTCCCACAAAGGATGTCGACTACTGAGGGGTCAGTGACAGGATTGAACACCAACAAGCCTTGGCCTATGCAACCCATGCAGGCAGAGGAAAGCAGGCCCAGTGTAGACCAGCAAGGTCCTGGAGACTCTCCAAGCTATGGGGAGTCAGGAAACGTCTGGAGCAATCAGGGAAGCCCAATAGAAATCAAAGTTAGCTTCACAGGGACCCACAAGTCAACGGACCAGGGATCGCGAAGGGACCTCAAGCTGAATTACAAAATTCCAGCCAAAGGAACACTCGTGGAGTGTAGGCCGGAAATCTTCAGTGTAATTATGGCTCAGAGTCAGGACTACACGTAGCCCAAAGCACAGCCTCAAGGATTGCCAAAAAGCATATGGTGCTGCAAAAGTATGCGGTACACAGGTGTTCAGGTTACACGGTCCCCACGAGGGAAACTTGTCTCGGAATTGTTGAGAGGGCAGATCAACTTCAGGGAAGCTCAGGAACGTACTTCCTGTATTGCAGAAATCTTCGGTGTCCTCAAGATTCAAGCTCGGGAGATTCAAACTGGTCATATGCATTAAAGGTGCCTGCTTTGAGGGAGTAACTCCTTTACTCCAAGGGAGATTCTTCAGTCATCTAGCGTAGTGTAGATCTTTGAAGTATTTGGTTTCTGCTTGCAGAGTTTATTCCAGGTAAAATCTAAAGTCCTGTAGTCAGGGTTCCTACTTTATACCCAAGGAAGGGGTGGGACAAACTCTAGGAACCCACCTACAGGAGTGTCAGGACAGAGGGGTGGTAACACCCATGTCCTTTGTCCAGTTTCATGCCAGAGCAGGAGCAAATGGCTCCTGCAACCGGTTTGAACTGGACTATGCACAGGGACACCAAATGTGCCCCCAGTGCAGACTGTCAGGCACTCTCAGAGTGTACCCACCCAGCCCCAATACACTAAATCCTGTCTGGGAGGTGGTCATACCTCCCTGTGACAGGAAGCATTTTACCATTATTACTAGACACAGTCAACATCATAGAAATTCATCATAGAAAACCAAAGTTAACGACCCCAATGTATGAGGTCCAACAGTTTTCTCAGCTTAGATTTTTCTGTATTCATAGCGTACTAGTGGAAAATCCATTCCCTGGTTATTATAGCTACCTAAATTCATAGCAAGTAACCAGAGTTTGTGCAACATATGCATTATAAATAACTGTATAAATACTTGTTAAAAACCTAATATTCATTATAAATATTAAAAAGACAAATCTTTTCCATTATAAATAATTGTAAAACTGTTCGTTTTTTAGTGCATATCAGTTGGTAAGAATTTGGTTTATACGTTTAACTGTACTCCAGATTGATCATACTACCCAGCCTCAACCATAGTGGACACCAATATAGCGTTTGAAATACTGCAATAATTTATACTGTGCAATGTGCTAAGTGCAAAATACAGTGTAAAAAATTAGTACAACAATTTACTCATTATGCTAGCCAGCATAATAAATATTTTATGAAAATATACCTATATGTTAAAATCTGTACATTATATCATGAGCCCATGAACATAATTATCAGAGAAACTGTAAGGGGCTGGGATGAGGAATATATAGTAAAATATATAAAATACATAAAATATGTATGTATATATATATATTTTTTTTAAATGACCATATATAACACCAATTTAAAAGCGCATTTTTCAGTTGATATCCTAGAATATAGAGTTTCGTGCAGCCTGACTTACAACCATGTATATAGATCTTCTGTCGTGTTTAAGCTGTGTGGGTTTTTACTGTCTATTTCCAAGATTAATTTAGTTTCCAAGCGTCTGAGTACTGCATCCCTGTTCCCACCTCTTCGCAGAGGGGGAACACTGTCAACTACGTAATATTTTAAATCAGTTAATTTTCTGTCATGGATCTCATTAAAATGCCAGGCCACCGCATATGTACTATCATTGTTGGTGATGGCCCTTAGATGTTGCAAGATCCTTTTATGTACTGGGAGATGGGTACTTCCCACATACTTTAGCTCACAAGTACATTCTAATACGTATACTGCGTACTCAGCTTTGCAATTTAGAAACTTGTTAATAGCAGTGGGACTGTCCTTGAAACCTGTATTGTACGTTGTTTGATTCTCAGCATATTTACAAATCCTTTGCATTTGCTAAGCCAATTTGTATTTTTAGACAACTCAGGACTGCTATTTACTAAATAGTCACTTTTACTACACGCTTGTCTGAAAGTAACTATAGGTGATGATGGCATTTTTTCCCCTATTACGGGGTCACTTCAAATCAAATGCCAATTCTTTTTGACTATTTGTCTCATATTTTCTCTGTGCTTACTGAGCATTAAGATAAGTCTGGAACAGTTGGTTGTACTTTCTGCCCTTGCTGCTTGTTTCAATTTGTTCTTAGAGGGTTTGAACAGGAGATCCTCACGTGACTTGCCCTTTGTACATTCTATGGCTTGATTTAAACTGCGCTCAGAATAGACTCTAGCTAAAAATCGTTGTTTACAGCTTTGTTGTGCTAGATATAAATCGCTATCCGTACTGCAGATCCTGCATATTCTTAGGAATTCTCCATAGGTGATACTACCTATAGTATGTTTTGGATGAAAACTACTAGAATGTAGTATGGTGTTTCCTGCTGTAGGTTTCAGGTGGAGACGTGTCTGTATAGAATTTCCTTGAATATAAGTCTCCACATCCAAAAAACAAATACTACTGTCACTAATTTCATAGGTGAATTGCAGATTTAAATCATTCACATTCAATTTCTTTATGAAAACCTCTGCACTCTGTTTGTCCCCTTTCCAAACAATAAACAAATCATCTATAAATCGTATCCATTTTACGATGTTCATGGACCATTCATTACTATATAAATTTCTAACAACCATTTCCTCCCACCACCCCATAAGGAGACAGGCGTAGCTGGGTGAAAACCTCGCGCCCATCGCTACGCCTCTCTACTGGTGGAACACCTGCTGTTGAAACATGAAATAATTGTTGTTCAAACAGAACTTAGTGAGGTCCAAAAGCATCTTATTATGCATATGGAATTTGATGGGTCTTGTATTCAGATAATATTCCAAAGCTCTTATTACATCTCTATGTTTGATTGATGTATATAAATTTGAAACATCCATGGATGTCAACAAATAGCCACTATTCCATTGAATATCTTGTATTTTTCTACGGAAATTGGTAGTATCTTGTACATATATATATATTACCTACTGGGGGTCGCTAGTAGGTAGTTAAGGTTAGGACCAAGTTTTCATAGGAAGAACATTTTTTGTTTTGTATATGACTTTGACGTCGTTTGATGAATTCTCATGATATTTGCCAAACTAATTCTTTGTTCATATCAGTTCCTATGTTGAAAGTATTGGGGTGATTCGTCAAGGGGGGGCGAGAAAAAGGGGGTCCCAAAACGTGTTTTCTCCATGTTATTTTCCATAGGAAACTTTAGAGAAGGTTACAGGTCGAACGGTTGAACGGAATTACCCAAAATTTGGCAGGGAGAAGGGTCTAGGTCTAGAAAGCAGGCTTTTGTTTATTTGGTGTGAATCTGTTCAGTAGTTTTGGTGAGATATCAAAATTTACAGATATTGGTATTTGGGAATTTTGCCATCTGATTGGCTGAGGCATTACGAGCACAAACTTAATGCTTATTGACTGCGAGCGGTGAGAGCGGTTGTAACTAGGAAGTGTTGGCAGCCATGTTGTGATTCTGTTGAAGCGAGTAAGGGGAAAAAAGGTGAAAAAAGTAGGAAAGAGGAGGGTAGGAGCACTGTAACTCTTCTCCCTGCCAAATTTGGGGAAATTCTGTTCACCCGTTCGACATGTAGCCTTGTCTAACAATTCACAAAGTGTAATGGGAGGTTCGTATTCAAAAATTCTGTTGAAGCAAGTAAGGGGAAAAAAGGGGAAAAAAGTAGGAAAGAGGAAGGTAGGAGTACTTTAACCATTCTCCCAGCCAAATTTGGAGTAATTCCGTTCACCCGTTTGACCTGTAGCCTTGTCTAACAATTCACAAAATGTAATGGGAGGTTCGTATTTCAAAGGGACTGTATTTTACTTGAAGTTCCTGCTATCTGCTGTCGATACATTTCTTTTGTAGAAGTGAGGGACATTTGTGTTTGAAACAAAAGCGTGTTCAGTTTGCTCAGTTTAATGAAATCTGTTTTCAAAATAGGTATTGAAGGCCAAGTTGAACTTTGGGAGTTCCTTTGTGTGGGTGGGAATAATCACATCCAACAGGACAAACAACATGTACACCTGGCAGACACAACAACACTACGTACTGTGGGAACCGTGGCTAGCCATGTACACAAACCAAACATGGCATGGCAACTGTGCTGCAGAATGCGGGGAGAGATGGGAGCAAAGTATGTGCGAAGGTGGCAAGTGATTCTCGATTATAAAAGTATACAATGCAAAGTGTTGAGGGGATGTGCCGTTCAGACTTGAGTATGCAGAGCACAGACATGTACATGTCAACATACACTGATGGTTTGTTGAGTGAAGTGGACAGTGGACGCAACCATGATAGTACAGTAGGGAAGATTACGGAAACATATTGCGTATGTACCCCCTCCCCCCAAATCTTCAGCGTAGTGGGCTAGCGTAGGGGTATGAATAAAAGGCACGCTTCTCTGGGTGTGGTTTCTCTTCGGGAATGGCGAACGTGTCTGCAGGGTCTGTGCAGCTTACACCCCACGAGGCTGACGCCGTGAGCGAACGTGGCTGTGTGAATGATGCTCTCAGCCTGCTGGTACTGAGAAACCGTCATTGCCGCTGCAAAGCAGATATGCCCCACAGTTCACCTTTCGACACCGCCGCATGTAAAAGAGGGGTCACCAAGTGCTGTTGAAGCTCCTGGGTCGAGGTCTGCGAGCTCAGAAGGCTCCTGAGATCAACGCTGGCTACCGCGACACAGGCACACAGCGCCCAGCCTGAGGCCCAGCACCATGGCGTGCTTGTATACTACTATCACAGTAGTTCAACAGGTACCAACAGTGGAAAGGTGTCTTGATCCCACAATGGATGATGTTAGAACTGCATCTGAGAGTGGAGATGAAGGTACTGCCTTCAACCAGGTCGAACCTGGTCTAGGTGCCAACTGTGTAATGATGTCTTAATCCCACAATGGAAGATGTCCGATATTACTTGCTGCTTGGTTTTACACATCTCCCTCCATTGAGGTGCATCAGACTCTGTGCTTCCGTAGCTAACGCACATGAATATTGTGCTTGGTTGACAGCAGTCTGTGGAGTACACCGCGGTACAGCAGGTCTAAACAGTGAAACGGGGTCTTGATTCTATGATTGAGGATGTCAGAAGTTGTGTGATGATTTCTGTGTACCTACTCCGATCAGGTGCAACCAACTCTGTGCTTCGGAATCAAACAGCATGTGGCTGTGAGGCTTTAATGACCAAAGCCTCTGGCATACACTGCGGTCAGCAGGGCTCACAATTCAGATCGAGTGGTGATTGTTTAATTACAGAATCCAGTAGGCAACTAACTACAATCTCTATTGAAATATACACAATATCCTTTTAGTATACTTGCTTGAAGAATTTTTTTTAGATGAGTTATAGGTTTAGTACAATGACCAAATTCTTCTTGGTAGTGGAAAAGAACAATGAATAACAGCCTACACTGTGGACAGCAGAGATCGCAATTCGAATTGTTTTGATTTATCTATTGCAGAGTTTTTTGTAAGTTATCTTGTTGTATTTTGTGAAGAGGAAGTGAGAAAAAGTATTTATGGATGTCTGTGCTGACTACTGCCCTCAATTTATACTGCAGACAGCAGTGTTCACAATTCAGATCGAGTCGCTATTGTAGATGACGCAGTCCTGTAGGCAAAAGACATTGCTCCAGTGCGCTCTGTCCACACCACGCATACGCATCATGGCAGGCTCCTCACACGCTTTCTGTTGCTTTGTGTATTACAAACTGGGCAGCTCAAGTCAAGTGGGCCCTTGCTGACCGCTCTCTCTGGTCTACACTGCAGACAGCAGTGTTCACAAATCAGATCTAGTCGCTATTGCAGATGATGCAGTCCTGTAGGCAACAGACATTGCTCCTAGTACGGCCCGCCAGCAGCACGCATCATCGTTGGCTGTGCACAATGCCTTTGATGTGGCTATCTGAGTGCACTAGAACTGATGGACTTATGATACAATCTTTTTGTGTATTATTTCAGATCTACTGCCACAAGTTATGGTACTTTTACGATAGAATCTTTTATTATTTCAGATCTACTGTCCGTACCTTACTGCAGCACAAACTATTGACCCTTTTATTATTGAATCTCTGTGTGTGATCCAATGATTACTGTTGTAGTTGATGGTAGCAGCAACTATTCCCTGAGAGCTGGTTTACACTCACCCCACACGCATCCAGCACAGACATCACTGGATATGTGACCCTGGTAATAAAAAGTAGTCGAGCGCACGTGCGCGTACCCACTTCCACTATCTATCTGTGTCCATGTGTTCATTATCTATGCATGATACTGCCCCTGAGTCGTACCACATTACATTGTGCTGTGGACAGCGTATACAACCATGTTATCTTTGGCAGTGGGGAAAACTTCAGTTATGTAACTTTTAGGTGCATGGCTATCACAGGTGGAAGGCTATTTTACAGACCATGAATATTGATGAAGATGATGGTTGCATGTTGTGTGTAGTGTAAGATATGTGTGCATAGCAAAAAGTTTTCAAAAAAGCTCTCCAAGCAGAAGAGGTGTGTCTCATCAAATGCTGTAGAGAGAAAAACTAAAATGGGTGACATTCTCCAAGTGCTACAATGAGAAATGTTATGAACTAATCAAATGCTTTTTTTAAGGTCACATGGCAATCGCGCACTCAGCGAGCAAGGAGACCACACCAACGCGATTTCGAGAAAATATATTCATCATAATATAAGTTTATTACAGTTAGAAATATATAAATGTTTAGAATATTTTTGATTATCGCTTGCTCTCATATACACTATAAAGTTACTTAGATATAGTTTTGAGACATAAAAAAACTAGCACACTGTCAGCGTTTAGGACGCATTTCTTAAAAGAAAGGCTAAACTGATTTCAACTGCATTAGGAGTGTGTTTACAGCACTCTATAAATAGTTGACTGGCCGTCTTTAAGAGTGTGTCGTACTGCGCGATGAAGGCCCACTGGGTGGAGTAGATGCTACATAAGATATTACATAAATAAATATAAGGGGGCTGTTAACTTCGTTATTCTGTTCAGAGGTGGGGATCTGTCCTTTAACTGAAGACCCAATAAGAGATGGCAGATAACAGTTGTTTGAAGAGGCGACCCCTTTCACTGGACCTATTTACCTCTCTTATCACAAGAGCCGGGCCCCGCTGTCTCCAAACTAACCTTTCCAGCCTCCTTTTCAGATCTCTTATCCATCACCAGCCGCCTCCGCCCATGCGAGAGACATTAAACCTCTGTTTGCACAGTCGGGCCAAGTGTCTGGTGTCAAAGGACGACTGGTTATACAGGGGCTCTTTCACAGGGCCTCGGCACCCGCTCTGAAGGGAAGTGAGGCAAACACGCCTGCATCCTGCAGCCAGCCAGCCGAGCGTGGTTTGTGTCACTGCGTGCCGAGCCGGACGCATCCGCTGCACTACAGAGTAACACTTTTGGCACGCACGTGCACAAAGTAAAGCATCGCGCGCATACGAGAGTCTGGACAGGTCAGGCAAAAGAAAGTTTGAATGCAGGCAGGTAATCATATGAAAAGAAAGCATTTACAAATGCAATAGGACTCGTATTTACACAATTCCTATTGCATTGTAAACAAAAAGGCAGGAACAGGAGTGTGTGGGGGGTGGTGGTTGTTCTCATAGAAGTCACAGACTTTGGGAGGGAACAGGGGGAGGCAGGGTAACAAAAGAGTTGCTGAAGTGAAGGGGCTGATAGCTATGGATGGATAATAATAACTTCATGGCAGTAAGGTGGCGGGACTACTATGCCGGCAACCAATGAGAATGCAGCATTCCAGATTTGAGCCAATCAAAAGCATGGGAAGCAAGTGGGCGGAGCTTCCCCCACAATACTGGTTACAGCATCTCTTGCCGAGACAGCGCATGTGCTGCCTAGGTGAAACCTAAAAAGGAGGGAATGGCTTGCCCGGCGCGACACCATACGTCTATGACGTAACACAGGGCCTGGCAGTGTGCACTCATCGCATACGCAATGCGCAGCGGGCTTGACCCCATATGTGCATGATGTAACGCGTGGCTTGGTACTGCGTACCCATCGCATACCAAAGTTGCAGCTGGCGCGACCTCATACATATATGATGTTACGTAGGACGCACTGCCACAAACCTGTTGCATACGAAATGCGCATCCTTTACGAGTTTAGCAATATGGTGGATAGGATTCGCGTGCTGATGGAGCTTGGTGCACTACCGGTATGGGACTCCATTCTCCCTAAACAAATAAGATATGCATATTTTTTTTGAAGATATAAAACATTACATGATTTTTAAAGTTGAAAAAAAGGATAATAGAGTTCCAAAATATAACCCAAAAAAATAGAAAAAATATAGGTTTTATAAATATTGAGATATAAAATTAACATTTAAAAAACCATTGAAATTGACTAAAAAAACATAGGTTTTACAGACATTATAGTTAGGAATTAGCATTTAAAAAACCTTTGAAATTCACTAAAAAACCATAGGTTTCAGGGACATTAAAGTTACTTGGACATTTGACTCATAAAACTGCCAGTTATAGTTAGTTAAGCTAACTATAACTCGCGCGCCCGCAATGCACTGGTGATGACATCACATATTACATCACTCATGACATGGTCAGTGACATCACTGATGACATCACTGATGACATCTCAAATGACTTCACTGATGACATCACTGATGACATCATTCAGGCGATAATCTGATGCCCTAATATAAGCTTTGATACACGCACTCTAAAATGCAGACTACTATTTTTGAAACCATATACACAACAATGCCAGATACTATATACCACCCACTATTTCGTAGGTGTACACACACATCCAGTCACTTATCCATGCAGTTACTCATCAATACAGTACTATAATATGCACTTATACACCTATACATACAGTCACACTCTGCCACTCATTCAGAGTTACTCACAGACCTAGTTAGTCCTGCAAAGAATCAATCACATACCCATTTACTAGTGTATACAGCTATATACACCAACTCCGTTATTTATGCACACACCACATCACTTATTTATGCAGATACTAACACATTCTTACGGTCTGATGCAATCACTGACAGAAGCAGACACTCATTTATACACCCACTCTTCAAATAACTTACTCTCACGCATAGTCATTTATATACTCCAACACTCACATATACTGCCTTAAAACATATGGAGTTACTTACACATATACCACTGAGACCTTCATTCACTCACCAACACACCCATATACACACTAACTCACCCATAGAGCCCTTCCCAGATGCACTTTTGAATCCATACAACCAGTGAATTACCCACTCAGACATCTATGCACAGAGTCACATAACCCCCACCCACCCAGACAGACACTCAGGCACCCATACAGATACTCAGACAACAATTCAATAACCCATATAGACACTCACAAGGCTACTCACCAATCCATGCAGCCGCTTACACACCAACTGAGATACTAATACAGACTTTCACACAGTTTAGTCACTAACCCATACATTCAGTAAGACACGTTCAATCACTCATTTATACAGTCAGTCACGCAGCTACTAAATAATCCCTTCAGGCACTTGTAAATCCACTCATTCTGCAATACACCTTGGCATAGATATATATGAAAAATACTTAAACTTTACAGAAACACACATTCACTGGATGATGTCATCAGTGATGTCATTTGAGATGTCATCAGTGATGTTACTAACCATGTCATGAGTGATGTAATGTGTGACGTCATAACCAGTGCATTGCGGGCACGCAAGTTATAGTTAGTTTAACTAACTATAACTGGCGAATTTCTCTGGTTTTATAAGAGTCAAATGTCCAAGTAACTATAACGTCCTAGAAACCTATGCTTTTTTCAGTGAATATATATATATATATTCACTGAAAAAACCATAGGTTATAGACCATATATAGTTAGGGATTAGCATTTACAAAACCTTATTTTATTTGCACAAAACCATTGAAATTCCATATATAGTTAGTTGCACTAACTATATATCGCGCACCCGCAATCCACTGCTGATGATGTCACATATTACATCATTCATGACATGGTCAGTGACATCACTGATGACATCACTGATGACATCTCAAATGACATCATTGGTTCATTTCACTTTTGGTTTCCTAATGATGTAATACTAGGTCATGTGATCTAAAATTAACACTTTTCATTGGTTTAGAACTTTTGCTTTTCCCAAATGATGAAAACCCCTCTTTCTTTCCTCACTCTGACTTTCATCTTGGTGAGAGAAAGACCCTTTTACATTCTAGAGAAATGGCTTCAATTGTTGCTTCAGCTAGTGTTCCCCCACCACCACCTCCACCTCCTCAAGGGAAGAAAGGACCACCTGCTCAACCAATCTTTGAAGAAGAGGAAGATCAAGAAGAGGAGGAAGAGGAGGAAGAGCCTCAGTTTTTGCCAGAGGAGCCCAGGAGGTACAACAGAAAGGAAAACTTCATCTGGCAATTTTTTTAATTTCCACCAGGGCAAAAGAAAGTCAATGCCAGATATGTCTTTTGCCGTATTTGCGACGATCGACTTTCAAGGGGGACGGACAAAAAATATAGTTTTGGAAATTATACGATGCACAGGCACATGAGTAGGTGGCACCCAAATAATTATAGTGCTGCCCAGCTTCGCGATGAACAGCAAAATCCCCCGGCAATGGCGAGAAGATCTGTCGTCCCAGAAGTATCGGGACCAGAGGCGAGGGAGGTGATCCCGAACATTCAAATGGACATGGGGGAAGTAAAACAAGTGTGCGTGTGGTGCAACCATTTAATATGCTACCGAGAAAGTAGCATTACTCTTATAATAAAAGCTATCAAAAATCATGTTTGCCCGAAACGCCCCAAAAAATAAATTCTTCTTTTTTTCGTTGCTCCTGTTGAGCCCTCTTCAATGAATCATTTTTGTTTCCCCCCTCGCCCCCAAAAAACAAAAAAATTACAAAATGTTCAGAAAAAACAAAAAAATATATAAAAAATGTTCAGAAAAATAATAAAAAAAATTTAAAACAACAAAAACCAAAAAAAAAGTTCTTTTCAGAACTACCTCCCCATTATAAAAAAAATTGGTAGAATTTTTGAAACTCTGCCAACCTCTATTTCTTTTAGTTCGCTCCCAGTTCGCACTCCGGTACGCGAATCAGGAGCGAACCAAAAAAATTTTTTTTAAAAAAAGAACAGTAAGTATAAGGAAAGGAAACAGACAGTTATGTTACAAGAAAGACAGCTATAGGGAGTAAAGAAAAGATACTGTTACCCGCAATTCACTTCTGATCATGTCACATATTACATCATTCTTGACATGGTCAGTGACATCATCAGCAGTGGATTGCGAGTAACAGTATCTTTTGTTTACTTCCTATAGCTGTCTTTCTTGTAACATAAATGTCTGTTTCCTATCCTTATACTTACTGTTCTTGTTTTAAAAAATCTTTGAGATCATTCAGAAACAGTAACATTAATAGAGACAGAATGAGTGAATAATAATGAAGAAGTATGAGAAGAGAGGGACTGAGAAAAATACTGGAAGGAGTAGAATAATTAAGTAATAGAGAAAGGAATGAGAGAAGTAGCAAACGCAGGAAAGTAAGGATTAAAGAAATGAAGCAGTAGAACTAATAGATGTTAAATGTGATAGATTAAATGATTGATTCAGGATGACGATAAGGTGTGTCCTCTCCAAAAGTTTGTTTAAGGTGAGGCCTACTCAGGGTTGCATATCAAATTTATGCTTGTTGAAGAATACAGAGGAGATAATACATGTGAAGGCCTACCATTGAAGCAAAACATGTCCACTTCACTCTTGAACAACGGCCAGACCTCTTCTGTGTCCATAGACAGACCTAAAGTTCATCTGCACAATGTCATTCGTAAACTTAGAAAACACAAGTAATGTAATTTGAAAAACGTGGAGTTTCTTTTGCTCATTTCACAATCACATCACCTGTGTTGCCTTTGCTTAGGTATCTCATAGTGCAGATGTAGTTCAGCATATGAAACAGTACGCAGAAGTGCAGCAGTGTATGCATTAATACATGTGAAGGCCTACCAATGAAGTAAGTCATGCCCACTTATTACATCATTCATGACATAGTCAGTGACATCATCAGCAGTGGATTGCGGGTTAAAAGAGTAGAAAACATTTACCTTATAATTCTTGTTAACTTTTTCAAATATTTTTTCATACTTTCAATCTGTCAAAGAGAGAAGAAACATTTCAAAAATATTAAAACATGTATTTAAAAATTTGAAAAGACAAGGGAAAAGGTTCAAGAAGAAACAGTTTTTCAATAACTTTGACATTTACAGAAGCCTCTGCTGCTATACGTCCCCTACACAATCCTAAAGATATATATTTTAAACAAACAGTATCTTGATGCTGATGAAGTGAGGCCTATTTTCGAACATGGTGCATCTTTTGCACTGCTGATGTCTCACAATAGTGATGCAATAGCAGCGCAAAAAAGATGTAAAGCCATCTTAAAATTGTGTCTAACATTTTAAATGATTCTTTCAGGATACAAATAAGATATGTCCTTTCAAGAGGTTTCTTTAAGGTGAGGTCTATTCAGTTTTCAAAAAAAAAACAGTACCCAGAAATGCAGCACTGTAAGCATTAACTTTGACACTTACAGAAGCCTCAGTTTCTCCATACCTACCTCACATTTCTAAATGTATATCATAAGTACAAAAAGTAGAACATTAATTATACATGTTAAATGGTTTATTTTTGCTGTTCTCAGAATGTATCAAATTTCACTTAAATCAGCGACTTGAAGGTATTCATCATGTAACAGCGGGGAAAAAAAAACACAATCAAAATGATTGTGTTTAAAAAACTCATACAACCTAAGAAATCTGAATTCAAAACTCCTTAAAATTAACTTACTTTCCATAACGTCGAAGGATGTCCTATGAACAGCATCCACTCTGTTGTGCTATAAATATTTTCTGCCCGCCACTTTCTGAAACAAAACCTCCATCGTTTTGAAAAATATGTTACATACAATAAAATACTTCTCACATTCTACCACATGTTTCCACTTGGCCAAATCATGTTGCAGCGTTTTTCAACTCTTGTAATTCTTCTAATGAAATCCCGTCATTTTCTATTTTCGCAACTTTCAAAAAGAAAACATTTAAGATTACTTTCACAATCCTGGACTACTAATATCTTACCCTTCTTGCTCACTCACGTTCTACTTTTCCTATGACACTGATACTTCTTACTATGAAGCAGACTTACTTGCATCAGGTTTATATAGTTGGATTTTTAAAATGACATTATAATTAAAAGTTTTGGACCAATAATCTAGACAGCATTGCAGACTTACATTCCCTCTACTTCATGAACCTTTTGCAATTCCTCAAAGGAAATTCCGAGATTCTTCCCTTAAAATTTTGGTTTTAAAAACACCAGGTAAGAATTTTTAAGGTCAAACGGCAATTTTTTTTTTAAACTTACAACAGAATCGTTGCAGAATGACCAGCCGTTTCTAGACTTTAAATAAGCTGTGTAATGTCCTGATGTTGTTGAAGGACCGTCATGATAGATAATTGCTACAGTTACAAAAGTCCTTCCTGATATTGACAGCTGAGAAGCAACAACATTTTTTATTAAAGTTGACAATTTTGATCCATCAGGCCTACATCGTTGGATCGTTGGACATACTGGCCATATCTTCGAATAAATAATGTTGACATCATTTCAGATTTACATTGGCTACACTCCATGTTGTGATCCGCTGCATTTACTAGCTTATTAAATGAGACTGATTTACTATCTGGCAAAGTTAAATATATAAATCTTTCTGAGTCTACACTAGTAGTACTTGATACCATACAGTTCTCGCAGTCATGCTGCCATTGATAAGAAAGCCCAAACAGGTGATCTACATCTACACCCTCATCTTGCAATACATCAAGCATATACATTAAAAACTCCTGACAATCCTGCTGATTATTTTCAGAGAAGTCTGTTTGACCTGAACATTCATCTAACAGATAACGAACTTCAGACACACTTTCTACTTTTGTTCGATCAGTGCTACATTTCTCTAATACAGAATTCAACAAGCAGCATAAACTTTGTTCCGAATTGAACACAATCTGTTCTTTTAAAGTCTCTAGTGAAAAGAGAACATTAACCACTACATTTGCATAGCAGTTGACACCAGAACTGTTTTCAAATTGAAAACCGACAACATCTTGAACAGAATCCACTTTCTTTCTGCATACAATTTTCGGTTCATCGACTTTTGGGCTTTTTGTTACAACCTCCCTACTGTTACTGATATTTCTTCGTTTCCGGCCTACCACACGTTTCTCAAACAAAGGATATTGAGGCAAATGTGGCGCATACTCTTTTCTTAACCTATTGTATTCCTTAACACAATCTAGATCCGCACAAATATTTGTGACATCACAGTCAATCAGGTACAATCCTGATAAAGTTCTAACTCGTGACAATGCCACATATGCCATACCCTCCTTGAACACAGAACTGCCAATATTCACCAATGCACTATCTACACTTAAACCTTGCGATTTATGGATTGTCACCGCATATGCCAAGCAAACAGGAAACTGTTTACGGTGAACATATAAATCTTTAACAAGCAAAAACCTAGCAGAACAACGACCAATTAGCTGTACTTCCTCAATGCCATCAAATTTAATTTTTAAAAATTCAATACCATCTCTACTTCTGTATTTCTCAAAATCAACAACATTACCCATTGATCCATTTACCAGACCTCTTTCAACATGTAAATTCCTTCTCAAAATGATTCGGCAATTTAAGCATACATTCAAAGGCTTTTCAAAACCCGCTGTTTTAGATATAGTCTTCTCTAATGAATCCAATTTTGATTTCAAATTCTCTGACAAAATAATTGTTGATCCCATATGCTCTATTTTGTCAATAGCTTCAAGTTTCACAATCTCTTGCTTTTCTAAATTCAACATTTTGTTGTTGAAGATGGCACATTCTGCAAGAGTTGGCATCAAACATATTCCGGATTTCTTCTCAGTAATTTTCTGAAAAATATTCTCAGGCACAATGTCTTGTTCGGGATATAAATTTGACAGTAATCGTGCATTTAAAGCTTCTTTCCCATGCTCGGTCACTTTTCCAATTCTAATATCTTGTAGAATATTCTTGTAATCTTCATCCTTCGCCTGACGCATATTTTCATGCAGTTCAGCATAATTGAAATTTAACCATATATTAACGTTGCCAATGCTCCCTAGGCACTTCCTGCTATCTTCATGCGTGAGTATTTTGAACACAGGTTGTCCTTTCACTGGTGTCAGCTGCAGAAGATCTCCAAAAACAATGATGTGTTTGCCACCAAATAACACATCATATTCAGTTTTAAGAACTTCTTGCATACTCAAATGCACAAAGGCAAGCATGACATTGGAAACCATGCTTACTTCATCAATGATAAGAAGTTTCATTTTCCTCAAGATTCTTGAAACTTCACAACAAGCATCTCCAGATAACTTGTGGTATTGTAATTTGTTGTCATGCTCCACCGGCAGCACCAGTAGACGATGCAAAGTAATCCCTTTAATGTTATGTGCTGCCAATCCAGTAGGAGCAGTAACAACACAAGACAACGATGTCTCAGTCCTTTCCTGCAAATAACAAGAAATTGCTTTAATGAGGAAACTTTTTCCAGTTCCCGCTTCTCCACTCACGTACAGTCGGACTGGCTTCAACGATGTACATGAGCACTCTTTCTTCTCATGACTTAATCCATGCTCAATTTCCTTGGTAACTTCATCATATATTTTCCTCTGCTCAACGTTGAGTTGTTTTTCCAAGTCTTGTAAGTTAACTGCATCCCCCTGAGCATGTGCCATGGCTCTTTCCACTTCATTCATAGCAGTGGCAGCTTCATTTTTGATAATAGGTCCTCCTAGTGGATCCTGACTCAATGAAACAGAACTCTGACTGTCCTGAGAACTGTCTCTGGCAATCTCAGCTGCAATCGTTGCTTCCTGCTCAATTTCCAAAGTCAACATTTCTTGATATTTGGGAAAAGCAGGACATTCTATGGTCTCCTTAGCAGCAGTGAAAGAGTCTTCGTAACAGAGGAAATCTCCAAGCAGTTCCTCTTCTGCACGCCAAGGCTTGAAAAGTTGCAAAAGTGCTAAATAGAAAAACTCCTTTTTTTCTGGAGATTCGCCACTCAATTTTCGATGGTTTACTAATTGGCATTTTCTTTGCTTGACCAGACATCCCTCACTTCCAATTACAGCATACACTCCTTTCTCAATATCTTCTTTGATGTTCCTCTTGAATATATAATTTTGTAGAACCTCATATAGACAAACATTCTCAAGGTGACTGCTTCGATTTGGATAATATGTATCCAACATGTTGGTCTTCAAAATGTCGGTACTGTTTGGCTCCTTTTCTGCCAAATACTCAATTTCCCGGACAGGTTTTAGAATTCGATTTCGCGTTGCAGCAAGACCAAGACTCGCCCAAACGATACTCCTGGATTTGGCATAGAGACTTGCTGAAGATAACCGGTCACAACATTCGTAAGCTCCGATTTCTCGATGCGACAACATCTTCAGACTGAAACTGTACAACTTCTTGCTGAGGCTCTTTTCATGGGAAATGTCCTCCCACATATCCTTCAATTCTGTCTTTTCTTTTTTGGTGATGTAAGATGTCACATACCGAGCCACAGCCATACAGTTGTCAGCCACAAACTGTATATCCATGTTAGCATTCCACATGGACAAAATCACTGGGTTGTAGTCGTTGATGTACTTGGACTCTTCGTTCCTTTTCAAATTGTATGTATTTTTGGGTGATTTCCTCGTCACATTATGTCGCAGTGAAGACATCAAACTGTTCACTCTTCCTTTAGAAATCACCGGTCGTGGAAAGTTGAAACGACATTTGGTGTAGAACTTGTCCTTGTTTCTGAATTTACGACAACAGTACTTTCCACAACGATGGCTTTGGAAACGTAGAACTTGTTCTCTTAGGCTTTTCTTTTCCGTTGCATTTGGAACAGCACACGTAGAATACTGTTCTATGAAATTCATCACTAAGTCATCCGGATCTGTTCCAAATTTAGGTGCATCCTTGATCCACAACAACATATGTATATGAGGAGCACCTCTTGCTTGGTACTCATTTCTCCAGAAGAAATCCAACACCTCTCCAAGAGGTGGATTCTTCTTATTTGTGATGAAAGACATCATAGCTTCAAATCTATGATTGAAGTACCTGCATACATTCACTGGATCCAAAGAACACAGTTCTCCAGGTGTCTTGAATTCAATGTTTTCAATATTTCCATTTACCTCTCGTAGAAATTCAAGTAAGTCTTCCCAGCCATACTCGGCACAGCTCAGAGTAAGGAACCATGTTGGAGTTCCTAAGTTCCTCAGCATACATTTTAAATCACCATGACGACGGTACCAGTACTCATTAGTACCACGCTGACACGCCATGAGATTAATTAGTTGAGAATCCAAAATACTGTCTTGGACATTAACTTTATGCATAAAATCACTTGCCGAGATGTTTCGCATTGTATACCACTTTTTAAGATGTGGTTCACTGCATATGACAGTCCAGACAGATCGCTTTCAAACAGGAGATGAAACAAATAGGGAATGCATTGACGAAACCTAGGATCTTCTGCATACAATCGTAAAGTCCGGTATTCAGACGCAGGAATTTGATGAGGTCGCTCATCATATCTTCCTCCTCGACCTGTGGGAAATAGCTGTGGGAAACACCGAGCTTCCAAACTTTCCTCCCAAACACTAATGGGACTCCCTTTGGCTTGTTTCATTTGAAACAACTCAATTGCATTCCCCATGACTTCCTTAGAATGCAAAGGATGAACACTATAATGTTCATATATTTCTTCACTTTTAGAGGCCTCTACTTTCTCAATTTGGCCAGCACACAAATCGCTATCCTCTTCATCACTTACTTCCTCTTCTGCAACATATACATTTATATAGTACTTATTATTTTTCTTCAAATACAATGTTGCCTTTTTGACTTTCCTAACATCCACTAAATCTTGCCATATTTTCTTATTCTTTGTCGGAACACCATTAACCAAGATAACCAAAGGTTCCTCTTCAACTTTTTCTACTCCAATTGTGTTAATGTTTTTCTTCAAATCTAGAGGCAAATAAACAACTCTTCCCTTTAATCCTCTCTGTAAATCTGCTGGAGGCAACTTCCCTGTCTTTGGCTCCATTCTTACAATAGCCTGAAAGGGATGGATACTTTGAATCAAAATAGATTCATAAGTATTTAAATCCTTCAATTCAGAAGGAATCTCAACCAATTCAAGATTATTATGAACCGCCCTAGCAGGC
Organism: Lissotriton vulgaris; assembly: GCF_964263255.1. Lineage (NCBI taxonomy): Eukaryota > Metazoa > Chordata > Amphibia > Caudata > Salamandridae > Lissotriton > Lissotriton vulgaris. Next base: position 203,780 of record NW_028245615.1, on the reverse strand, counting down.
ATCTGGTTTTTGTTTAATTTGTTACAACAATAAGTACACACACGTTGATCCGATCCCAAATCAAAAGAATTTTCTACCATCAAGTATGTGGCGAAATCCTTCCATTCACTATTATTTTCCCTTTCACTTTTTGCATATAAATCCACTAACTTAGTCTGATTCTTATAAAAAGTGCGTCGACAACACACACAAGTGAAATTAGGCCTCTCACTTGATTTCATCTGAAACGTGGCAATTTCTGTACTAGAAACCTGTTCAAGAGTAAAGAGGACATGACTTACTTCATTGGTAGGCCTTGGAAACACTAGTGATGTAATTGAAAAATGTGGAGTTTCTTTTCCTCATTTCAGAATTACATCGCCTGTGTTTCCTCATTGACTTAAAATATCCTTAATACACATGAAAAGGTTTTTTGGAATGCCCTAGCACCATTTTTGGGACATTATTAAAAAGGCTATGTAACTCCCATAATCAAAATCTAAATTTGCCAACCACAGGTGGGAGCGTATTTACAAGAAACTTACCCCATGAGGTACGCTTTCTATTTAAAAAGGAAAAATAACATCATAGACACTCATATCCCTTATAAATATGACCCAAAACAACCTATGAAGCTCTAGCAGTACATATCCAGAAATGTAATTGATTTCAAAAATCGTTTTTAAACACAGCATATAAATCAATTGTATACCTGCATTCAAGAGGAAATGACTGAAAATGTCCTTGAGACACATGAAAGCGTTTTTTGGAATGCCCTAACACCATTTTTTGGACATTATTAACATGGCTATGTAACTCCCATAATCAAAATCTAAATTTGCCAACCGCAAGTGGGAGCGTATTTACAAGATACTTGCACCATGAAGAACGCTTTCCATTTAAAAAGGAAAAATAACATCATAGACACTCATATGCCTTATAAATATGACCCAAAACAACCTATGAAGCTCTAGCAGTACATATCCAGAAATGTAATTGATTTCAAAAAAGTGTTTTTAAACACAGCATATAAATCAATTGTATACCTGCATTCAAGAGGAAATGACTGAAAATGTCCTTGAGACACATGAAAGCGTTTTTTGGAATGCCCTAGCACCATTTTTTGGACATTATTAACATGGCTATGTAACTCCCATAATCAAAATCTAAATTTGCGAAGCACAGGTGGGAGCGTATTTACAAGAAACTTGCCCCATGAGGAACGCTTTCCATTTAAAAAGGGAAAAATAACATCATAGACACTCAAATGCCTTATAAATATGACCCAAAACAACCTATGAAGCTCTAGCAGTACATATCCAGAAATGTAATTGATTTCAAAAATCGTTTTTAAAAACAACATATCTGTTTCAGCTTACATAAGAGACCATGGAATGGGCTCCATGTACAACAATAACTTGTGTTACTGCATGCCAGAATGCAACACCGAATATGCAATTAAAATTTAAAACCAAAATCTATTTGTATATCACTAGAGACAAACCACATTTTAAAAACACAGCTTTCTTCATCATTTTCTCCTTAAATCATACTATTCTCTATCTAAATTAAATAAATCTTTTCTCACCTTAGCAAATACTTTTTGAGTTTTGAAAACAGTCTCAGAAATACACCAAATTGTCTTCAGCAGAAGAAAAAGGATGCACTCCAGAGGCTGCAGCTATTGAAAGCACAGAAATACAGATATTCATTTCACATATCTCTCATATTAGCCAATCATAACTCTTCCCTCACTTTTTTCAAATCAAAACCCTTCCCCCCTCTGCCCTCTCTGCCTTTTTTCCATAGCAACCACCTCCTGGAAGACCTCTCATGTTTGCAAATTCACACAACAATGTTTCAATTGAACTCTGAACTCTCAGTGCACCGGCGTATCCAGTGCAATCTTTCATTAAATGTTTCTTCCTTGACCATTCAAATTACATCTTTCAAAGAACACATGCATGCACCCTAACTTTCTGTTTTCAGAAATGGAAATGCACCAATCACTGCTAATGAATCATTAGCATTGGAAATCCACAGTTTTTTTTCTTTACAAACTCCTACAGTTTCAACTGCCCTTTCATTACCACACTTCATCTGACTGCAGCCCAACCTTCTCCCACCATGTTTAAGGTCTGGATTGTTGGACATAGTTACATCCACTGGGCTCAAAGGTATGCTGAGAACAGAAATTTACACAACCTCAATTTACAAGATGTGGAAATTAAGTGGTTGGGCCAAAGAGGATTAAAATGTCACCAATTGATACCATTGGTGAAAACCTTTATGCATTTGCCAAAACCTGACCTGTTAATAGTGCACTGTGGAGGTAATGATTTGGGCACTTTGACTGGGGTAGGTCTGGAAATGCTTTTAAAGGACACCTTTGAGCAATTAATGGCACTTTTTCCTCAAACTGCCTTGGTATATTCCAATATATGCCAAAGACAGAAATGGAGGTGGTCCAACCAATTTTGTCCACAAATTGAGAAAGCGAGGAAGCATGTAAACAAATCTGTTTCAGCTTACATGAGAGACCATGGAATGGGCTCCTTGTACAACAATAACTTGCATTACTACATGCAAGATATCTACAGAGGAGATGGAGTTCACTTCTCAGATGAGGGCAACAGAATTTTCATTCTGAATTTAAGACTGTGCATTGGTACCTACTTATAAGTACGTAAATGTACCATAAACCCAAAAGCTCTTCTCAGAGCTACCCTTCATCTGATCACTCACAATTATTATTTTTCTCTAACTTTTTTCTGTAATTTTCAACAAACTACGCTCAAAGAGCGCTACCCGGTACGCGAACTGGAAGCTAACCGCGCAAAATTTCAAAAAAAATGTTTTTTCTCCGCACATATGGTCCTCCTCAGCCACCCTCAGAAAACCTAGGGGGTCAAAATACTTGTACCGTGCCCCCTTCTACCCATTCTGAACATTATTTACCCTCCATTTTATATCTTAATTCGACCGAAACACAAAATGGTGGACTCCCGTTACGCTCCTAGTTTGCGGACCGGACCGCTTCCCGGGAAGCGGTCCAAAAAAAAAGGTGGGAAAGTAATTCACAGAAAAACGACTGGAGACACTCTCACCAAATATAGATTAGCTTATACTACATAACAATCCCTTTCATTTTCACAAATTTGATTGAAATTCCATTTAGCCATTAAGCCTGTAGACCTCTCTAAATACCGTGAGGTAAATTACTTCACAAAACACATCTGAAGTGTTGGAATTGACAACCAATGAAAATATTACTTTCATTTTCTACTTATATTACCTGACATTTGATTGGTTATATACCTGAATATATATAAAGGAAGAGAAGAAAACACAGCCATTTTGACTACTACTTCTTGTTGTACATCACATTTGAATAGCTACCAAACACTTCAACTTGTTTGTGAAGGTAAGTTGTTATTTTTAAAACTGAAGTATATTGTGCACTATAACCTAATATGGTAGACTTTTTCTGATAGATATACACTATCCCTCTGTAGTAGTTATGGATTTAGATAGACTTCTCTGTTATAGTTATGAATGGAGTTGGGCTTCTCTTGGTTAAATTACATACACTTTTTTATAGTCCTATTTCCACTCTGATACTATACAATGCCAAAAGAAAAATTCACTGATAAAAACTGCCTATCTAAAATTAATCCCAACAGTGCCCTATCTCTACTAATATATATTTTTTTAATCATAATTTCAGGCAAAATGGAAGGCGAGCAACAAGTTAAATTTACAATTGTACTGGAGGAGAGCAGCCAAGAAAAAATTGATGATTTTATGGATCAAAGTAGAGACCAGGAACTACTACAATGTGTTGAAGCAGTGGATAACCTGCTTCAAAATGAGGATATGTTACACCCTATATTCAATTTTGAAATTTCTGACACTGAAATGTTAGAAAGTTTAATGAATTATGAAACAGAATCAAAATAAAAAAAAATACTTTAAAAAGAAAGAAAACAAAAAAAAAAAACAAAAACAACAAACAATTAACATACAGTATTAGAAAAGTCTATCATTCTATTATCTTTATAGTACGCTGCCCAGAACGCTTTCCGGTTCGCGTACTAGGCGCTCACCACGCAAAAAAAAAAACTTTTTTTTTTTTGCCCTGCTGGGACCTTTTACAACCTCCACATAAAACCTAGGGGGTCAACGAGGATCTACTATGCCCCCTTATGGTAATTTCCCCCTTTGTTTTGGCCTCCTCTTGTCTCTCGATCCTACCGAGAGACAAGATGGCGGCCGCACCGGACTGTTTAGAATGTTGACAGACACCGAAGAGCCAATCAGCTTCGCATCGCAAAGTTCCGTTACGCGAAAAGTACGCGAACCGGAACGCTACCCGGAGCGCTGTTACAGATATATATCTTATTTTAAACGTTAATTTCTCAAAATCCACTGGAGCACATATATTGAGACCTAGCAAAGGCACATCGGGCTAACAGTCCCTACAATTTTGCCAAGTTTCGTGCAAATCCATTCAGCCGTTCGGGCTAAAAGTGAGGCCAACCGCCCTATGGAAATTAACATGGGAAAAACGCGTTTTGGGACCCCCCTTTTTTCTCGGCCCCCCCTTGCCAAACCCCCCCCAAATTTTCAGGGGCTGCTCAGAAACAAAATGTGCCATTTTCCTGAAAATTTCAGCCAATTCCATCCACAAACGCCAAAGTTATTAGACATAGAATTTTCAAAAATCCCATAGGGAAAAAATCCTAACTATATATACCTACTGGCGACCGCCAGTAGGTAATATATATATATATATATATATATATATATATATATATATATATATATATATATATATATATATATATATATAAAATATGGTTTTTTCAGTGAATATATATATATATATATATGTGTGTTTTTTTCAGTGAATATATATATATATATATGAAAGAGCAATGCGCCAAGCGCTTCAGGAGGGCTACCCACAGCGCATCCGACCATCCAGTATTTCTTTGCCCCATCAGCTGCACAGCTCTCCTCCAGAGAGTTAACAAGGAAGTCCGACGCGTTTCGGGGCAGACACGCCCCTTCCTCATGGACTGCTGCAATAAGCACACTCCACCCACCATGTTGATTTAAATGCGGTTTATTTAAATCCGGCCGCCCTAAGTGGGCGTTGCTCTTCACATTATGCTACACAGCATGCTGGTAGCTGTAGTCTATATGGCGAGTGTTGTAGTATTACCTTGAGTAGGCTGTGCATTATTGTCCTCATAAGTCATCTTGATTCACTACCCTGTGGTTTTTGGGTCGGAGGTGGGTTGTGAAGCTGACGATCATTAAAATCGATGTGCTGTGCTGAATGAGCAAGGAAGCGTTTCCTCGCTCCAGTCCCCGACTTCAGAGGCTTGAGCATCCGACGAGGTGGAGCCCCTCCCACGGTCATGGCAGACCGGAGAAAAATGAAAGAGCAATGCGCCAAGCGCTTCAGGAGGGCTACCCACAGCGCATCCGACCATCCAGTCTTTCTTTGCCCCATCAGCTGCACAGCTCTCCTCCAGAGAGTTAACAAGGAAGTCCGACGCGTTTCGGGGCAGACACGCCCCTTCCTCATGGACTGCTGCAATAAGCACACTCCACCCACCATGTTGATTTAAATGCGGTTTGTTTAAATCCGGCCGCCGTAAGTGGGCGTTGCTCTTCACATTATGCTACACAGCATGCTGGTTGCTGTAGTCTATATGGCGAGTGTTGTAGTATTACCTTGAGTAGGCTGTGCATTATTGTCCTCATAAGTCATCTTGATTCACTACCCTGTGGTTTTTGGGTCGGAGGTGGGTTGTGAAGCTGACGATCATTAAAATCGATGTGCTGTGCTGAATGAGCAAGGAAGCGTTTCCTCGCTCCAGTCCCCGACTTCAGAGGCTTGAGCATCCGACGAGGTGGAGCCCCTCCCACGGTCATGGCAGACCGGAGAAAAATGAAAGAGCAATGCACCAAGCGCTTCAGGAGGGCTACCCACAGCGCATCCGACCATCCAGTCTTTCTTTGCCCCATCAGCTGCACAGCTCTCCTCCAGAGAGTTAACAAGGAAGTCCGACGCGTTTCGGGGCAGACACGCCCCTTCCTCATGGACTGCTGCAATAAGCACACTCCACCCACCATGTTGATTTAAATGCGGTTTATTTAAATCCGGCCGCCCTAAGTGGGCGTTGCTCTTCACATTATGCTACACAGCATGCTGGTAGCTGTAGTCTATATGGCGAGTGTTGTAGTATTACCTTGAGTAGGCTGTGCATTATTGTCCTCATAAGTCATCTTGATTCACTACCCTGTGGTTTTTGGGTCGGAGGTGGGTTGTGAAGCTGACGATCATTAAAATCGATGTGCTGTGCTGAATGAGCAAGGAAGCGTTTCCTCGCTCCAGTCCCCGACTTCAGAGGCTTGAGCATCCGACGAGGTGGAGCCCCTCCCACGGTCATGGCAGACCGGAGAAAAATGAAAGAGCAATGCGCCAAGCGCTTCAGGAGGGCTACCCACAGCGCATCCGACCATCCAGTCTTTCTTTGCCCCATCAGCTGCACAGCTCTCCTCCAGAGAGTTAACAAGGAAGTCCGACGCGTTTCGGGGCAGACACGCCCCTTCCTCATGGACTGCTGCAATAAGCACACTCCACCCACCATGTTGATTTAAATGCGGTTTATTTAAATCCGGCCGCCCTAAGTGGGCGTTGCTCTTCACATTATGCTACACAGCATGCTGGTAGCTGTAGTCTATATGGCGAGTGTTGTTGTATTACCTTGAGTAGGCTGTGCATTATTGTCCTCATAAGTCATCTTGATTCACTACCCTGTGGTTTTTGGGTCGGAGGTGGGTTGTGAAGCTGACGATCATTAAAATTGATGTGCTGTGCTGAATGAGCAAGGAAGCGTTTCCTCGCTCCAGTCCCCGACTTCAGAGGCTTGAGCATCCGACGAGGTGGTGCCCCTCCCACGGTCATGGCAGACCGGAGAAAAATGAAAGAGCAATGCGCCAAGTGCTTCAGGAGGGCTACCCACAGCGCATCCGACCATCCAGTCTTTCTTTGCCCCATCAGCTCCAGCTCCAGCTGATGGGGCAAAGAAAGACTGGATGGTCGGATGCGCTGTGGGTAGCCCTCCTGAAGCACTTGGCGCATTGCTCTTTCATTTTTCTCCGGTCTGCCATGACCGTGGGAGGGGCACCACCTCGTCGGATGCTCAAGCCTCTGAAGTCGGGGACTGGAGCGAGGAAACGCTTCCTTGCTCATTCAGCACAGCACATCGATTTTAATGATCGTCAGCTTCACAACCCACCTCCGACCCAAAAACCACAGGGTAGTGAATCAAGATGACTTATGAGGACAATAATGCACAGCCTACTCAAGGTAATACAACAACACTCGCCATATAGACTACAGCTACCAGCATGCTGTGTAGCATAATGTGAAGAGCAACGCCCACTTAGGGCGGCCGGATTTAAATAAACCGCATTTAAATCAACATGGTGGGTGGAGTGTGCTTATTGCAGCAGTCCATGAGGAAGGGGCGTGTCTGCCCCGAAACGCGTCGGACTTCCTTGTTAACTCTCTGGAGGAGAGCTGTGCAGCTGATGGGGCAAAGAAAGACTGGATGGTCGGATGCGCTGTGGGTAGCCCTCCTGAAGCGCTTGGCGCATTGCTCTTTCATTTTTCTCCGGTCTGCCATGACCGTGGGAGGGGCTCCACCTCGTCGGATGCTCAAGCCTCTGAAGTCGGGGACTGGAGCGAGGAAACGCTTCCTTGCTCATTCAGCACAGCACATCGATTTTAATGATCGTCAGCTTCACAACCCACCTCCGACCCAAAAACCACAGGGTAGTGAATCAAGATGACTTATGAGGACAATAATGCACAGCCTACTCAAGGTAATACTACAACACTCGCCATATAGACTACAGCTACCAGCATGCTGTGTAGCATAATGTGAAGAGCAACGCCCACTTAGGGCGGCCGGATTTAAATAAACCGCATTTAAATCAACATGGTGGGTGGAGTGTGCTTATTGCAGCAGTCCATGAGGAATGGGCGTGTCTGCCCCGAAACGCGTCGGACTTCCTTGTTAACTCTCTGGAGGAGAGCTGTGCAGCTGATGGGGCAAAGAAAGACTGGATGGTCGGATGCGCTGTGGGTAGCCCTCCTGAAGCGCTTGGCGCATTGCTCTTTCATATATATATATATATAAATATATATATATATATATATATATATATATATATATATATATATATATATATATATATATATATATATATATATATATATATATATTCACTGAAAAAACCATAGGTTTCACACTAGTTATAGTTAGATGGAAATTTTACAGACATAAAACCATTGAAATTCCCACGTTATAGTTAGCTGGACTCACTATAACTTGCGCGCCTGCAATGCACTGCTGATGACGTCACATATTACATCACTCATGACATGTTTAGTGACATCACTCATGAAATCACTCATGACACGATCCAGTGAATGTGTGTCTTTCTGAAAAATAAATATGTTTTATATATGTATATGTAAAGGTCGATGGAAGAATAAATGTTTAAATAAATGTCTAAATGGATGGTTTTTTTTTTAATTGATTGGTTAACTGGCTTATTAAGTGTATCTTAGAGAATACATATATTAGCGAGTAATGTTTAAATATTTAATTATTTGTATCAGTGCTTCACTTTGTGTATAAGTGGCTGCATGGGTTGATGAGTAGCTACACGTGTGTGTATATGGGTTATTAGATGTTTTTTAGTATCAGTATGAGTGTCTGTATGGTTTGGTGGGGGTATTACTTAGCACATAGCTGCATCAATGACTGACTCACTATTTGTATGTGTTTTGAAGACAGCATATGTGCAGGACTGTATGGGTGGATGAGTGTGTATATGTGTGTGTTAGTGAGTGAATGACTGTCTCACTAGTGTCTTTATCAGTAACGACATATGTTTTAATCTAGTATATGTGAGTATTGATGTATATAAGTGAGTATATGTGAAAGTGAGAGATTGTACGAGTTCCTGTTTAAATATGTATGTGTTTCTATAAGTGATTGTTTAAGAGAATAAGTATGTGTAAGTTTCCTTAGAAGTAAGGTGGTAGTGTGTGTATAGTTGTATATGCAAATAAATGGATGTTCAATAGTTTATTTGCATGTGTGAGTATGTGTGTGAGTAACTTTTGGATGACTGTCGGTGTGTAACAGGATGTATAGGTGTATCACTACATATGATGAGTGAGTATATGCATGAGTGACTATATAGAACTATTGGTGAATGAGTGGATGTGTATGTAGATGGTGGAATTACTGAATTGGTTGCTGTAACTGGTATGGGTATCGCCATTTTTTTGAAAATGTTAGTTTCTATTTTTGAATATGTGTTTCAAGGGTTACATTACACTGAAAGGAGGTCTGTCACTCTGTCACAAGGATGGTGTCATCAGTGATGTCATGAGTGATGTCACTGACCATGTCATGAGTGATGTAATATGTGACGTCATCAGCAGTGCATTGCAGGCGCGCAAGTTATAGTGAGTCCAACTAACTATAACGTGGGAATTTCAATGGTTTTATGTCAATAAAATTTCCAGCTAACTATAACTGGTGTGAAACCTATGGTTTTTTCAGTGAAATTAATAGGTTTTTTAAATGCTAATTCCTAACTATAACTGGTGTTAAACCTAGGTTTTTTTCAGTGGATTTCAAAGGTTTTTTAATAGCAAATTTCTATAGCTATGAATTGTAATGTTTTTTATAATGAATGCTATATTGCATATTTATGTAATACTATTTTTTTATGTATATTGTTCATGGCTTTTTTTTGGTGTTTTTTTTTGCCCTGGAGCGCTCCCGGTGGACGTACCGGTGAGCGCACCGGTAAGTGCAGTCTTCCGGCGCGCACCGGTGCGCGTACCGGTGAGCATCCTGTTAGCGCTAATGCCGCGAACGAAAACATCATCGTGACGTATCGCGTAGCCGCGTCCGCGTGATACGCACGGCGTAAGCGCACCCAGAAGCACTCGAGCGCATACAATCGCGCTACGTAAGCGCCCCCGGGAGCGCCCCGGGGCGCGTAGCGTAAGCGCGTCGGGTCATGTGACCTGAAAATAACACTTTTCATTGGTTCAGGACAGTTTTGGTTTCAAAAGGATGAAAGCCCTGGTCATGTGACCTGAAAATAACACTTTTCATTGGTTCAGGACAGTTTTGTTTTCCTAATGATGAAAGCCCCCACCTTTTTTCCTCATTCTCACTTTGTACCAAAACTATTAGTACCTATTTGTACTGAGAAATGGCTACAGTAGCAGCAGCAGCAGGAGCATCTCAGCCACCACCACCACCAAGAGGACCACCACGACACCACAGTGGTGGAGATGAAGAAGAGGAGGAGGAGGAGGAGAGGCGGCGCTACCTGCCAGAAGATACTACCCCCAAAAAGCAAAGGAGCACATTGTGTGGGAATTTTTTTAAATCCCAAGGGGCCAAAAGAAAGCAAATGCGCCAAAGGTTACTTGTTTGATCTGTAGCACTGTACTTTCCAGGGGGAGCCCTGCCAAAAAATATTCTTTTGGCAACAACACCATGATTCGCCACATGCAACGCGGCACCCTAACAACTATAGTGCGGCAGAGGTCAGAGAACTGACCAGAAACCCTCCCCAATCTATTCCCAGCACCTCCCAAAGTACCCAACCCACTCCATCGGGACCAGAGACAAGGGAGATGGTCCCAAACATTCAAACCCAGTTTGGAAATTTCAAAATTTTTGCATATTTTGTGGGCGTACAATTTGCTATGGTGAGCAAAGTGTTAAACTCATCAACCATGCTGGTGACAACCACAAGTGCCCAAAGAAACCTTAATTATTTCCTGATTTTTTTTGCTCCAGTTGAGCCGTTTACAATTCCCTGTTTTTTGTTTGTCCCCATAAAAATTCCCCCAAAAATATAAAATTGTTCATAAAAACAAGTACAAAATGTTCAAAAAAACTATAAAAAAATATAAAACAACAAAAAGAAGAAAAAAAACAGTTCTTTTTAGAACTACCTCCAATTTATAAAAAAATGCTACTTTTTTGAAAAAATCTGTCATTCTTTTTTCCCCATGGTATGCTCCCCGGTACGCGCCCGGTGCGCGTACCGGGCACTCCCCCCGTGAAAATCGAAAAACATTTTTAAAAAATGTTTGCCCCGCGGGGCCCTTTTATGGCCCCCCACATCAAACCTAGGGCATCAGGGGGGAGGTCTATCCTGCCCCCTTTTGGTCATTTCCCCCTTTGTTTTTGCCACCTCTTGTGTTTCGTTCCTACCGAGACACAAGATGGCGGCCGCTCCGGACTATTTGGAATGTTGACAGACACCCGAGAGCCAATCAGCTTTCTGCTCGCGAACTCGCGTAACGCACTGGGGCGTGCCCCGGTGCGTGTACCGGGGCGTGCTTATAGATATATATATTTTTTTTACCTAAATTACTCAAAATCCACTGGAGCACATATCTTGAGACATAGCAAAGGCACATCGGGCTACCAGTCCCTACAATTTTGCCAAGTTTGGTGGAAATCTATTCAGCCGTTCGGGCTAAAAGTGAGTCCAACCGCCCTATGGAAATTAACATGGGGAAAACATGTTTTGGGACCCCCCTTTTATCTCGGCCCCCGCTTGACGAATCCCCCCCAAACTTTCAGGGAAGGAGCAGAGCGCAGCGAGGCAAATTTGAGGAATGTTTCATGCAGATTCCTCAACCGGCGCCAAAGTTATTCCCAATAGAATGTTGCAGATTCCCTATGGAAAACAATCCTAACTATAACTACCTACTGGCGACCGCCAGTAGGTAATATATATATATATATATATATATATATATATATATATATATATATATATATATATATATATATATATATATGCAGACAGAGCACAGCAACTGGAATCCGGAGCCCCAGACACAGAAGACGACACGAGTCCCAAAATCAAGGCAAGTTCTTATTTATTAAGGCAAAGGCAGCAAACGAGACTGACGTGTTTCGGGCGGTTGCCCTTGTTCACAGTATATATATAGCCAGTAGGTATATATAGTTAGGATTAGCTACCATAGGAAATCCGCAACATTCTATTGGGAATAACTTTGGCGCCGGTTAAGGAATTTGCGTGTAATTTTCCAAACTTTTGGCCAGCTACGCTCCGCTCCTTCCCTGAAAGTTTTGTGGGGATTCGTGAAGTGGGGGCTGAGAAAAAAGGGGGGTCCCAAAACGTATTTTCCCAATGTTAATTTCCATAGGACGGTCTGACAAGTCTACAGCCCGAACCGCTGAACGGAATAACGCCAAACTTTGCAAACTTGAAGGGACTGGTACGCAGATGTGCCTTTGCTATGTTTGGTGAAAATTGCTCCAGTAGTTTTTATGAAAATTAGGTTCAAAAACACATATATATCTATATGAGCTTACGGGTCCGCGCACCGTACGCGTACCGTACGCGTACCATACGCGTACTTGCCCGTACCCTTACGTGCGCTAGCGCGATCCTGATTGGCTGGTAGTCGACTGTCAACATTCCAAACTGTCCAAACCAGGAAGAGTTGGCCACCATCTTGTTTCTCAGGAGAACTGAGGCACAAGAGAGCCCAAAATAAGAGTGGAAAACACAAAAAGGGGGCAGGGTAGAGACCCCCGAACCCCCTAGCCCTTCTCAGGGGTCCCAGAAGGACCCCCAAGGGCAAAAAAATAAAAATTAAAAAAAATCAAAAAATTGCGGGATACGCGCCCGGTACGCGTACATGCACGCGTACGTACGCGTACATGCACGCGTACGTACGCGTACCGTGCGCGTACCGTGTGCGTACCCCGCGATTTTATTTTTTTTTAAATTATAATTTTGCCCTTGGGGGTCCTTCTGGGACAACCTGAGTAGGGCTAGGGGGTCAGGGGGGTCTCTACCCTGCCCCCTTTTTGCGTTTTCCACTCTTGTTTTGTGCTCTCTTGTGCCTCAGTTCTACTGAAAAACAAGATGGCTGCTCAGGTGGTACCAGAAGGATATTAACATATTAAAACGTTATTCGCTTATAGAATTTGCATTTACAAAACCTTTGAAGTTTTTTAAAAAAAATATAGGTTTCACGCCAGATATAGTTAGGAATTATCATTTAAAAAACCTTGCAAATTCACTTTAAAAAACATAGGTTTCAGGCCTTATATAGTTAGGAATTAGCATTTAAAAAAACCTTGCAAATTCACTTAAAAAACCATGGGTTTCAGGCCTTACATAGTTAGGAATTAGCATTTAAAAAACCTTGCAAATTCACTTAAAAAACCATAGGTTTCAGGTCTTATATAGTTAGGAATTTGCATTTAAAAAAAACCTTTGAAATTCACTGAAATAACCATAGGTTTCAGGCCTTATATAGTTAGGAATTAGCTTTAAAAAACCTTTGAAATTCACTCAAAAAACGTTTTAGGGGTGTTATAGTTTGCTGGACATTTCACTGATACAAAACCATTGAAATTGCTCCTATATAGTTAGTTGTACTAACTATATTTCGCGCACCCACAGTGCACTGCTGATGATGTCACATATTAGATCAATAATGACATGGTCAGTGACATCACTGATGACATCTCAAATGACATCACTGATGACATCACTGATGACATCATCCACGTGACAATCACATACACCTTTTCATACACAAGTAAAATCTTTCATCACTCTTTGTAAAATAGAGAGTATCATATTTGAATCCATTGTCACAGCAATACAAGTATCTAAAAACGCACTCAGTGATTCATAGATGTATGCACACATCTAATCACTTACCTGTAGATTCACTCATACATGCTGTCAATGAACAATAGAACACTATAAAAAATGCTTATACACCTATATCAACATTACACAGCAGCACACATCTTATTCACATATGAAGTCATCCTACTCACTTAGGCAAACAATGGATCATACTTACAAGCTTACTTAACTACACACTTATACAAACACCACTTCATCTATTCATTTAGATAGTAAGTCATACTTAGTGAATTATAAAATCATTATTACAAGTATATAGTTATCCATACAGTCACTCACACAATCGTTGAGTCTTATGGATACTTATTTATATACAACAACTGACACATACACTGCCTTTTATTTTTCTAGTTTGTTGGACATGTACCATTGAGAAATATATTTGCTCATCACCACACCCTTAAAGAGATTCACTCACCCAAACTGTTAGAATGTGTAATTTTAACTTCATATATCTACTGAATCAACTATTCACACATCTTTGGACAGTCACACGCCCCCAACGAACCACACACACTTTCACTCTCCCATACAAATACTCAGTTATCTAATCAATAACTAATATAGACTTTCACATAGCTAGTAACCAACTGGAGAACCAGTTTACACAACAACTGACAAAGTGATACAGATATTCCCACAGTTTAGTCCCTGTCCACTATATTTAGTGAGACACTATAAATTGGTCAAGTAAACAGTCAATCACACTGCTACTAAATCCTCCATCCAAATATTTATTTATATATATCCACTCATTCTTCAATGCAAATTGCTATATATATATAATGCATATTTAAATAAAGAAGCAAACCAAATTCACTGGATGATGTCATCAGTGATGTCATCAGTGATGTCATTTGAGATGTCATCAGTGATGTCAACGACCATGTCATGATTGATCTAATATGTGACATCATCAGCAGTGCATTGCGGGTGCGCGAAATATAGTTAGTACAACTAACTATAAAGGAGCAATTTCAATGGTTTTGTATCAGTGAAATGTCCAGCAAACTATAACACCCCTAAAACTTCTTTTGAGTGAATTTCAAAGGTTTTTTTAAAGCTAATTCCTAACTACATAAGGCCTGAAACCTATGGTTTTTTCAGTGAATATATATATATATATATTCTACTCTTTGCTATTTGTATATACTGCTTCTATTTCAATCAATTGTTCATTTAATTGTTCATTTAATTGTTCACTTGACATTTGGGAATCTGCATTTACTGATATATTTGGTCTACCATTCTAAAATGTTGCATTAATATTTTAATATTCACACTTTTCCCCTCTAGACCTACGATTAAGGGAAGCTACTAATAAAGCACGTTGTGCATGCTTCTTATGATAGATCCCAGTTTGTGTCATGCCCTACGAGGCAGCAGTGCAATCCATATTAGATGACGTAGGGCACAGCTCATTACCCTCACGCCTTAGATACAGTGTTACTCGATTGACACATTTCTCTACATCGAGGAACACGGATACCCTAAATAAATCTCTCAGGCCGATCTATATCCAAATACCGGCCACACAAACACTAGCGCTTTTTAATCATGGGGGTATAACATGTGTAACTACTTCACTGTACTTACACATGCTATATCACCTGGGATGCACTGCAGAATGACTCTCCCACCTTAGAAACAATGTTCCTCAAGTGACACGTTTCCCTGCATGGAGAAAATCGGATACCCAGAATTCACCTCTCAGGCTGATCAATGTGACCGGCGCACAGACACAAGAGCTTTTTAATCATGAGGGTAGAGACAACACAGTCTCTCAGACACAACTTCAACCAAGTCCCAAATAAAATTTGTTTTTTTTAAAAGGGTGAGGGTAGGAATACCCTGACCCCCTAGCTCTGAATCTGGGGGCCCCACCTAGACAAAAGATTTTTTTTTTTAAATAATTGCTGCATAAATCACAATGGAGTCACGAATCTGTTGTTTACACTATAGCCTCTGGGTGAGCAAGGTTGTGGGGACATGTGGCCAATAACAAAGAAAAGAGGTTTTATATAATATACTAACAACCCGTCCCGACCTTGTCTGGGAGCAATCAGGCTTCCCCGACCCCCGCCCGCCCGCCCCGACATTGTCCAGAAGCCCGGGCCCCCGCCCGTCCCCCGCCTGCCCCGACCCCTGCCTTTGCCGACATTATCCGTGGGTCCCCTTACCTCAGCCGCTGCTCCTCCCCCGCGCTCCTCAGTTTACCGCTCCGCCGCTCCTTGCTCCTCACCGCCGCTGGTCACCGCTCCTCCCACCTGTCTGCTGGTCGTCACCTCACCGCTCCTTCCGCACCTCACCGCCGCTGGTCACCGCTCCTCCAGCCTGTCCGCTGCTCCTCACGTCACCGCTCCTCCCCCACGCCATGTCCGCCGCTCCTCGTCGCGCTCCTTGACGCCGCTCCTCCCCGCGCTCCTGACGTGAGCACGCACGTCGCGGCCAGCGCTACTTCGGAGGGACTACTTTTTTTTTTAATGTACATTTTTTAAATAACGTTTTTTTTTCAAATTTATATAGCCTATAACCATCTGCACACCCTGACGATTACAACGGTGTATCGGGTGTGTGGATTGGCGCTGTGGTTCCCGAGTTTACCCGCCTCAAAGCCTCAAAGTTCTTCCTTTATTATAGTAGTATAGATTGGATGGTGGTTGTTAGGACCTCCCTCCAATGGCTCATTTGAGCCCCGGGGACAACCACCTCCTTAGGGCTTTATTTCTAAAATGGAGGGGGGCAAATGGACTCCCCTCTTAGGGCTGTTTGAAGCCCTGGGTACCACACCTCCCTAGGGCGCAAATAAAAAACTTTTAAAGGGTGGGCCACATAAAACCCTTAGGCCCCGGGCCAAAGACATATTTAAAACTGGGAAGCAGGGCTCACGACCCCCCTCCAAGGCCATATACGGCCACTAAAACAAACACTTCCCTGGGCCAGGGCCATGCATTGTAATGAAGGGGGCGGCAGGCTCTCCTTTTGGAGCCAATAATGACCCGGGGCGCGCCACCAGGGCCAGCTCCTGTGCCCACTCAAAGGACATAGCCATTTTCTTTTGCTTGGCGGGAGCTGACAGCTCCCACCAAGTGAGAGCAAACACTAACTCCACTCGCAGCAAGCTGGAGCTGTCAAAGTGCTCCCGCTTGCTGGGACTAGAGTTTTCATATGTTTCCCTGCCCACTGTCATGTGGGCAGGGAAACAGACAGAATTGCTCTTGCATGCCGGGAGCTGTATATTTAGCAGCTTCCTAAGTGCAGAAGCAATGCTGGCTCCCGCAGGAGGCAAGAAGCCGGTAGTGAAAACAAGGGCATTCAGGCTTCCCCCCGCAGTCCCCATCAAAACACACTGGGTGCCAAGAGTGGAGCGGGGACACTGAGGTAAACATGACCGGGCCCGGGGATGTGTCCCGAGGGTCGAAGTCTTCCCAAGGAGAGGGGCACACGACTCCCCTCTCCATTGAAATTTGGCCAGGCCCCTGGGGATGGGGTCCCTAGGCAAAAAATCACCCCAGAGAGGTGGTGGTCCCCATGCCCCAGGTGGTCCACTTGGCCCCCCTGCTTACTTTTCAATTTTGCTCCAAGAAGGTGGTAGTCCCCAGGGCATTGTAAAACCCGTAAGGGGATCCGCATGGCCCATCTCTATTGATAAAATAAAGCCCCGGGGAGGGGGTGGTCACAGTGCTAAAAAATCCCTAGAAAGAGGGCCCCTTGCGCCCCCTTCTTTCTTTTTTTATTTCCATATGACCCCGGGAGCTTGCCCATCCGGGGGCTATAGTGAAAACAAGCACGGGAGACCACATTTGTTTTTTTTTTTCAATCTTGACACAAATTTGCAGATCCGCCTGCGATTTTGTGGCAAAATTTAAAAAATGTGTTTAACCCCATCACCGGACTTAGGGGGTCAGGGTATTCCTACCCTGTACCCTTATGTCTCTTTTTAATATTTTTTTAGGAGCTCTAGGAGGGGGGCAGCATGCCCCCCTCCTTTTTTTAGCACACACCCAATGAAAGACCCACTTATACACTCACTGATACACTCACAGACACACTAATGCACCCACTCACAGATCCATTCAGGCACTAATGCACCAACTCACAGACCCACTGAAAGACTCACACACCCACTCACAGGCCCACTCATGAACCCACTTACAGACTGACTCAGAGACTCACACAACCACTCATAGACCCATTCAGAGACTCACACACCTACTCACAGATCTACTCAGACACTCATGATTCATGCATGGTCTCCCAGACCCACTCAGACACTCTTGCATACACTCACAAACCCACTCGGATACTCATGTTCCCATTCACAGATCCACTCATAGACTCATGCACCCACTGACAGACCCACTCAGATACTCATGCTTCCATTCATAGATCCATTCAGAGACTTATGTACCCACTCACAGACCCACTCAGAGATTCATGCACCCTGTGACTGACAAACTCAGACACTCACTCACCCACTCAAAGACCAACTGAAAATACTCACAGACCACTCAGACACTCACACACCCACTCACTCACTCAACTCCTGGGAATTATAAAGTTATCTATCTAAAGGCTGCATGTACAAAGAAATGGATTCAAGAAGAAAATGGCTTACACAAAATTAAGACTAGGGGCCAGATGTACGACCATTTTTAGCAGATTGTAGCATGTATCAACTCCATTTTGCAGGTCAGTAACCTATTACCAACTCGCAAAATAGAGTTTGTGAGTCGCTATTAGGAAGGGGAGTGCCAAGGGTGTCCCTTTCTAATAGCGAGACGCAAGGGCATGTGCGACTGTTTTGCGACCGTAATGTGATTGCAAAACTATCGCAATGTACTGTCTACTTTAAGTTGGTAGGTGGTAAGCCACTCACAAACGAGATGGGGTCCCTAGTGGACCCCTTCCCCTGTGTGATTGGCAGTGAAAACGATTTTAAACACCAGGCAGTGGGACCAAAGCCTACTCGTAAAAAATTAACTGAAACATTTCATTTTTGTTTTTTAACGCATCCCGTTTTCTTTTAAGGAATACGGGCTGCCTTTAAAAAAAAAGGTGACTTATTTAAAAAGCAGTAGGGAAATCAAAAAAAGGGGGAGGAAGAGGTGGTGCTGTAAGGCACCGAGGTGGGCACGTCCTCCTCTTGCAAAAGTACCAGTAATCAGAGAGGTCCACCTCTAAGAGGATCAGTGTGTATCCTGATGTCTATGGAATACACACAATGTGTTAAAATACCCCTCACACACCAAAAGGGCCCTTGGTGTCATGCTTCATCATCGGGGTCTTCCCGCCCGGCTGCCGGACGGGGCAGTGCTGCGACAAGCGACTACGCTGGAGCACCTTTTAAATGAGGGTGCTATGTGAGTGAATTGGAGTGAGTGTCAGTGGGGTCAGGAGTGATGAAAAAGTGGTGTTAAAAAATACCTGGCCTAGTGATAGAAAAAATTATTTAATAAACACTGGCTGGTATTAGTAAAAGAAGTGGTGTGGGAAAGGGTAAGCGGGTTAATGGGCTTACTTTCCTGTGCGGGTCAACATGTTTCGGGGCGCCATGCCCCTTGGTCAGGACCGGGGTCAGATCCCCCTGTCCGTACCTACCTCAATTTAATACTGACTGGAGTGGGAATAGTAAATTAATTAAGTTTAGTGTCCAGCACCTACCCTAATTTAATACTGACTGGAGTGGGAATAGTACATTAATATAGTTTAGTGTCCAGCACCTACCATAGATTAATACTGAGTGGAGTGGGAATAGTAAATTAATTAAGTTTAGTGTCCAGCACCTACCCCAATTTCATACTGAGTGGAGTGGGAATCATAAATTAACTAAGTTTAGTGTCCAGTACCTACTCTAGATTAATACTGGCTGGAGTGGGAATAGTAAATTAATTAAACTATCACGGAAGCCACGGACGGAGGAGGAAGCTGGGGGTTGATTGGACCCTTGAATACCCTTCGATCTAGAGTTGGCTCATGGGGCATTTTTCCTCAACTTGCTAAGCATACTACAATAGTATCTTAACAATAGCAAGGGAAGTGTATTAATATAAACTATATATCTATACACATTGATAAATGTATTTACCACCACACCCTTTTTTTGTACATACACCTTATTGTGGAGATACATTAGTGAGTGACAGGGAGATCTGACCCCGGTCCTGACGAAGGGGCATGGCGCCCCGAAACATGTTGACCTGCACAGGAAAGTAAGCCCATTAACCCGCTTACCCTTTCCGACACCACTTCTTTTAATAATACCAGCCAGTGTTTATTAAATAATTTTTTCTATCACTAGGCCAGGTATTTTTTAACACCACTTTTTCATCACTCCTGACCCCACTGACACTCACTCCAATTCACTCACATAGCACCCTCATTTAAAAGGTGCTCCAGCGTAGTCGCTTGTCGCAGCACTGCCCCGTCCGGCAGCCAGGCGGGAAGACCCCGATGATGAAGCATGACACCAAGGGCCCTTTTGGTGTGTGACGGGTATTTTAACACATTGTGTGTATTCCATAGACATCAGGATACACACTGATCCTCTTAGAGGTGGACCTCTCTGATTACTGGTTATTTAAAAAGCAAACACAAACATGGGAGTCTGTTGTCCCCAGCAGGCAACCATCCCTGTATTATTGCCCATTCCTAATGGGTCGCAAATTGCAACCTGCCTCATGATTATTGTTGAGGCTGGTCATTTACGACCCCATTGGGAATAGCAAAATGTGTCTGGGACACATTAGTACATGTTCTTCTGCGACTCGGAAATTGCGAGTCACAAAAGGAAATGGTCGCATATGTAGCCCAAAGTCTCTGGATTCTGAGTCTACCCTCAGACTCTCAGAGGCCAGGCGCATTTTCACCGGGTCACTCACATTTCCAAACACTTTATGTGCTGTTTACCATATTTTTGTATGAGATTGTTCTTTCAACTTTACAACACATCCATTGCTGTTAACTTTCTCAATTGATATCTCAAACGCTGTGGAAATACTACTTTCCAGGGTTTCCACAGTGATATTTTCGTGAGGAGGGTAACACCTCCCTCCTCAGCGAAAGTACCATTCGCTCACTGGTAAATTTCATCTTGAGTTAAAATCATACATTTGAAGTTTTGTATATACCCAGTGCAGTTCCAAGATCGGCAATAGAATTACTCTAGAATCCATATATTAGAGGTTAACTTGGCTACGGAAATGGGGTGGGGTCACGAGTGGCTACGTCATAAAATTCAAAGTCTGACGGACAATGTATACATTTATGTAAAAAAAGATTTTATTTAAAGAAAACTGCTTCAAAGAAATTAGGGACGAGGAAAACCTGACGATAAATCTTTTCTGGCTTAATTGGTTACACAGGGGCAGCATTTTAAAATATTTTGTTGGGTTAAGAGTCAGACACCTGCTGCGGAGATCTTTCTGGGCTCAGCAAACCAGCGGGTTATAAGAATGATACAATAACTCTAATAATAAATGCACTTTCTGGAGAAATCAGTGTTTGTGTAGTGGCTGTTCTAACTCATTAAGTAGCGTGTTCACATGTGCCATTCAGATGGGAATCCCGCCTGAATGACCGTGATGTTCAATAGGATAAAAACATCCACAGGCCTCCGCAAATCAGGTGTGCGTGTGATTGTTGTTTCGGTAGCCTGTCTGCCATTATCAGAGGGGGCGTCACCGACAAGCGGCACTGTGAGGTAAGAATCCGCTCGCTCCCGCCGAGCGTCTGTGTGACACGGCAACCTCCCCTCTTGTCGCCGCAGTTACGGCAGCTTACCTGTAGCGGACTCAGGGCGCCTGAACGGGGTCGGCTTTCCTGCCTGCTGACAGGAGATTTTCTCTCGGCGACTACCGCGTCCTGCTCCCCGAGACTCATGGGGCCGAAGTGAGAGGCGTCAGATGTGAGAAAGCGGCACCTGGCTGCTCGGGAGAGGGACCTTTCAGTGCACAGAGGACAGGAGCGGGCACGGTGCAGCAACGCCCCAGGCCTTTCCAGTGGTCGCCTTAGAGATGGAAGTCGCTAGACCAGCACGATCGCATTGCAATGAGCGTGTAATTGATGCTTATGTCTCTCGGTGACGCATTTTCTACGGTAACTGCTCGTTGGCGGCTGACAGGGGAGGGATGAGAAAGAAACATTTCTGCTGTCACCGTGCACGCAACAAAGGCGCTGAAGTTGGTATTGTCAACTTATTGACGAGTATAATCAAACATTTACTACTCACCTCACGTTACAACAAAATACTGATAATGGAAATACAATATTTTGGGCCACGTGTATCAACACCAGGAATACGATTACCTAATTGCTCTTCCTAATGTATGAAACGCCAAGAGTTTCATTTAGTGATTTCTAGGGGGTCACAAATCAACCGACCTCGCTAATTTTAATGAGGTAGGTTGCAATTTGCGATCTCCTAGGAATCGCTAAAATCACTAGGATGGTGGCCTGCTAGGGTCAGCAGACCATCATGTCCGTTATTGTTTTTCAATAATACAATATATTTTTTTAAATGCAGCCCCATTTCCTTAACGGAAAACGGGTTGCGTTTAAAAGAAAAAAATGAAAAGTTTTCTTTTTTTTTTAAGAGCAGGCAACTTAAAAAACTTTTACGCCACCATTCACAAAGGGGAAGGAGTCTCTTGGGGACCCCTTTACCATTTGCGAATGGGTTACCACCAACTTGAAGTTGGTGATAAAATGCGAATGTTTTGCAACCGCATTTATGGTCACAAAAGTTTCATATATACCTCTGCGATTCGGTATTTGGAAGGGACGCCCTAAATACGCCCCTTCCAAATACCAAATCGCAAACCAATTTTGTAATTCAGTAAGAGGTTACTGAATATAAAATAAGGTTTGACACATAGGAAAACAGGCAGATTTACAGAATCGGCCTGTTTGCGAACGCAAAATAGGTTCTTACATGTGGCCCTTAAAGTATTAGCTGTGTTTTATGACTCACATGTCATTAACATAGAGTTATAGAAGGGCCGTGGCTTGCGCGCCGCTGCGAGATCGCGGATCACGCTTGAGCTCGGGAACCACACCGGCTGTCGGGACGATTTTGGAATCCCGTTCGATGCCGTTTTTCACTCCCGAATCTGTAATAATGCTTCGGAATGTGCCGTGAACTTTTTCCTGCACACTACATCTGCTGAAAAAGGCTGGAACTGCTCTTTTCCTTGTGTGAAAGCCTCGCTATTGGAGCTGCTGCGAGCGGCCGCCATTTTGTTTCTCCGGTGGCGATGCTCGTATTTCTTCTCACAGGCGCAATGCACTACAACTTCACTCCTATTTGACTGAAATGAGGTGATCTTTTTCTACTTCTATATATATTTCTGATTCTTCGGAAGTGTTTCACTGCTTGCAGTCGCAGTCATAAGCTTTTTGGCTTCTGTGGATTTCTCAATGACATTCCTTACCTCACTCTGCTGCCTTTTTATGATGCCCTATCTCACCTGGAGTGTTTGCGCAGTGTAACCTGTTATAGAGGTTACCTCTCACTAAAAAGACATTGTTCCTTCTGCGCTCTTGTAGTACCTTCCATGCTTGTACCTCAGCTGCTTCTAGCCGCCATTTTGTGCTCTAAATGTCACGGCCATACTCTGAGCTTTTTTGAGCATACTGTGTTTATTTTTGGTGTGACTTGCTGAAGTGCCATTTGTGTCACATTTGGCCTTTCTTTTTTGGGTTTTTCCCTCTGCGCATTCCTATTCTGCCACATTTTTGGTGCGTTTATTGGATCTTGCTCCTATGGCAGACACCATGGGCCCTTCCCCCACTACTAAAGACTCTAAAGGGACTCTAAAAAGGTTTAAACAACAGTCCCCCACTCCTGAGTCTTCTCAGAAGGATTCTAATACCACTCTGGATGCTATTTTGGCGCGCCTTAATGCTGTACATGATATTGCGCAAACTACCAAGACTAATACTGATTTATTACAGGTTGAGGTTGCAGCTGTCAGGAATGACTTTAAAGCTTTATCTCTCAGAGTTACAACTGCAGAATCCCGTATTAGAGTAGTGGAGGATAATACCCATCAACATTCGAAGGCTTTCCACCAGATGGAACGTTCAATGGCGGCTTTGCGTAGAGATCTCACAGAGCAAGAAGATCGCAATCGGAGGAGTAATTTACGTATTTTTGGTCTTCCTGAAAATGCAGAGCAATCAGCCTCCTCAATGATTGATTTTCTATCCACTTGGCTTCCTTCTACCTTACAAATCTCCTTTCAGAGAGACTTTGAAATTGAGAGAGCCCATCGAGTTCCTACGTTCAAACCTAAATCTTCCACATATCCGAGGGCGGTAATTTTTAAACCGCTACGTCAACAACATTCAGAACAAATTTTGGCTCATATGAGGAAGGTTAAATCGGTGACTTGGGAAGGACATCGGATTTCTAGTTCACAAGATTTTGCTAGAGACACTGTAGTTCGAAGGAAAGGATTTCTAAATCTGCGCAAACGTCTTCTGGACATGAACATTCCCTTTTCTTTTGCTGGTCCTTCCAAGTTCCGTATCACTTTCAAGGGTCGCTATCGTATTTTTGACGAACCTGCTGATCTTTCTTCCTTTTTGGATAACCAGTCTGAGACACAGATGGACTCTTCGTCTGCTCCTGGTCCTTCGTCTTCTGCTCCTGGATCTTCTGGAACTTGATTCTTTTTATGTTTCTCTTTTTGTGTAAATCGTTACATATTTCTGTCCGCAACATGTAACTGTTTCAATTCTACATGTTGCCTTTGACTCATCTCACCTTCTCAGGTGTTTTGTTATTCGTATTTCTTTCATCATGGCTACCTATGTTTTTCTTCGTAGCCTATAGGTTTCTTTGTTCTCCCTGAAGTTTTGGTCTCTTCTTCTTTTTATGATATTTCATCTGCGTTAGTTGTTCTTTTTGTGTTCTCAGTTATTATTCTTCTCTTTTAGTGTTTCTTTGATGGTGGTCCAGTGTCACTATCTTTGCCATTCGTCTTTAGTGGTGCTTTTTTGTCTTTTTCTAGTTGTTATAATTTTGGTCAGGATTTTTCGCCTCCTCGTCTCTTCCTTGCGTGGTATTACCTCGCGCCGTATTGTCTTATTGCCTTTCCTTCCCTGCATTGTCGCTCGCCTTATATGTTGTTTTGGTTTTTCATTCCTATTATCTGGTTTTCTTTGTATGTACTTCTTTTTTACACGCCACAATTATTCCTTCCTCGTTTTGTTGTAAAGTTTCTTTGTAATATTTCTGTTTCATTATTGCCTACAGTCACAGGTCTTATTCCTTCTATCTTTGTATGTTGAACATCGTTTGCTTGTTGGATTTCCTGCTACACACTTTCACAGTACTTCGCACGATGCCAGTTTTTCTTTCTCTTCTGTTCATATTTTCTTCTATGTTTCCTTTCTCCTTGTCTCTATTGATCATATGTTGCTCTATATCTTTTGGTTCTGTGCCTATGATGTACGTTCAGTTTATCCTCGGTCCAATACTTTATAAATTCACTGTTCCCTCTATCTAACAATCTCATTATTTGTCTTTTTTGCTTGCACTTGTGATGAATTTCTATTTATTGTTATTTCTAGTTCATATTCATTCATGATGTTTACTATTATAGTACTTATTAGGCATTAAGTATGCTGATTCATCTGTTTCCTTACTTTACTGATGGTTTATACCTTCTGTATATAGTTCCCTATATCGTTCAGCTCCTTTACTGATTTCTACTACCCATTTCTGACTCACAGTTTTGCATTATGTTTCTCTCTTATAGCATTTCTTATATGATCACTCTGTGTACTTTGTATTTTTGGTACATGACAATGTATTTGTTTCCTTTTTTTCCATTTAGTTGTCTGTTTGCTTTTTAGATTGCCTTCTTTTTATGATGATTGCTTGCTTATATATTTCATGATGTTTTCATTTTTCTTACTATTGCGCTTTTATTTTTTTATTTTTTACTTAACCCATAGTCCTCTTACGACATTTTCATTTTTCTTTTGCTCTTTTGCTACATTGCTCTGCTTCCTTTATTACCCTTTTTAAATATCACCTACTTTTCCCGCTATTCTTGGGTTGTTATTTTTAACTTGATTATTGGATGTTTCCCGGCAGTCTGCTTGCTCCCGCATCCATGTCTCCCCTGGTATGCATTTGGTCCTCTCTAGGCCTCCCCTGGTGGGCCTCTTTTCTCTGTTCTCTCTATTCTTTTCTGATACTTCTCTTTCCACTTTCCTTTTCCTCTTCCTCTCTTCATTCTCTATCTTCCCCTTTTTTCTTCTGGATCCTCGTGTAGTGTTCTCTTCTGCTGCACAGCGCTGTTGGTCCTTGATTTGTGTTTTGTTTGTCGTCTTATTCTCCCTACTGTGTGTCTTGATCGGTTTCTATTTCTATGTTAACCTATGTCTGGGTTGAATGTAGTTTCCCTTAATGTTAAGGGATTAAACCATCCGGTTAAGAGGGCTAAGGTTCTTGATTATTGAAAATCTCTCTCTTCTGATTTAGTCTTCTTACAAGAAACGAAGGTCTCCTATAAAGAAGCATTGTTATTACGGAAAGAATGGGTTCTTGATGTGATGTGTTAGGATGCCCTTGACAAAAAGAATGGGGTCATAACACTTATTTCTAAAAAATCTGGATTGTCAGTCATATCTGTGGAGCATGACTCTGAGGGACGATGGTTGTTGTCTCGTTTGTCTAATGGTTCTGCTGATCTTTATGTTTTGAACATTTATGCCCCAAATGCTGATGATCCTTCTTTTTGGCAAAAGATCATTAAACAATTAGCTCTTACTCCACATAATGGTAATTTGATCGTTCGTGGTGACTTTAATTTACCACTTGATCCAGTGTTAGATAGAAATTCGGCTTTCTCTTTCCGACCTCCTAGATCTCACAAACAATTGTTGAATATGTCCTCTTCTGCCAATCTCCAAGATATTTGGCGCCTCCATAACCCTACAGGTAGTGATTTTACCTTCTTTTCCTCTCCTCATTCTAGCTTTTCCCGTATTGACTATCTCCTAGTGCATTCGTCTTTAGTACAACACTCATGTTCTCCGTACATTCACCCTATTCTTATCTCTGATCATGCGGCTGTTTCTTTTTCTCTCCTAAATCTCGCTCCTAAGAGTAAACCTTCCTCTTGGAGACTTAACACGGAAGTTCTCCATGATGCTGATCAAGTTCAAAACATACAAGATGAGATTGACCATTTCTTCTCTGATAATGAAGGCTCAGTTAGCTCTCCGGTGGTCTTATGGGGCGCTTTTAAATGTACTCTCCGAGGACAGATTATTAAAGTTATGGCAAAAAGAAATGCTGACATCAAAAGGGAACTTGTAGAGTTAGCAGACGGCATTAAACAGCAAGAGCTTTTTTTTCGACGTATTAATGATAAACAACTGCTGCAATCCATTAAGAATTTGAAATATTCCTATAACACTATCGTTACCAAACGGGCTCATATTGGGTTCCAGGCCCAGAAATCCAAGAGGTTACTCTTGAAGAATAGAGCTGGTAAGATTCTTGCCGCAACTTTGACATTTCAGGAATCTAATTTTAAATCCTCTCAAATCTCTGCTATCACTAATAGATCTGGGGTTAAAAAATTTCAAACTAAAGAAATTCTTGAAGTGTTTCGTGACTTTTATAGTTCTCTTTATACCCCTACCAACCAATCATCCTTTGAAACCTGTCAGGAATTTTTAAAAACTATCCCTCTACAATCTGTCTCTTCTGCGGATGGAGAGAAATTGGGTGGCCCCATTACATCTGCTGAAATTATCACTGCTATCAAGTCAACCCGGTCTGGCAAAGCTCCTGGGCCGGATGGTTTTCCCATCCTGTTTTACAAGACCTTTCTTCCTTCTATGGTCCCTCATTTTAAAGCTGTTTTCGATGTATTTATTCACAAGAGCGCGGTTTCTGGTACGGCGGCAGATGCTACTATTGTCGTAATTCTGAAAGACGGAAAAGATATCTCAGACCCTAAAAACTTTCGCCCTATTTCCCTTCTAAATATGGAGGCTAAAATCTTTGCTAAGATTCTTGCCAAGAGGTTGGAATCCTATATTCCTTCTTTAGTTCATTCCTCTCAAACGGGTTTCGTGAGGGGTAGGCTTGCTAGAGACAACATCCGCACCTTTTGCCACATTCTCGGTACAGCTAAACGATCTACGCTTCCAGCGGCAGCTCTCGCCTTAGATGCCGGAAAGGCTTTTGACAAGGTATCTTGGCCTTTTCTTCATGCTGTTCTTCGTGCCCATAATCTTGGTGACTCTTTTGTTAACATGGTTATGTCCTTATATGCCCAGCCAAGAGCTAATATCCGTGTCAATGGGGCCACTTCTGAGTTTTTTAATCTCCGTCAAGGTACCCGTCAAGGTTGTCCTTTATCCCCGCTTTTGTTTTTATTAGCTATTGATCCTCTTCTTAGACTCATTGGCCTACATCCAGTTATCAAGGGATTTACTTTTGGCCCGCATCGCATAAAAACAGCGGCTTATGCGGATGATGTTCTTATTTTTTCGGATGATATTGCTTCAGCTCTTCCCGCGCTTACAGATATTATTGCTAGGTTTTCTCAGGTCTCTGGTTATACGCTTAACAGAGATAAGACTGAGATGTTTCCCTTGAATGCTTATTGTTATCCTGCACATATGGGTACCGCTGGTTTCAAGTGGCAATCTAAACATCTCAAATATCTAGGGATTTGGTTTTGTGGTACGCTCTATGATACGGTGGCACATAATGAAGCGCAGACTCTTCTCAAAGTTCGCCAACTTCTAGATACCTGGTCCCCTAAGTACATCTCTTGGTGGGGTCGTATCCAAACTCTCAAAATGATGATTACTCCTATTATTAACTTTGTTTCCTCTATGCTGCCGGTCAAATTGTCCTCTTCCTTTTTTCGTGAGATTGACTCCATTACTTCTAAGTTTCTTTGGAGTGATAAGAGAGCTAGAATTGCGTATAAATCTTTGAGGAAACCTTATGAGATGGGTGGTTGTAATTTTCCTGATTGGGAATGATACCAGACTGCTTTTTTAGCTTCCCAAGGTGCTTTGTGGTTTTCCTCGTCTCCTGTGCACACGCCTTCCTGGGTTTTCATTGAGCAACATCTCTCTTTCCCTTACCACTTTCTTCTTTTTTAACCACATCCACCTTATCTATTCCTTTTTCCCGCTCCATTATCTTAGATACTATTGCAGCAGTAAAGTCTGTGGATAAGAAGATGGCTACGCCGATCCATAAATCGAAGTGGTCTTCTTTATGGCGTAATCCTAGATTAAAATTTGTTATTGATCCTGTGTTGATCCTTTCCTGGTCCTCTAAAGGAATAACTTTGGTTCGTCATCTGTATGACTCCAATAATGATCCATTGCCCTTTTCCTCTTTAGTTCAACAGTTCTAGCTCTCCAATTTGGACTTCTATACTTTAAAAAAAATCAAAGTAGCTCTTGCTAAAGTACGTCTGGAGCCCGATTCTCCTACTGTTATGTTATTTTCCTTGTGGCTTTGATCTGGTCATATAGCTTCAAAAATCTATAAATTTCTGTCTTCTACTTCCTCTGCCTTACCTACTGTTACCCAACAAAAGTGGTTACATCATTTTGATAAGGATCTTACCGACCATATTTCGCCAGAAACTTGGCGACTGATTGGCAAATTTTCTCTCCGTGATAAGATTGCCCCTTCTTTATTCCAATCAATTTTTTTTTCTCTCAACCTTCTCCATTGGACTCCTGTGCGTTTGCATTCACTACACTTGAAAGATGATGATCTCTGTTGGAGCTGTGGCCTGGCTACTGGTGATTATTTGCATATGTTCTTTACCTGCTCTCTTTTACAACCCTTCTGGGATCTCATTAATAAACACCTCATATTAATTTTCAATACTGATTTTCAGCTTTCCTTCCCCATCATTCTTTTGGGCCCTTTGGCTTCCCGAGTACCCTTGCTTTTGGATGCCCTTGATTTGCAATTGCTTGACCTTTTGTTGACGGTTGCTATTAAGGTGATCCTTATGGAGTGGAAGTCTTTTTCTTCCGTCTCATATCATACATGGTGGGCATGGGTTTCTTTTTTACGTAGCGCACACATTTCAGTCGATGTGGCTCATCTTACCCCTACGATTTCTAGTAATGTTTGGAAAGCCCTAGATGCTTATATGGATTTGGCTTTGAAGGGTTTGGTTGCCCAATATCCTTTTATGTTCTCTACTTGACTATTGTTTGTTATTTGTGTAATGTGTGTTTGTAGTACTGCAGTGGATCCTTCCTTTTCCTTCCCTTTCTCTTTTCTTTCTTCTTTTTGCTATCTTCTTTTCCACTTTCTCTCTCTCCGTCTTCTTTTTTTTTTCCTTTTTCTCTCTTTTTACTTCTTCCATTCATGATAGTGATACCTTTTACGGACACGTTGGCTCACAGATATTCCCGTTATGAGTTTCTTATATTTTACATTCATGTTGTTTTGAGGGAATTATTTGTACTTGATTTACTCATCAATACTTTGTCTATGGATTTCGATTGTATCACTATGTATTGTATTTAACTACTTCTTATACTTTTTAAAATAATAAACTTATTGAACACAAAAAAATATAGAGTTACAGAAAATATGTATTATACCTTATGAGAGTCGAGATAAACTTTATTTCGGTCAATATGACCTCAAAAATACATTAAATACATACACGAAAAAGCAAATCAATCCAAATAAACTGAGATTAAAAACAGCCATGTGGTACAGACACATAATTGCGTGCAAATATAACTATGGATAAGCATCACAAATCGTTTAAAAAAGGATTAAGGGAAGGGAAACTGGGTTGGAAACACGAGTTCATCCATGGGAAGTGCATATTGAGAGTAATAAATAATGAAAATATGTACATCCTAATAAAAGATAAAAAAAGGTTGCCACATTATTATCTTACAGGTGTTAAAAGTGTTAAAAGAGGAGCCCGCTTTTGATTTGTTCCTTAATGGCAACTACTTCAGCACGTGGAATTTTTTCAAAAATTTGTGGAAGTAGACTTTTTAGTTCAGGTTCCACATGCAGATAAACACACCTTTTTGTCAGAGCACATACCACATTTGAAATTTAAAACCATTACTAAGAGACCTAAGATAAGGAAGACCTAAGAGAAGGAATAACTAACTTGCAGAGCAATAAAATGGATACAGTTTTTGTCAAGGAGCATCTATCATCTAATGTGAAGATTTTAGATAGTACCTACGAGAGCACCACATAGAAAATAGAAAGCCTGCGACTGAATAAACAATGGGGATACCTGTGTCATACTTGAGGATCCTAAATGCCTCTGAGCAGTGTTGGGTTCCAAGGTTCCTACAGATCTGCACCAGCCAGCGTTTTCTTGCAGTATAGTGGCCGGGGCAGCTAAAAAACACATGGAGTACTGTTTCAACTGGGCAGTCACAAGCCGGGCAATTTAAGGCTTGCAAACAGGCACGGCCCGTGCCTGCCGTTATACTGGGGCGGTGACGTCAGGCAGGGGAGGGTCAGGATGGGGGGTTGTAAAATGCGGGATATGGACCATTAGAGGTAAGTACCCAAAAAAATAAATAGAACGAATTTCGTTGCCCATGCTGCATCGCCAAATGTGATGCAGCGTGGGCAATGAAATTCTTTTTTTTTTCCGGTACTTACCTCTAATGGTCCATATCCAGCATTTTACAACCCCCGCCCACCCTTACCCTCCCCTGCCTGACGTCACCGCCCCAGTATAACACCCGGCACGGCCCGTGCCTGCTTGCAAACTCTTCCATTTGTGTGTGAAACAGCGGAGGGGTAACACCCCATACCTAAACTGGAGCTAGAGTTTTCTGGCGGCCGCTGGTTTGATAATATCAAGGGCCGGGACAAATAGAAACCTATCTTTTATCTCAATGAATGTTGTAGTCAGCTTGCCTGTTCTGGGGCAGCTCTGGAGCTGTGCCTGATTAAATTCTTCATAAAGGATTTTTATTTCTTTTCTTGAGATTGAAGAGCAGGCAAGCTCAGGGTCCTCCCAGCGATCCCGTAGCCCCATACTGATGAAAGTATGTTTAATATGGACCAGCCACAAACGTTTTGCAGCCCCCCGCAGTTTCATCACCTCCAAAGCTCTTCTCTATAAGAAGAGAGTTCTGGGGTTACCCACAAACGGCGCCAATACAACAGGGGTTTAAGGTTGAGCAAGTCAGATATTGCCATCAGCCCCAGGTCTAATCGGAGTGGGGTTAGCGGGGTACTGTGTGGGAGATTCAACAAGTGTCTCAAAAAGTTGTTCTCTACCTGGGGTAGGTTCTCGGAACAGGAATGACCCCAAAGTTCAACCCCATATAAAACCCCTCCCCGAGCTTGAACCTTATACATTTCAATCGCTGGGGTGACTGGCTTCGTGGAGGACTTACAGAAGACCTTCATGATCCCCCCAGACGATTGAGACAGTTTAAGGGATGATTTTTTAATATGTTCCACCCAGTCCATTTTATCTGTGATGGTGATCCCCAGATAAACGAAAGAGGAAACTCTTTCTAAGGGTTTACCATACAGAAGGGGGTTAGGACGTTTACTCTTTGACATATTAAACAACCATAAATTTGTTTTTTTGCAAATTCATTTCTAAACCTCTTTCTTTGCAAAAAACTTCAAATTTATAAAGTCTCCTCTGAAGCCCAATGGGCGATTTAGAGACTTGTAACGTATCGTTGGCACACATCATTGCCGGGATCAGTCGAGAGGCTAGCTTAGGAGCATCTAGGTCTTTGACAGCTAGAAGGGAATCTATTAGGCCATTAATATATAAACTAAAGAGAGTGGGAGCAAGAACGCAGCCCTGTCAGACACTGCGCTTGATCGGGATGGTGACGGTAAGCTCGCCGTCCTTACCAAACCTGATTCGCGTGAAATTATCCTCATGAAGCCGTTTGATAAGCTGAATCAAGTATTCTGGAACCCCAGGTCATGTAAGACAGACCACAGTTTTCCCTTGGGACCAGATCAAATACGGACCTCAGGTCCACAAATACTAGGAAAAGACTGCACCCTCCAGACACACGGTTTTCCAGTACAACAGCTGTAATCTGAGTACCTGGTCCAGGGTTGACATTTTTTTCCTGAAACCGGCCTGCAAGGGGGACAGGACCATCCAGTTTTGTAGTCTGAGCAGCAAAATGCGCGCAAAGATTTTTTGGGAAATATCAATCAGGATAATGGGCCTATAATTTGTTGGCAGGAGAGGAGAGCCTTTTTTAAAAATTGGGATTATTTCCGCCCCTAGCCAGCTGGACGGAATCACCATACCCTGCAATATAGCATTGAATAGAACATAAAAGTAAGGAGCCCAGATGTCTGGTTCACTACGGAATAGATCCCTGGGGATCTTGTCCTGGCCTGGCGCTTTGCCTGGAGCTATTTTCTTAAGTACAGCCTTTATTTCAAGTAAGCTTATTCTAGTGCTGGGCATACTATCATGGGAGTAGTCGATAAACTCTGGGTATGGGGAGGGGGCGTCTCCCAGATGACATTCCCCTAATGATGTGCCAGGTAGCGTAACTTCCTTGGAGTAGAGAGTGTGAAAGTGTTCCAGCCACACCTCTTCATCCAAGTTTGGGTCTAACGAAGTTTTCGGGCGTTGGCTATCAGAGTTAACGACACCCCAGAAAGTCCTCATATCCCTATCCCCGAGAGCCGATCTCAATGCATCCCACCTCTCCAGTTCCCACTGCTTTTTTGCTTCATAGATAGCCGCCTTATAAGTCTTCCTAGCTGTCTTAATTTCTGGTCGAACCTTGCTCTTAATTGATGTAACTAAGGCTCTTTTGGCCATGCGGCACTGATCATTGAACCAAACGTGGGCAGACTTTCTACTTGGGTGGCTTCATGTATTTATTGGGAAGAAAAAGGATAATGCAATTTCTCCTAATTTAATATGATTTTTTGCCACCCTCTCCATGGTGGGACCTTCTCCAATTACAACTGATGAATTTAAAGCCGTCTCCAAAACAGGAATTAGCGCTTCATAAAAAGAACTCAGTTTATCTTCTGAATGGCAAAAGTTAGACCATCTCACTCTTCTCCTGCAGTTGGTGAG
Source organism: Lissotriton vulgaris (assembly GCF_964263255.1). Lineage (NCBI taxonomy): Eukaryota > Metazoa > Chordata > Amphibia > Caudata > Salamandridae > Lissotriton > Lissotriton vulgaris. The sequence goes on along the minus strand of NW_028245615.1, from coordinate 169,872 downwards.
GGTCAATTTTGTGTTACCATGATCAACCAAAGAGTGCACTTTCTCTTGGTTAAAAGATTTAATTTCTAAAACTAGTGCATAATGATCACTTTTCATCCGTGGGACTATTTTAAAGTCTATAAGCTTATTCCAGGATTTTAAATCGATTATAATATAATCTAATAAAGAGCCATAATCATTTCTGTGAAATGTATTACTGCTAGATGTGTCAGACGCAGTTCTACCATTGCATTCTCTTAACGAGTGCGTCAGAACCATTGAATTCACCTGTTTTGCCAGGGGGGCCATTTTTTGACCGGAGGGCATCTCGTCTCCGGAATTGCCCAGAATGCATCCTCTTCATATAGGCTCTCCGGGAGAATTCCCTCCAAAGGCTCAAAATGGCAGTTAAAATCTCCTCCCAGTATAACCATGTGGCTGGGAGCAATGGGACCTAAAAATGCAGTTAATGCTTCCAAAGTAACTGACTCTTTCCCTTGAGGCGAGGGTCTGGAATAGATGTTAATAAGGGCTACAGGGATCATGGATGGAAACTGGAGTGTGATGCACAGAATATCTTTAGACCCAGTATCTAGCTACTTAGCTGTGCATCCTAGATGGACTCCTACCCAGGTGCTTAAACCTCCTGATGGTCTTCATTTACCCCCTGACAGAGAAGGTATATTAAAAGTAGCATAACCGGGCTTTATGCCCTCGCCTCTTTGCCATGTTTCCTGGAACATACAGATCTCAAAATTACTGATGAACAAGTCCCACTCTGGGTCATCTAACTTGTTTGACAGACCCGCTATGTTCCATACTAAAACCCTTGATTTATGGCAAGATGTTGGGGTCTGTTTCTGCAGGGGCAAGGTTGGAGGAGGGAAGGGAATTTTGGGTGGTGTACTAGGATCCCTAGCAGTAACAGTCTGAGGCAGATCATCGCATGGGTAAAGACAGTCGGGGGAGCCGCTCATGCTCCCACCGATTGGAACTTCACCTATTGGGAGACTTAACACATTTACAACAGACTGTGTCTGACTCTCTATTAATGGGCTAGACCTTATGTATTACACTAAATATTGTATACAATGTCTAAAAACTGAAATGGGTTAATAAGTTGTAGAAAAGTACTAATAATTTACATTCCTCTGGCATATTTCACACCTGCAATGTTTCCCTTCTTTTAATGTCTGAGGTAATTTAGCACGCGTTTCAAGAGAAATTACCAGAGTAGCAGCTCCTAAACTCACATATGGCTTTACTTGTGCCGAAAATAGGTAACTGACTGTCTTTAGTAAATTGTCTTGAATTTTAGGCCCTAATTACGCACTTCGAGTAAATATCGATACCTGAGAAAATTGAAATTTGAGCAGGCATTTGTATATCAAGCAGTGTGATATTAATAGGCCTGGGTGGAGTTTGTGAAGTTCCGTGACATGCAACTCTGCGAAGTGAACAAAAAACTCTGCCACGCTACGCGGAGTTCCGCAAGCAGCGAAGTGCATTAGGTCAGGTCATTCACGCTGATATTTAGTGCCTGGTGTTTGTCTCCGTGCTGTAAAAGCAGTGCGAACGGCACCATGCGCAGCACAATAGGATGCTTTCTGCTGCTCAAGTACATTTTCTACTTGAGCGCCTCCTTCCTCGATGCAAAGGGATGGTTTCGAACGCAAGCAGTTGTGACCAAACGAGACTACCCACGTTGAGAAATCTCTCTGGTAAGTGGTCTAGTGTTGGAATTTCGTCCCTCGCTAACTTAACGTTGGCGAGCGCAAGCAAGGAAAATACTCTGCTACCTGGAGCATTATGTCAGGCTCGCGCCGCTCCTAATCGCACGCATGGGGCGGAGCCAAGCAAAAATAAGAGGGGCAGTCTGTAACATGAATGCGCTTCACATTCGGTTTAAATGTGCCCAACCATGCCGCGCTCCCCTATCCTTAAGATACTTACCTGATTTAGTCTCCCTTCCTCGCTTGAGGGGTCTACTTCATTCCTCGCTTGACGGGTCAACAAATTCTTCATCTTAGACGTCAGCGCCTCTTGATTGAGCTCCACTTCCGGGTTAACGATAAGCTCTGTGTTTTCTTCGTCGGATCGGAGGTCCGCGTCTCCTGCTGGGTTTCCTCGTGCCTGTCACTACAGCCTCTTGTGCTGCCTGAAAAATTAACAAGAGAAATAAGCAGATATTTAAAAGAATCTTTGTTTTCCTGACATAAAGGGATGAAACTACAGCGTGTATTGAGCTACTATAATTATACTTATCTGAAACATCCTTTCCACGTTGAGTGGAGATCTACTTATTCTTTTTGTGTTTGCAACACTTCTTGGCTGAAAATATAAATACACACATATTAGTTTTCTGACTTTGCATGGAGCTACATACCTGTGTGTATTTATATATGTGTATATCGTTTTTCATTCCTACCCAGACTAGGAGAATATGTTTTTTGCTTCTTTCTTAGTATATATTGGATGTACTTTTATGGGCCTGATTGGATTGTTATGTGATGTATGTTAAGGTTAGTTACACTATTTTTTTTTTACATATTCAAGAGTAAAGTTACATTAGGCACATTTTCTAATACATAGTTTACTGTTCCTAGTTATATCACTGTAAGTCTGTTTCCTGCTTTTCTATACATGATTCCAAATGGAAGAGGGACGTCAACCAGGTAGTTATACATAGAGGGTATTGTATGGCAGATATAGGTCAAGACCTCAATACATATAGATATAGGATAACTCTTGTATTTTATTTTTTACCTTGGAGGAGTATGCAAAAGCCGTGCAAGACTTACCACTGTGACACATCTCCTTTACACTTTCCTTGTTTTGTTCCCCCTTTTCCCCCACCTTAAACTAGTTGGCTTTGGCTTTGTTGGGCTGAATCTGGTGGGTGTGGGAAGTTGAAACCCTGCGTCAAGCCATGCATCTCGCTCCTGCGGAAACACCAGGTGAGACTTACATGTGGAGTGCAAAAAACTCTGCAAACTCCACAAACAGGGCGGAGTTCTCCACCCAGGTCTATATATTAATACTGCTCTGCTGTTTTATGCTGACAGATTCTGGCAGGTCAAACCTTAAAAGAATTTATATGGGGAAAGGTCCAGAAGAAATACAAAACCTGCATGATTTTCTGGGTTAAATACCAATATCCCAGCACATGCACAGCTCGCTGATAAGCACTATATGCCTTATTTCTAAGGCCTTCATTACATGCAATGCAAAATAGGGTGGGGTATATAACACACACCATAAATACGAATACCCCGGAATGAGGTATGTACTTTCTATCGTAAACACCTCCTATGCTGAGTTTTCAACATGAAAATGAGGCATAACATAGGGAATCAATTTTTTACGTAGAGAATTTCATATGTTTTGCCATTATCTGGGGCTTTCCCTCTAAATAGTTCAGCAGGTTTGACCTGCCAGAATTTGTTGAGGAAAACTGAGTGTGTGAAAATTATAACACAACTCGTAAGCAGCCCCGAACATGTAATAAGAGCCTAACGGGAAAACTTGAAAAATTAGCTATCTATCCCTCCCAGTAAATTCCTTACACCGGTTTAATGGTATTCACCTGGTGTTAAATATCTTACCCTTTACCCGACAACTCATAATAAGGCCCAAAGGTTTTTGTTCTGGTACCGTGAAACATACAGCAGAACCTGTCCACAGTGAGCAGCAGTAGACTGTGTGGTAGGTATGAGAGAGAGGGGTGAATTTATTTCACCTGCCTGGACTCCTAGCAGACAGTGGGGTTTCTACTGGAGATATGCAAAAGAAACAAGTGATGGACGGAAACCTGGACAAAGCAAACATTCACCCCAGTGGGTTTAATCCATCATTCTTTTGCTCGCCAGTTTGGACCCAGCCATATGCAAATTAGTCTTGACGCTGTTCCTTTTGTGAATAGTCCAGCCCGAACTGCCAAGCCAGGTCCTCCCTGGACCGGAAACGAGCATCCTGGGACCGGTTTCAGGGCATCACCCTTCATCAGCCAGGCTATCTTGAATCCAGTGGTGTAGTGAGCACGGGATCCACTTCTGGGCATACCCTTCCCACTTAGGGCGACATATGCAAAAGAAACAATTGATGGACAATGCAAATATTCACTCCCAGTCAGATGGATCCGGGTTTAATCCATCATTCTTTTGATCACCACACCACCCCAGTTTGGACCCAGGCTGGTTTCAAACTGGAATGGCATGGTGAGCAAAAAAACAATGGATTTAGGGCCAGATCTCTGTACTGAGGTGAATGTATGACATTGTTCTGTATTCTGTCCGTCAATTGTTATTTTTGCATTTGTCAGCCCGAGTGGGACGGGTATGCCTAGACTTGGGTCCTGAGCTCTCCATGCCACTGGAGTCAAGCTATCTTGGCTGGTGAGGGGTGAAACCCTGAAACCGGTCATAGGATGCTTGTTTCCAGTCTAGGGAGGACCTGACCTGGCCTTGCAGTTCGGGCTGGACTGATCCCATGAGGCGTATGGTCAAGACTGATTTGCATATGTCTGGGTTCAAACTGGAATGGCATGGTGAGCAAACAAACTATGGATTTAGGCCCAGATCTCTGTACTGGGTGAATGTATGAAATTGTTCTGCATTCTGTCCATCAATTGTTCTTTTTTGCATTTGTCACCCTGAGTGGGACGGGTATGCCCAGACTTGGGTCCCATGCTCTCCATGCCACTGGAGTCAAGCTAACCAGATCTCTGTACTGGGGTGAATGTAGGACATTGTTCTGCATTCTGTCCATCAATTGTTTTTTTGCGTTTCTACTAGAGGGGCCATTAACATCTATCTATCTGCCTGTATATATATATATATATATATATATATATATATATATATATATATATATATATATATATATATATATATATATATATATATATATATATATATATTACCTACTGGCGGTCGCCAGTAGGTAGTTATAGTTAGGATTTTTTTCAATGTTAAATCTCAAAATTCTATTTGGAATAACTTTGGCACCGGTTGACGAATCTGCTTGAAAATTTCCTGAAAATGGCCTCGTCGAGCTCCGGTCCTTCCCTGAAAGTTTGGGGGGGATACGTCAAGCGGGGGCCGAGATAAAAGGGGGGTCCCAAAACGCGTTTTCCCCATGTTAATTTCCATAGGGCGGTCGATTTCACTTTTAGCCCGAACGGCTGAATGGATTTCCACCAAACTTGGCAAAATTGTAGGGACTGGTAGCCCGATGTGCCTTTGCTATGTCTCAAGATATGTGCTCCAGTGGATTTTGAGTAATTTAGGTTAAAAAAAATATATATCTATAGGCGCTCTCCGGTGCGCGCACCGGAGAGCGCTCCAGGCGCGCCACGCGACTTGCGCGCAGAAAGCTGATTGGCTCTCAGTTGTCTGTAAACATTCTAAACAGTCCGGAGCGGCCGCCATCTTGTGTCTCGGTAGGATCGAGACATGAGAGGTGGCCAAAACAAAGGGGGAAATGACCATAAGGGGGCAGAGTAGACACCCCCTGTACCCCTATGTTTGATGTGGGGGCCATTAAAGAGCCCCGCGGGGTCTCAACATTTTTTTTTTTTTCCGATTTTTGCGGGGGAAGCGCCTGGTACGCGCACCGGGGAGCGTATCAAGGAGGGTACTATGGAAAAATAATCACTTCAAAAAATTGTATGTTTATTAATTGTTTTTTTTTTTATTTTTTATTTTATGTAAGTACCTACATGTAGGTACCAATGCAGAGACTTAAATTTAATGTACACCATCTCCTCTGTAGACATCTTGCATGTTGTTATTGTATTTTTTGTGGTATATGGAATTCATAACATAGTTTGTCTGGAAAGCAGAAACAGATCTTTTAAGCACTCCCTGAGAATTTCTAGGGGATCATGAGTAGTCTATCCTGCTCCCTTATGAAAATGAGGTGTAAAATATACATAGGAGATAATATAGTGGGAGAAAGGTAGTAACTATGAGTAAACTTACTATGTAACAGAAACATAGTTGAACAGTATACTATAAGTCTCACTTTATATTTTAAACATTTTTGGTAATACTTTATGAATTACATATAAAAATGAATATTGTCTCAAACAATTTAAAATTATTAAATATAAATTTATTCCTCTGATTCTTTTTCATAATTTAATAAAATTTCTAACATAATATTGTCCGGAATTTCCTCATAATTATAAGTACATGATTCCATTTGTTCCAAACATTCTATTAACTGTTGATCCAAAGAGTCATCTATGAAATCTACTTCATCTTTTTGCTCTTCTGGTTTTTCCACCTTTATTTCGATAGAAGTAACATTTGCTTGATTTTCTCCTTCCATTTTCTTTCTGAAAATTGCATACAAATTAACTATATTAGTAGAGTTAGGGTACTGTATACCAGAGAAGCCTAACTCAATCCATAACTATTACAGAGAAGTCTATCTCAATCTATAACTATTACAGAGGGATAGTATATAACTAACAGAATATTTTTTCAGAAATTAACTTAAAGTGTACAATATACTTCCATAATAACAATTTACCTTGGAGAAATCAGTTGAAGTTGTCAGTGTAATTTGTTTTCAAATGTACTTCTGGAAGCAGTAGTCAAAATGGCTGTGTTTCCCTCTCTTCTTTTATATATATTCTTGTACTTAACCAATGAAACGTCAGGAAATAATCGTAGAAAATGAGAGAAACTTTTTAATTGGTTGTAAATTCTAACATTTCATATGTGTTTTTGTCATGTAATTTACCTCAGGATATTTAGACAGGCCTGTAGCCTAAATGTCTCAATGGAATTCCACCAAATTTGGGTAAATGGTAGGGACTGCTATGTAGTAGGGCCTATTCTATATTTGATGAAAGTGTCTCCAGTGGTTTTTTTGTAAATTGCTTTCCCACCTTTTTTTATGGAGCGCTTACTGGTGCGCGCTCCGTTACGCGCACCGGCAGCGTTACGGGAGTCCTCCATTTTGTGTTTCGGTACAATCGAGACACAAGATGGAGGGTACTGTCTGCATTTCCTCTGTTCCTTCCACCACTTTTTATCTTTTTCATATTCTCTCAGTACCACTGCTTTAGTTTCCTAACCCTCTCTTTCTTTTTCTCCATTTTTTTTTCTTTCGCACTCATTTTACTGTAGTTCACTTAGTTCTTCCTTTTGTCTTTCTGTGTACTTACTCTCTCACTCCTGTTTTATCCATCGTTCTATAATAACTTCATTCCTTTCATCCCTTCACTCTGTGACTTTACTTCACTCACTCTTAATCATCTTCTATTCCTCTTTTTTATTTATAGTTTCTCAATCAGACTTCTCTCCTTTTCACTCATTTTTCTTTTACTTTCTTATCTTTACTGTTTTTGTTTTGATATTTTACATTCTTTTAGTATCTTACTTACCTTTAGGAATTTGTTCTCTTTCTATTTCTTTTTCCTTTTTTTTCTTTTTCTACATTACTTTCTTTCTGTTTTTGTATCCTTCACTATTGCTTCATTTCTTAGTAAACTTTTGTAGATTTTTAAACCTCTTGAATTGTTTCTTCTATTTTATTATATATTTTTAAGTAATTATACCGTGTTTTTTCTTTTATCTTTCACAGATACAAGTTTGCATTGATTATATGGTAAGTGTGTTTACAAAATGTTTTTTGTTATCACCTTTGGTTTTATTTTCACTATTTCTCTCTCACCCTACCTCAGCCCTGTTTCCTTACTTTGCTTCCCTCACTTATTCTTTTCTTCCATGTTTACTTCCTACCACATTCAACTTCTTTCAGTACCTCTGCCTATGCACACTCCTTCACTTACCTTTTTAACTGGTTCACTTAGTCCCTTTGTGACACTCCTTCTTTTACTCTTTCTCTTCTTTCTCTCTATTATTCCCCATGTCTTACCCTTATTCACTTACATATACCCTCTTTCACCCCTCTTTACTTATATTTACTGCTATTTACTTTCCCTCCGTCACTACTATTCCTTTCCTCTGATTCCGTCACTACCTGTCATTCCCATACTTAACTGTCCTTCCTTTTACTTTCATCATCCATTTACATTCTCCCAGAACCTCTGCTTTAGTCTTCTTCCTATTTCTTCTCTTCTTTTGCTCCCTTATTCATTTTTCTTTTCTCACTTACTTCCTTTTACACTTTTTCTCTGTCTTACTATCTATCACACAGTCCCTCTGTGTTCCTCCCTTTAGCTCTCTTTCTCTTAACACCACTCTCTCTGTCCCCATTCCTTATGGTCACTCCTTCATTATTTTTTTTTACTTTTTTTTTGTTGGTGCGCTGACGGTGCGCGCACCGGGGCGTTCATCGGTATGCGCACCGTGAGCGTTCCAGAGTCAAATATAAAAAAAAAAGGAAAAAACTATTTTAAAATAAAAATATTATCTTAATATACATTATAGTGTTCATTTTTAGAAAAACATACCTTTCTCAGCTAAAGACATTTGTGAAAAAATAAGCTTAGAAATTCACTAAAAAGTACATAGGTATGAAGCCCTACAAAAAGTTAAAAATTAGCATTAAAAAAACCTATGAAATTCACTGAAAAAACCATAGGTTTCACACCAGTTATAGTTAGGAATTAGCATTTAAAAAACCTATGAAATTCACTGAAAAACCATAGGTTTCACACCAGTTATAGTTAGGAATTAGCAATTAAAAAAACTATTAAATTCACTGAAAAAACCATAGGTTTCACACCAGTTATAGTTAGCTGGAAATTTTACTCGCATAAAACCAATGAAATTCCCACGTTATAGTTAGTCGGACTCACTATAACTTGCGCGTGCAATGCACTGCTGATGACATCACATATTACATCACTCATGACATGGTCAGTGACATCACTCATGACATCACTGATAACACCATCCTTGTGACACAGTGACAGACCTCCTCTCAGTATAATGTAACCCTTGAAACACATATTCAAAAATAGAAACTAACATTTTCAAAAAAGTGGATATACCCATACCAGTTACAACAACCAATTCAGTAATTTCACCATCTATATACAAATTCACACATTCACCAACAATTTTATATATTCACTCATACATATACTCACTCATCATATGTAGTGATACCCCTATTCATCCTGTTACACACCGACAGTCATCAAAAAGATACTCACACATATACTTACACATGCAAATAAACTAATAGACATCCATTTATTTGCATATACAGATTTACACACACTACCACCTTACTTCTAAGGAAACTTACACATATGTACTCTCTTAAACAATCACTTATAGAAACACAGACTTATTTAAACAGGAAGTCTTACAATCTCTTACTCTCACATATACTGACTTATATAAATCAATACTCACATATACTAGATTAAAATGTATCTTGTTACTGATAAACACACTAGTGAGATAGGCATTCAAACACTAACACACACATATACACACTCATCCACCCATACAGTCCTGCACATATGCAGTTTTCAAAAAATATACAAACAGTGGGTCAGTCATTGATACATCTATGTGCTAAGTAACATCCCCACCAAACTATACACACACTCATACTGATACTAAAAAACATATAATAACCCATATACACACACATGTAGCTACTCACCAACCCATGCAGCCACTTATACACAAAGTGAAACACTGATACATATATTTAAATATTACTCGCCAATATATGTATTCACTAAGATATTCTTAATAAGCCAGTTAACCAATCAATTTAAAAAAAAAAAATAATTAAGACAATAATTTAAACATTTATTCTTCCATCAACCTTTACATATACATATATAAAACATATATATTTTTCAGAAAGACACACATTCACTGGATGGTGTCATCAGTGATGTCATGAGTGATGTCACTGACCATGTCATGATTGATGTAATATGTGATGTCATCAGCAGTGCATTGCACGCGCAAGTTATAGTGAGTCCGACTAACTATAACGTGGGAATTTCATTGGTTTTATGCAAGTAAAATTTCCAGCTAACTATAACTGGTGTGAAACCTATGGTTTTTTCAGTGAATATATATATATATATATATCTCCACAGATTCCTCCTCACTTCTTCGAAAGAACAACAAGCCACACCAGTCAGGTACATTTAGATATTTTTAACACCTTGGGTGCTAGAGGGTTTTTTCCCTCCTGTGCTGCATTGAACGATTCCTCATTGTTCATGACAAGGTCAACTCGTCATAAGCACAGCTCCAGTGTACTGCATGACGAGCTGACCTTGTCATGAGCATGGAAGGGGTTAATCGTGCACAAAAAGACGCGTTTCGAGCTCACAGGCTCTTGGTCACATGACCACCACATTCGTTAGTCAGCTGTTATAGCAAAAATAATGATAACAAAGGAAGAAAGACTCTGTGTTTGACATTATCACACAGAGCTCTTAACAGTGCAGTTAATAAATTATAACGTAAATTAAATTACAGGTTCACGTCTTCCAGGTGTTTGGTGTAATACAGTGCTTGGTGTTGTGATAACTGAACATATAAAGCGATAGCTCGCATAATGGTATAGTACCCATTTTGACAAGGTAGAGGAAAGATGTAAGAGGGGAAATGAGAAAGAGAGAATCAGGGCAGTGAAAATGAGATAGGGACATGTGAGGGGAGAGAGAGAGTTAAAGAAGAGACAAGAAAATAACAGGGTCAATTTGGGTATAGTACCCCAAAATTTAAGGTTAAATCCACCCATGTATTGATATTGTCCTTGGTCTATTCACACTCTAGGTTCACACCCCACATCCATATATCTATACCCACTATTATTGGAATAATCATGTACTCTAGGCCATCAAGAATTTTTTTTTAGTAAAAGAACATTCAAAGAATTCATGTAAGTTCATCCTCTAATCCCATCTCTAATTATTTCAAGATACTATCCCGTGCTCTTATTCGTAATTTGTACGTTTTCGTGGAATGGTAGTGTTTGTAACATTATTTTATATCTGTGGCTTGTTTTATTCCTTCCGCGACAGCACGGTTTCTAGAAAGATGAAAGGGAGAGAGTTGTGATTAGATTCATAGATACAAAGAGATAATTCTGATTAACAACTTAATCACGCCCATTTCCATGTTAACATTGTTACTTTATGTGGTTTCCTTATTAACCTTGAATTACCAAGGTTGTAGTACATCAACGAAACACCAAAGATTTCAACAAAAATAATAATAAACAATTAAAAATCAGATTTGTCATGGAATCTGAGTATCAAGAAGGGGATTTTGAAGGTCTCGGTCAGATTATTCATAAATGTACGTACATCTCCTCATCAATGTTCATCCCAAAAGGTACGATACAGCCTGCCTGTAGAATGAACTTGGATTCTGCCCTGCGCAATGCTGTTAGGCGGTCTCCTCCTCTCACGTGTTTTGGAATTGAGTCAAGGGCAAAAAACTTCGCCTTGGTCCAATCCCCATCATGGTATTGGTGGAAATGTTTAGCCGTGCTATAGGCAAAGTCCTTATTCGTGATTGCACGCCAATGCTCAAGGATTCGCTTTTTGACGGGGAAGGTGGTTGAGCCAATGTACTATATGCCGCAAGGGCATGTCACTACGTAGGTTACGTGGTCTGTGGTGCATTGGATGTTCTTATTGATTTTCCACCTCTTCTTAACTCTGTTGAGTTCTACCTCCCTCATGTTAGAGCTGTGGCTACAGGCCTTGCATTTTCCACACTTAAAAAATCCTCCCTTCGCCGCAAGCCATGTTTTCTTCTTTTCCAAGTGGCTATGGACTATCAGGTCTTTGATGAAATTACCTTTTCTGTAGGTTATTGATGGATGTGGACCTAGTCGATCCTTTAGGGCTTTATCCTGTAAAAGGATGTCCCATCTCTTTCTTACAATCTGGCTGAACTCAGGGGATTGGGTATTGTAAGTTGTTATTAATCTTATAGGAGCTTTAGATGTCATGTGTGTGGTTTTAGGCGTTTTAAATAATGCATCTTTTCGATCAATTAAGGCCACCCTCTTTTCTCCTTTCCTGAGAATATTGGGGTGGTAGCCTCTCACAGTGAGCCTTTTATGCATTGATTCTTTGTGTTTCGTAAATGTCTCTTTAGTACTGCAGTTTCTCTTGGCGCGTAGAAACTCGCCAAAAGGAATTGCCCATCTAAAGCTGGGGGGTGACAGCTTGTGGAGTGGAGTACAGAATTCCCGTCTGTTTCTTTTCTAAAAATTTCTGTCTCAATCTTATACTCAACAATTTTAAGTTTTAGGTCAAGAAAGTCAATGGTCTTCTGACTGTGTTGCATGGTAAATCTCAGATTTAGACTGTTCAAATTGAGTGCATCCACAAACTTGAGTAGTTCTTGTTCTCTACCCTCCCATACAAAAAATACGTCATCAATATAGCGGAGCCAAACATTCACTCAGGTAGTCCAGTGTTCCAGGGCATCACTCCTGAGCACCTGCTCCTCCCACCAGCCTACCAGTAGATTGGCGTAGCTGGGGGCAAAGCAGGTGCCCATCGATGTGCCCTGGATTTGCTTGTACAGTGCCCCGTTAAATAAAAAAACATTTTCCTCCAAACATAGTTCTATCATTTGGAGTAACATTTTCGAGTGTGCTTCCAGATGTCTACTTCTTGTTTTTAGAAAGTACTCGCATGCCCTCAAACCATCCCTGTGTCGAATGGATGTATATAAGCTCTCAACATCTAAACACACTAGCCAAAAGTGAGATTCCCAGTTGATGTTCTCTGCTTTCTGTAGGAAGTCCTTGGTGTCTTTTTAAGTGTGATGTGAGATCTTTTACATAATTTTTGAGGAAATAGTCTACGTAATGCGAAACATTTTCTAATAGGCTGTTGATAGAGGACACTATGGGTCTCCCCGGCGGTTGTGTCTGGTTCTTATGTACCTTCGGTAAAAGGTAAAATGTGGGTGTAGTAGGGTTGTCATTGATAAGAAATTTAGTCTCATCCCAATTCAACAGCTTCTCACTAGCCCACCCTCGGATGTACTGGTGTACTCTACTCTGTAGTTTAGTTAAATATGTATGGTCCACTCTAGTGTAGCATGTGGTGTCAGATAGCTGTCTCATTGCTTCATTGATGTACATTTTCTTATCCCACAAAACTACATTTCCTCCCTTGTCAGAGGGCTTTATGACGATCGAGTCTTCATTCTTTAATTCCGTCAGTGCCACCCTTTTCAGGTGTAATGTTTTGTTTACCTAAGGGCCTGTTGAGAAGTTTAAGCATGTCATTATTACCTAGGTCATGGAACAGATCTATATTGTCCCGTGGTAGCTGAGGTCTGTATCTAGATTTAGGTCTGAAGGGTGTGAACACAGTGTTCGCACCGGTTACAGAGGTTACAGAGGTCAAGTTATCAGGTGTAGCAATGGGTTCGGTATTATCTTGGGTAGCGGGGGTCTGTGATTGTGTCAGTTCCACCCCACCTTCCTCATGGAGAGTATCTAAAACATTTTGCAGTTCAATATCCTGATCCAATATAATGCTAGTGCTATTAGACGGTTGTTGGTCAAGTTTCCTATTGGAATGGATCTTATGCAGTTTGAGTTTCCTTACAAACATATACATATCTATACGTGTCTGCGTATAGTCAAATTGCAGATCAGGACAAAATGTCAGTCCTAATCTTAGGACCTTTTCCTCATTCTCAGATAATTGTCTATTTGATAAATTCATTACAGTTAATTCCGTGGTTCGTGCATCCATTATTTGTTCTTCTGTATCTGGCTTCTGTTTCCCACTCCAGTATTTTCTGAGCTTGCTGCGCCGCTGCCGTCGTTTTTTGGTTTTACCTTGCCTCCTCGGCATTGATATCGGGTTCTTCCCCTTATTGACTGTTCGTTGGCCTCCATCACGAGGCGCATTTCGTCGGAAAAAACGTTACATCAGAACTGTACTGCACATTCCCATCCATTGAGCTTGCATCTGAGCTTAAGCTTGTGCCAGATTGCCACCTGTCCTATATATATATATATATATATATATATATATATATATATATATATATATATTCTGCTCACAACTTCTTTCAATCCGGTAAAAGAATGCACTGCACTCAGTAATTCGAATAACACCAATTCATTAGATTGATTTAAATCAAAAACAGGACGCGTTTCGTTATAGCGCCTTTGTCTGCTGTTACTCACACAAATCCTTACTGCCGCGGAGGACCGATTGCCACACTACGTTCGTCGGAACAGCACCATCTTGCTGACCACTAAAATACTATTCCATTGAGCCATGAAATGACTGTTGGAACCAGACGTCCCTGCCTGTTGATGTATATCAGACATCACGTATCCTGAGTTACTTAATTTGAATATATAAGCTTCATCCTCTACCACTGATACTTGTGGCGAAGTCTTTTGAATACCTTTCTCGCGGCTCTACACATAATCCGTGTACGATATTAACGTCACTTTACGTTACCTTATATAAGAACATTACAGACTCTATCAGGAACTAGCCTTTATCGAGTGACTTTGACTTATGAATATATGAAGATACCATCCGCTTTTGATGTACTGCATTGAAATACAGTTTTTTAATAGTATCATCTGTGACTCCTGAGGAAGGCGGTTTCTGCCGAAACGCGCGTCGAGTTTTAATATTTCTCCAGCACTTTAGGCACCAATAACAACCTTGAATGTATTTTTTTTAAAATGTATTTTGTATGATCTATATGTAATGTACTTATTTTTATAACGCCTGTTTGTGTTGCTTTATGATATATATTTTATTCTCATCATATAGTTTGACTTCTGTTGAGTTTCTATATGATTTTTATTATGCTAATTAAAAACATTTTTTGTATATAAATTTTATTTTCGATTGTTTCTTTTACCACTGGTTCAGGTTAATTGTTCACTTATTTAGCTGATGGCCTAGGATTTTTTACTCACATAGGTTACTCACACAATGCCAGCTTAAGTTTTTAAATAAAGTTACATGTTAGCGTCACATCCTCTAGTTAATTAACACAAAGGACGGACTAATTGTAAGTTTTGCGGTGGCCATCTTGAAGTTACTTGAAACTTCGCATAATTCTGGCCAATTTGTACAAACAAAAAAATTGTTATTAAGCCCTGGATGGGCAATTCTTAACCAAACATTATTGTACTAACATAAATAAATGTATTCACATTGGTTCATTTCATCAACTGATCAAATTGAATAACATCCTCTAATTCATTAACACAAAGGACGGACTGTTTTTAGGTTTCACAGTTGCCATCTTGAAGTTACTTAAAACTTCGATTAGTTCTGGCCATTTTGAGCAAACAACAAAAGTTTTTTGTTATTATTAAGCCCTGGATGGGCAATACTTAACCAAACATGATTGTGCTAGTGGTCCTTAAATATATGCATCCACATTACTTGTTTCATCAATTGATCAGATTGAATTATATATATCTGTCATATCTGTCATATTCAGATGTCAACTTTTTGCAAGGAAGAGCATTATCATATAATTATGGATCATTATAGGCTATGGGATGAGGTCTACTGAAGAAAAAGATAAAAAACCTTACTGCTGGTCTATTGGCCTAAGTGCACGGCCAACTCCTCCCCAATGTTCAACCCATGTGGACTTTTGGTACAGAGATCTATAATGAATCTTGACTCCAATCTCCTCATTTGTAGCTCCCTGTTTCCTCCCCGGTCTTTCAAGGGGATTTGATCTAAGCTGAAGAATTTTAGAAGATTGCGGTCACTGTTGTGCTTTAGAGCAAAGTGTCTCGCAACAGGGTAACTAGGGTCGTTATGTTGGATTGCTCTTGCATATTCCAGAATTCTTTTCTTTACTGGATGGATTGAGCTGCCTACGTAATGTAGTTTGCAGGGGCATTCTAAACAATGTACACAGAATGGACTTGTGCATGTGAGAAATGTATTGATTTTTCTTTCTCTGCCTGTTACTGGTATTTCATAAGAGGTTACTTTCGTACTGCTCTGACAGGCTTTCAGTTGTGACAAGGGAAAAACCCTGTAAGGTTCCCTAATCGTGGTGATCTTAGAATGGAGTCAAAATGACTATGTATTAAAGTATCTTATAAGATACTCTGAGACCACGATTCCAGGGCAAAGCAGCGCAACAAAAACCCAACATAGAAGGGCCAGGTGCAATGCTACAAAACAAAGGAGATCCAAGCAAATGGGGTCGGGCCGGGGCCGGGGAGGAACCCGAAAGAACCCTCAATGAACAATATTGGTGAGCCGCAAACATGCAATGGGGGAAGGTCTCAGGAAATACAGGAAATGCAATCAAATCTATAATCAACCTGAGTACCTTAGACCTGACGGCAGCGGAGAATTAATTATTAAGCTTGGCCTGAGTTTCTGACCTGAGTCCAATTTCGGCTATACAAGAACTAGGGCAGATGTTTACCAATATATACGTAAACTTAAGCTAAAGAAACTGTTCTTGTACAAACAGACGAACATAGGTATGGGGATACCAGAGTCTGGAGTGGGGGCCACAGGACTGGCAGTCAGTGACATTGGTTTATTCCATGATATGTGTCAACTGGGGAATGATGACAACCTGGAGACACAGGAAATAGTGTTACTGAGTGGCCAGACTAAACCAACAACCCAGTTTAAACCCAAATCTAGATATATCCCTTTGGCAGCACATGATGGACTCAATACATTCAGTGAGTCAATGGTGGAGCAAATAAAAAAAGTGGCTCACGCAAACAATGATAAGAGTAAAAAATATTCAAGTCAAGAGAGAAAACTGAACCACTTGGTCAAGAAGCTACAAAAAGCAGAACTGGTAATCCGCAATTCTGACAAAGGCAAAAACATAGTCTTATGGCTGATAAAAGACTATTTACAAGAAGCATATGGTCAACTGGATGACATCCAATGCTACAGGAGGAGCAATCTACTAAAATACAGGACTATGCAGGACAATTTATGTAAAAACTTGGTGGCATGGAAGGGACTAGGATTGTTGAGTGGGGATTAGTTTAAATTGATCAAAAAAGATCACCCTCTAGTCCCTTACATCTATTTTATACCCAAGGTCCACAAGAGTCTTACCGCACCGCCAGGAAGACCGACAATTGCTGCCTGCGGGGGACCTCTACAGAACCTCTTAAAGTACATTGATTATTTTCTGCAAACGCATATGAAATCCTTAGACTCATATGTCCAGGATACAAGTGACTTTTTGAGTAAAATAGAAGGTATTGAGTGGAATTCTGAACTGCTTTTAGTGACATTAGATGTAAGCTCCCTATATACCTGTATCAAACATAGGGACGGCCTACGTGCATGTGAATATTATTTAGGCACTAGGCCAATGGAATTTGCCTATCATTCGAAAATGCTCCTAGAAATGTTATCTTTCTGTTTGGAAAACAATTATTTTATGTTTAATGGGCAATTTGTTCAACAGGTTCAGGGTGTAGCCATGGGGGCCAGTTTCTCCCCGAGTTACGCGTGCCTAGTTATGGGCTGGTGGGAGGAACTTGTCCTCAAGCGCAAATATGAGCAATATTGTACATCCAATATAGTCTCTTGGCTTCCTTTTATTGATGACTTATTTATTGTTTGGCGTGGCTCTGAGGAAGGTGTTTTGAATTTTATACAGGAAATAAATGTAAATGATCTTAATTTAAATTTTACTTTTAGTATTAGCAAGGAATCAGTGACATTTTTAGATGTGCAGGTTTTTTTATCCAATAATGTTCTTAGTACTACCCTTTTTAGAAAGCCAACGGCTGGTAACACTCTACTACACGCCACAAGTGCTCATCCACAACATCTTATTAAATCTATACCCTACGGTGAGATGCTTCGCATCCGCCGCATTTGTAGTAATGAGGATGATATGATTGTAAAACAACGGGAAAGCTTAGTAAGATTTGTGGAAAGAGGATATAGTTCAAGAATAGTGGAAACAGCCATGAGAAAATCACAGCTAAAACCTAGAGGTGAACTCCTGAAATACAGCCCCAAAAAGAGCCAAATCCAGAATACAGACGCTAATCCGGTTAGGTTAATACTGACATACTCCAAGCAGGAAAAAGAATTAAGGAGTATAGTTAGGCACAACTGGCACTTTGTTCAGGATGACCCTATTATTGGAGACTTGATGCCCTCAAATCCAGCGATAACTTTTCGCAAAGGAATGAGTCTGGGCAGTATTTTAACTAAAAACAGCCAGGAATGATTTAAAAAGAAAAACTGGATGCCTACCAGCAAGGGCTTCTTCAAATGCTTGTCATGTAAAGCATGTCAGCATGGTGTAAATACCAAGAAATACACCACTGTCATCCCAAGGTCGACCAGAGAGATTAACCAGCATCTTACATGCAAGACTGAGTACTGTGTCTACATTTTAGAATGTGAGTGCCATTTGAGATATGTGGGCAGCACGAAGCTGCAAGTCCATAAAAGGATTTTGCAGCATCTGCGAGCAATAACTAACAAGGACCAAAGTTATCCGGTTGCGAGGCATTTTGTGGCATGTCACAATAGTAAACCTCAATGCTTAAAATACTACGCAATCAAATCCATCCCTGTAACAAAAAGAGGAGGGGATAGGGAGGCTTGCATGAGAAGAACTGAAACTAACTATATTCTGCAATTTGACTCTAAATGGCCAGGAGGATTAAATACCACTGAGGACCTCCATACATACTTGTAAATAGTTGATCTACTTATGAAGGGTCTTATGTGTGATTACATAAAAAGGAGTAAAAATATATATTTACATACCGTATAATTTGAACCATTTAGAAATTCGAGTATTTATATTGCTATGTTCTTGTATTGTATTTATACATATTTACGTTTCTATAACTCATGAAATCTAGAACAAAAAACTTTTTTACCATTACAATGTATTTACAATGTGCCATGATTATTTTTAGCTGTTCTTTTAAGGCATTAGGGTAGGTTTTATCCATATGTCTTTTAAACAGTTATTTTTAACATGTCTCCGATATCTTTTAATAATAGGTCCTTTGTGTAAATGGTTTTTATTTTACAAGCACGATTAATTAGGTGCGTGTAAATAAATATATTTATATATTTGCAATTTCATGATCAACTGTATAAAATCAACACAATCCTGTCCCCTGCAAACTGATTATTTATATCCCCTTTCTTCCCCCCTGGATAACGGATAAACCAGTATATCTATGAATTTTATATCAATAGATAGTCTAGGTTTTAACTTTGTCAATATGAGCACGAGTCACTTTAGATGTATTGTACTGTAGCACCAAGTCACTTTATCAACCTTATTGAAGGGGATCCTTTTAGGACTTGTGGCCAATACATAACACCACTTAAGACAAGAAACGCATCAAAGTGCTGAGTTATCAGCTGCAGTTTCGCTATTTCAAGAGGAAATGCTAGAACACATCGATTTCTGTTTACAAATCTATTTTTGCACGTTTAGGTGGGCTCGTGTTAATTTTTGGATTAAATATTTTATGTTGCAATGGCATAGGTTGGATTAAATATGTTATGGGACTAATAACTTGCATTTAAGCAGGCACACAAAAAGATAGCAAAACTGTGAATTAAACATGCTATCAACTGTCCAAACATTTCATTGATAGTTGAAGGTTTTTTTTTTTTTTTTAAACTGTCATTGGTGAAATAATTTATTGTATTTATACAGATCGTATTTATAAAATCAAAGTACTGTAAATGTATCTATACAGATAGTATAATTTCTATGTCTATTGCAACATGTGATGCACTGGCACTTTAAAAATGGGCTGAGCATAATGCATTGTCATGTGATCAAGGCCGCAGGGACGGCCGAAACGCGTCATGACAAGCTGTTTATTTGGGAATAAATGAATGCTGCAACATAAGCTGGTCCATGCCTCGTATTTCTACCTAAGGGTTGGAGTGCTGCTGCTGCGAGGTATTGCAGATATATATATATATGAATAGGTCTCTGTTTGCAACGGCTTTGACCACAGGAATCACGGACCACCACGCAGCATTACGAGTGTCACCAGGTAAGTTTATTATCCTTGTACAAGTTTTCTTTGGCACAACGTGTTTCGGGCAGAATATATATATTCTACCTACTGGCAGTCGCCAGTAGGTTGTTCTAGTTAGGACCTAGTTTCCATAGGAAGAGCGTATTTTCATTTGCCAATAACTTCCTTGTGAAATTTAAAAAATGAATACGCCAGCTCCTGTCTTTAAAATTTCAGGGTGATCCGTCAAGCAGGGGCCGAGAAAAAGGGGTTCCCAAAACGCTTGTTAATTTCCATAGGAAACTTTAGACACTACTACAGTCCAAACTGCTGAATGGAATTACACTAAATTTGGCAAAAAGGTAGCTCTTGGTCCAGAAAGCACCCTTTTTGTTAAATGGTGTAAATCCGTTCAGTAGTTCCTGAGAAATGTAAAGATTTCTCAGATATACAACTGAGACTGCGGTGGATCAGCGAACCCTCCCCATCTCATGCCTGAGATCGGATTGGCTGGCAACACTTCAAACCATGAAGTTTTGGCAGCCATCTTGTGACTCGGTTGAACTAAGTCACAAGCAAAAGCGTTTTTAAAAAAAGAGAAGGGGGCAGGCTAGAAACACCCTGACCTCCTCGACCTGTTCAGTGGGTCCCACAGGGAAAAACAAAAGCATTTTTTAAAAACATTTTGGTGAGATTTGTAATGGATCGAAAATCCAAGAATCCGGCAGAAAATCTACAAAAAAAATGAAGCACAGGCTCCCATAATTCGTTGGACAGTGTCTCTTGGGAAAAGGACATGTTACTAATAACACTAGATGTTGTTATTTTATACACATGCATTGACCATGAAAAAGGATTGAGTGCCACAAAGTGGTTCCTAGATAGGAAACAAGCTAAATATCGGGCACACAGTGAAATGCTTCTGTGTATGATGAGATTTTGTCTGTATAATAATTTTTTCCTTTTTGCAGGCCAGTTGTATAAACAGATCAGGGGCACTTCAATGGGCTCGTGCTTCTCTCCCAGCTACGCAAATTTATTCGTGGGCTGGTGGGAGAAGCACGAGGCATGGGGAGGCAACAACGAAATGTGGAATGAGAGAATATTGATGTGGACCAGATACATCGATGACCTTTTTATTGTTTGGCGGGGAGACAGGACCTCGACTGAGGATTATGTCTCCACGCTGAACAATAATGATCTAAATTTGAAATTCACCTGTACAATCAGCGAAAAAAGTGTATGCTACCTAGACCTAGAAGTGTTTGTGGAAAATAATAATCTCCACACCAGACTTTATAGGAAGCCAACGGCAGGCAATGCCGTATTACATGCGGCTAGCCACCATCCTAGGAGTCTGGTCAGGAACGTACCTTATGGTGAATACCTGCGCCTCAAGAGAAACTGCTCAGGGGAAACTGATTTCCAAGATGCCCAGAAAGATGCTAGCAACAGATTTCAGGCTAGGGGTTACTCTAGGAGCATCTTACAACAGGCAACCCTGAAAGCAGGAACCATTAACAGGAGGGACCTCCTGGTGGTAAAAGAGGCGGAAAAAGAGAGCGATCAGGTTAGAATGATCACTACATTCAACATCAAATCAGGTGATCTGGTCCATGCCTTTAAGAAAAACTGGCATATATTACAAACGGATAACATCTTGAAAAAACATCTATCTGATAGACCTATGATCACTTATCGTAGATGCCAGTCACTCTCAGACCACTTGATACATAGTCACTTCTCCCCCGAAACAGAGACCCCGACTACCAACAAGATCAAAGGCTTTTTCCCATGCCTGCGCTGCAAAGCTTGCAAGCATAGTAAGAAAGTCAAAGAGTACCCAGGAAGATCAGGAGAGGGCAAACCAAACAGAACAATTATGAAACATCTGAATTGCAATTCAGAATACACAATTTACAGTTTGGAGTGCCCATGCAAAAAACGATACATAGGCAGTACCATCAAACCCACGAAAATGAGAATCCTGGAATACATGAGGGCTATCGCGAACAATGATAAGACCTATCCGGTAGCCCCACATTTTGCTGAATTCCATCGTAGCAACAGGGATTTACTCAGCTACTACTGCATAGACCAAATTGCACGGTCAGAGCGTAGTAGGGACAGGAAGAAAGTGCTCCGCATCACGGAATCTAGATACATAGTGGACCTCAAGACAATGACACCATGGGGTCTCAATAATGATGCAGAAATGTGGGTACACCTATGAGACATCTTGGGATTTAGCACTGATAACAACATCCAGTAATGTAGCTATAACTGTACTCTGGAAAGCAATAGGACTTCAAGCTCAAGCTTTGTAAATATGTAAATACACTCCCAGTTGATGCCTTGTAAACATGTAAAAAGTTATGCCATACACTCTTTGGATTCAAGCCCATATAGGGCCCCAAAGCAAGAACTGTACAATAACTGTATAATTTCTGTGTAGATAAATCTGTAAATATCTGTAAAGTACATAGTTTGGTTGTAGGCCGTTATAGGGCTCTATAATGGAATACACACAACAAGTATAAAATATCTGCACAGACGATTGTGATGACAATTAGGGGGATACACCCCCACACCAAGTACTCACATGAATCCAAATGGACTGAGTATATTTGTAAAAAAATGGTACTCGACATGAAATAAGAAAGAATGAAAAGAGTGTGCACAATATTGAAATAATGTTTGTTGTTGTCAAACGTTTTTAATTCTGCACTTAAGCACTTTATTTTTCGTCATTTTGAACAATGTAAAAATCCTTGTATTACCATACTACAAGATGGCCGCCACGGAAACTGTAATTTACCATCATCTATTTCGATGATATGAAGGAGGGCAGAGAGTTTAAAATGACGATTGAAGGTGTGCACAATACTGACACTGACAAAGCTTTTGAGCGAAACGCGTCTGTCGGGGGTTAAAGGGGGTTTGGAAATAAATCAACTTTAAATCTTAACACCGGAGTGCTTGCCGTTTTTCCTGACGAGATAGTTTGGAAGTGTATGGCTATATATATATATATATATATATATATATATATATATATATATATATATATATATATATATTCACTGAAAAAAACCATAGGTTATAGACCATATATAGTTAGGAATTCGCATTTACAAAACCTTATTTTACTCACACAAAACCATTGAAATTCCATATATAGTTAGTTGCACTAACTATATATCGCGCACCCGCAATCCACTGCTGATGATGTCACATATTACATCATTCATGACATGGTCAGTGACATCACTGATGACATCACTGATGACATCTCAAATGACATCACTGATGACATCTCAAATGACATCACTGATGACATCACTGATGACATCTCATTTGACATTACTGATCACATCACTGATGATATCATTCATGTGATAATACGATGAACCTCTTCAGACTCTAATATAACCTTAGATACAATCAGTGTAAACAGACACTCACAGACTGTCACTCATCCATGGAGTTACTCACACACCTAGTCAGTCATGCAAAGAATCAATCACACCTCCATTTCCTCAACTATACAGTTATACAAACTTTACTTATTCAAACATATACTAACACATATTTACTCTCTTATACAATCCCTGATACAAGTTCACAATGATCCATACAGCCACTCACACATTCACTGGCTCTTATGCACAGTTATTTATATATGTCAACTCTCACATGTACTGTGTTTTACATATGTACTTACTTTGACATGTAGCACTGAGATATCCATTCACTCACCAATACACTCATGCACACAGTCAACCGCCCATACAGCTGTTTCCACATGCACTTTTGAAACCATACATCTAGTGAATCAACTGCTCACACATCTATGCACAGAGTCATACACCTCCCAGCCACCCACACACACACTCAGTCTCCCATACAAATACTTGGGCAACCAATCAATAACCCATATAGTTACTCATATAGCTACTTATCAACACATGCAACAGTTTACAGAACAACAGACATAATGATGCACAAATTAAGACAGTTTAGTCACTAACCCATGCACTCAGTGAGACACATTTAATCACTCACTCATACAGTCAGTCATGCACCTACTAAATCCTTCATCCAGACACTTATACATCCACTCATTCTTCAATATGTAAGACATATTTTAACTTTACAGAAACATACAGTCACTGGATGTTGTCATCAGTGATGTAATCAGTGATGTCATTTGAGATGTCATCAGTGATGTCATCAGTGATGTCACTGACCATGTCATGAATGATGTAATATGTGACATCATCAGCAGTGGATTGCGGGTGCGCGATATATAGTTAGTGCAACTAACTATATATGGAATTTCAATGGTTTTGTGTGAGTAAAATAAGGTTTTGTAAATGCGAATTCCTAACTATATATGGTCTATAACCTATGGTTTTTTTCAGTGAATTTTCAAGGTTTTGTAAATGCTAATTCCTAACTATATATGGTCTATAACCTATGGTTTTTTCAGTGAATTTTCAAGGTTTTGTAAATGCTAATTCCTAACTATATATGGTCTATGACCTATGGTTTTTTCAGTGAATATATATATATACATACATATATAAACATATATCATCTGTATATCTATATAAATACAAACATAAATGCATGCATACATATACTTATATGCATACAGATGCATGTTATTTACATGAAAGTTGAAAAAACACTAATAAAAGCAAAGCTAAAAAGCCACCTCATTACAAACAGAATGGCTTTAACTTAAACGAGGGCGAGATCTATTGCATTTTCAATGCTTGTTTACTTTGGTTCCATCAAGAAGGCATTCAGATGTGTCACACATTTGCCATAAATTCTGAATGTTAGCACTCTAGTTGCACATTAGATCACTGTAGTAAAGCTACTGCTCACCAGGGACGTCTGCTGCTGGTATTCAAAGTGCATGTTTCAGTCTGCATGTCAGAATTTTTTTAATGAAATAGAAGAGGATTTGAGAAGTCACTCAAAATGATCCCTAATTTTTCTTTCTGAAGCACTAATCATACTTTCTATGGCAAAATTAACCCCCTCATGTTGTTCCTTTTTAAATTGAGTGTTTTCAGACTTACCACTTCATTCCAATCAAGATGGCTTCTGGTGTGCCATACTTTTGTCATAAGTAAGACTGTTAGCGCTCTAGTTGTTCTTTAGAACACTCTGGGACATTCTGTCATTGGGCTATACTTGGGGTACATCTGGGTGATATTTGGGCTACATTTAGGCTCTTTTGTCTCTGGTGGCCATCTTGGGAGACTGTATGTCAGAATTTTTTAATGAAATTGAAGAGGGTTTGAGAAGTCACTCAAAATGTGCCCTAATTTTTCTTTCTGCAGCACTAATCATAATTCATATGGCAAAATATACCCCCTCATTTTGTTCCTTTTTAAATTAAATGTTTTAAGAGTTACCACTTTATTCCAATCAAGATGGCTTCAGGTGTGCCATACCTTTGTAATAAGTAGGACTGTTAGCGCTCTAGTTGTTCTTTAGAACACTCTGGGACATTCTGTCATTGGGCTATACTTGGGCTACATCTGGGTGATATTTGGGCTACATTTGGGCTCTTTTGTCTCTGGTGGCCATTTTGGGAGACTGCATGTCAGAATTTTTTCATGAAATAGAAGAGGATTTGAAAAGTCACTCAAAATGTGCCCTAATTTTTCTTTCTGCAGCACTAATAATACCTTCTATTGCATAATATACCCCCTCATTTTGTTCCTTTTTAAATTAAATGTTTTAAGAGTTACCACTTTATTCCCATCACGATGGCTCCAGGTGTGCTATACCTTTGTAATAAGTAGGACTGTTAGCGCTCTAGTTGTTCTTTAGAACACTCTGGGACATTCTGTCATTGGGCTATACTTGGGCTACATCTGGGTGATATTTGGGCTACATTTAGGCTCTTTTGTCTCTGGTGGCCATCTTGGGAGACTGCATGTCAGAATTTTTTAATGAAATTGAAAAGGATTTGAGAAGTCACTCAAAATGTGCCCTAATTTTTCTTTCTGCAGCACTAATCATACTTTCTATAACAAAATATCCCCCCTCATTTTGTTCCTTTTTAAATTAAAGTTTTAAGAGTTACCACTTTATTCCAATCAAGATGGCTTCAGGTGTGCCATACCTTTGTAGTAAGTTGGACTGTTAGCGCTCTAGTTGTTCTTTAGAACACTCTGGGACATTCTGTCATTGGGCTATACTTGGGCTACATCTGGGTGATATTTGGGCTACATTTGGGCTCTTTTGTCTCTGGTGGCCATTTTGGGAGACTGCATGTCAGAATGTTTTAATGAAATAGAAAAGGATTTGAGAAGTCACTCAAAATGTGCCCTAATTTTTCATTCTGCAGCACTAATCATACTTTCTATGGCAAAATATACCCCCTCATGTTGTTTCTTTTTAAATTAAATGTTTTAAGAGTTACCACTTTATTCCAATCAAGATGGCTTCAGGTGTGCCATACCTTTGTAATACGTAGGACTGTTAGCGCTCTAGTTGTTCTTTAGAACACTCTAGGAGGCTGCAGTAGAACACAAAGGAATCAACTGACAGTCTCTGTCCTTGTTGGATGTACATGTTTTACTGAGAATGTCAGACTTCATTTTCACATGACTGAGAAAGATAATGTGAATTTACAGAAAATATGCTTTCAGTTTAGCTTATAGATCCCCTTCCAAACCACTGTGGGAAAATCATGAGATATTAGTTTTCTTTCAAACAATATTCATGATATCACAGCAGAAGGTTTTTTCACATGGTAAAATCACCTTAGAACCCACCACAATTCCTAAAACGAGTATGGTACCATCAACAAATGATTTATAATGTAACTAAAGTCCTAAAACCCTCTATTAACTACAATGCTTTTTAATGAGGTGCTATCATGTATATTGGTCCCAAGATGGCTGCCAACACTTCTTGGATGAAGTGCTGACAGCCAATCAGATCAGATGTGTGGTTAGGCTCCGCCCAGATATATATCTTTTTTTGAACCTAAATTACTCAAAATCCACTGGAGCACATATATTGAGACCTAGCAAAGGCACATCGGGCTAACAGTCCCTACAATTTTGCCAAGTTTCGTGCAAATCCATTCAGCCGTTCGAGCTAAAAGTGAGGCCAACCGCCCTATGGAAATTAACATGGGAAAAACGCATTTTGGGACCCCCCTTTTTTCTCGGCCCCCCCTTGATGAAACCCCCCCAAATTGTCAGGGGCTGCTCAGAAACAAAATGTTCCATTTTCCTGAAACTTTCAGCCAATTCCGTCCACAAACGCCAAAGTTATTAGACATAGAATTTTCAAAAATCCCATAGAGAAAAAATCCTAACTATATATACCTACTGGCGACCGCCAGTAGGTAATATATATATATATATATATATATATATATATATTCTACCTAATGGCAGTCGCCAGTAGGTTGTTCTAGTTAGGACCTAGTTTCCATAGGAAGAGCGTATTTTCATTTGCCAATAACTTCCTTGTGAAATTTTAAAAATGAATATGCCAGCTCCTGTCTTTAAAATTTCAGGGTGATCCGTCAAGCAGGGGCCGAGAAAAAGGGGTTCCCAAAAC
The DNA here is from genome assembly GCF_964263255.1 of Lissotriton vulgaris. Lineage (NCBI taxonomy): Eukaryota > Metazoa > Chordata > Amphibia > Caudata > Salamandridae > Lissotriton > Lissotriton vulgaris. The sequence goes on along the minus strand of NW_028245615.1, from coordinate 142,347 downwards.
GCTTGTTAATTTCCATAGGAAACTTTAGACACTACTACAGCCCAAACTGCTGAATGGAATTACACTAAATTTGGCAAAAAGGTAGCTCTTGGTCCAGAAAGCACCCTTTTTGTTAAATGGTGTAAATCCGTTCAGTAGTTCCTGAGAAATGTAAAGATTTCTCAGATATACAAATGAGACTGCGGTGGATCAGCGAACCCTCCCCATCTCATGCCTGAGATTGGATTGGCTGGCAACACTTCAAACCATGAAGTTTTGGCAGCCATCTTGTGACTCGGTTGAACTAAGTCACAAGCAAAAGCGTTTTTAAAAAAAGAGAAGGGGGCAGGCTAGAAACACCCTGACCTCCTAGACCTGTTCAGTGGGTCCCACAGGGAAAAACAAAAGCATTTTTTAAAAACATTTTGGTAAGATTTGTAATGGATCAAAAATCCAAGAATCCGGCTGAAAATCTACAAAAAAAAATGAAGCACAGGCTCCCATAATTCGTTCAGTTTACACCTCTGGGTTTTCCAGGTCTTGGAGGTAATAAAAAAAATGTGGGAGCCCGCGTGGACGCCTGCAGCCTCTGGGTCTGTCACCTCCCCGGGGGTAGGTGTTTGATGTGTGGGAGCTGTGTGGCCCCCACTGCAGTCCGGGGACCACTACCTCCCTGGAGCTATTTTTAATTATAATGCATGGAGAGGCTCCAGCCGTCTGACACAGCCCAGGGGACCGCCACTTCCCCAGGGCTATATGCAAATAAGTTGTATGGGGGGCTGGGGCTGCTATATTTAAATGCAGGGAGCACACGCCCCCGCTGCCCTGAGGGCCACCACCTCCACTGTGCTATTTCTAAAATGGGAGGGGGGCAGCATGGGGCCCCCAGGACATTGCAGTTTGCTATGGGATGGCAGGAACTGCTCCAGCCATCCCATAGCAAATAGGGTGCTCCGCTTTGAACAAGCAAGAGCACATTTTGCTTTTTAGACCCAGGGAGCTGCATGTCAGCAGCTCCCTGGTTGTAAAAAGCAATGCTGGCTCCCACAGGAGGCAGGCCCTGTCCGGGACCGCCGGGGCCTTCAGGCTCCCACCTGCAGTCCCCAACGAGAGGCCATGTCCCAGGAGATGGTGTCCTGGGGGCCTAAAATAACCAGGGGAGGAGGGATGTTCAGCCTTCTCCCTTAAAAAAAAAAGGGAAATGAACGGGCCCCAGTGGATGGATTCCATGGGCCAAATTTTTTTTTTTTTTAAGTCATGTCCGGGCCCTGGAGGATGGGGTCCCCGGGTGCAAACTCAGCCTGGGAAGGAGGGCTGCTAGGCCCTCCTTCCCTTTTTGTATTAAAATGAATGAAGGCCTAGCCCCAGGGGATGGGGTTCCCGGGGCAGAAATAGGCCTCAAGAGGGGGCCACGTGGCCCCTACTGTTTTATTTTATTGAAATGAAAAAATGGGTCAGGCCCTACCCCGGGGGGTGGGGTCCCCAGGTCCCAAAACGGACAAGGGAAGGGGGCTGCAGCCACCCTTCCTTCCAAGAAAAAAAAATCAAAAGCCGACAACTCTCTGGAAACTCTTCCCCCTTTCTCTACTGCTCTGCAAACACACCTCCTGGTGTACTCTTGGTTGGGGGATGAAGTCCCCTTCACTGCTGAGGGTCCTTAGGGGCAAACTAGCCCACCTGTTAACTCCATAAGCCCAACTCAGTGGGATTGCTGAGAGTGGTCACAGGCCATGCCCCTTTCACCACCACTCTGCAAATGCACCTCACAGTGGGCTGCTGGTGGGGGGATGAGGTCCCCTTGTCTCTTGAAGGCCTTTGGATTAAAGTGGAGTTCATCCCCCAAGCAACAATGCGCCAGGAGGCACGTTTGCAGAGTGGTGGAGAAAGGGTGTGTGGCCTCTGACGCTTCTCAGCAATCCAGCTGTGTGGGACTTACTGGAGTTAACAGGAGGGCTAGTTGGCCTCAAAGGACCCTCAACAGCCAAGGGGACGTCATCCCTCTACAAGTAGTGCTTCAGGAGGTGCGTTTGCAGAGTGGTGGGAAAAGGGGGCGTGGTCTGCTTTCAGATCTCAGCAATCCTGCTGTATGGGATTCACTGGAGGTAATAAGAGGGGTAGTTGGCCCCAAGGACGTCCTTGGGGGCCAACTATCACTCCTGTTACCTCCAGTAAGTCCCACACAGCAGGATTACTAAGAAGTTGTCGGAGGCCAAGCCCCCTTTCTCCACCACTCTGCAAATGTTCCTCCTGGTGCACTACTAGTTGGGGGATGAAGTCCCCTTGTCTCCAGAGGGACCTTGGGGACCAAGTACCTCCTGTAAGTCCTACATAACGGAATTCCTGAGAGCTGGTCGGAGGCCCAGCCCCCTTTCACCACCACTGTGCAAACATTACTCCTTGTTAAATAACCTTAAAAATTCACCCCAAAAAAACAAAGATTACAGGGACCTTATAGTTAGGAATTAGCATTTAAAAAACCTTATAAATTTACTAACAAAAACAAAGGTTACAGGGGTAAATTAAACAAAGGATGGACTAGAGGCAATTGTAGGTCCAGCATATAGGCCCCTGGGAAATCAGTGTTAAGACTTGAGTATGCAGTTCCTTGGAGAAGAAAGAAGCAGAGGTCTGGTCGATGTATCAAGATAACCCAAGATTGGTGATGGGGTGTCTTTTTGGGAATTAGGACCCTCACACACCCGTCTGGGTGTCGTGCTTCATCATAGGGCATGATCCTCATCAGGCCTGCACTGCAATACCTGATGGGCACCCTATGAGGGACTCTTTGTCTGATATACTTTATTCCCAGAGCTGTAAGGTCTGGTGTGTGTATGTTTGTAGAAGGTGTAGAAGGTGTGAGGGAACTTTGAAGGGGATTCTAAAATGAGACGCAGTGGTAATCAAAATTAATTTTAATCCGCGAGTCCACTGGTCCCAATTAAAAATGTAGGGTGGCTCACCTCTGAGGTAATGTTCAGCGGTAGCTTCAGTGTACAGGTCAACATGTTTTCTTGCCTAGGATGTCAGAATGATCAAGTGGCAATTCTTCAGGACCAAATGTTAGAAAATGACTATCTACACAGTGGTTGGTTTCCTTATTAGTGTTCTTGTGAATATATATCATTTGAAGAGAAAATTATGTCAGTATCAGATTCAAAAGCCCAGCCACAAGGTGTGTTGGCTGTTCAAAGCAAATATAACAAAAACAAAGAGAAATATGAGACCAATTTGTAAAAATAATATTGATTTTTATATAATTGTTAAGACTATAAACAAAGCTCTAGGATAAATTCTTTTGGAGTTAAGATTTTTCAAAGTTTGATAAATATCTCTTCTATGCGCATTTACACACTGTATGAAACAATGGGAATAAAGCTGAAAACTGCATATAAATTCAGGCATTGCTTTCACAAAGTTCACTTTCTTGTTTTAGGTTGATATGAGGACCACTTGAAAATGCACTGCACAGAGGGACTTACAGGTAAGTCAGTTGAGTCTACTTGTAGGGAGGAGGTCACAAGGGGTTGGGGACCAAGGTAGCAGGGCTGGTTGGTCGGTGCTGAGGCTGGTGGGGCTAGGTGCAGAGCCAACATGTCAGCCAGGTGTTGTGAATCTTGAGCTCCTCACCAAGGACGGCTCCTCCGCTATGGCGGAGGAGCGTCGCCCCACTGTTTTCAAGCAGTGCAGAAGCAAAAACATAAAATGATAAAAACATTTAGTTATTATCATTTTATGTTTGGCTGCTTTGCGGGCAGGTGGGCGTGGCTGCTCTGCGAGCAGAGCAGTGGAGGAGTAGTTTGCCTACTCCTAAAAGTGCACCGTGACTGTTTGGTCCGCCCTCTCAGACCACCCACACCAGTCATGCGCACTTTCCCACTTCTCCATGCAGGCTGCATTACAGTCTGCATGGAGAACATGCCCACCCCTCCAGCCCCTGGCTGAGTGCTGTGTCACGGAGGTCAGACCAATCATAACACTGCAGTTGCAGGGTTGGGATTGACTTAGGGGCAGGAACCTGGCTGCCGGCTTCCTGTTCCTGAAATCAGAAGCAGGAGCAGTGACGCAGGACCGGGCGGCGGCAAGGTAAGTGATGTAAAAAAAAAAGAATTCCCTCCCTCAATCACAAACCCACGTGCGACTCTCCCTCCCCGCAACCCCCCTACCCACGAGTCATGCCAGCCGCTGCTGTTTGTATTGACTTCCTGACAATGGACCCTGACTTCTCAGTATTCCTTTTTGCTATCAGTGCAGCAACATTAAGAAAAATGTCTCCTTTCAAGGCACAAATAAATTACTGCTGGGGTTCTACCAAATGAAAGTGTAGGTCTCATTCCTAGCAGGAAAGAACATTTCAAAAGTTTTTTTTAAAATGGCTAAGTGATTTTTCCCCCTCTCTCCTGCATTTATAACCCTGTGCGATGCTCCTTCCCTGCGCCTCCCCCACCCACACCCTTACCTGCAAGTCATGCTGGCCCCTGCTCCTCCTCACAGTCAGAAGCAGGCAACTGGGAGATGTGATATTGAGACAGCTGGGCCACTCGAGAAGTGGGTCTCGGGTGTCTCGATATCCCTCGATGGGTGCTTGCTTCTGGTGCTTCGGGAGTCCGGTGTGGACTCTTCTTCTTGGTGTTTGCCTTTGGGAGTCTGGTACCCCAAGTATTGGTAGACCGCTTCTCCATTAGGTCCTGGTGCTTCCAAACTGGTGGGGAGGAAGATCTGACCCTCCTGAGCTGTTGTACCTTTTCTCGCTTGGGTGCTGCGTCGAGGTAATCAGGGAGAAGCACGTCAACAAACCGTACGTTCCAGGATCGGTGTCCTCAGTGTGCAGGGGTGTGACACCTTCACTCCAAAGGAGCTTTATGGCAAATTCTCGAAGGATGGAGGTGCTCCAGGGATCCGGGAGTCTTTTCCTTGTTTCAGGATGACAAATCAGCAGTGATTGTCAAGTCAGGTAGTAGCCTATGGGTGACCTACCTTTAGGGTGTCTACACCCTCGAGTGATCACTTCCTATGGGAAGGGTACTAGCCCTGATAGCTGGTTTTCTCACCATCTCAAGATCTTGCAATTTCAGGAGAGGAGTTCACATGGCCTGCCCTAAAAGTTGTGCAGGCTAAGTGGGGACCCTCCTCCTACTCTAATTTCTGCCTTTCCTCCTGCCAAAACTGGAGCAGGACAGGGGACTTGGCCTCTCCCACTATCTAGATCTTCCTGGGTTAGGTTTCAAAGGAAGTATTGCCTTTGAAGCCCAGGAAGGCCATCCTGTCGTGGAGGAGGTGTGAAGCACCTCCACCCAGTGCAGGCTTTGTCTCTATCCTCTGAGAGCGCTGGCGCTCGCCCCATGAGATCAGAAACATGGCTGGTTGTGGCAGGCTGGTGAAAATAAGTCAAGAACCATACCAGTGCTTGGTAGGTTTTCAGGGGACCATCTAAAAGGGTACCCGGTGTGAATGTATTAATAAACCCACCACTGGCATCAGTGAGGATTTATAAAGACAATATGTTTGGTACCAAACACCTTAGGAATCAGTGAAACCATCATGGAGCTATGAAACTCATGCTGACAAGTATCCAGCCCATTTACTCTTTATGGCTTCCCTGTGCACTTACAACATATCAGAATATTGTGGGGTATATCTGCTCATGCTGATATGACCACACATAGGATATAGTGCACCCTGCCTTAGGGCTAAAGGTCTGCAGTAGGGGTGGCTTATCTATGCAGTGCAAGTATGGCATGAGACACAAGGCTGTGTGCCATGTCCACGCTTTAGTTTACTTTGCACGGAGACACACATCCTGAAATGCCAGAGAGCATAGCCTTTGTGAGGGGTCCCTGGGGTGGCACAACCAGTGCTACAGTCACAGAGGATCCTCTTCGGTATCCATGCCCTTGGTACCAGGGGTAACATTTACTAGGGACTTATAGGGGTAACTGAAGTTGTGCCAATTGTGGTATCGTTTTTGGAAAAGAGCACTGATACTGAGAACCTGGACAGCAGGGACCCAGTACACCACAGTCAAAGGTGCATCAAAAGCCAGGCCACAAGTGGGGGGTATTGCAACAGAAACCCACTTTCTGCACTAGGTCTGGGTGGAGTTCCCAGGGTTCTGCTACGTGGAACTCTATGAAGTGGCATAAAAAGTCTGCCATGCTCCGCCGAGTTATGCATGCGGCAGAGTACGATAAGTCATGCTGCTCGCACTGATTTTTAGAGCCGGCTTGTTTGTCCTGCTTATAAAATCAGGTTGAACTGCACCAGATGCAGTGCAATACTGTGCTGTTTCTTTCTGTTAATCGAGTAGATGTACTACTTAAGCGCCAGCTTCCTCAACGCGAGCGGCAGGTTTCTCAACACGAGCGGTAGTGACCTGTAACGACTGCCCACATAGAGAAATCTTGCATATGATTTTCCTTGCTCGCTAACTTAATGTTGGTCAGACGCGCAAGAAGAGAAACTCAGCTTCATGCCCCTTCACTGAGTTTTTCAGAACTCCACACTCTACGCAGAGCGTGCAGTGGGCAAAACTCTGCAAACTCCGCCGGCAGAGCGGAATCCGTCGCCCACCCCTAGATTATACCTAGGTTTTAGCGGTTCAGGAAAAAAACATGGGAATTGATGTATCCTGAAGTTTTCTGAAATTAAGTGGGCTTATTCAGAGGCTTCAAGTAGAGAATAAGATTGAATGAAGGAACTCAAGCAGATGTGCATATGGTCTGCAAAGAACCCTTGGTCTTGCAGGCTGACTTAAACCAAGCTTGACAAGCTGTGAGAAACTATATAATAGAACCAATTGAGGCCAAGAATACTAGTGGTTCTCTGCACATGTGCGTTGATTTATGTGACCTTAATGAACATATATGGGTGGATCAGTTCCCCTTATCCAACATCCCGAGATTACTTCTACACTCAAGGGGAAAAATGATTTCAATTGTTGAATATGACATCAGCCTATCATCAGATTAACTTGCACCCAAATTCTAGGCACTACACGACATTAATCACTCTGGAAGGGCTATTCCATTTCAAAAGCGTGCTCTTTGAACTTGCATCCACTTCTGCTGTTTTCTAGGTGATTATGGAAAGCCTGTTCAAGGGGATGCCCGGAATGAAGGCCTTTGAAGACGATGTGCTGGTGTATGGTGGCGATCAGGAACAACATAATTAGAGGCTACATCAAGTGTTGTCCATTTTAAAGGGTAAGGGTGTGACCCTTCGCCCTGACAAATGCAAGTTAAACATGACGACAATGGAGTATTTAGGTTACAAGCTGTACTCGGAGGGTGTGGAACCCGGGCTAGCTTGGTAAAAGCTATGCCAGATTTTTGCACTCCAGGCGATAAAGACCTATTAAGGTTTTTTTTGTGACTCATTGAGTTTTATGCTAGGTTTGTGCGTAAAAGTGCCACAAAAACCTATCACATGAGAAGTCTTCTAATAAAGAGAGAGAAGTTGCTCAGGACATTCCACTTATGCCCTTCAAAATCAAGGACCAGACCATAGTCATGACTGATGCCAGTCAAAGAGCTTTGGGAGCTGCGCTTATGCTACGCGGAGGGAGCAAAGATGAGTTTGTAGCATTTTCCTCCAGAAGTTTGAGGGGAGCAGAAGCAACTTATTCCTTTATTGAACAAGAGGGGCTAGCCTGTTGGTGAGTCATTGTCCATTGTAAGCTTTGTTTGTGGGGTTCAAGGTTCACTCTACGAGTGGACCACAAACACTTGGTCCAGCTATTTACTACAAAGGTGGGAGAGCGAGGAACACCCAGGATTGTCGAATAGAAATACAGACTTCAGGAACACAATTTTAAAATCAAGTACGTGCCTGGGAAGAAGAATAGGTTAGCGACCTGTCTGTCCAGATTATCTGGTAGTGATGGCAATGGGAGTGATGAGGAAGGGCAGGACGATGACACTGAGGTTATTTGCAGTATAGAAAGCCACTCTGAAGGTGCCATATTGGAATAAGAGTGGAGGAATGCATATGAGGAGGACCAGGAAGTCAAGGAGGACATGAAGGGCATAAGCAAGAGTGGGTTAAGATGGAGTTCTGAGGATAGTTTAGTCTGAAAGTACAAACATGTTTTTGAAGAACTTTCTGTTGTCATTGGGTTGTCTTCTGGTGGTCTATTTTCGATAAGCGAGTGAGTGAGTATAAGACTTGTAAAGCGCAGACTTAGTCCAGAGGCATCAAGGTGGACAGAGATCAATATACCAGATGTGAGAAGGTGGCCAGCGGCGAGATTAAGGCAGGTGACAGTTAGAGCAGGTAAAGAGCCAGGTCTTCAAGGCTTTATGGAATAAAGTGTGTGTTTCCAGAATGGAAATTTGGAGAGGAAGCAGATTCCAAAGATTGGCTCCTATCAGCAAGAATGCCTCCCCCCCCCCAACTGACTTTCCTGAACCTGGGAACTATTACCCGATTCTTGCTAGCTGATCTCAGGTTCTTCCCAGGAATGTATCTATGAAACATTTTGTTTATACCTTCAGATCCCCTGTTATGGAAGGCCTTATTAACCAAGCATAAGGCCTTGAACACAATTCTCCTCCGAAGGGGTAGCCAATGAAGGCTTCTGATGGTGGCTGAGACTGCATGAAATTTAGGGAGCCCCATCACCAGCCTGGCGGATGCGTTCTGCACCAATTAGCGTTGATGCAGGAGTCCCTTGTTTATGCCTTAATACAGGGCATTGCAGTAATCCAGCCTGGATACCACAAGGGCCACCACCACCTGTTTCCGAGCTGCAAAGGGGAGAAAATGGAAGATCTTCCTAAGAGACTGTATCATCCCAAAACAGGTTGACACAGTTCTGTTTATTTGTGCCCTAAAAGACAAAGATGAGTCTACAATGATGCCTAAATTATTGGCATTAAGACAGAAGGAGGGGCAAGATCCAAGAGATACAGGCCACCAGGCCTCTGACCAGATGTCCAACTTGTCTCCAAAGATTAAGACCTCCATTTTGCCCCCATTGAGTCTAAGTAATTCTCGATCATCCATGCAGCCACCGCCCGCATACAGTTTTTGAAGTTTACGGCTGAAGCTGAGACACTCTCAGTGATAGAAATGAAAGTAGGAAAGGACTTCTTGACAGAAAGACCTAACCACAGTGGCGAGTGGGGCTACATAGATATTAAAGAGAGTAGGACTCAATGCGGATCCCTGAGGTACTCCACAAAACAACTTGCCTCCAAAGATTAAGACCTCCGTTTTGCCCCCATTGAGTCTAAGTAATTCTTGATCATCCATGCAGCCACCGCCCACATACAGTTTTTGAAGTTTACAGCTGAAGCTGAGACACTCTCAGTGATAGAAATCAAAATCTGAGTGTCATCAGCGTAGGAAACCACAGCGGCAAGCGGGGCTACATAGCAATTAAAGAGAGTAGGACTCAATGAGGATCCCTGAGGTACTCCACAAAACAATTGTTGTGGGGCAGACAAGAATTGGCTCATCTTAACTATTTGTGAGCGATCCGTGAGGAAAGATGATAGCAAATTAAGTGCAGAATCCTCTATCCTGATTTCCTGGAGCCTGTCAACCAGTCTACTCGGAGAAATCGTATCTAAGGCTGCAGTCAGGTCCAGGAGTATCAGCAGAGTGGTGTGACCAGCATCCACCTGTTGCCGAATGTTGTTAAAGACAACGGTTAGTGCCGACTCCGTGCTGTGTTCACTCCTGAAACCATGCTGCGAGCCATCGAGTAAGTGAAATTCCTCCAAGTAGTAACTGAGATGGCAGTTGTGATGTTTTTTCCAAGATCTTGGCTGGAATGGGCAGCAGGGAAATGGGCTGATAGTTTTTTAGTTCGGTCGGCTCAAGAGAGGCCTTCTTAAGCAGAGGTTTTACCACAGCAGTTTTCCATGTGGTGGGAAAATGGCCAACGGAAATGACAGAATTGAGCATAGCCGTCAGAGGAGGAACAACTGCCTCACTTCCCAGTTTCAAAATCTTAAGGGGACAGGGTTCAAGGGGGGAGCCAGATCTGATCGCACTTAACAGTGACTTAGTGTCTTCTTGCAGGATAGGTGGAAAGAAACGCAAGTGGCAGTCCACCAAGGGTACTGACACAAGATCAGAAGGAGGTGTTATTTTAACACCCTCCAGAATGGAGTTCTCCAAGGAAGAATAGATGTCCTCAATTTTGGCAAAGAAAAAACCTGCCATTTTATCACAAAAATACTGGGAGACCTCAATGCTGGCACTGGATGAGGGAACTAGGAGGGAGTTAATCATGGTAAAAAGTTCCCAAGAAGATCTGGTAGATTCCATCATTGCTGAAAAATAGGAGACCTTTTACTCTCTGATGGCTTCCTTATATTCCCTTAGCCGGAGTTTATGCAGGTCCCTTTCTACTCTAGAAGAGTCCCTCCGCCATTTTCTTTCCTGCTGTCGGCAGACCTGCCAACGGTTTCTCAATCTCTCGGAAAACCATGGGGTACAAAGGACGTTTTCTTGCCTCATAGTGCTTCTTAAAAGGGGCAAGGGAATCCAAAGCTGTTGTTAGCCAGCTGGTAAATTCCTTTTAGATGATATTAATATCGGCAAAAGAGGAAAAGCAAAGATTACTAAGCTTGTCAAGAAGAGCCTCCTTACTAGATTGTCTGAGATTTCTCTTCCACTCCACCCTATTACTACAGCATGACACTTCGGGAGGCCCATCACCAGCCTGGCGGATGCGTTCTGCACCAATTGGAGTTGATGCAGGGGCGTAACACAAGCCCCCGCAGGCCACGCATTGCGGGGGTGCCCCCACGCTCCAGGGGCCCCCATCCGTGGCTGCGCAGCCAGCCAGCACTTACGTAAATACCTCTTTAATTGGTGCGCGGCGCGCACGTCTCCACGTCTGCGCCGGGAAACTGGTAACCATTGTCATGCGCATTAGAGGGACTGTACGGCCGCCGGCCATAATTTAATTCTCGCTAGCCCCTGAGTGGCCCCTTGGATGTACGCGGTCTATTCTTGTGTTCTGTTTAACTATGGAAGCCAGCGCAGCCGGGAGTATGCCTCTGCTGCTGCAGCTCTCATCTCGTTGTGGTGCACTTCCGCACGGGGCCCCCAGCCAGGTAATGAACATGTGGAACCCATGGCGGACTTGTGGCCTGTTGCCTGAGCACTGCAGCCTGGCCCCCAAGTATGTAAAATTCAATGTAATCGTTGCATGCCAGTCAGAATGTATTTGTCTGTAAAATGTAACATGTGCTCGATATCAAAGACACGGCCTCAAGGTAGAGCCTGCACGTGTCTGAATTGTGATCTTTCACACACTCGTGAGGTGAGGTGAGCGCGTGTCAGTGCCCGGGGCTCACCTCTATCAAGATGCTGCCACCACAGAGCACACAGGCACAATTATGCGTCGGCAATTACTCTTCAGACACTGACATATGGAAGATTTAACAAAACGGGTCACCACCCAGCATGGCAAGGAGTTCAGATGCATCTTCTAGAGCCTAGAAAAGTAACTTTGAAGTGCTTCTTGGGGCTTTTTTACTGAACCCTGGGACAATTCTACCAGCTGATTCTGGGGGGTTCTTCCAGGTGCCATGCACAGTAGCAAGTCAGAGAGAGCCTCGGTCAGCGAGCCAGGCCTGTCTGCAGTGCAGGCCACGAGCGCTCTCAGACGGTGATACCAGCACTATGCATTTATGTGACATTGTAATGTATGCACATGTTAAGTTCTTAAGTAAACTGTGGTGTTTGGACAAACCTTCGCGTCTTTTTCCTACAATTTGGCATCAGTCCAGTATGACCCCAAATCCGGTCCCCACCCTAGACACATAATATTAGCACACTTCTTTAAATCAAATGTAAGAACTTTAAGGGCTAGTCTTGGCTTTAATTGCCCCTTCTCTTTCGTTGGCCCCTTTGTAGCGTGGGACGTGTGCCCCGGCCTCTAATGCAAGCAAGCGTTAGACTCAAACACTAGACTAGAGCATTCTGGTCACCGTACTTCTTAATATTGGGTGATGCTACCCAGCGCTTTGGCCTGCCTAGCACAACGGTAAATGATGTCGGACTTTATGGGATTAAAACTTAAAAAATAACGGGATGCAACGTCATCACTTCAGGTATGAATATTATTTTTGGAACGTGAATTCAGTCTGTCAGATTCTCATGGAAAAAACACATTGCGCACGCCCAGAACACATATTCTAGCGCTACGTGGCCACTGCAATGGCATCTCTGCGCTTTGCAAATGGGGAGGATAACATAATATGCAAATGGTCACGTAGGCCTACATGGCACCACACAAATAATCACAAATGCATGAACACACATGACACCATGGACGTGCACACATATGCCAGAGTTATATTTCGTTATTAAACCTTAATATTTTGATCGTTTTCAATAGTGTTTGATCCAATGCTGCTGCACACAGGCCAGGGAGCATTGTACAGGTTTAGGGAGAGAAGACGAAACTGGTGCTCACGTAGAGCACTCTGATACCCGATTTCTCGGGTCTAGTTCGCGCTATATAAAACTCTAAAAAATAAATAAATAAAAATAATTTGGCAACGAGTGGTGATAAATGTGCAGGGCTCTGGCTGGTGGCAACTGTATAAGTTCTTCAGAGATCTCAAAACTGCGGTCATTAATTTGGCTAATGCTCTAGTTGCAACACTTTGAAATCCCCAACTAGTGAACATTTTCTTTACTGCAGAATTAATTTCTAAGTTGCAGATCAATGTTTATATACGGGCCGTAACTGAGATAAGAGAGTTATTTGGTATATTACCAACTGCATATTATTTTATGCTACTATCAAATAGTAGAGGAAGGTATGGTACAGTGGGAAAGGGCGCAGGACAACTTCACAAATCACAAAATACCCCATGTCGGGTGTGAGTGGTTTATTTAATCCAGGTACTACACTGCATTTACTAAAACAAGATTTTGCTAATCCACTGCCAGTTATAAGGTGTCACACATGAGATGTGAATATGTCACTCACAGGTGTCTTGAAACTTAGAAATGTCACTCGTGTGCAATGAAAAGTTGGCAGCTATGTTTGGGCTGCGCCCGTGAGGATCCGGTGACTCTGATCAGTGGTGTTGGAGATAGTGTCACTTATAGTCGTTGAATGTCACTCTTAATTACACTGAAATTAAGAAAATGTCACACATGAGCAATCTGAAACCTTGGCAGCTATGCTGGTGAATCACAACATCTCTTTTAAAGGTAATGCCCACCTGGGGCGCGAGCCTTGATGTGGTCGGACTTGTTTCCAGGGGGTGGCGCACATCAATCTTTCAGTGAGTTAAGGGGGAGTTCAACTTATAAATACACCAAATAAAACCAGGAGTCTGGTTGGTTTCTTAATTTTAAACAGGTTATTTGAAGAAGCACAAAACGTTTTGAGGATATTTATTTAATATGAGGCTAAAGCTCTGTTAAATGCTAGATATGGCTTTCAATTGGCTGCAGCCAATTGGCACGCTATTGCACCTATCGCATTCCAAGCGCTTTAACCATGGCAGGAGAAGACCAGCAATCTGACTCAGATCCCAGAGATTAAAACGTTTTTTTTCTGTGTGTGCTGCACCGTCCTAGTAGATCTGTCCTCTTTGGCACACACTACGGAGGTGCACCTTTGCTTTCCCCTTCAGCCAATGGCAAGTCGGGATCAAATTGACATTCCTGATACATCAATCATTGGTGGGGCTCGGGCCCCAGGGGATAGAATAACCTGGTGCATGTGTTTAGTGAGAGATGACTGACCCCACGTCAGCCCTCCCAGCCATTCGGAATCAGTTGTGTTTCTGGGAAATTAACCAATGTCGCAACAGACCAGCCCCATTCTTGACATATTTCCATCAGAAACCTTGTTTTATGCGTCAGTTACTGTTTGGATTTTATTCTAATTTTGTGAGATGTCGAAGATGCAAATAGCCTTCCATTGTACTACATCTCCTGCTCCTATGAACCATTTGTGTCTGAAAATGTGAGGAAACCATAAAAAATGTTGTGAAAATTACGGAGAAATGTACAAACTGAAGGAAATGTGGGGGAGGTCGCAACTATGGACTCTATATATTGCATAGTGCTTGCATGCCACATCTCTAGGGGCGTAGCGAGATCTGACTTAGAAACGTGAACTGTGCACACCTACCCAATACCCTAATTCGATGTAAAATAATCCTGTAATCATGGGAACAAAATGTTTTTAATTAAAAGGAAAAGAAAGTAAAACATTAAAATGTTTATTACAGATTAGTATTGACAGCCAGGCTTACAAATACCCGTACATAGTTAAACACTACTTAAGTGTGTGGGTGGGAGGTGGGGAGGGCATCACCCATTCTTGGCCCCCAGGGCACTGAGCAGAACATGTCCCATAGGGACACCGATCGCACACCCAGAAGGCTTAAAGTCCAAAGGCAGTGCTGTGGATGGGGAAGCACTGTGAGGTTCTGAGTGCCTGTACTTTATCTGATAGGCAGAGAACCTGCACTCTCAAGAAGGACCCATTGCTATCAATGGGCAAAGCGCCAGCACTTCTCAGTGGGACAAGAGCATTCTAAGGTTGTTAACATCTGCACTTCTCTCCTGCCATTTCAAGCACTGGTCAACACCAGTGCGGCTGGAAATATGCCGAAGCACTTTCTACAAATTGAACTTGTTCAGAATCTATGATACGTTGCATATTTTCAACAAAACATATTTTTTCTAGCTCAAAAGATTTAAAATGACTAAACAGTGTCACATAGGCTGCTTTGCAGTTGAAGACACCTTGCAAGGGTAAACTGGTCACCTTTCTTTTGCTGGTTTGTTTATTCATATTCCACAGTTGTATGTCAGACCATCTTGTACACAAATGTCACCTGACATACATATTTTGTTCTAAATATAATTTACAAAAATATTGTCGCATTACAAAAATAACATCCCATTGGCTGTGCATTCTTTTATTAACTCCAGTGGGTAATATTTTTATGAATGCTATTTAGCACACAATGTTTTTGTTATATGATATTCTGGTCTCACACAGTTAAACTGCTACTGCTGAAGTATTAGTATGTATTGAAATGACAAAACAACACACCCACAGAATGTTACTGCATAATGCATATTTGTTTGCCTTTTGTGACCACTTTATTTAATCAACCTGGCAACCTAATTTGATCCCCCTGCATTATAATTCTAGTGGTCCTGGTCAAGGGGATTTGCAGTTCTTTGGCCTGAGATATATCACACACAAACAAAAACACACACAAACACACCACATACATACATGTATCTAAACACACAGTCATAACTGAGGAGAAAACTGTATTTTACATTTTCAAAATCACACCCCTTCACACAAATTTGTCATATCCAAGAGGAAAATATGTTTCAAATTTCCCCCCAAAAAATTCAATACATTTTTCAGTTACTTTTGAAAGCCCCCATTATACTGGTCAGATTGCAAAAGAATTATGCATAGACTATATTAATTAAAAGAGAGAAACTGGTTCTAAAATAATGGCATGATGGTCTTGAACTGTTTATTTGCAATCAAGGTCAAACAGTCATTTGTGTTTTATTTTTCCATTTAATGCCTTTAGAAGGCAAGGGAAAGACCCCTCAGACATGTCACACACATAGCGCAGACTTACCAGAGTTCTTTGTTATGTTAATCTGGACCGAACACCAGGAGACGTCGATTATCCAGAGCTGCCCTTTTTATATGCTCCAGGTTCAAACTAGAGCAAACATCAAACTGATGTAGGTGGCTCTTGGACCGGCTCCATATCAGAGTGGCACAAGAAGGCGTGAGGGATCAGGGCATCAGGCTATCCCATTTAAATTTTGAGCCAGCTTGATTATTTGATGACAGGATCTGGCTTGCCTCGTCCTGGCCATGGGTGGCGACAGTCCACATCCTTACTGAGTAAATGCTGTGATACTAGATGAAAATGGCCAAAAGCGGTGATTCGTTCAAGAAGCATAAGTTCTCACTCCATAGCTATAGGGAATGGGTTGTCATTTAAGCACTAAAAGAAAAGCTTAAGTGGTCCAGTTGGCGCATGCGATGACTAGGTAGGGAGAGCTGATGGAACACAGAAAATGAGTCACGTCTCAATAAGGAGAACCAGAGAGGGACAGATGAAAAGAGGTTTGGGTAGAAAACCATGCAGAGTTTGTCTGCAACCCTGATCATTTAAATGCCCAAAGCTCTTCACCAGACCCGAGGTGTGAGGTAGGATCTTTGTCCTCACAGTAAATTGCAACTAGCTTAACTCGTGACACTGGAGCCGAGTCCTTGGTATGAGGGTGGAGCCACAACTTTGGCTGCATTTGGTCACTCGTCCTTGGTGTGAGCCTGAAGGCCGGTTGTCAGTTTGAGACGGGAGGCCAGTGCACAGAGCCAGATGGGAGCTCATCCTTGGTTAAAACATGGAGTTCAGTTATTGGTGTGAGGCTGCAGATTCGCTTGGTGTAACAATAGCCCCTGCAGCCCCCGCATAGTGGGGGCCCGAGCTCCAGGGCACTCCCGCCAGCACTGTACACGGATGGACCTGAGAGCTCCTGACTGGATCCGGGAGCATGGGGCCCCCTCCATGCACTTTGCAGAGGGGCCCCCGCAAGTTTCGTTACGCCACTGAGTTGATGCAGGAGTCCCTTGTTTATGCCTAAATACAGAGCATTGCAGTAATCCAGCCAGGATACCGCAAGGGCCACCACCACCTGTTTCCGAGCTGGAAAGGGGAGAAAACTGAAGATCTTCCTAAGAGACCGTATCATCCCAAAACAGGTCGACACAGTTCTGTTTATTTGTGCCCTCAAAGACAAAGACGAGTCTAAAATGATGCCTAAATTCTTGGCACTAAGACAGGGTGAGGGCAAGATCCAAGAGATACAGGCCACCAGGTCTCTGACCAGATGTCCAACGTGTCTCCAAAGATTAAGACCTCCGTTTTGCCCCCCATTAAGTCTAAGATAATTCTCGATCATCCATGCAGCCACCGCCCGCATACAGTTTTTGAAGTGGCACTCTCAGTGATAGAAGTCAAAATCTGAGTGTCATTAGCGTAGGAAAGGACTTCTAGACAGAAAGACCTAACCACAGCGGCGAGCGGGGCTACATAGATATTATTAGAGAGTAGGACTCAATGAGGATCCCTGAGGTACTCCACAAAACAATTGTTTAGGGGCAGAGAAGAATTGGCCCATCTTAACTATTTGTGAGCGATCTGTGAGGAAAGATGATAGCAAATTAAGTGCAGAATCCTCTATCCCGATTTCCCGGAGCCTGTCAACCAGTCTACTCGGAGAAATCGTATCGAAGGCTGCAGTCAGGTCCAGGAGGATCAGCAGACTGGTGTGACCAGCATCCACCTGTTGCCGAATGTTGTTAAAGACAACGGTTAGTGCCGACTCCGTGCTGTGTTCACTCCTGAAACCATGCTGCGAGCCATCGAGTAAGTGAAATTCCACCAAGTAGGAACTGAGATGGCAGTTAAGATGTTTTTCCAAGATCTTGGCTGGAAATGGCAGCAGGGAAATGGGCCGATAGTTTTTTAGTTCGGTCGGATCAAGAGAGGCCTTCTTAAGCAGAGGTTTTACCAAAGCAGTTTTCCATGCGTTGGGAAATTGGCCAGCGGAAATGACGGAATTGAGCAAAGCCGTCAGAGGAGGAACAACCGCCTCACTTCCCAGTTTCAAAATCTTAAGGGGACAGGGTTCAAGGGGGGAGCCAGATCTGATCGCACTTAACAGCGACTCAGTGTCTTCTTGCAGGATAGGCGGAAAGAAACGCAAGTGGCAGTCCACCAAGGGTACTGACACAAGATCAGAAGGAGGTGTTATTTTAACACCCTCCAGAATTGAGTTCTCCAAGGAAGAATAGATGTGCTTAATTTTGGCAAAGAAAAAACCTGCCATTTTATCACAAAAATACTGGGAGACCTCAATGCTGGCACTGGACGAGGGAACTAGGAGGGAGTTAATCATGGTAAAAAGTTCCTAAGAAGATCTCGTACATTCCATCATTGTTGAAAAATAGGAGACCTTTTACTCTCTGATGGCTTACTTATATTCCCTTAGTCGGAGTCTATGCAGGTCCCTTTCTACTCTAGAAGAGTCAGTCCGCCATTTTCTTTCCTGCTGTCGGTAGACCTGCCTACGCTTTCTCAATCTCTCGGAAAACCATGGGGCAGAAGGACGTTTTCTTGCCTCATAGTGCTTCTTAAAAGGGGCAAGGGAATCCAAAGTTGTTGTTAGCCAGCTGGTAAACTCCTTATAGATGATGTTAATATCGGGGAAGAGAAAAAGCAAAGATTACTAAGCTTGTCAAGAAGAGCCTCCTTACTAATTCACCTGAGATTTCTCTTCCACTCCACCCTATTACTACTGCTAGAGTCCAGGGAAGTTACTGACATTTCAAGGGTAAAAGGAATGGCAGAGTGTTCAGACCAAGAGAGGGGAATGGGGTCCAAGACCTTGACCCTGGGATCAATAGAAAAAATCTCATCATGGATATGTCCTGCCATGTGTGTAGGGCTTTTTACCAGCTGAGGGAAGCCACAGGATTCCATAACTTCCAAGAAGGCCTGCGTTTCAGGGCACAACGCTTTCTCCAAGTGAAAATTGAAATCACCCAGAAATGTAGCGTTTGGGCTAGCTAGGTAAGGCTATATTCGGCTACTAAAATTCTGGGCAAATGAAGCTCTGGGTTCAGGAGGCCGGTAAGTAATCACTCCTATAAAACTTTCAGTTGGAAGAACCTTCAAAGAAAAATAGTGAGCCTGATAGGGATCCAAAGGAGAGGTGAGTGCCTCTGTAAGACAGGAGTAAATGTCTTTATACATTACCCCTAGACCCCCACCCAGCTTCCCCTCCCTATCAAGTCTCGCAAAGATTTAGTGGAATAGCTTCCACTAAATCTGGGCCAGAGCAATCTCTAGCGCATGTTTCTGTGATAAAAACCCAATCGGGTTTTCCGAGGGACACAAAGTCATTAAATTCAGTGGCTTGCTTAATAAGAGATTGGACATTAAGAGGCAAGTGGAGTACTTTGTGAGGGACTGCATGTGTTGCAGAATAAGTGACAAATCACAGGTGATTGTTCCCAGCACAGTAGAGGCTGTTGAAGTTCCCTGTGAAGCATGGGCAAAAATGGCAATTGACATTATAGCAAAAGAAACAATTGATGGACAGAATGCTGGACAATGCAAACATTCACCCCAGTCACAAGGATCTGGGTTAAATCCATCATTCTTTTGCTCACCACACCACCACTGTTTGGACCCAGCCATATGCACATCAGTCTTGGTCCTGTTCCTTGTGAGAACAGTCCAGCATGAACTGACAAGTCAGGTCCCCCCTGGACCGGAACCAAGCATCCTGGGACCAGTTTCAGGGCATCACACTTCATCAGCCAGGCTAGCTTGAATCCAGTGGTGTAGTGAGCACGGGACCCACGTCTGAGCATACCCTTCTCACTTAGGGCGACATATGCAAAAGAAACAATTGATAGACGGAATGCAGAACAATGCAAACATTCACCCCCAGTCACAAGGATCTGGGTTAAATCCATCATTCTTTTGCTCACCACACCAGTTTGGACCCAGCCATGTGCAAATCAGTCTTGACCCTGTTCCTTGTGGGAACAGTCCAGCCCGAACAGCCAAGCCAGGTCCTCCCTGGACCGGAAAGAAGCATGGCTAGCATGAATCCACTGGTGTAGTGAGCACAGGACCCATGTTTGAGCAAAGCCTTCCTACTTAGGGCGACATATGCAAAAGAAATAATTAATGGACGGAATGCTGGACAATGCAAACATTCACCCGCAGTCACAAGGATCTGGGTTAAACCCATCATTCTTTTGCTCACCACATTAACCCAGTTTGGACCCAGCCATATGCAAATCTGTCTTGACCCTGTTCCTTGTGGGAACAGTCCAGTCCGGACTGTCAAGCCAGATCTTCCCTGGACCGGAAACAAGCATCCTCGGACTGGTTTCAGGGCATCACCCTTCAGCAGCCAGGTTAGTTGGAATCCAGTGGTGTAGTGAGCACAGACACACGTCTGGGCATACCCTTCCCACTTAGGGTGACAGATGCAAAAGAAACAATTGATCGAAGGAATGCGGATGCAAATGTGGAGAAGTGTGGTTCAATGGTTAGAGAGGCAGACCCTGATGCAGAGGTCCAGCCCGGGACCAGGGTTCAATTCCCCGCCTCGGCGGGTCTTGGGCTCAAAAATTCTACGGACCTGATAATTCTCGCCTCGGTGCCTATTCTAATCATAGAGTCCCACTCTGCAACTCTGGGCAATAGCTTGCTTAATCTCCACAACGGCCCCCACAATGCTAAGGATGCCTGGCCTTCACCCTGGGGGTCTCCAGGAGTGGACGCCTCACAGGGAAAGCCAGGACGGGTTCCACAGCGGTATTTGTACAAGCGCCTTGAGACCCTTGTGGGTGAGTAGTGCGCTATACAAGTATCAATTTACATCGAAGGAATGCTGGAAAATGCAAACATTCACCCCAGTCACAGGGATCTCGGTTAAATCCATCATTATTTTGCTCGCTACAACACCCCAGTTTGGACCCAGCCATATGCAAATCTGTCTTGACCCTGTTCCTTGTGGGAACAGTCCAGCCCGAACTGCCAAGCCAGGTCCAACATGGCCCAGAAACAAGCATACTGGCCTGGCAGTTCGGGCTTGATTGTTCCCATTGGGGACAGGGTCAAGACTGATTTGCATATGGCTGGGTTCAAACTGGAATGACATGGTGAGCAAAAAAACGATGGATTTAGGCCCATATCTCTGTACTGGGGTGAATGTATGACAGTGTTCTGCATTCTGTCCATCAATTGTTGTTTATGCAGTTGTCACCCCAAGTGGGGCGGTATGCCCAGACTTTGGTCCTGTGCTCTCCATACCACTGGAGTCAAGCTTTCCTGGCTAATGAGGGGTGAACCCCGAAACCGGTCCTAGGATGCTTGTTTTCAGTCCAGGGAGGAACCGGCCTAGCAATTTGGGCTAGACTGTTCCCATTGGGCCAGGGTCAAGACTGATTTGCATATGGCTGAGTACAAAGTGGAATGGCATGGTGAGCAAAGAAATGATGGATTTTGGCCCTGATCTCTGTACTGGGGTGAATGTATGACAGTGTTCTGCATTCTGCCCTTCAATTGCTGTTGACATTATAGGCCAGGTGACATTGTCCACTGGAGCTCCTGAATATGGCATCGTTCTTATGAATTACTATAGTCATTAGTCAGGAGTCAAATTTGTCAAAGTTCCTAACTCTGAATGAGTGATATAATTCCTTGAGTCCTTATTTGCCAGAGAAGGGGTTTTAGACAAAGTGCTTTCCGACAACAGATGTAAATTTACATCTGCACAATTTGAGGAGGTTTTGGGGTGTATGGATATAAAACACACCAAAACATCTTTTTATCACCCTAGGAGCAGTGATTTAATAGAGAAATCAGAGAGAATGTACAACTGTCTAAGGCCAATGGATTGAACTGCAAGCTAAAACTTAAAAAACTGTTGTTGGCAGTGTGCACCACAGCTAATGGAGAACTGAAGTGACACCTTTCATTTTGTTGAAGAGACATGTGCCTAATTCCAAAATGTTGAGGAGATGGATGGGTGAGTTCAGAATTCCTGAAAAGAAAATAAAGGATGTGGTAAGGAAAAGAGTTGAAGCCCAGAATACATATGATCAGACATGCCTCAAGCAGGGGCCAAGGAACTGAAGGTGAGTGTAGGTGATCTTGTGAGGGTGAAGTGTTTGAGAATGTTACCCCAGGGGGAATCAATGTTGTCTCATCCCAAGAAAGTAGTGAAAGTGAACAAAAGTGCTGTAAAATTGGAGGATTGTAGATGGAGGAAAATGGGTAAAATGTAGAATGAGTTCAGGGAATATATGCCGGAAAAAGGTGATCAAAATGAAAAACGTGTTGCAAAAGGACAATCCTGGTCTTTCAGGGCTACCAGATTACCTATCAGATTCTGTGATAATACTTTGCAATAACAATAAGAAACTTGGAAAAGTTATGTGAATAAGAATCTGCAAGCTCTAATATATACTAAGCCTTAATTTAGGGGTTTCTGATGTGTATTTATATTGAATACTGTTTTTATTTATTTATTTTAAAGGGGGATTTCTCTTACACTGTGTATTTATAGTATTGAGAGATTTTTATTAATCTGTTGTAAAGGGGGAATATATGTTGGGTTGCACTCTTTCAGTGTCTTGTTGTTCCACGCACTGGAGGAATGCATGGAATAAAGAAGGTGATGGGTTCTGGAATTGTTGTGAGTGAGTGGCAGTTAGCTTGTGGGTCGGTTTGAAGAGAAGGAGGCTATTCTATGTTCTGCTGATAGAAGAATAAACTTCCCTCATTACTTGTTTGTCTGCATCTTAATAAATGACGGAAATACATAGAAGGGAAAGAATAAAGAATAGAAGAGCACACCAGTAGTTTTTAATATACTTACAACCATGAAAGGTGTGGGTTTGCCAGCCAACAATTGAGTGTTATACCACTTGGGCATAATCACAGTTTCCTCGCCAGGAAAAATGGAACGATATCATGCATAATTAATGAGTAGTATGCTTCTGTAAAATGATTTTGCTGAATTAGGTGGATTGATTCTAATTGATTAAGATGAAAACTAACTACTACTATACAGAACATTGCAATTAAACAACCATACTTAGTCCTAATTATTTAGGGGCATGCCTGCCAAGTATCACGCATGGGGTGTGACACAAACGCATTTCAGTGTGGTGATCCGCATCACCGCACTGAAATGCATTGCCACGCATTTTTCATCATGCCAGGCTGAAACTGGCTGTGCGATGGTGCCAGCTCGCGCCACCGGTGCCTAAAGCATATTCTGTGCCTCGGCTCTGTGCTGCTTCCCACAGACTTGCGTAGCCAGCAGCACTCTAGCTCCCTAAGTTAATAGTTAAAGAAATCTGACTGCTCAGCTCTGGAGTCAGGGCTACAATGTTAAAATATGCCTCCCCTGCACACCACTTTGAATTGAATTTAATTTGAGGTAGAAGTGCATGAAAAGAGGACTTATGCAATTAATTTAAAAGTTTGGTTTCACCCACTTGGGAGAGAGTAAGTTATTGGTTGTCAAACATGGGAGACTATGTAGTAGTTTAAAGCCACTGGTGCAAAACGGAATTTAACCCAATTTTAACTTGGTTTTAATTGGTTTACATGAATGCACATTATTAACAGCAAACAGCGGAACAAGAATTTACATGTAAGAATGTAACACATTAATAATTGGCGTATATGAATTGCTAAAAACTGAAATTAACGGAAAGTGTTTTCTCTGTGTCTATGGTAATGATGTCACATACCATCCTTTGAAAATATGGGGTTTCAATGGCGCCTCACGATCAGTGAACACGGATGCGAGACAGCAGTAATACGTTTGATTTTCAGTAGCATGGAAAAAATACTGTAAACCTTGATAAATGTGCATGACTGCTGATTCCTGGCAAAGCCTCAAATTCCTTTCTGGAATTGGAAAAGGTGTGGTGAAAAAAGTTACGTGGGGTGTGCTGACTGCGCCATTAGGTTGCAATGGCTATAACACGTTTCGGCAGTCTACGCTACTTTGTTCAATATATATTTATGGAAATAAATGAAGGTTAGAGTAAAGTTATAGTTAGGTGAAATGTTCATTCAGTACCAATGTTATGTTTTAAACAAAAAAAAATAGACATTCACCAATTATAGTTATAGGTATCTCAAGTAACCATAACTTGTGCCCTAAGGTAACTATAGCCTCTCCCCCCCCCCCCCACCAGGCACAGTTTTCTCATCTATAATTTCATTGCAAATGTTGCAGTGATATTATCAATGATATATTAGAAGGTTTCATGAGTGATGAAATATGGGGGTAATTATCAGTGTATTGTAAAGAAAGCTAGTTCAAAGTATAATTCTTAGTAGAAGCTTTATTCAGCCTGCTGTGGCATGACTTCCCCTTGCCAGCCCCAACGCTCAACTGACAACATCAGAACCCCCAATTCAAATATTCCTAATTGAACCTGAAAACCAAGAGGCATATTTACAAGAATTGTCACAAAGAAGTTTTCACGCTACTTAGAAGCAATTATTTTACAGCTGTCTATCGTCAAATCCTAACGCTATGTTTGCGACATATTTACAATACGTTGCTACGTGGCGATAGGATCAACTAGTGGCGGTGATAAATGACGCTAACACCAGCATCAAAACGTTCAAAAAAATCCACATTATCGTGAAAAATGTGACGGATTGCCAATTAGCAGCAAGAAAGTTTGCGCTAGTTAGCCCAGCGTCCCTTTTCAGCGTTTAGCAGCAAAAAAGTTCCCGAATACGCCGGTAAGGGGGGTAAAGAAATAAATAACTAAATGCAGAATGGAGCAGGGAGGACTAAGTTCAGCTAAAGACAACAACACCACCAAACCCCCTAACAGCCAGGATGTTCTGCCAAAGTCCCTGGGGAAGAGGAAGAGGAAGAGGAAATGCAGATTCAGTCAGGTGGAGTATGAGATCCTGATTGTGGCGGTGACAGATAATCAACACCAGCTCTTTGTCAGCTCCAAGGTGTCATTGGGGACCAGAAATACTATATGGCCATCCATAGTCAACAAAGTGAACTCTGTTGCAGAAGTCAAGAAGACAGTGACGGACCTCAAAATGTGCAGGCATTATGCCAAGCACAAGACTAAGGAGAAACTGGCCAGCAATCGCCAGGCAGCACTGCAGACTGGAGGAGGTGGGAGTCCAGGGCCCCAGGAGTTCCTCGATGCCTTGGAGGAACAGGTGTCCACAATCATCTGTGAGGAGTTAGTGGTTGGAGTACAGGGAATGGACAATGATGACTATGACAAACTACATCAACAACAGGGTAAGTCACAACAAAGGGGGAAATATGTCATGTCGTACCATTCAGGCAGTTATGCCTCCGCGCTATCCCACAATGTGTGCAAGTCAAACGCTAGCCAAATAGGTATTTTTGGGCTTTGCACTGCCGGTATGTCACTTTTTCCCTTATTAAAAGTGACATACCGGTGGTGCAAAGGCCATGTACCAAAACCCTTTATGTGTTTAAACAACGACAAATGAACAGTCATGTTTCTCATATCTAAATGTCTGCATCAGGTATTGCTGCAAGTCTCACAGTCAACCTAGATTAACACACAGTGTAACGGCAGTAATGCGTATTCTAGTCAAAAACAAAAAATCCAACATACCCCTGCATGTCCCTCAGTCTTGTTGTCTCAAACATTGACCTATGTAAGCTCAGTCACCCTTGAGACATGTTGCTGGGGTGTCTGCGCAGTAGTTACGAAAGTTGATGTACATGAGGGGACACCTTCTCGTATATAAACAATGTTTACGGATGATTTGCTGTATCCATGTGTGCAGCGCAATGCAGCACACAAACTAACAGCAAAACATTGGGAGAAATTGCTAACTGTATACCACATTTTGCCCTCCTGAGAACAGGGCCATCATTTACAAGCCCCTCATGCTGAGGTGCTTCTTTTTCAATAGTTAAAAAAGTGACATACTGGTGGTGCAAGGTGGTGTCTACCTGTCCTTAATTGTTGGTACTGTCCCAACCTTGTAGATATGTGTTACTTAAAATATGCATCTTGTGGTGGAATGCTCATAGAAACATGCATTTCACGTCCCTTTCATGATAAGTGAAGGGTGGGAAGAGGTCTCATTCACAGTGTGGCATTAACCAACCGTAACTGGCTACACGCTGCGTTGCAAATAAGGAGAAGTGCATATATATACCAGAATGTGGCTAAAAGTGATGTTCTGTTGGCAATATGATACAGTAGAAATGGCCTTGGGTATTGTGATGTCACCTATGTACATACTTGGAGCATGGCCCAAGGTAATGTCAAACGTGGCTGGTTGCAAATGCATACAGATAGGTTTGGGTCAACATGCATCCATTCACTAATGCAAGGAAGGACACAACACACTGGAGTATGTCTCCTCTATGTGCACAACCCTGTATTGTTGTAAAACTTTTCCGTGCAGCAATGCAGCCATCCCAGAACCCTGCCTCAAAATTGTCTGTCTTGTAACTTTCCTGTTGTCATCAGTGCCACTGCAGGGAAAAACACAAGGGGAGGGCATGCACAATCTCATCTCAGTATGGGGCAGTCCTGTTTATGTGGAAATATGCTGGGTTGCATAGATAAAGTGCTTGCTGCACCATGTCTAGTCCAAAAATATTGTCAAAAGTACTCGCCGTTGTGAAATCTCAACATCACCCAAAAAAATGCATCATCTTGGGTGCTGCATGACACAGAAAACCTCATAGCAGCTTGTAGAATTAGTCTCTTGTGGATAGGCAAGTGAAGTAGGTATAGGATAAGCCACTTCTCATCATGTGGCAGTAGGTTGGTTGTCAGGACTTTTGTTTTCAATGCACAGAGGGATCAATGCACACATTCATGTGTATGGAAGAAATACATAAGATGCCTTATGCCCTGCAGAACACCTACCCCGTTAAATGGCTTAATGCCACATTGAAAAAAAAGCGTAGCCCTGATTGCTACAGGAATCTCAGAAAAAATGTGGTACCACTGGCGAATGTCATAAACCTGAACTCATGCCATGCAATATACATGGGCAGTGTAAACTGGCATACACAGCTTTGTGTAACAGGTATACCATGCAACACTGAAAAATAGAAAGTGTTATTCATCTTTAATTTCAAATGCTTAACAACATGCCAACATGTAACCGACTGAAACAATATTATTTACCCTTTCCATTGCAGAAGATGAAACCGTACCACCTGGTCAGCACACTGACCCAGACATCACAGATGATGGTGATGAAAACCTTCCAACCATCGACCAACATACCCTCCAAGAGCTCCTGGACTCCATAGGAACATCATTCCTGGACCCCGGGAGGGTCAGCAGCATTGTGGCATCTCCAATTGCCCCACCAAATAACCAATAGGCACCACCTACCACCACAGCCACACCCTCGGACTCTGTGGACCCACATATCACCTTCCAAAGGCCTGTGGTAGGAGTCCAGTGGGAAATGGCAGATCTGGGGTGGGCAGGGGTGGGTACCCTGGCAGCCACAGTAGAGGGGGCAATGCAAAAAATCTTGGTGACCATGGAGCGGAAGCAGGACTCCCACATGGCTGCCTACAACCACGATGTTGATACTGCGTTGCAGAACCATCATATCCTCCTCGCTGAAGTGATGCCTCATGTGTTGGCACACAAGAATGCCCCTGCAGCTACGACATCCACATCTTCTGCCCCTGATGTGTCTGTGTATCCCTCCCCTGCCGCACGAACCACAACACCCTCAGAGGAGACACCGCACACATCAGAGGATGAAGGTGTGGATTGTACATATTTTTAATTAAAGGAAAACTCTGCAGTAGCATTCATCTGTGTAAAATGTCCAGTTTCTACTTAGCATCATGCCTGGGAACATTATCTATCACTGCCCTCATCTTGACTTTGCCATGTTCACCTTGGACATTTGTGGACTGCCAATGTGGCCATTCCTCCTGACTGACTGATATTTTGCAATTC
Source organism: Lissotriton vulgaris (assembly GCF_964263255.1). Taxonomy (NCBI): domain Eukaryota; kingdom Metazoa; phylum Chordata; class Amphibia; order Caudata; family Salamandridae; genus Lissotriton; species Lissotriton vulgaris. The sequence continues at coordinate 114,815 of NW_028245615.1, read as the reverse complement.
CTCTACATGTCTTGTGACATGTTCCCCACAAGGACTCTGTCTGCTCATCCACTGGCTTAATACATCCTTTGGACTTGTTGTCAAGTCAAGTTGCCCAGTGTGAATAAATCTGTTTTGCACACGTATATAAATGAACCTTCAATGGCCTGATGTGTGTTGTCTGTCACCTTGAAACAGGACACGTGTCAACAATGGCTAATCTGTGTAGCCACTATATCACATACAAACTTTGCTGTCTGCAGACCCTGGGGCCTTGATAGGCAGTAAGATATCAAAACAGGTGTGAAGGACACAATGAGGCATATTTACAAACCCCTATTGCCACAGTAATGTTATTTTTACAGATGTTCCTGTGGTGATAGTGGCTTTACCTTATTTACAAGGCAGAGTTAGGCCACTTAATGTAGCTTAATGCCGTCTTGAAAATAAGGCACCCTTTCACACTATACTTAGCGTGAAAGGGGTGGGCAATGGGTGTTGCAGTGGATGTTCCATGTCAGCACACATTGATTTAGATGCTGCCCCATATTTACAAGTGTGATGTAAAAATAGGTCAGTGCCAAAATCAAGACCTGGTTAAACCTGCTCTTAGCCTTGTGAAATGAGGGGAAATGCTATATGTCTCCTCCTTTATGCTGGTTCAATGTGTGCAGTAGTAAACATAGAGAAAATAAAATACCAGCATTCCCACAACGCAGGCACAATTGCACTATGGTGAAATGGTGCCTGCATTGGCACTAAGCAGCTACATTTTGCACCAGCACAGGGAGAAACGCAGGGCGTGCTGTATTGTTATAAATACGGTACAGCCCAGCATTTCAAAAGTGACCGAGCGCACCACTAGCCTTCTTGGCTTTACGCTGTGCTCCACTACTGTAGTTGTAAATATGCCTCAATGTCTGATATACATTGAGTGCTAAATCAAGTGAGTGGACCACAACATTGTTGAACTGATATTGTGCCCTCAAAGTGTATGGAAAAAACAGTCCATTAAAAAGTTTCATGACAAAACATGGTAACCTGTGAAAACACCTCATTGGGGTGAAAAGCAAATGTAGTCATTGTCATAGTTCACGAGGCAGCTAACTAAGTACTACTCAACACAACTACATTACAGAAAGAACGCAGGGGGAGCTCCATTCCTCTAAGACCTAATGCTTTGTAACAAACAATAATGTTGTATAGGAGAAGTTATTTAGCACCCTATCCCCATACAGTAAGAAAAATAACCTTTTTTTAAAAAAACATTGTATGCATGTTTGTTTATGCAAATCAATAGTCTGTACAACAGTACCCTGTCCCTAGATGTTGAAGTCACTCACACTTGTTGGGCAAATAATCAAGTGAACATGGCTTAATGTCACCTTGTAAATAAGGCACACTTTCACTCTATACTTAACATGAAAGGGGTGGGCAATGGTTGTTGCAGTGGGCGTTCCGCCACAACGCTCATTGATTTTGACTCTGCCCCTTATTCACCTGGGTGGCCTAAATAGGAGGCAGCAGCAAAATTTAGAACAGGGTAAACCTGGTTTTAAGATGGTACAACTAGGAGAAATACTTTATTTCGCCTCCTTTTTGCTGTTTCTATGTGTGCTGCATTGTGTAGTAGACATGGACACAGCAAAACGCCCTGAATGATTGTTTCTGTGCAGGAAGGAGTCCCTCCCTGCACAGAAACAATCATTTAAAAAATTACCCTACTTGTCATGTCGGAAAGTTGTTATTGCAACGAGGCGCGCTGGAATTGCAGTGCGCATGGATGGATGGATAATTCTCCACTACGTTGTGTTTCTCTTATTACGCAGATAACAAATAAGGGATGCCTCTGACACCATGAATTAGACACTTAATTTAGTCCAATGTCACAATTTATTGACATTGTCATCAATTTCACTTTTGAATATTTCTTTAAAGCTTATTCAGTAGTACACAATTGGGTGTTAGCACTTAGCTAGTCATCATCTCCTTTGGTAAGAAACACATTCAACATATATCAGAACAGTGAATTCAAAACATAGACATTTTAGACATTATTCTACACGACATTTAACAATACTAGACAAATATAAAAAAAAATTCAAAAATATATTATCGAGTCCTACTAGAAATCAATAGAATAGTTGTCTTTGGGATATAAATACTTTTCCACAAAGTAATAGTCAATATGGGCCTGTGTTAGGTCGGAGAGTCCTTTTTAAGAGAAGTTTTTTTATTGGCCGTAGTGTGAGATACGTCTCTCACTAGATGTCCTGTTGGTTTGTCAGGTCATGGGGCTTGCATTTCAGTGAGCCCTGATGAAGACCTTCTTTAATTCTAATCTCTGCCTGTTTCATAAGGTCGAAACGCGTAGGCTTAACATCGTCTAGGCCAGGAGAAATGCAAGCCCCATGACCTGACAAACCAACAGGACATCTAGTGAGAGACGTATCTCACACTACGGCCAATAAAAAAACTTCTCTTAAAAAGGACTCTCCGACCTAACACAGGCCCATATTGACTATTACTTTGTGGAAAAGTATTTATATCCCAAAGACAACTATTCTATTGATTTCTAGTAGGACTCGATAATATATTTTTGAATTTTTTTTTATATTTGTCTAGTATTGTTAAATGTCGTGTAGAATAATGTCTAAAATGTCTATGTTTTGAATTCACTGTTCTGATATATGTTGAATGTGTTTCTTACCAAAGGAGATGATGACTAGCTAAGTGCTAACACCCAATTGTGTACTACTGAATAAGCTTTAAAGAAATATTCAAAAGTGAAATTGATGACAATGTCAATAAATTGTGACATTGGACTAAATTAAGTGTCTAATTCATGGTGTCAGAGGCATCCCTTATTTGTTATTATTTAACCAGATTCCAGCCTCTGTCTACCTTAACTGAATCTATCCCCTGTGATTGTTTGCTTTCTCTTATTACGCAGAGCACACCGATGTTACTTGCACTTACCTGAAAAATGATGCCTACATATCCTTACCGCCAACATCTTTATGTTGATATTTTTTAATATTTGTATATTACGATTAGGAGCGCTATTGAACAGTCCTGTGAAGTAGCCACATCTTGGCTTTGGATTTGGAATATCACCTCAAACTTGGGTACGTATATTTTGGTTTTATATAGGCTTTTGACATTTGAGCTGCTCTGAAGAAGTCCAATTTTAAATGGATGAAACGATGTTGGCTGATGGTCTTTTTAAGAATTGAACGTAATATAATAAAGGAAAAAAGAATAACCTACGGATTTCACAGACACTGCCATTTTTAGGAAAGTGTCGCATGAGATCGTTTTGTGTTGACGTTATCTCAGTTAAAAAACACTTTTTTTTGGTCTACTTGTGGTGCTACTCCGAGCGTGTATTGTTGTCCCTTACTCCCTGCTGAAGGAAGGCACCCCTGGGCAGGGGTGCATGTGGAGATTGGCACACTGGAATATTCGATTTGGTCATAAATGACAGGTGATTTACGTGTTGGGTGCTGTATGCATCTTTTTTGGTCCACTGCCCACTTTTTCGAGTAATTTAAAAAATGACGATTTGCAATTTCAATGTGTGCTGCAAAATGCAGCACACATATAAGTTATAAATCGACATTCTGGATTGTTTATGTACAGGAAGGGGCACTTTCCTGCACATAAACAATCCTCAATCCCTCAATGCAGCCACTCATGCACTATAGTGCAAGGGTGCCTGCATTGGCGCTAGGCAGCTAAATATGGGACCGGTGATTGGGAAAATGCAGGGGTGGCCCGTAGCATTGTACACACGGAACATCCATGAGTTCTGAAAAGACTGGGGTGCAGTGGATCATATTTTGCTGCTGCTCAATGCTACAACATCCTCTCATGGATATGCCTCATTGTTGGAGACGTTATATCCATGCCATGCACACCCAGGGTGGGATCGGTAACCTACAGGACCAGTCATTACAAACACTCATTTGGGTATCAAACATACATGAACCAGTGACCTGGGGTGCTTGAAGGCATCAACATCCCCTTGCGTGAATAATGGCCGTCCAGCTGTAACACAGCAAATAGGAGCAATGATCCGTCATCATGTGGCACAAGTACCATGTGTGGTTTTCAACTCATCTACATACATCTAGTAATTTCAACCATGTATAGGTTCATGTTGCAACGAGGAAGGGGTGTGAAATGACTGACTCGCACACAACACATGGTTAATGCAGGATTGTGTAGTACAAGACAATCCAGAAACAGTAGATGCTTCTCTTGTGACTACAATTTGAGAGTGGCAGTCACATCAAACCTTGCTTAACCACCTATTGACAACTGTGTGTCAGAAGACACCATGTCAGAGTCTGCAAGGTGTTGTTGTTTTTCATCTCTCCAGCTCAGAAGACTCTGAGACATCAGTCTACCATTGACCTCACATACTTGGATGCATGTAAACAATCACTATGTTGCCTGCTGTGGACTATTTGTTGTGTGCTCTGCTGACAATGCCTCATGTCAATTAATGAAAAGGTGGCGCAGTTCCACGTAGCGTGGCTTGGGACACCTGGTAAATATGTCCCTTACCACTGAAGTCCACTACAGCAAAGTGGCAGGCAAAAGGTTTTGGGATGGGCACACAAACACAAGATCCATACCTTTTGACGCTGGCCCAGATTAGCAAGTCTGTGGCTAACTCAGTTCCAACAACTCCAAGTAGGAGCTGTTAGGGTGGACGTACAAGGGCTGATGTGTAATGCGCTCTATCTATGCATACTTCATTCTGCAGCACATATAGAAGCATTCATTTATGGTGGGATATGGTTTTTGTGCTAGAAGGTGTCCCTTCATGCACATCAAAAACATTACAAAATGATGAGCAGCAAATCTGTGTGTGTCATGTAGCAGCACACATAAAAGTCACAAAGCACCATCAGTAATTGTCTATGTGCGGGAAGAGACACCTACCTGCTAATTAACTATCTTTCTCTGCAACACAGGCACCATTGCACAATGGTGCATGAGTGCCTGCGTTGGTGCTGGGCAGCCAAATGTTGCCCCAATGCAAGGGGAACTGTAGGGATGTGCTGCATGATCCTAACTTTTGGGCATCCATGCATTGGTAAATTGTTGAGTGTAGCGTTAGCAATTGAGGATTGACGTCGCTCACAGACAGATTCCTTGTACATATGCCCCATTGAGGCATCAGCCTATTTCCAACCTAACATGTCAACATTGAATAAAGTTATTTACATGGAACACACAGTGTGAAGGCAGGCAATACTATTCATTCACTTACCACCTTGCCGCCAACAATGATGATACCCAGGATGCCCAAGAGGTCACCCTCCTGGCCAACACAATCCTGCTATCGATGTTTCAGCTGTGAGACAGCCCAGTTCATTCCAATGTTTCTCAGCATGTGGCAGCATATGCGGTCCCTCCATAATTTCTGGACTTTAACATCATAGCCCTTGAGGTCACATCCTCCACTCTCCACCCACATGGGGAGGTAAAATTTAACCACCCAGAGGAAAGCCCCAAATGCTTACTCCGACTTTCTCCCTTCCCTAACTTCCCCCAACATCTTCCCTCACGGTATGAAACCCACTATAAAATGAAAACCCAACCCAAAGTAACAATAACAAAACTTATACTTAACTATATACCCAGTAGACAGACACCCGACAAAACAAGAGTGAAAACACAAACAACATGACAAATACGTGACACAGGGCTTTGACAGGGACAGGAGGGACAGCAGACTAGACACCACAAATACATTTTAGCCCCACAGATCAAGCACACTCCTCCAAAGACAACCACACAGCTCAAAGGACACTAACAGTGTGAGCAAAAGTAAAAAGGAAAGTGTACACCAAAATTCCTGGGAACAGGGTGCATGCTGACATCACTTCCTGTGCGTCTGAGGCACGTTTTGGGAGTTAGTGTGAATTTGTTTGCCGCTAAAGAATTAGGGCGAGTTTTTTGTATAGCGGCTAGGAACAACTTCACACCAACGTAAAATAAAGGGAAAAAAATTCTCTCTAAGTGGTATTTGATCTGTACTTGTACCATTTTTTTACCCTGTTGCATGCCTGGAAACAGGCTATGGCATGTGACATATGTTGTGTATGTGGTTTTCCTTGGTCAGATGTCTTTGGTTTAAAAAATGTATAGGCTGTCATCACGCAAACCTTCACAGAGTCATGCTGCACCATACGTCACAATGTTTGATTGGCAGTGCATGCATTTGTACAAGTCATACAGTTTTCCATATGTTGTAGCTGTATCTCTATATGTGTCACATACATACCCCATTCCAGTAAGGTGTGTACCACTGTCATGGGGTTGACACACACACACACACACACGTGTCAACCAAGCATTTACTACTTGTGCCAAAGATTTGTGGGCATGCATACGAGGCAGAAGCGCCAACTGAACATAACTTTTCTTTATGGTCTGGTGGTGTTAAGAAAATCCCCATATTTGCAGGGTGGCACAAAGCCAGTTAGCATGGATTTACACCACCTTGTTCATATTTGCCTTACCACAGCGGTCCACTACAGCAAAGGACTGTTAAATTGGTGTTGTGTTGGACGTTCCACCACAACATCCATAGCTTTTTATGCAGCTCTAGATTCACATATCTGGGGCTGTCAACTCTGATAGCTCTGAAAATGTGACATTAGACAGGCAAGACTAGGAAACATGTATGTGCCTTGTGCGTTTCCTCATTCCATGTGGGCTGCATTCAGCAACACACATGGATGAGGCAATTCCCCTTTCCAGATTGATTTTGTAGTTGAAGGTGTGCCTTCATGTATATAAAAGACAACCACGTAGCACAGTCACCATTGCTACAGGACACACGTGTGCCAACACTGGCACTGTCTAGATTTGCTGAAGCAAGGGCACACACAGGGATGTGCCATATATATGACACATATGCCTCATCCCTGTGAGTTGAGACATGGCAAAGCGTTGTGTGAAACATTTTTGCCCAACCCCAGCCTTAGACCTTTCGTCATAGATTACCCCAAACAATTCAGAAGTGGAATTTGCTGTTCCGATGTGTACAGCAGCATACATCACACATTTGAGCAGCAAACTGAGAGGAAAATGCAATGATTTAAACTCATATCGCCCTTCGTAAACCTCATTTCAAAGCCATTAAATATTTTGGCACAACCTCAGATTAGTAAATCTGGGGGCGCATCATGAGGCTAAGTATGTTGCAGTACAAGACCCACTACGACAGCCTTGGCACCCCTCTCTCACGCTAAGTGTAGCATGTACATGTGTCTAAATGTCAATGCAACAGTCAGCCACGTTACAAGGCTTGACACCACTTTGAGCATCAGGAGAAGGAGGGTTCACCATCAGAACATTACTAAAAGTGATGTTCTGATGAATAACTTGCCAGACCTTCTTTGCACACTATGAGAGGTTTGGGAGGGAGATGTAGGTCTCATAGAAGACGAGGTCTGGGGGGAGATGTCCAAGAGAAATAGCCATAAGGACCTGCTTCCGTCTGGTGCAACCCTGCATACTACATAGATCTTATTTCTCCCGCTCCAGGCTACGGAGAATGAACCACTGTGCCTAGGTCCACTGTGCCCGAGGATGTGCAGAGACTGGTACTTTCTATCATATGCTCTGGGAATGCCCAGTGGTCCAACTATACTGGAAGGGGGTACGAAGGTGATGGCCTCGGTCACGCAGTTAGAGGTCCCACTGGCGCCCATACGGTTGATCCTGGGTACCTCTGGGGAAATGATATGGCCTAAGTACCCAGTTCAGTGACTCAAAATGGTGGCGTGGGTTGCAAGGCGAAACTAGCCAGGCAGTGGGGGGGAGGAGCAGACTGCTGACTGCTCAGGAATGGGAAAATGACCCTGACTGCTGTAACCTAGCAGAACACACAATATACAAAGGTACAGGATGCCCCCGTAAATTCGACAAGATTTGGGGGAGCTGGATACGATACAGGGACTCTTTAGTTTTAAGAGGGTGTTGGGAGGCATTGAGGGAGGGTCATAGGCAGAGTCTCACTGGGTTCAATGGAGAGGGTATGTCATATGATGCTTGTTGTGTGTGTAACCTGACTGAAGCCAACTACTATCCAGCGAAGAAACATGTCCGCCTTCTGCAAGAGGCCTGCTATATGCTCATTGTATTTGTTCTGTATTGCTGTAAAGCGAACAACTGCTTAATAAAAAGATATATATTTTTTTCAAAGTGACGTTCGATTGGTGGTATACACTGGTAAATGTGTCCTTAAGTAGTTTTGACACATTAGACATGTCCTATTACATGGGTAAATATGTAGATTTGAGAAATGCATGGTGTGTCAAAAGTTGCTTGTGCCCACTATGTTTTTGGGCCCATATGTGCTTGAAAGTGTGAGGAGAGGGTAACAGAGGATGACAGGACACCCATATGGTATTTGTGTGTGTTCACGAGGGATGAGCAGATACCTAGTGACAGTTGACACTATGTGACATGACCATTTCTTATGAGTACATGGTATTATTTGTATTCAGCTATGCCTGGAACCTATATGGACATGTTGCCAGGTTTAGTACTGACACATGTCTAGAGTGCACTCTTGAACCTATCAAAGCTTCAATTGGTTTTGTAGCATTGTAAAGCTAGGTGATGCCTTTTCACTGTGGTACCATTTGGTCTTTGAACTTTATGACCACACTGTATTTGCCTTTGAGGGTATAATTAGTTATATGTCACCTTGCATGTATTGACTATGCCTGTTGAGATCCCTGATGCATCCTACTCATAAGACTTGCATCAGTTGTTTTGTGGCTTGAGACACACAGTAAGTGTGCTGTACTGAGGATAGCGTTGGTTGAAAAATGTGTGTGCCGTAGCACATTCACGGTGGTGGGCATAGGGCATCCACACATTTTCATGATTGCATTGTTAGCCAATTTTGCCTAGGTACACATTCGTAAACGCTGTTGCTATCTTAGTGATCCCATGGCTAACCTATGTTTCAGTGTCTGTGATGAGTGTTGTATGGCACTTTGAGGTTAGTACAGTGTGGAAAGATGAGTCATATACAGTGTTGTGAGGTATAGTGGAAGTATCACCTGAAAGACCAGACATTTTGTGTATAATTGGTGTAAGATGCAGTCCCTTCACAATAATGGTTCAACAGTTGGTTTTGGTACCTTATCGTTTCATGCTTCAGCCTCCCCACCTTCCAGGTGATCCTGCTCACCATTGTCATCTAGATATGTGACTTTGGTCTGCACATATATTTTCTGTGTGGTACAGCATACCAAGATGATTTCACATACCATTGGCAGTAAGAAGAGCATTATGCCTCCAGATACATCTAAGCACCGGAAGCAGAATATCTTGACTCATTAACTCAAAAGAAAAATGGACCTGGTGCTGCACATAGTATTTACCACTGGGGCTCCATCTGCATTTTGAGGTTGACATGCACTAAACATTTTACCATACCATATATATGTTATAGGTAGTGTCATATACTCTGCTAGATGATTGCTCTGTGAAAACTATTGAGGGGGGTCTAGAAAAGTATGCCAGAGTTGTAATCTTCGAAATTGAGAAACAAAGCTTACAATATATTGTTTACTTCATTGTTCAGTTTTTTACATAATAAAGGAAATAATTTGTGCATATCCATAAATTATCATTAAATAATGTGGCATTAGCTGAAAAAAATATTTATTATCGCATCCCCCCTCAAGGTTGCTGCTGCTGTACTAGTAGGTTGCCTCTGCTCCTCTTATTCATCCCCTCCATCATCAGGATTTTCCAGATTCACATTGTCGTCAGGCATAGGTCCATCAGTCCTGACACATATGTTTTGCAGTATACAACATACCAGTATCCTTTTGCATACCAGGGGCGGTGAGTAGAGAAGTCTCCCACCAGATATGTCCAGGCACCTAAAACGTGATTTTAGGACACCAAAGGAATTTTCAACTATGGCCCTGGTGCCGCTAAATGCAAGATTGAAGTCGCTCTGTGGCTACATCTGTGGATTTTTTAAAGATTGCATCACCCATGGCATGAGTGCATAGACTTGGTCAGCCGAAAAACGAAAATGTAAAAAGAGGTACATTAGTCTCTAATCATAATGTGGGTGAGAAGTGCAATAGTCATCCAGTCCAGTGTTCACCATTCTTCATTCACCTTACACACATTCCAAAATGTTAATCCTCATCCTTACAATTACATGACTGTGGATGTAGGAGTGACTTCCTTCTGGCACAAATAGTGAAAACATTTTTTTTTCGAGATCTACATTTTTCAGTGTATCAGGCATGGGCATGAAAGTGGATATAAGTGACCCTGTGCGATGTTTTTCAACACATGTTGGTGCTCAGGTAGTTGAGAAATGGACATGTCCTCCACCATAACATCCTGATAGATTATAGTCCCTCATCCCATGATACTGGTTTATGTGGCCCACAGTGGCTTATTGAGTGTGAACATGTCTAACGCAAAGGCATAATGAAGCACACACTACACCAGATTGACCAGGGGAGCTTGAGACAGATTTGTTGCTGCAGTCCTTCTTAACTATCATCTGTGACTAAGATGTCACTGTAAATCAGAAGGAGAAACTTATCAACAGTGGAGGCATTAAATACCAGGCTATGACTGTGCGTCAAAGGGGCTTGAACCAGTGTCACTTTATTAAAAATGGACATAAAAATGTAGTTAGATGCAAAGGCATTGCTACAGCAGGCAAGAAGGATAGCAAACTGCAAATGGGTAAAGAAGAAAAGATAAGAGGGAGCAGGATGGAACCTAAGTATACATAAACATAGGAAGTGGTATACAAAAGTGAGGGAGATGGAAGGAATTTATTTATTGATTTATTTGAAAAGTTTTTATAGCGCTGGCTAGACCCGGAGGTGTCAGAGCGCTTTACATAGGTAGAAGCAGTCAGGAAAAGCAATTGTTAAGGGTAAAAAACAAAACAAGCAAGTACATATGCAATTCAATTCAAAAGGGGGGCAAAAAGTACTTTACATGAGAAGAGCAATGAAGAAAATCAATTTTTCAGGGTAATTAAAACAAGCAATTACATATCACTTTAAAGGGCGAAAAATCAAGTGAGGAAGACAGGCTAGATACGTCTCAGAATATGATGGGGGTAACAACTCAGGGCAGAAGATCGACAGGGCAGAACAGATATTCGGGGTAGGGGGTAAACATGGGAGAAGGGGATATGACAAGGAAGGGGGTAGGATCAGGGTAAACAAGAAAAAAATGTAAAAAGGGGAGGGCGGAGAGAGGGTCAAGAAGAACAGAAAGATGACCAGTTTAAGGGAGGCAGAAAGCAAGGTTATAGGGGTAAACTTATGGACCCCAAAATGTATTGAGAAGGTGATGTTTTAGGACTTTTTTAAAGCTGAGGTAGGAAGGGTTTCAGCGAAAGTCCCTCGGAAGGGCGTTCCAGATGTTCGGGCATTTCTGAAGAAGGAGCGAGATTAGGTCTTTTTCTTTTTTAGTAGAGGAGGAACGAGGAGGAGAGCATTGGTCTTTCTCGTCAATCTGGAGAGGCCCGCTTTATTGAGTTTGTTAGATAGGTATAGTGTGGATTGTTGATGAAGAAATGTGTGTGATTCATGCAGTCTTATAAAAACATCTACCTTCAATGGGTAGCCAATTAAGGGATTTAAGGGCAGGCATGATGTGGTCGAAGCTTTTACAGTCAGTGATGAGCCTGGCAGCCAAGTTGAGTACAGCTCTAAGGGGGGGCAAGGTGTACTTTGGGGGTTCCGGTGAGGATAGCGTTGCAGTAATCCAGTTTAGAGAGGACTAGAGATTGGACAGCCCATTTGAAATTGTCTGTGGGAATGAAGGGTTGGATTTTCTTAAGGTGTAGGTGTTTAAAGAGTGCCCTTTGGCTGAGTTTTTTATGTGGTCTTTAGTCAAGAGTGAAACCTAGGATTTTGCAGAGTCAGACAAGGTGAGCGTGAAATTGAGAGCATTGAGTTCTGTGATCCAACCTTGGATGAGGAGAGGGTTATTTTAGGAGAGAAAAGAATAATTTCAGTTTTATTAAGGTTCAGTTTGAGGTGGTTGGAGTGGAACCAGGATTGGATTTTGATCAGGGTATTGTTTAAATTAAGTACATCAGAATGGGATTTAATCTTATAGTAGAGTTGGGTGTTATCAGCAAAGAGGTGGTGTCAGGAATTGCGCCACAAACATAACGGTCTGCTTGATGTGTCACCATCCTCATGGTGCCCTCATGAATCATGTTGCAGTTTATGCCCCTTAAATCATGTTGTCAAATTGCCCTAAATCATGTTGTCAAAATGCCCTTTGTTATAGTCTTGTTCATTGGTTATTCATATACTATTGTTTCATATGTTACAGCTTGCTGCAATTGTATATTTTTATGTGCCAATGCTTGGTGTCTTCAGTTCCTTGTACACTGAGTATTTCCTGTATTTGTTAACAACGCATATGTTGTGATCCTCTGTTTTAATTGGAGTTCTCTGTATGTCTTTTAAACACCAAGCCGATGCTTTTCACACCGTCACACCGGCTTGGCTTCTCCGTAGCCAAGGAAACAAGTGTGCAAGCGTCATAGCTCATGTTGCTACGAACGCTAGGAGAACACCCAGGACAATGGCCCACATGCATCAAGGTATTTAGGAGTCGCAAACGGTGCGAATTGGTAAATTTGGCCGTTTGCGATTCCTAAATATCTTTTTTGGATGCATCAAACATTTTTTTGAAAATCGCTATTTTTAGCGAATTCCAAAAATGCGATTGCTTTTAAGGAATCGCAAATTTGCGATTCCTTAAAAGCAATGCATGATTGCATTTTACATTGCGAATTCGCAATTAGGGGGTGCAAATTACCACAAGGTTGAACCTCGTGGTAATTTGCGAAAAAGTTTTAAAATGCTCAAAATTGCATTTTAAACACTGTAATGTTACAGACACACATGTCCTTAGGACATGTGTGTGTGAAACATGCACTTAAAAATGCATTTCAGGGGTGCAGGGGGTCATTTGGACCCCCCCTGCACCCATGTAATGCAAGAACATTTTGCGAATCGCAAATAGAAATTCGCAAAATGTCAATGCCTTCCCATTGATTCCTATGGGCCTTTTGGCCCATAGGTATCAATGAGAATTGCGAAATCGCAATTTAAAATTCGCATAATCCTTGCGATTCGGTAAAAATTGCGATTTTCACCGAATCGCAAAAATTATGCGAATAAATTAATGCATCCCATTTTGCGATTCCTTATTTGCTATTCCCTATTTTTTGCAAATAAGGAATCGCAAAATGTCCCGATGATGCATGTGGCCCAAAGCCCCGCATATTGGTTATAAATAACCACGCCCTTCTGACTCATCGCTTGGCTTAGTTTACTGCTCCCAGCCACGTTGCATTCCTGAGGAAGTTCCTGCTTTCATCAATGCAGCTGATCTCTTCTTCGTTCTACGAAGGGCAAGGCTGTATCGCTTCATCACTTCCGGTTTCCTGTTGTAGAGCCGGCTGCAACAAGACTGACAGTTCCACAGAGAACTTGAACATCATGACATCAGCTAAGTGAATCTTTTTCGCTTAGAGGTTACATTCTTTATATTGTGAGCCTTTAGAAACCTGTTCTTGTAGAAGGTTTATTTGACTGTGTGCTCTAGGACATAACATTTTTAATCCAAATATTAGGTTAAGCTTTTAGTTACACTTTTTGGATATGGTGCCTGAAAATAGTGTTTGATATATGCATCTGAGAAACAGTGTTGCAGGGATTAGGAGTGACATTAATCCACGTAAGATACAGGTGAGAAAAATACATTATAGGAGAATTTCGCTGAGTTGAATAAGAAGTGCTCACAATTTCATAGGTGATTATTCTTTTATCTTTCAGCATTCTATATATATTCGTTAATTAGAAGATTTAATAACATATGTACAAAGACAAAGGGGAAACATAAGATCTGAGGTAATTACATGGCGATATTAACAGTTTCACACATTATATTAGTAAAAGTTAGCGTTTTCTGATATTGATATCTGTATCTCAAAGGTAAAGAAGATAACAGAAATTCAGCAGTTCAGAACAGAGATCCTGGCTGGGTCGGATTGAGAAGTTGGGCTTTGTCTTCTTTTTCTCTGTCTTCTCTGTCCAATTCCCCTTCCCTCCTGGGACACCTGCCAAGGCTCCTGTCCTCCTCAGTAGCTTTGAGAGGTGTTCCTGAAGGATTGGAGAAATACTCATTGCCCCTGCAGACAATCCTGCTTTTCAGGTGAGTGCTTGGTCTCACAGCATAACATGTGGTAGTTAATTCCTGCTTGTTTCAAAATGAGGGTGAGGGGTTCCATAAAGAGGTTGAAGAGAGAGGGGGATAGGATGGGACACCTAGGGAGACAGGGGGTAGGATTGGAGAGGCAGGCATGATTTTTATTTGTTGTGTTCTGTGATGGAGGAATGAGGAGAATCATTTGACGACCAAACCATTAAGGCCAAAGCGAGCTTTAAGCGAATTAAGTAAGGAAGAATGGTTGACTGTATTTAAAGGTGCAGAGAGGTCAAGGAGTATAAGCAGGCAAGCTTCTCCATTGTCTAGTGAACTGTGGAATCATCTACAATGTTCAGCATTGCAGTTTCAGTACTGCAGCCTTTCCTGAAACCGGATTGAAAGGAGTGGAGTAAATTGAAATCACTTATTTGATTGTCAAGTTGAAGCAATGCTCATTATTCAAAGGCTTTAGCAAGGATTGGGAGGTTAGAGATGGGGCGGTGGTTGTTAGGATCATAGGGGTCAGCAGAGGGGTATTTAAGAATGGGAGTTATTTGTCCGAGTTGGAGGGAGTGAGGGACACAACCAGTGGCGAGAGTGGTGTTGATGATTTTAGACTAACAAGGGGCAATGATGTGGTTAAGATTGTGAACTAGGGTAGAAGGGCGAGGGCATTTGGTGTGCGAGATCGGCTTAAGTTTAGCAATGATGTGAAAGACTTCAAGCTCGTTCATAGGACGGAAATTATACCGGGAGGCAGTATTTTCTTGTAAGTTGGAATGGAGGACATCGGGCGAAGTTGGGATGAGAAGGAGAGAGAGTGGATTAGGCGGTAGGGACGGAGCAGAGCAAAGGGGCATGGTTGTGGCAACGTTAAAGGCCTATTGGGAAGGGTTTGAGGGAAGGATTGATTATTTTTGGCAATTTTATCGGAGGAAATTGGCTATTTCTTCACATTTATCAATTGAGGCCGTCAGCTCTGGAGGGGCCGATGACGTTTGTTTTCTAATAATGTGAAACAGTTCTCTGGGCTTGTTTTTGAGACGATCAAGTTGAGCTCGAAAGAAAGATGCCTTTTCATTAAAATGTGCTTTTTGTGTAAGTTGATCTAGCAGCTCTTAGGAGGGTCAGATGGGAGGGTGAGGGGTATTGTCTCCATGTTCTTTCTGAGAGTCTAAGTTGTCTTCTTTTTTTGTTGAGTTCAGGATTAGAACCAAGATTTGGATTAGATTTATCTTTGTTGTTTAAGTTTGGGAGGGGCGATTTGTTCAAGGACATCACTAATGGTCTTGTTAAAGTGTTCAGTGAGCTCATTAGCATTTTGGGAGGGAGGAGTGTGATCAAGTTGGACTTGGAGTTTAGTCTCAAGTGCACCGGGGGGGAGGGGGGTTGTTTAAGGTATCTGATCCACGTCATGGGTTTGTTATTGCCTACTGGAGGGAGTAGGGCAATGGTTGTGATCTTAAATAGAATAAGGTGATGGTCCAACCAGTCAATGGGGATCATATTGGAAAGGGAGGTCAAGTCAGTATTGGAGATGATAGCGTCGAGTGTGACCCCTTTGATATGAGTTGGGAAATGGCATAGTTGTTTAAGGTCATTCATCTCAAGAAGGTTGATGAGGCGCATAACAGTGGGATCAACTGAGTTATTCCAGTGGATACTGAAGTCTCCTAAAAAAGAGATTTTTTGAGGCAGAAAGGGAGGCTTGAGTGAGAAGATCGGAAAATTAATCTGCAAAAAAGAGAGGATCATCGGAGGGTGGTAGATGTTATGTAGCCTAATCGGAGGAGAGCCCTTGACAGGGAGTTCAACACCAAGGTATTCAAATGACAAGTCAGCAGTATTCTTTAAAAGGGTGAGTTGAAATTCATTTTTTTGGATTATAACTAGACCACCACCTTTTCTGTCAAATAAGATTGAGGGGAGCCTTGCTGAGAGGGAAGAAGTAGATGAGGCAGGGGCATTGTTAACAGGTGAAGGAAGTCTAACGAGGAGAGGGGGGGGAAAGGCCATGGAAGGGGGTCAGAACCGGAATGACCTAAGCTTTGAAAAACGGTTTGTATATAAATTATCAGTACATAAAAATGTTCATGTTATGAAATATGTAAGCAGAGAAAGAAAATAGGAAAATAGACTAATACAATTGAACGTAGGACTGAGGGATGGATGGTAGGGAAAATGGAGGAAAGAAGACAAAGGGAAATTTAATGAATGGAAGGAAAACATAAGGTAAGGAAAGTTAGAACGGAGGGGTGAAGGAAGGACTGGAGGGTGGATAACAGAAAAGACAAAAAAGAAGATAAGATTGTGCTGATGGCAAGCAGCAAAGAAAATTGAACAATAATAATGAAAAGGGTATGAAGCGAGACAGGTAATCACATAAAATGTTAAGAGAATGGACAAAAGTGAAGGAAGGTAAAAAAAATTTAGTTATGAAATGGAAATGGAGGACATGAATAGAAGGTCGGAAAGAGATATAGAGTGAAAATTTGTAAGAATTAACATGAGAAGTTGATACTGGTAAATGTGCTGTTTTGCACAAAAATTTGAATGTACAGCTTTTGGGTATTTTACTAAGGGAAGCTTAAACCAGGGGCACTTAAATGGTTAGTGTTGGGATCAATAACTTTCAAAGGATAGTCATTCCTTGAGGCTCAAATTGTGCGTTTATTTAATTTCATGTCTACTCCCTTGGTGAGATTTATTAACTACATGTTGTTCTTTTGCATTTTATGTTTGGCGATATACGTTGGCACAATAACAATGTATGCACAGTATTATTCTAAACATGAGCAATCTGACATTGTTTACCCACTTGATTGAGTGCCTTGTGGTATGTGGTGTGTTAGAATGGATACTTACCAACAAGTAGTCTATTGCCACAGGTGCCTTCCTGGAACTTCTGGTTGATGAAAAATCGGCGGAAGATGTAGGAATCATTCACACTACCAGGGTACTTTGCTGCAACCTTGATGAAAACACCACGATGATCAACAATGGCCTACACATTCATTGAATAAGTCTAACAAGGAGAGGGGGTGGAAGGCCATGGAAGGGGGTCAGAACCGGAATGACTTAAGCTTTGAAAAAAGGTTAGTATATAAATTATCAGTTCATAAAAATGTTCATGTTATGAAATATGTAAGCAGACAAAGAAAGTAGGAAAACAGACGAATACAATTGAACGTAGGACTGAGTGATGGATGGTAGGGCAAATGGAGGAAAGAAGACAAAGGAAAATTTAATGAATGGAAGGAAAACATAAGGTAAGGAAAGTTAGAACGAAGGGGTGAAGGAAGGACTGGAGGGTGAATAACAGAAAAGACAAAAAAGAAGTTAAGATTGTGCTGATGGCAAGCAGCAAAGAAAATTGAACAATAATAATGAGAAGTGTATGAAGCTAGACAGGTAATCACATAAAATGTTAAGAGAATGGTCAAAAGTGAAGGAAGGTAAAATAAAATGTAGTGATGGAATGGAAATGGAGGACATGAAAAGAAGGTAGAAAAGAGATATAGAGTGAACATTTTTAAGAATTAACATGAGAAGATGATACTGGTAAATGTGCTGCTTTGCACAACAATTTGAATGTACAGCTTTGGGGTATTTTACTAAGGAAAGCTTAAACCAGGGGCACTTGAATGGTTAGTGTTGGGATCAATAACTTTCAAAGGACAGTCATTCCTTGAGGCTCAAATTGTGCGTTTATTCAATTTCATGTCTACTCCCTTGGTGAGATTTATTAACTACATTTTGTTCCTTTGCATTTTATGTTTGGCGATATAAGTTGGCACACTAACAATGTATGCACAGCATAATTCTAAACATGAGCTATCTGACATTGTTTACCCACTTGATTGAGTGCCTTGTGGTGTGTGGTGTGTTAGAGTTGTACTTACAAACAAGCAGTCTATTGCCACAGGTGCCTTCCTGGAACTTCTGGTTGATGAAAAATTGGCGGAAGATGTAGGAATCATTCACACTACCAGGGTACTTTGCGCCAACCTTTATGAAAACAACAAGATGATCACCATTGGCCTACACATTCATTGAATTCCTGTTGTGGAACATGTGTGAAGTGTCAGCAGGAGGCACAAATTGCAGTCCATTGCCCCCAGCACATGCAGAAATCCAGCAATGGCATAGAAGCCTTGCTTGTTGTTGAGTTGATCTTCAGCAGTGTTGGGGAAGTGGAGGTGCTGTGATGTCAGACTGATTATGGCATCCAGGACAGTGGGTAGGGACCTGGAGAAGGATGACTGTGATACTCTTGCCATTCTGGTGGTGGTTGGTTGAAAAGTCCCTGTGTCCAGTATATGGAAGACAGCGAGTAGCTTGGTCTGTGTAGGGCTGTTGATGCAGCGATAGGATGTGGGCTGCAGCTTTGGCTCTAACTGGTTGAGATGGGGTACAATGGACCCCCTTTTTATCCTGTAATGGGTTAGGACCTACTCTTGCTGGAGGTGTATGAGGGTGGTCCACTGCTGGTAGTTCCGCTCCCTTCTCCGGCGCTGCCTCTGAGGTGGTGGTTGTCTTCTTGGTGCTCCTAGTTTCAGTAGCGGAAGATCCATGGTGTCGTTGCGGTTGCCATGTATGAATTGGGAGTGTTCTCCTTTGCTACAAGTGTATCAGCATAAATTTTAAGACCAGGTAACTCCTAGTGGTAGAAAACTATTGCTAATGGGATTTAGATGTAGTTTTTCTAATTTAGTGACATGCAAGGAAATTCTTGTAAATATTGCTTTGTGTCTTTTGCAGGAGTTTTATTGCGGGTAATAAGACCAAAATTTAAGACAAATTTAGGACAAAATCCTAACTTTACTACTCCTAAATGCCTATCGTGAATACCGAAAGTCGTCAAGTTAGGATTTTATCTCAGATTACTTTTGTTAATGGAGCCCACAGTTCTGATGCAAACAGGAGGGGAAATGTAGCATTGTTCCCTGTAGTGCCAGTGTCCTAGCCACTTCTCTAACCCTGGGCGGTGAACTACACTACGCTCGCGAAGTTTGCATAGTTTTGGTAACTTGACAATTCACGTAGAATGCAAAGTTACCAAATACTCCGCAATCTGCAACGTAGCGTAGCTGTTTTTCCTCTTCATGCGCTCAATATGCGTTCTTGCGCTCGCTGTAACGACTTACCTTGATTCTGCGTTTACCGGCGAGCTTTCCTATCCGTTCGCGTGCGCCACGAAATTTGGAATCCCCTTGCACGATCCCGCGAGAGTGTGCGAACGATGACACGTCATTCGGACGTGTGATCTGACTTCCGGCGGTAGTGTTGGTAAGATCGCAATTCCGAACATACAAAAACTGCAACCTGGCAAAAAATATCTCTCAAGCATCATGAAATCTTCTTGAAAATTATCATTTTGCTCACAAAATCTCCTCCGATTGTGATTTGGCTTTAGTTTTTTGTGCAGGTAGACCTTTTTCTATTTGTACTTTTTTTTCACGAGGAAGGAAGTGCCCCTGAGTCTCCAACTTCCTGTTCCTGTCCAGCCGGCTCCGCCCAGTGCTTTGTCCATGTGCTGTTCACTTTCATTTGGATTTGGAGCAGGAAGGATCACTTTTTCTATCTATCTGCTGCATCATATCATTGGATTGGATTTGAGGACTTTTGGATTTGAGATTTTACAAGTAAGTTGGAGAATTGGTGTACTTGTTTGTTTGGGGTTTGTTTGTAGTGTACCTATTACCTACATTTTCTGGGGATTTTCATTGTTTTACAATTTTGTTGTTGTGGATGGCCTGTAGTTTCAGTAGGGGCCTAGTTGTTTTCCTTTGAAATTTCAGCCAGTAGGCCCAGATGTACCCATTGTTGCATGTTTCTGAGGTGTCTGTTGAATTTAAACATCATGTAGGGCATGGATGGCATTGGATTGAATTGCTAAATGTGGTTTTTGGGGTGTATTTCACTTTTTGTGTGTGTGTGTTAATAAATAAATACCTTTGTAGGATGTGTGTGTGTGTGCTTGCTGTGTAACTTTCCAACCTTTTGTAGCCCTGTTGAGTTTCATTTTTGCATTTTTGTATTAAAGCTGTGTTGCTTAGCAGGTTTCCTTTGTCTGATCATATATAGGGCTTACAGGGCTGCTTGAGTTCATTGTTTTCCATGGCCTTTTTTTGTGACTGTGCGTGACCATGTGGCTTGGGGCCATTTTGTGGTGGTAGTTTACTAGTGTGCTGCTTTTTCCATATAGGCCTGCATGTTTTTTCTTTGCTCCCCTTGGCTTATGCTTGTTGTTGTTGTAGCACGGCCATGTGAGTGGCAGCCATTTTGTGAAGGCAGGCAGTGTGCTTTTGCCATAGGCTTGCATTGTCTGTCTTCCATTTGTTTTTGTTGTGGGTGGCTAGGGGTCATTTTTTGTGGCGCCGTCCAGGCAGTGTGCTTTTGCTGTAGGCCTGCATTCATTGTCTGTCTTCCCTTTCTTGTTATTGTGGGCGGCCTGGCCATGTGGGTGGCGGCCATTTTGTGGAGTAAGGCAGTGTGCTTGCTTTTGCCATAGGCTTCCAAGCTTGTGACCTAGTCTGCCAGTAGGCCCAGAGATAGTCATCATGGGTGCATAAAAACTGTTTCTGTGTCATGTAACATCATTTATGGCATGGATGGAATTGGATTAAATTGCAAAATTTGGTTTTTGGGGTGGAATTTCAGTTTTTGCGTGTGTGTTAAATAAATAGCCTTTTCAGCCAGTAGGTAACCCTGGGCGTTCAGCTTGTGTAGTTTTGGCAACTCTGAGCTGCGCGACAATGCAGACTTATAATTTTTTTTTCTTTGTGCGCTCAATATGCATGTTCGCGCACGTGATAACGACTTTTTGTGAGGATCGCGATGCCGAACACGCAGAATTTGCAATCTGGAGAAAAATATCTCTCGAGCAGCATAACACCTTCTTGAAAATGATGATTTTGTTCATTTTGCTCCAAAAACTCCTCAGATTGTCATTTGGCTGTAGTTTTTTGAGCAAGGAGTCATTTTTCTTTTTTTTACAATTTATTTAAAGAGGAAGGAAGTTCCCCAGAGACTCCAACTTCCTGGTCCTGTGACTCCTGTCATTTGTCTTCACTTTCTTGTTATTGTGGGTGGCCATACCATGTGGGTGGTGGCCATTTTGTGAAGCCAGGCATTGTGCATTTGCCGTAGGCCTGCATAGTCAGTCTTGTCTTCCTTTTCTTGTTGTTGTGGGTGGCCTGGCCATGTGGTGGATGCATTTTGGGGGACCAGCCACCGTACTTTTGCCGTAGGCCTCCAAGCTTGTGGCTTAGTCTGCCAGTAGGCCCAGAAGTACTCATCAATCATCATGGGTGCATGAAACAAGTGTTTTTGTGTTGTCTGTTGAATGTAAACATCGATTAGGGCATGGATGGCATTGGATTGAATTGTAACATTTGTTTCTTTGGGGGGGGTTCACTTTTTGGGTGTGTGTTAGGCCTTTATTCAGCCAGTAGGCCCAGAGGTACTCATGGGTGCATGAAACAACTGTTTCTGTGGTGTCTGTTGAATTTCATTTAGGGCATGGATGGCATTGGATTGAATTGCAAAATGTGGGTTTTTTATGGGCGGGGGGGTATTTCAGTTTTTGGGTGTGTTAAATAAAATCTTTTTTTGCATGTGTGTGTTGTTGTTTGGGTTGTTGTGTAACTTTCCAACCTGTATTTAGCCATGTGAATTTTCGTTTTTACATTAAAGCTGTGTTGTTTATCATGCATCCTTTGCCTGGCCATGTAGGCCTGCTTGAGTTCATTGTTTGACGTGTCTTGTGCCTGTGAGTGCCTGTGAGTGACCATGTGGCTGGGGGCCATTATGTGGTGGTAGTTAGTAGTGTAGGGTGCTGTTTTTGCCACATAGGCCTGCGTGTATTTATTTTCATTCTTCCTCTTGTCTTACTCCTTCCAAAACCACCCCCATTGCCAGCTGCAGGCTGCAGCTACCTGATGCTACAACCATCCCACGTGATGCACACATTTAGGCCAAACAGGCTCCACTACGTTTTTGTCTTTGTTATTTGCTATTCTTATTCTTCCTGAGTGTACACAGTACACCAGGAAAGCCCTGGCCTCGTTGTCAAAGTCTTATAAATGGCCACACTGTTGATGTTCACTGAGTTACTAGAAAGTAATAATTGTGACCACCACACACTAAGTTATATATTATATTAGGTTGATTGTACTATCGTTTGACTGATGTTCTTCTGGCTTTTTTGCTTTTAGGTGCACAAAAGACTGAGGAGGAGGTGTGTCATAATTGCCCATTGTGCTGCCAGACAGACATCCTGCTGCTGTACACGACATAACGTGTGACCTGACCAGACATCTCTGCAACTTGTGCAACTGAGTGCTGTTGACATCTGAAGAAGATGGGCAGGTACCATGTCCTCCAAGATCAAGAAAGTTGCTGAGAAGAAAGAACAGAAGAAGGAAGTTACACTTAAGTCTGGTGTTCCCCCAACACCTTTTTTGGGGGAAAATAACTACGCCTGCAGCAGCGGTGTCTGGGGGGGGCAAGTTGGGGGCAGCACCTCCGCATCAGTGGGCCCAACCCACCAACTCAGGCCCAAGCACATGAGTGTGGAAGAGGTAGCCAGCCTAATGATGCAAAGCAGTGATACTGAGCCTGAGATAAAGTTATCGCTATCTCAAAGTAGTACCCAATCAACGCAGGAGGAAGCACAGCAGATATGTGGTCAACAACAGCCGCAACCACCACCCGCAACAGTCGTTGTTGTTCCTCCAGAAGTAGGGGCAGTTCAGGAAATTGAGCCTCTTGCAGAAGAAGAAGAAGAGGAAGCCACTCATTCTGAAGATCCATTGTCTTCCAAATCTCAAGCAAGGTAAAGGAGGGTTAGTCCATCAAGTTCTTTGCCAAGCCCCACTTCTGATGATCTAGATGCCACTTGGCAGCCACAAACTGAGTCTGAGAGGGAGACGCGTCCCAAGAGCAGGTTAGGGAAAAGGAAGGTTTCAGAAAGCCTTACACTTATGGAGGTCGATGTAGAACAGCAGCATGATGATGATGAGCCAGTCATCACGCACATCACTCCCGGCCCGAGGAGATGGAGACCAACATTATAACCCTATCCAAAATCGCTGCTAGGGATTGAGCACGCATACCTCCAACAGGTAACACCAACACGACCTACAGCTTCCATATTTGCATTAGCAAAGGCCTGGCAGTGACCTACATACAGCACAACCACCACCTCAGTAGAAGTAGGTAGTGGTACAGCACAGAGTCAAATTCAACGCACACCCTTCAGTTTATCCGGCCTTGGAAGTGGCACCACCAGCAGGAGGCAAAAGTTAAGCTCCCCAGTTTGGGACTTCTTTACGGTTAGGGAAAAGAAGGAGAGCATTGCTATATGATCCATTTGTAATACCTCTGTTAGTCTGGGCAAGCTTGGTACAAACTATGGTACCGGAGGCCAAATAACCCATCTGAAAAAACAACACTTGATCGACTGGGAGGACCTCCTTCGTGGCATAAAAACTGCAACCATTGCTGTTGGTGGGGATAAACAAGTAGAAGATCCGATCACGGTAGAAGAGGAAGGACAGGGAGACATTCTCTCTGGCAGTGGTACACAAAGTAACCCTGTCCCCAGCAGAGCAGTGTTATCGGCGCCCACATCTTCAGCAACATCTCAGTAGCAGAAGAGTAAGAGGGAGCCTGGGACAGCAAGGAGTACTTCAATGAAAAAAAGTGCATAGTTGAGCCTAAGGAAAAGCATGCAGCCTACCATTATAAGCATGTTTTGGAAGAGGGGCAGTACAAACGCAACCACCCAATAGCACGTTTTTACAATGCAAAGCTGGCTAAAATGTTAGCACTGGACCTTCTACCTTTTTCTTTTGTTGAAGGGGTGGGTTTTCTGAAATTTGTGAAAGCCACCTGCCCAAAATGGCAGGTTCCCAGCCGCTACTATTTTGCCAGAGTTACAGTTCCAGCACTACATCACGACCTGTGGAATTGTTTACAAAAAGCCTTGAAGCAAAGTGCTGTTAAGAGTATCCCCCTGACAACAGACATGTGGACCAGTTGCCAAGCCACTGATTGCATGTGCATCACTGCACACTGGATCTCTTTTGTGGGGGTTAGAGAACAGATATCCGCTGGTGTTGACGCTGCTGAGATTTTTCATGCCACATGGAGAAATCTCATACTGCTGCAAACATTTTGGAGGAATTTAACAGCAAGGTCTTTGAGTGGCTGCGCCCAAGAGGGCTTAACATTGGTTTTGTTGCCTCGGACAAAGGCAGTAATGTAGTTAGGGCCATGAAAGAAGGTGGCTATTTCAGGGTCTCTTGTTTGGCATACTTCATTAACATTGTTGTTCAAGACTTTCTGAAAAATGAATACAAAGTTAGCAACTTACTGGGCACCCGCAGAAGAATATGCACACATTTCAGCCATTCTTCAACGTGAGCTTAAAATGCCAGTCAAAGCACTCATCCAGGAGGTGCCAACACATTAGAACTCAACCTATTACATGCTTGATTGTCTGTTTGAACAGTACATACCACTCAATGCTTATGTCATGAAAAGATTAGGGGATCCTACTGTGAGAGGCATGACCGTTGAGATGGGCCAATGGGACCTCGTTAAATGCCTGACAGAGATGCTACTTTCTTTTGAGATCTTCACATGTGAAGTCAGCAGGGAGGACTGTACTATGGGCCAAGCTATCCCATTGTTGCACATGCTAGAGCAACAGCTGAAGGAGGTGTCTGAAACGTACGCAGGTGTGGATGACAAACAAGATGCATATTATTCGGCAGAGTCCTTAGCCCTTCGCTTATCTGACAATACAAGGTCTCAAAATAACTTTGTGTTACATCCACATTACATTACTGCCACAATTTTGGATCCACAGTACAAAGTATTTCTGAACAGTAAGGCAGTAATTCCTTTTTCAGAAGTGGATGTTGCCAAGTACAAAACGTTGATAGCTGAGCAAGCCATTGATTTTAAAAATGAACGGCTGGTAATTAGAGGCCCCCCGCCCCAGGCCAGAACAAGTACTACATAGCAGATTTCAGAGTCAAGTTCTACTTCAGAGTCTGAGGGCAGTGCGTTTGCCTCCCAGCAGTCACCGACACCAACACTACCAATAACATCAACAACAGCAACAACAGGATCATCCACAGTACAATCGGCAACTGATTGATTTCTACGGCAGGGGTATGGTAAGTCCAGTGCTGATGCAAAGGCAAAAGAGACCGAGCACATTGGAGCATCCCTGAGCATTGAGCGGACGGTCCAGGCCCATCTGGATGACCAAACAGGGGTGTTCATGGATCAAAACCCATTGGTGTATTGGTATGGGAAAAGGAGCCAATGGACAGTGCTCAGCAGGCTGGGGATAAAGTATCTGGCTTCCCCTGTTGCAAGTGTCTCTTCTGAGCGTGTTTTCAGTGCTGCTGGTGCCATTGTAACTTTGAAAATGACCAGTCTCTTGCCCAAAAGCGTGGAGAGCTAAACCATGATCAAAATGAATCAGCACTTTATACCACCGGAGTACAAAATATGTGAATCACAGCAGGAAGAGGAGAGCGACTTAGATGACTTAAGTAGTGGGTTACATGACCTATTTCTGTCCGAACCACAAGAGTTCGAGGACAAGCTCCTCTTCTCTGACAACTAGGCTTTCAAGTTGTTACTTACTTCCTTCCTTTATTTGTGTGTATATCTGTCTTTCTGGTTCTAATCAAATCACAACAAATCCATCACCACCGTCTTCTCTTTTTATTTCCCTATTGGAGTTGCACGTCTGTGCATTTAACTGTCCAATCCTCAGAGTCCTGCTCCATCTTCCTGACTCGCCCTAAATACATTTTCAGCAGGCCAGACATTGGATGGAGAATAGTATAAGAAATTTTGCCTCTAACAGTCCCTTCATTAGAAGTGAAACATGACTATAGCTATCCTCCGTTTTGTTTCCGAGCCAAAACTCATCACTGTCCGAAGGCTACTGCCTCTGCAGGCATCCACAACTCTTCACTGGCAGAACTTGGGCAGGCATCCAAAAGTAAATTCATCACTGTCAGAAGGCTACAGCCTCGGCAGGCAGGCATCCAAACCTCATTGCTGTCAGGATAGAAGGTACTTGGCATAGAAAGACAAGACTCTTCGAAGAAACTTGCTGACATTTCTGCAAATTCAAATGACCAATAACCGCTACCTAGGCCGGGGTCCATCACAGCGCTGACCATGTAAACCAACTTCAACTGCAACAAAGTGCCACAGATGAATAAGAAGAAAACCGAAACACCTACTAACAACACTCAAAATGAATGTGGAGTAATAATGGAGCCACTGCCTCGTTAAAAAAAACACACACACACCTGTCAGAACTAGCCATCTGATCTGACAGCCAAAGAGAAGAGCAAGACAGGTAATGAATGATGGCATGCATTAGATGCTTGCTGACTCTGAGCGATTGCTGTTGTTTGTTGTGTATGAAGTCGAACTCTACTAGTTAATCTACAAAGTAAAAGTGACTCAAGTGACAGTCAATGCTTCTTTGTTGTTTAACCCCTTCCCTGCGTGGCTAATTCCCCCCCGGTGCGGGGAGGGCGGGGGTGAGCGCGGCACCACGCTGCTCGTGACGAGACTAGGCCGTCATGAGTCATGGTGGAGCTGTGCTCATGACGGCCTGGTCTCGTCATGACCCTGCCCACTCAAAATTCTCCATTTCAGGTGGGAAATTAACCGCGCGTGGGCGGAGCAGTGCCGTTATGACGAGATCAGGCCGTCATGAACACAGCTCAACTGTGACTCATGATGGCCTGGTCTCATGAGCACACAAGGGGTTCATAAGGTACTACTGTACTGCAGGTGCAGGCCAATATCTGTTGTAATTTTTTTTATATGGAATATGGACTTAATTGGAGTCACTACAGACTGAGTTGGAGTTGGAGAACACGTACCACACCATGATGATGACCGTCACCATACTATCTTTGCACACAGTCAGTCAGTTGGATCGGAGATGATTGATGGAATAACTGCGATTCATGAAATGACATAAAAGGCAAACACAACAATTCAACAAGAACCACAGCAGACCTACATATCCGTGTAGTGGTGGAGTCGAGTGTAGTGGTATGACTGACAGCGGTGCATTGAGTTAGTCACATAATTTTGAAAATGCTTGGTTGCTGTATGAGCCTTTTGTCTGGCTCTGTCAAAATGTAAGGTAAATGGAGGTTGGGTCACTATTGTTGATGTAGCTTAATGCTGTAAACAGAGTAGACACGATGTATCCAAGCCACCTCAGTCTGAAAGTGTTCTCTCGTCTCTTCCTGCACTCCACCGTAATTGATGCTTTTTTTTTATTCATTGATTTTTTAATACCCCTTTTGTTTTTCTACACTTACAGGCAGGCCTTTACCCTGTGCTATACTGGGAGAAACAACTCACACTTACCTTACAAATCCGCATCAGGCAGGCAGTGGCACCCAAGATTGATGTGCGGAGCGTCCATGGAAGGGAAGACCAACAGAAATGACGAGATTCAACTCCACAATTTTACCAGGTTAATACAGTAACTTTACTATCATTCATCATTCGTCTTTTAATTAATGTGATTCCTTTTTTCTCTTCAATCATTACTACTGTGTGTTGTGTTGTTGTTTATTTGCTTATTGATCCCTACAACTATTTTTTAATTTTCTTTGCTATCTTTAAAAGTAAGCCCAGTACAACATGTAATTTGACTCTCTGAGGGAATACAGGCAAGGCAAATTGCATATTAATATACTGCTGCCCTGTACTGTCTAATTGTCTAGTACTAGTTAGTAAGTAGTACTTATTAACCATCAAGTTATCTTCATCATCATGCATGTATTTCCTTTTTCTCCCTTGATAGATTTATTGGATAAGATCATGGTTGTCTGCCAAGATTGTGTTTTGCTTTTGTTGTCCATGCATACTGTTTTTTTGTCAAACCTTTGCCCAAACCCCCTTCCCATCCATTCATCAAACACTAACCCTCTTCCCCAGGGCCGTGTGATTTATATTGAGGTGTAATGTGACTACATTAATGTACAACAACAATTGATCACACATTTGCTGGGGCAGATGTGGTGAAAGCAACACTAATTCAATTTCAAGGCAGGGTGAGGATCTTCTTCTGCTTGCTCACCGATGCTCAGTCTATGTGCAAGCCAATTTTTTTTCCACTGGGACCTAATACATCATAATTTTCCGGCATTGATTGGATTCTTCATCAACATCCTACCGCACATCAGTAAAGATTACGAACTACTATTGTGTTAAGTGGCTCACTCGACACAACTACCGTTTGCAACTTCTTGTACTAGGCTGTCCCTGCCACCATTATGTTTTATTTACTTCGCTCTACTACTTCTCCCAGAGCCTCTCTCAGGTGACTGACTGCCTCATTTTCTTTTTTTGTAAATGCTACTGCCAGTGTCTACTACTACCACCACAACCATGGCATCTCCATTCTTTTCATAAACCCACCCTTTATCGTCATGCAGCTATCGCTGTGCCTAAGTTAAACATCCATCACAGGTAAGAAAATATGTTTGGGGCAGGTAATGGACTAGTAAGAGAGACTAGCAGTACTAGTAGGACAAGTCACTCAGTGAGGGGCGTCGAATCTATCTGTTTGTGTCTTACAAAGTCAGCCAATTATTTAAATCAAACACTGGTTGTGGCCCTGCAGCAGCAAGGAAACAGTGTGACGTAAAACAGTAACCCCACCCACAAAACATTAACCACATTGTATGTAAAGTATAAATATATATAATTTAATCCCCTAACAAAAATAAACTATGTAACAAAATCCCTCAACAACACCTGACCCACCCCTCTCCCGAAACCCAAACAATGTCCAAAATGAAAAAGTCCCAAAAATCAAATGTCCAATTGTCTATAAACCCCAAAGCCTGATTCTCACCCATCAAAAGAACCTATAAAAAAGGGGCAATTAAACACGGTATTTCTTTAGCAGCAGGCTCTTTGGATGTCGAGCTCCAGGACCATGACCCTCTTCTTGAGCTCTACCTCCTCCTCCAGTTTCATATTCCGGAGGAGCATGCGCCATGCATGTGCCCTGCAGTTGCATCCACGAGGGGCAGCAGTAGTGGTGGATGTTATTGCTGTGTGGCGGCGGGCGGCTGCCTGACCGCAGCGCCGTACCACTGGAGGGGCCTGGCTGCGGCCCGGGGCATTGGAGGAGGCTACAGCTGCTTCCGCCTCCTCATCCGCCAGAACCACCAGCCGCCGGTACTCTGTTTGATGGCCTCCAGCTACCGGTGCCGGGCCATAACTGCCAACTCCTTCCTGATTGATTTGGGAGGAGCTATATCAAGAAAGAAAAAAAGACTATTACCAATACTCTTAGCAAAACAGTGACACAAAATTAATTCAACACATGGTGGCATAGTAGCAGTAGAACTAGCAACCTTGTTGTAGCCGGCATGCCAGTTCAGTCAGCTTGCGCCCAAGACAAACATACTCAAGCCATGACTCATGTCATGCCGCAGACTCATGTTAGTTTTATTTACTACTGTCTGCATGTGGGGAAGCTTGTATTTTTCTATTATGGGTGGCACTGGCCATACTCTCTTTATTACATCAAGGGCAATTGCTCAATTTCACTTTCACCCTGCCTGACTACTACAAAAAAGCAGATTATATATCCGATCCAAAGATCATTGCTTATATATGGGAGGACATGAGGTACTTTGTTTTGATTGATTGTGTAACCAACAGATAGGCCACCCCACATGGCAGGCTGGCTGACACACTCGAAAATAAATTAACATAGGTAGGGAGTGGTCCTCCGAGTCGGAGGAAGGCGCTCGATAACTACATACATACACAATATATATATATCAAAGCTCCAGGGTCCACCAGTACCACGAGTCACTCTGCTGGCGGGTGCTGCCATGCGTTGGTGTACCGCGTACCAAATGTTAGCTCCAAAACTTTCTACCCAAATCCTTAGGTCAAAGAAAGACGGCAGCACTCAAGGGTTCTTTTGGCGATTTTCAACAAACTTTAATTCAAGATAGACAAACGCGTTTCGGGAAGCGTCCCTTTCTCAGTGTCATGGGAAAACGCGATGCAGGCGCCATTTTTAAAAGACAGTCTAAAACAGTGCCATGACTATCGAAAAAGGACTACACTTTTGCGCGACTATAGGCGCCATCTTAGAGTGTATGTTTGTTACAGTGTTAAGCCCACATTATTGGTGTTTAACCAAAACAGTACATTTCATACCAAATGCACATTATGATTTCAAGCACACATTTTCATCATGCCGTGTATCGGCAATGGTGTCTCAACATTAAAGAAATTAGTCCAATGTAACCGTAGTCATGCAATTACTGTTATTTTGGCAGAATTGAATCAGTGT
Organism: Lissotriton vulgaris; assembly: GCF_964263255.1. Lineage (NCBI taxonomy): Eukaryota > Metazoa > Chordata > Amphibia > Caudata > Salamandridae > Lissotriton > Lissotriton vulgaris. Next base: position 84,175 of record NW_028245615.1, on the reverse strand, counting down.
GCATCCAGTACATATCTCCATCATGCTCCTGATATATGAGGAAAACGTGTCAATCCAAAGTTTAATGTATGACACTGAGGCCAGTATGGCCAAATTTATATATTGCACATACCGTGCTTTCAACGATTAATCATTTTGCCGTGGATCGGCAATTGCAGCCATGTGGCTGCATGTCCTCTGTGAATATATATCATATAGCCATTTCAAGAGAAACGGACTCCTGATACACACCATTCATCCTGTCAAAAAAGTTCTATGGATATTTTCAAAAAACCTTCAAATTATTTTCATATATAGAATTCATAAGAGAGCTGTCAAACACCTTAGAACACAAAGGTAATCAGAAAGACATTGGTCTGAGTTTTCATACAGAGATGTTCTTTTACATGCAACATACTTTATAGCTGTTATCCCAGATGAAAAGCCATCTCTTCCCCCGTATTAAGCCCCCCCGGTGTCTTTGTTTCGAGATCTACTATATATCTGGATTCAAGTCTCCTCAATTTCTGCAGTTTGTTACCTCCTCTGATGTTTTCAGGGACATGATCTATACAGAAATATTTTAGAAGACTTCTATCACTGTTATGTTTGATGGCAAAATGGCGAGCAACAGGATAAGTAAAATCCTTGTTTACAATTGCTCGCATGTGCTCGAGAACTCTTAATTTTACCGGGTTAATAGTGCTGCCTATATATTTAAGATTGCATGGGCAGCTGAGGCAATATACTGCATGGCTGGTATGACAAGACATAAACTTATCAATCTTCCTTCCCCCACTATGCCCTCTGATGTCATAAGAAAGGACCCGTTTGCTAGACACACAGGCCTTACATCTTCCACAAGGGAAGAACCCTTTTGCATCTTTTAGTGTTCCAGGTTGTTTGATCAAGGGGTTTAAGTGGCTTTGGACCAAATGATCCCTTAACGACCTAGCCTTTCTGAAGGTAATTAGTGGTGAGGGAGGGATGTCTGATCCGACGATGGAGTCGGTTTTAAGAATGTGCCAATGTTTGATCATGATTGATCTTAATCTGTGCGAATCCACGGAATATGGTGTTATCAGATTGATAAACGTAGAAATAAAATGCAAAATATAGACTTAGGGAAAGAGAGGGATAGATAATAAATAAAAAAGATCAGAAAAACAGTGTAAAAACCTAAGGATGGCAAAGATAGAGGGAGGATAGAAAAGCAGGCCCCAGAAAAATAGCATAGAGTGAAAAAACAAGATGGGCGCACCCATCACGCCCTTGTGGGTAAGTTCATGCAAAAACCATCACTAATACATAAAACGCATTCCTGAACATGAAATGCGCATTGCGAACATGCTATATGTGACCCGGAACAGGAAATAAGGCATTGTGAACGGGCGGGACAAGTGAAAAACAAGATGGCCGCGCCCATAGGCGACCGCATTTGTAAGTTTGCAAGATACTATCCCCGAGCACGCAAACAGACTCCCGAACACGCAATATGCATTCACGAGCAAGAAAAACGCATCGCGAACGGGCGGGACAAGCAACTACAAGTGCTTGCATAGCTACGCGTAGCTCGCGAAGCGCAAGTGCAAGTTTTTATAGCTACTCATAGCTACGTGCAGCGCGACTAGGCAAACTAGCCCAGGGTTATACTTCTCCCAGCTGCTACTTTTGCCATGGCTCATAGTGATACCACCCTTGAAATGGTGGTACAGCATCTGACTATAGCATGGGGACTCACAAACTTTCTCTCTGGGGCCGAATTTACAGTGTGGTTTTTGGCCGAGAGCCACACCGGTGAAGGCGGGGTCAGTGGGGGAGGGGGGAGGGACTAGAAGAAAGAAAAACTGTGACCATGATGTTGAACACAGGCCCCTGCAGCGGACACCTACGTCCACTAAGCCTACAGACCTGGCATGCAAACATATCTCTCTCCCTCTCGCCCTCTCTCTCCCTCTCACCCTCCCTCTCTCTGTCTCCCTCCCTCTCTCTATCTCTTGCTCCCTCCTTCCCTCTCTCTCTGTCTCCCTCTCTCTGTCTCCCTCCCTCTCTTTCCTTCCCTCTCTGTCTCCCTCTGTCTGTCTCCCTCTGTCCATCTCTCTCCCTCTGTCCGTCTCCCTCCCTCTGTCTGTCTCCCTCCTTCTGTCTGTCTCCCTCCCTCTGTCTCTCTCCCTTTGTCTGTCACCCTCTGTCTGTCACCCTCTGTCTCCCTCCCTTTGTCTCCTTCCCTCTGTCTCCTTCCCTCTGTCTCCCTCCCTCTGTCTCCCTCGCTGTCTCCGTCTGTCTGTCACCCTCTGTGTGTCTTCCTCTGTCTGTCTCCCTCTCTGTCTCCCTCTCTATCACTCTCTGTCTTTTACCCTCTGTCTGTCTCCCTCTCTGTCTACCTCTGTCTGTCTCCCTCTGTCTGTCTCCCTCTCTCTGTCACCCTCTATCTCCCTCTCTATGTCACCCTCTGTCTCCCTCTCTCTGTCTCTCTCTGTCTCCCTCTCTCTCTCTCTCTATCTCCCTCCCTCCCTCATTCTTCCTCCGTCTATTTCCCTCCCTCTATTTCCCTCCCTCTGTCTCCCTCCATCTGTCTGTCTCCCTCTCTCTGTCACCCTCTCTCTGTTACCCTCGGTCACCCTCTGTCTGTCACCCTCTGTCTGTCACCCTCTGTCTGTCACCCTCTGTCTCCCTCTCTCTGTCACCCTCTGTCTCCCTCTCTCTGTCTCCCTCTCTCTCTATCTCCCTCCCTCCCTCTTTCTCCCTCCCTCGATCTTCCTCCCTCTATCTCCTTCCCTCTATCTCCCTCCCTCTGTCTGTCTCCCTCTGTCTGTCTCCCTCACTGTCTTCCTCTGTCTGTCACCCTCTGTCTGTCACCCTCTGTCTGTCACCCTCTGTATGTCTCCCTCTGTCTGTCTCCATCTCTGTCTCCCTCTCTGTCTCCCTCTGTCTGTCTCCCTCTCTCTGTCACGTTATGTCTCCCTCTCCCTGTCTCCTTCTCTCTGTCTCCCTCTCTCTCTGTCTCCCTCTCTCTCTATCTCCCTCCCTCCCTCTTTCTCCCTCCCTCGGTCTCCCTCCCTCTGTTTCCCTCCCTCTGTCTGTCTCCCTCTGTCTGTCTCCCTCTGTCTGTCTCCCTCCCTCGGTCTGTTACCCTTTGTCTCCCTATCTGTCTCCCTCTGTCTGTGTCCCTCTGCCTGTCTCCCTCCCTCCATCTCCCTCCCTTCTACTATCACCCTCCCTAGGTCTCACTCCCTCTGTCTCCCTCTGTCTTCCTCCATTTCCCTCCCTCTGTCTCCCTCCCTCTGTCTCCCTTCCTCTGTCTGTCTCCCTCCCTCTGTCTGTCTCCCTCTCCCTCCCTCTGTGTCTCCCTAACACGCTCCCTCTGCCTCCCTCGGTCTCCCTCTCTCTCTGTCTCTCTGGCTCTGTCTCCCTCTCTCTGTCTCCCTCTGTCTGTCTCCATCTCTGTCTCCCTCTCTGTCTCCCTCTGTCTGTCTCCCTCTCTCTGTCACCCTCTGTCACCCTCTGTCTGTCACCCTCTGTCTCCCTCTCTGTGTCACCCTCTGTCTCCCTCTCTCTGTCTCCCTCTCTCTCTATCTTCCTCCCTCCCTCTTCCTCCCTCCCTCGGTCTTCCTCCCTCTATCTCCTTCCCTCTATCTCCTTCCTTCTATCTCCCTCCCTCTGTCTGTCTCCCTCTCTCTGTCTCCCTAACTGTCTCCCTCTGTCTGTCACCCTCTGTCTGTCACTCTCTCTCTGTCTCCCTCTGTCTGTCTCCCTCTCTCTGTCACCCGTTGTCTCCCTCTCTCTGTCTCCCTCTCTCTGTCTCCCTCTCTCTCTGTCTCCCTCTCTATCTATCTCCCTCCCTCCCTCTTTCTCCCTCCCTCGGTCTCCCTCCCTATGTTTCCCTCCCTCTGTCTGTCTCCCTCTGTCTGTCTCCCTCTGTCCCCCTCCCTCTGTCCCCCTCCCTCTGTCTGTTACCCTTTGTCTCCCTCTCTCTCCCTGTCTGTCTCCCTCTCTGTCTCCCTCTGTCTGTGTTCCTCTGTCTGTCTCCCTCCCTCCATCTCCCTCCCTTCTACTATCACCCTCCCTAGGTCTCCCTCCCTCTGTCTCCCTCTGTCTTCCTCCATTTCCCTCCCTCTGTCTCCCTCCCTCTGTCTCCCTTCCTTTGTCTGTCTCCCTCCCTCTGTCTGTCTCCCTCTCTCTCCCTCTGTGTCTCCCTGACTTGCTCCCTCTGCCTCCCTCTGTCTCCTTCCCTCTTTCCCCCTCTCTCTCTGTCTCCCTCTCTCTCTGTCTCCCTCGCTCTGTCTCCCTCTCTCTGTCTCCCTTTGTCTGTCCCCTCTCCCTTACTCCGTCTCCCCCTGACTCCCCCTGACACCCCTAACTCTCTCTGTCTCCCTCCCTCTGTCCTTCTCCCTCCCTCTGTCCGTCTCCCTCCCTCTGTCCGTCTACCTCCCTCTGTCTGTCTCCCTCCCTCTGCCTGTCTCACTCTGTCTTTCTCCCTCCCTCTGTCTCTCTCCCTCTGTCTGTCATCATCTGTCTCCCTCTGTCTCCCTCCCTCTGTCTCCCTCCCTCTGTCTGTCTCCCTCTCTGTCTCCCTCTCTGTCTCCCTCTATCTGTCTCCCTCTGTCGGTCTCCCTCTGTCTGTCTCCCTCTGTCTGTCTCTCTCTCTCTGTCACCCTCTGTCTCCCACTCTCTGTCACCCTCTGTCCCCCTCTCTCTGTCTCCCTCTGTCTGTCTCCCTCTGTCTTTCTCTCTCTCTGTCTCCCTCTCTCTCTATCTATCTCCCTACCTCCCTCTATATCCCTCCCTCCCTCTCCTTCCCTCTATCTCCCTCCCTCTGTCTCCCTCCCTCTATCTCCCTCCCTCTATCACCCTCCCTCTATATCTCTCACTCTGTCTGTCTACCTCTCTGTCTCCCTCTGTCTTCCTCTGCATGTCTCCCTCTCTCTGTCTCCCTCCCTCTCTATATCTTCTTCCCTCCCTCTATCTCCCTCCCTCCCTCTACCTCCCTCCCTCCCTCTATCTCCCTCCTTCCCTCTATTTCCCCCCTCCCTCTGTCTCCCTCTGTCTCCCTCCCTCTATCTCCCTCCCTCTGTCTCCCTCCCTCTGTCTCCCTCCCTCTGTCTCCCTCCCTCTGTCTCCCTTCCTCTGTCTCCCTTCCTCTGTCTGTCTGTCTCCCTCTCCCTCCCTCTGTCTCTCCCTGACTCGCTCCCTCTGCCTCCCTCCACTCCCTCTGTCTCCCTCCCTCTGTCTACCTCCCTCTGTCTCCCTCCCTCTGCCTCCCTCCCTCTGTCTCTCTCTCTCACTGTCTCCCTCTCTCTGTCTCCCTCTCTCGGTCTCCCTCTCTCTGTCTCCCTCTCCTTCACTCCACCTCCCCCGACTCCCTCCCTCTCCCTCTCTAGGTCTCCCTCCCCCTCCCTCTGTCACCCTATGTCTCCCTTCCCCTGCCTCTCCCTCCCTCTCTCTCCCTCTGTCTTCCTCTGTCTGTCTCCCTCTCTCTGTCTCCCTCCCTCTATCTCTCTTCCTCCCTCTATCTCTCTTCCTCCCTCTATCTCCCTCCCTCTGTCTCCTTCCCTCTGTCTACCTCCCTCCCTCTGTCTGTCTCCCTCCCTCTGTCTGTCTCCCTCCCTCTGTCTGTCTCTCCCTGACTCGCTCCCTCTGCCTCCTTACCTCCGATTCCCTCTCTGTCTCCCTCCCTTTGTCTCCCTCTCTCTCTCCCTCTCTCTCTGTCTCCCTCCCTCTGTCTCCCTCTCCCTCACTCCATCTCCCTCTCTCTCTGTCTGCCTCTCTCTGTCCGTCTCTCTTCCTACCCTCCCTTCCTCTGTCACCCTCTGTCTCCCTTTCTCTCCCTCTCCCTCCCTCTCCTTCCCTCTGCCTCCCTCCATCTCCCTCTCTGTCTCCCTCTCCGTCTCCCTCTCAGTCTCTCTGTCACTCTGCCTCTATCTGTCTGTTTCTGTCCCTGCCTCTATCTGTCTCTGTCCCTGTCTGTCTCCCTCCCTCTGTATCCCTCTCTGTCTCTGCCTGTCTCGGTCTGTCTCTGCCTCTATCTGTCTCTGTGTGTCCGTGTCTCTGTCTGTCTCTACCTCTATCTCTCTTTGTCTCTATCTCTGTCTGTCTCTGTCTCTATGTGCCTCTGTCTCTATCTGCCTCTGTCTCTATCTGTCCCTGCCTATATCTCTATCTCTATCTCTCTCTCTGTCTCTATCACTGTCTGTCTCTACCTCTATCTGTCTCTATCTGTCTCTGTCTGTCCCTGTCTCTGACCCTATCTAGCTGTTTGCACCTTTCTCTATCTGTCTCTCTATGTCTTTGTCTATCTCTATCTCTATCTGTCTCACCTCACCCCCTATCTAACTCTGTCTGCCACTGTCTCTGTCTGTCTCTGTCTCTATATGTCTTTATCTGTTTCCATCTCTATCTGTCTCACCTCACCCAGCTCTCACTCCCTGCTGCCCTCTGTCACCTCATCCGGCTGTCACTCCCTGCTGCCCTCTGTCACCTCACACGGCTCTCACTTCCTGCTGCCCTCCGTCACCTCACCGGGCTCCCACTCCCTGCTGCCCTCCCACCACACCCGGGCTCTCACGCTCTGCTGCCCTCCCACCTCACTGGGCTCTCACTCCCTGCAGCCCTCCCACCTCACCCGGGCTCTCACTCCCTGCTGCCCTCCCACCTCACCCGGGCTTTCACTCCCTGCTGCCCTCCCACCTCACCGGGCTCTAACTCCCTGCTGCCCTCCCACCTCACTCCGGCTCTCACTGCCTGCTGCCCTCCCACCTCACTGGGCTCTCACTCCCTGCTGCCCTCCAACCTCACCCGGGCTCTCACTCCCTGCTGCCCTCCCACCTCACCCGGGCTCTCACTCCCTGCTGCCCTCCCACCTCACCGGGCTCTAACTCCCTGCTGCCCTCCCACCTCACCGGGCTCTCACTCCCTGCTGCCCTCCCACCTCACCCGGGCTCTCAGTCCCTGCTGTCCTCTGTCACCTCACCCGCTGTCCCACCTCCCCTGTGTGTGTGTCAGCCCGGCTGGCACAGCTTCCCGGGCAAACACACAGCCGCACCCCAGTACTTCACAGGTCTTTTAAAGACCATTTACATGTTAATGAGGCTTTTTTCACCTCTTCTTAGGGCCCCTGCAGCTCCACTCCGACTGTGACTGGAATCGCCCGGCCCCCACAGAGCAGTACCGGCGGTGTTTGCTGACACTTTAAAAAAAAAGAACACAGGTTTGATGTCTGTAAGGTCTGCGTGCCACCAAGTAAGGCTTGCCGGGCTGCCAAAGAAGGCTTGCCGGGCTGCCAAAGAAGGCTTGCCGGGCTGCCAAAGAAGGCTTGCCGGGCTGCTGGCGGCCCGCGGGCCGTACTTTGAGTACCCGTGGACTATAGGCTAAATGCAGTGCACTACACATCCCTATACATATTGCCCTATCCGGTCACAGTGGTCACAGCATGAGAGGGTTCCTTATTTATAATAAGGCATTGTTAGGCCACAGGAAGGGGTTGACTGAGGACTTGCAATTTGGGATAAGTCCCTATTGCCAACATCACTTCACTGAAGCCGACATTGTGGTTCCAATAGCGGCTGGTAGACATATACCCTAACGATTCTTCATCTATGTGAATATGGTGTGCTCCATCTTGGAATGTTACATGCAATGAGCCCCATCACAACAAGCTTTGTCCACCCGTAGAGTGTGAGTAGATCTGCAAAGGGAGAGTTTGTAGTAATGGTAAAGCGAGACACTATTTGTGGCATGCAACTGACTTTGACATATTTGCACACATGCTTATTTCCATCATGTAAGTAGGGCTATGTTGGAATCTTGCTAGAATGTTGTATTTGAGCAATGAGGGAACGGTTAGTTCACACATACCTGGTCATCTCACTGCCTATCTGGGACACAGTTAAACATGGACATTTCTCATATATCCCTTGGTGTACGTTTTGATGGATTCACTGGCCCAACATTTTTACAGACTTCTATACTTGAATGGTCATAGACAACACACACCTGTGTAACTTAAATATTCTTTTTTTAATGCACATTGTCTCTGTTGGAGACTGGGCCAGTACTTGCCTCTAACAAGCCCCACATTCCAGAGATGCCCAGTGGAGGGCCTGACAGAGTACTTCAGAGGTTGAGTTCAGTCAGCAGACTGATTGCAGTGTCATTGGGAACAATACAAATCATGGCAGTCCATACTGAAGTCCAAGGTGAGTGTCGAAGAGTGGATCTGGGGACAGTGGAAGCTGATGTTACGGAGCATAATGCTAAGTACTGATCCAAGGCATAACAGTCCATTTGGTACAGATGGATGCTACTGATTTCTTCTTCCCAATAATGCAGATTTATCCACATCTTTGTCCTCTGATGTGTCATGTGCATCACATGTGCCTGGTGTTAGATTGGCTGCAGCACTGTGAGGCACTGACACATCAGGTGGCGGAGATGTGAATGTAGAAGCAGCAGCAGAATTCATCTGTGCCAAACTTGATGCAGCAATGCAGTGATAATCAGCTGCAGGGCATGGAAGATTCCAACTATGTCTCATTGGTGTGCAGCCGTGGCAGTCATTTGTTCCGCTTGTATCAGCTCCATGTTCTCAATTATCATTTGCATGCGGGCGAACTCCTGGCTAACATTGCTGGAGCCACTCTGACTGGGCAGTTGTTCTTGTCTCTGAGTCATGACTCCAGCAATGTCTGCCATGGAATGCCGGAGAGCATGGAGCGGACTTTGGGTGTCTGTGATGTTCTGTAGGTTGTCCCGAATGGCACTCATACCCCCACATACAGCATCAAGTTTGGCCAACAGGCTGTCAAACCCACCTGCACCTGATCAGCCATCTCCTGCTGGACATCTACCGTACAACGTTGAAATGCCAGAAGTGGGTCCTCAAGGTCCTGGGTGACAGCTGTGGTGGTAGGTGCTTGCTGGTGGGTAGTTTGTACAGGGGGTGGAGTTTCCACGACACAGCTGGAGTGCCCTGCTTCCCGATATGGTGTGCTAAATGAGTCTAGCAGCTGTTGGAGGGTGTCCTGGTTGATGGTGGTGAATTCCTTATCTTCATTAGTGATGAGTGGGACAGGCTGCTGTACAGGAAGGGATGTTTCTCCCTCTGCAATGTAAAGGGGAGATGCAGTTAAATGTGTGTTTCAAGTATGATCACAAATTGGATGAGTTTAAAAGCAGACTGCATGTCCACCCTGACTGTTTAGGAGGTGATGCCTATTAAATGCTGGATAGTGATTATTTGTAAAACATCACAGATGTGAGGTTGTAGTTGTACATTATCATCTCACAGTTTACAGCTATGCCAAATGTGAATGGCCAATTTTTATACACAAGCGGCACCAGTTGTGTCCTCTGTTCAGTAGTCAAAGGGATGCAGTTTGTACCACATTGTAGTCAATGTTGATTAGCTCAGATTTATGTGTCTTTGCACTGCATTGTGGGAGAGTCACCCCTGCAGCTTTGGTTTTACTGCCCCTTATCCCTTTCAGCCAGTGAGCCTTTCACGTATGTGCATTTACAATGATGAGATGTTGCAAGCTGGAGTAAATATGGGTCTTGGTCAGAGTTGGGACACTTGTGCATTGTTTGGCAGCAGATGTCTTCTTTACATCAGGGAATGTATGTACACGAGGAAGTGTCAGAGTGTCAACTGCTCCTTTAAGGATGAACTCCACACTAAGCCACTTCAGTGACCGTGGCCTGCACCATGTTAAAATGTTTAGGGTGCAGGCATGCAATTCATCATGCACTGTCACATGCCTTGTCAGTGTGGCTCACAGACAGTCAGCGTTGCTGGGTAGTGCACATGTGCATGGGTTTGGTGCGAGAATGGTTATGTGTGAGGAGGGACCCCTTTAGGCAGATTGGCAATGATGGGATAATTGTTGTTTCTATGTGTGCTGCACAATGCAGTACACATGTACATCCAGGTAGCTTAGGCTCTTCTGATATGTCTTTTGTGCATGTTGTCAGTCATGTTGTTCCTTGCATGCATTGCTTACTGCCCTCCTGTTGGCTTACCCGTTGTGAGTATGTTACAGCATGAGTTTCTATTGTTGTTGCAGGCTGAACAGACAGTGACAACACCCATTACCCTCAACGTTGGCCCCATGTGTGGTGTGTAAGTAGGCCTAGATTTGATGGACAAGACACCTCAGGGTATAAGTTGCGCTTTACAAGTACCAATAAATAAATAAATAAATAAATAAAATAAATAAATGGATGTGGATATCCAAAGGCGTATTTGAGGAAATAGAAATTTTACGTGGTCAGTGTGTCCCCCACTCGCACCCTATCTATGTACCTATGCCCCATGTATGTCCATGTCATCATGTAATTCCCTTCCTATGCCTGTAATAATAATGCCTCTGCATTTCCGTCCAATGTTAGCATGTCAGTTATTAGGCCCTCCATGAATGAAACGTTAATTCTGCACTGAGGCCTATGTTGCCAATGCATTTACATGGTGCACGTTTAAAAGTCGAGATGCACACGTTTTTGTGGCACAGCCGAGCCAGGATCTGAATTCAGGCTCCGAGCCTCCTCTGACTCTGAAAGCTGCAGTTTAGTTATGTATCCCTGACCTCTCCCTTACTTCCTGCTCAGCCGAGAGGTGCCCAGCCTGGCCTGCCAAGACGGTATTTTGCCTACAGTTATCTGCTCAGCTCCACAGAAAACACATTCCAGTCTAGTGAAAGGGGTAAACATATTCCGCCTGCAGAAGATAGGGCCTAGCCTTCCTGTCTCCATTCAAGTGATTTACTGAACCCGTTTCCATAGAAGGCCCATGGCCCCCCGCAATGCACGAAGAAATATATGCACACACTAGCATTTAGTGATGAACAGCCTTTGCTCGAGCAACCTTTACTTCAGACAATACATCCTCCAAACACAAGATATCAGATATGCCAAAGGTGCAGGTCGTTCTGACATCCCAGACTCCTCTACTAGTGCTAAAGTCAACTCCCCCCCCAGCTCTCCCCAGTTACACGTCAATTCCACGTCATGACTAGTTTTGCGTGCACAAGTAGGGTAAAGGTTCCTGCTGACCATGCAGACCCCCTCTATGCATCCACCCACCTATGACACACCTATGACTCATCAAGTGAACACCCACGTGTACGCCTCCTTACACGCCTTCTTTCACGCCCATGTGTTCTTATCTCTCTCTTTCACTTGCTCCGCCTGGAGCGCTCCGCCTTCTCTATCCAATGCAATGTATGGTTTAACTATATATAATGTGTTATGTGAATAAAGATTTAGATGACGACCCTTCCTGAACCTTAGTGGTGATGGAACCCGATTCTCCGATAGCTCGAGCTATTGAATTAAAGCCCTTTTGAATCGGACACCACGGACTCTGCCTCTCATTTTATGAGCAATCCTTATTAATGTATAGAAATTATGACAGGGTAATTTATTATTTACCACATTAATTTGGCGCCCGAACAGGAACGAGTCCCCTTCCCCACGCGCAGGCGATGTAGGTCCAGCCCCCTACCCCTTCTATAGCCGTGACGGACTTCAAGTGTACACGACAGCGGGACTTCCTGCCTACTCCCTCAGGCCCACGGAGGAGACGGAGACTGCGACCAGGCATCCACACGAGGCGGTGAGGATTGCGGACCATCCCGACTAGAGCCCAAGCTGAGAGAGCAAGGTCCGAAGTATCCCGAGGCCCACCTGTTCCGAGGCGCATGCGCAGCAGCAGAAGCCGTAGCAGTCCAGTCCAGTATCGAGTTTCCGAGGCCTTCAGTTTTGCTTCCCGGTGAGTACCGTTATTGGGAACGCATAGAGACGGGTTCATTTATTTGAGCCCGGTAAAGACGGGTCTGGGTACACAGACCTGGTAAAGACGTGTCCATTTAGGTGGATGCGGTAAAGACGTGTCTCTTTACGAGACCGGTATGGTTGTACTGTTTTGCAGTGCATAAAGTAAACAAGTTTTCAGGAGTGTGTTTTTCTATGTACTAGTTAGGATGTATCTGTTTTTAATGTTTTAATGTCGTAGTATGAATGATTGTTTCCAGTCTATTCTTGTGTTTATTGTGTTTTCGTTCAAGTTAGTTACATCATGCCACTGTTTCCGAAATTACGTCAGATAGGAACCAGGAAAGGGATACTCGAAGAGGCAGTCCCCGTCCCGCCTAGGGACACTCCTGGTCATTTTATGTACCAAAAGCACGGGCTAGATGCCATACTGTTTTTAGATTTATGGGTAGATTACACGAAGGATCTGGAAGAGAAATATAGATGGCCTGTCTCAGGGACATGGGATGCGGAATGCATTATGAGAGTAGAGGAAGCACTATGGAAAAAGAAAGCTAGACAGTCCCAGAAAGATGCCATTGAGTTATGGCGTAAAGAAGCGCATAGGAGAACAGAGAAAGAAATCAACAAAGCAGAGAGAAGTAGAGAAGCATCAGAAAAAGCCAGAGAAAAAGAGCTAAAGGAAGAAGGTGAACGGGTTAAGGCAGAACAAGTAGATAGACAAAGAAATGCCCTTATTAAAGGCATGTATCCCGTCCTTGCCGAAGGACTACCTAAAGTGACCCCGGAAGTACCCAGTAACTTGCCGCTACCATTGATCCCGACCAAAGTACATAGTCATAAACAGACAGCAGCGGACATTTTTCTTTCCTCCTATTTAGAAGACGCTGCTCCGGATTATGTTAATGCTGATTTTCCTCCTCCTCCTGTCAACAATCCTAACAATCCTTTTTTCGCTCCGCCCGTATCACAGGATCAACCCGCACCAGTAGTGACACTGACAGTGAAAGACGACTCAAGCCAAGGGGCAATGGGAGAGGGGCCCACTAGAGACATACTGCATACACCACCACCTTCACAAACACTACGAGAATTAGCACTACAACGAACGCCAAAAATGACAGAAACACCACTTAAGCAAACTGTAACGCTTACATCTTGTATATATGACCCAGTACCAGGTGTAGGCTCAATGCTCATATACTCAGTACGATTAAGACGCGTTGCAGACTATTTGATCACATTACCAGACATGAAGGGCCATCTAGACAAAATATATCATTTCATTAGAACGGGGGAGGGACCCGAAAGTATACATGAAGCCATGGCACAAAGAAAGGTGGAGATTCAAGGCATGCTTTTACGTTTTTTGATTAATTGTTTGATCAGGGAACAAGACCAGCCAGATAAAGAAGTAACTAAAGGTATGATCAATTGGAGTGACAACATAGCTGCCGGTAAACATGATACAATGCCAAGGATAGAATGCATGTACAGGAAAATTCGTAAAGAAATTCTGAACTTACACAGGAAAGAGTCAGACGAGAAAGAGGACGACTTAGCCTCTGGAGAGAATGAGCCAGAAACAGAGGAAGTGGATAAACTGAATTACGTAGGTAGAGCGAGACAGTTTGACAGGCCTAAAGGCCTAGATTACAGTAAACATGGCCCTCCCATACCAGAAAGATATTCCCTCGAACACCTATTCCAAGCTACTGAGAATGCACTGAAAAAACGAGTTGGGGGCGGTGAACCTCGTACTATGCATGAACAGGAACTAGCCCGGTCAGCCGTTCAATGGGCTTGTAATTCTAACATATATAATGATGACGTAGTAGCGCAAACATTTTTAAGCCTTCCCTTGGAAGAACAGCGTTTAGCTGGTATTTACATGGCTCAACATCTAATCACCTTGTACGAGAGCCAACATTCTGATCCAGGTCCCTTGTATAAATTACTGGATGATTTACTCCTAGAGAGATGGAGAGGCCTAGGTACCGAATTAATTAATGTCATTCTAGACCAACGACATAAGTACTTGACTTTCCTTACCACGCACTTGATTCCTGCCCCACACCGCGTCAGAAAGACCTTCCATATAGACAGACAGAACCCCCTACGAGAGGTACATCCCGTTAGAAATGCAACCAATGAGCTTCAACGAGTATACGTTTACACACCCTTGAGGAAAATAGAAATACTGGAAATGAAAAAATTACTGCCCTGTCATGATAAAGACCCGGGGGGCGGTCCACCGTGAATTAAAAGACATTCTCCGCATAGGGGATTACACATACGCTGACATCATTAAATTATTGAAAGTACTGTTACCAGCGGGCATTTACGAAAAGCTTAAAGAAAAAGATTGGGAGGTGGGAGAGAAAAAGATCAGTTGGACAGAATTGGAAGATGAAGATAAAAGACGAGGCCCTGGTGTTGGTCTTGGGGACAAAGCTAAAGAACTACCCGAACTATTGATACAGGTCTTGCCGAGATTATTGATTACTAAAAAGGAAGATTGGGATGCTATTTCGGCCTGCAAACAGAAACCAGATGAAGACACTAGTGATTTTTATTCTAGATTCGAAAAATGTTTTATTATTAATAGTGGCCTTAAGACAAATAGTGAATCATACCCACATCTTTTTGTGAGCAAATTAGTAGAGAATTCCTTACCCCCGATCAAAAATAGAGTACAGAAGGTTGAGAGTACTTGGCAAGCAAACAGTCCTTCCCAAATGTTACAAATGTTACAATATCATCAGAACCGAATTAGAGAGGAACAGGAACACGAAAAGAGACGCATGAAAGATACGAAAATGAAAGTACTAGTTGCACAATCAGTACCAGCTGATGGCCATAAAAAGGGCGCGGTACCTGTCAAAGGGAACTGTAATTATTGCAAGCAACCAGGTCACTATGTGAATGAATGTGCTGTCTTGAAACACAATATAGCTACAGGCAAGACAAAAGAAAGACCGCGTCCCCCTAGACAGGATAACATCCCGCAGAACACGCAAATGCCACAGAACTCACAACAGACAGTAGCTACACCGCAACCCATTGCTGCCACACAACACGTCACGCAACAAATGTACCAGTACGCATAGTCAGACTATCCAGACTATCAACAGTACTCATGAAATAGCCTAGAGAGGGAGGTTGGCTTGCCCCTTATTGAGGTTCCTGTAGATCAAGAGGGTCCCTATGTACATAGTAGTGTATTGGGAAAAGACAGAAAATTTCTGATTGACACAGGGGCGAGCAAAACTACCATCAGTCATGACGAGGTTCCAGGGGCACCCCTCTCAGGCTCACAGAATATTGCCCTGGGATTTTCAGGAAAGCCTATTGTTAACGAAGTGTCAAAGCCGGTTTCCCTAGGAGTCGGTCCATTGTCCCGTACCACAGGCTTGTTACTTACTAAGTCATGTCCAGAAAACTTGCTTGGTATAAAGACATTGAAAGAACTAGGAGCAGTGATTTGTTTTTACGTGATTTTAAAGGACATTATGTATTGAGAGATTTTGATCCCAGACTCCAGAATGTACCACAGCATTTATGGGCGCAAGGTCCGACTGATGTAGGTTACATGCACATTACGCCACACCGTGTCACTCTCAAACAAGGAGTTGTACTGCCACGAATCCGACAATACAAGTTACCACCTGATGCTGTAGTAGCATTATTGAAAATTGTTGACAAACTCATTGCACAGGGAGTGGTTGTAGAAACTGACTCCAATATATGTAAT
Source organism: Lissotriton vulgaris (assembly GCF_964263255.1). Taxonomy (NCBI): domain Eukaryota; kingdom Metazoa; phylum Chordata; class Amphibia; order Caudata; family Salamandridae; genus Lissotriton; species Lissotriton vulgaris. The sequence goes on along the minus strand of NW_028245615.1, from coordinate 68,676 downwards.
TCTCCTATCATTCCTATTCTTAAACGAACTGACCCAAATGCACCACCAGTCTACAGACTTGTGATTGACCTCCGAGAACTGAACAAATGCATCATACCCCAGTACCCAGTGGTCCCAGACATTTCTTCATTACTGACTGCTATTGATTCCGAAGCGACGTTCTTTACTGTAATCGATCTCAAGAACGCCTTCTTTAGTGTCCCAATACATCCAGAAAGCCAGTACCTCTTCGGATTCTGTTTAAATGGACGCAGATTCAAATTTACGAGGGCTCCTCAAGGATTCACAGAAAGTCCTAGTATTTACAGTCAAGCATTGAAAAGACAACTAGACAGTATTCACATGCCTACTCACACCGCACTGCTCCAATATGTGGACGATCTCTTTTTTTTTTTTTTTTTTTTTTCTTTTTTTTTACAAATTGTTGTTTTAATCATTTAAGTTATAAAGTGCAAAGTTGTGTAAGAGCAGACAGTTAGTAAACTCGTTCAAATACCCAAAAGATTTTGTTTAGAATTGAAAAAGTACATAGCATACATATACAATAAACGTTTTCACATTTAGTATTCCAAAGCTAAGTTCTAAAGTGCAGCGTGCGGAGGTAGAACCGTCGTGATAGGCTAATAAATAATTTCAATAAAGCATAAATTCGGTTAAGTAATAACAAGAGAAATCTAAACTTCGAACACACTCCAATATTTATCATGTTTTTTGAGAGCCCCTGATCTAAGGGCATATTTTTTCTCCCTTCCCTGGATTCGCTGTAATTTTGCCTTCCATGCCTGGAAGGATGGGACAGAATCTGTTCTCCCGGACTGTAATATAAGGGATTTAGCTATTAGAGAAGCTATGAAAAGGGGCTCATCATATTGGGTGTGGACAGGAGAGCAGCCTAGGAGGGGAATTAGGTCGTTAAATATAATATTTGTTTTAAGGACGATTGAAAGATATTTTTCTATTTCCTTCCATAAAACCTGGATTTTTGGACACTCCCAGATAATGTGTTTCCAAGTGCCTTTTTCTTCACATCGAAAGCATTTATCGGCTACTAGGGGGAAGATATTATGTAAAAAGGACGGGGTTCTATATAATAACCATTTATTGTAGAATTGCATACGTTTAAAGTTTGCTCCTCGAAAGATGGCTTTATTGAATTTGTTTATTTTGTCCCATACCTGTTGATTAATTATAATATCTTCCCTTTTTTTCCATCGTTCAATTATCTTGTTGTAAAAGTTCTGGTCCTTACTTTCTGTTAATATTTTAATCCAGATACTCATTTTCTTTTGTGTTTTGTTATTAAGGGAAATGGAAATATTTTCTTTGTGGGATAAATTTCCTATATTGAGTTCCCTGAGTTTTGGATTTATGGTAATAAATGACCAGTTCAGAATTGTGTGCGAATGAATTAACTGGCCGTAAATTTCATCCCAGGATTTCCACCTATTTCCCAGTAGGAAGTCTTCAATTTTTTCAAAACCATTTTGCTTCCAAAGAGTTATTATATTTTTATCCATATGTCCTGCTTCTCCCAGGCTAAAATTCATTAAATTCGTCTTATTACTCACATTGGGTAAATCATAAAATTTAAAAAACTGAGTTTTGACCTTAAAAATCCACTGCAAAGTTTTATATCGTACTTTTTTTGGGTCTTTCGTGGTTCTGACCGGATCATAGATTTTCAATTCCAACAACATCCTTTTCATAAAAAAATTGTCTGTCTCATGACAATCTAGAAGAAAAAAAAACCTATGGGTGTAATGTGCAAAAGACGCAAAATAATATTCTTTGATATTTTGGGAGGGACAGCCCTCCTTGTATGGAAGATAAATATAAAGTGCTCAGTGCAAGTCTAGGGGATTTTTTTGCCCATAGGAAAGAGGAAATCAGAGCTTCTATTTTTTTAAAATAAGAGGCCTGGATTGCGCAGGGTATCGCACTGAAAAGGAAATTAAAAAGGGGTAATATCGACATTCGAATTAGCGATGCCCGCCCTATAAGAGACAGGGGTAGTAGATTCCAACGATCTAAGAGTGAACCCACCTTTTTTAATAAAGGTAGAAAATTTAATAAGTAAAGGTCGTCTAGGTTATCCGATATAAATATACCAAGATATCTCTTTGGGTCCGTGTTGTAGATCTGCCTGAATTCAGGAGCTAAAGTGTCTATAGTGCAGTTAAGTAGAATAATTTCTGTTTTGTTTACATTAATTTTATAACCCCCTAGCTTTTGAAAGTCAGAGAAGATTTGGACGATCTCTTGATCACAGCACGAACAGAACGAGACTGTGAACGTGCATCACTGACAGTCTTATGTTTCCTGGCAGAAAAGGGGCACAAAGTATCTCCTTCAAAGTTACAATTCTGTGCCCAGCAAGTGGTGTACCTTGGACACTTGCTGTCCAAGAGGGGTAGACAGCTGACACCAGACCGCATTCAGTTAATGGCACATCTTCCACAGCCCAAGACACAAAAGGAAGTACGGGCCTTCATTGGCCTCACTTCTTACTGCAGACAATGGATTCCCCAGTACGCATATCTGGCCAAGCCACTCATACAGTTGACAACACAGGAGGCAGCGACTTCGACTGTCCTCCCTTGGACTCCAGAACATACACTCGCATTTGATGAATTGAAGAAAGCTCTATGTCAAGCACCAGTTTTAGCGACTCCATGTTACAGCAAGCCTTTTACACTGTTTGTCACTGAACGCGAAGGTACAGCATTATCTGTACTTACACAAGATCAAGCGGGAAGACACAAGCCTTGTGCTTACTTTTCTAGTACATTGGATCCGGTGGCCCAGGCTCTGCCTGCGTGCCTGAAATCAGTTGCAGCAACAGCCCTAGCAATCAGACAAAGCGATTCCATCGTGTTAGGACATCCCCTGACAGTACAGGTTCCACACTCAGTGGAAGTTCTCTTGAACAGGACACAGACACAACACCTGACTATAGCAAGACTGACAGGATATGAACTGACATTGTTCCAGCCACACATAGAGATCAGACGATGCAATACCCTGAACCCTGCTACACTCTTACCCTCAAGCACAGCAGACACTGCACCACATGACTGTGTGGAAGTAGTTAATACCGTAACGAGGCCAAGACAAGACTTGACAGACATTGCACTACCAGACCCAGGCCTGACACTTTATGTGGATGGTTCATGCATGAGAACAAGCACAGGAGAGTTAGTGGCCGCATATGCCGTGACCACTGATACTGAAGTCATAGAGACACATCGAATTGACACACTGTCAGCCCAAGCAGCAGAGCTCATCGCTCTGACCCAAGCCTGTATACGAGCCAAGAACATGAAAGTAAACATATACACAGATTCACAGTATGCCTTCGGAGTCGTTCACGACTTCGGAGTCCTCTGGCAGGAGAGAGGTTTTCTGACCTCTCATGGGGCCAAAATTCAGCATGGTCCCCTCATTCAGGCTCTGTTAGACGCAATACACTTGCCTACAGCCATAGCTATCATGAAGTGCAAAGCACATACTAAGGTCACAGACACCATTTCCCAGGGTAATGACCTGGCAGATCGAACAGCTAAACTTACAGCCCAGACTCCAACAGACATTCCCACAGACACGACAAAGATAGAAGCACCATCACTGACAAATTGCATGACAGTCAGGGATCCCTCACAAGATGTACTCGACATTCAGACACATGCCACTCCAGACGAAATCAAGAAATGGACTGAACAAGGAGGGGTCCAGACTAACCAGGGTTGGATGACAAAAGGCAAAGCCACATGGTTTCTCCCTGACTCCATGGTTCAAGTTATCATAAATACAGCACATAGTCCAGCACACTTAGGAGAAAAGGCAATGTTAGACAGTCTACAGAATATCTGTTTCAACAAGCACCTGCGTGCAGCAGCAAAACAGAAAGTGCGTACCTGCATGATCTGTTGTCAGTTCAATCCAGGCAAAGGCATTCCAGTGGAACAAGGTGGATTTCATCCTCCTGACCACCCTTTTGAAGTCCTCCAGATGGATTACATTCAGATGGACAGATGTCGAGGATACAAGTACGTCCTCGTAGTTGTATGTGCATTATCTAGATGGACAGAAGCGTACCCAGTCCCAGATTACACTGCTGTGACCACTGCCAAGCAGTTGGTCCGTGAATTCTTCCCGCGATACGGCTTGCCCCGTGTCGTGTACTCAGATAATGGTCAGCCATTCTCCTCTGAATTAATGAAACAAGTATCTCTTCTGTTAGGGTACCAGTGGAGATTCCATTGCGTACGACACCCAGAGGCAGCAGTTCTCGTAGAGAGACACAATCAGACACTTAAAACCAAGCTAGCGAAGGTGTGTGCAGAAAAAGGCGTGGATTGGATGGTAGCCTTGCCGGTTGCCCTCTTTTACATGCGTATGGTAGCTCATTCCAGAACCGGACTGTCCCCGTACGAGGTGGTTTTTGGTAGACCGCCGAATATGTGGGGTACGCCTATGCCGAAGAAATTAACTGATGTCGATAGTAATATGCTGACAGATTACCTGGCTTCCTTGATGTCTGCACTCCTTTCTTGTCGTTCACAGGTTGCAGCTGCCTTCCCCGACAACACCCAGGTGAAAGACCACTCGATTGTCCCTGGGGATCTTGTTTTTATTCGGAATTTTGATCGTTCAAGTCCTCTCGAGCCCCGCTGGCGTGCACCCAAGCTGGTACTGTTAACAACGAGGACCGCCGTCAAGGTCGAGGGGAGGAAGGGCTGGATACATGCCCACCACGTGAAACGCTTTCATGGACTTGGATCGGTAAAAGACTCTAAGGACTGCCCTGATATCACTGACTCTAAACTCCCTTTGCTAGAAAAGACTCCGCAACAGGAGTACAAACTGAAACTACAGTCTAGTAAGTCAGACAGCGTTTAATTGTTTAAGTCCCCCTCGGGTGAAGTGGTTAGACAGGTTCCTGACATGTATAAGATCGTAGACCCAAATAGACAGAGAGATAGACAGAGAGAGATGAAAGAAAAATATTGCAAAACCTTACGCAGTAGATGCATAGTAACTCTGATCATTATGTTTTTTCTATGTATATCGATTATATGTATAAGCTTAACGCAACATGTTTTCTTTCCTCCTCTTGGTTCACATATACATTCTTCCTTCAATGACACTGTGGAACACACATTCAGTGACCTGCCACCCCATGAATTGTCATATCGACTAGCACTGCGCAACAATACCTTTATTCGCATGTTACACCATTCTCACCAGACCAGCAATGTAACGAACTGCTGGATATGTGGCCGACTCCCACCTTATCAGAAAACGAAGGGAGTTCTGCCCCTCTTTCCTTATCCGTTTTCGCACAATGATTCGTGCCGAGCATGGTTTGCTTTAATGTCATCAACACAAGACAGAAAGTTCACAGATTCCCAGAGTGAATGGATTTGGGGGAACCTGAATATAGTAATGAACAAGGCATGTTTCCCTGACAAAGATGGTTTTCCCCAAAGGAAAGGAACAGATTTAGAAAATGAAGTGTATGAACTAGGACATGTTTCCCTTAACCTTATGATTCTAAACGTCCAGTCCGAGACAAATATAGGTACACCGTTCATAACAGTTTTACCAGTAAAAGGTGAATTATGCGTTAGAAAGAATGGTTCAGTGCACTTAGGACACAGTGATTGTAATACTGTGGTCGAATTCAATGATAAAGGAAAGTCTACTTTTAAAGCTTCCCGCCATTCTTATTTTATTTGTGGTCAGACAGCCTATGTATGACTGCCTTTAGACTGGGGTGGGACGTGTTATATAGTGTTCCTACTGCCACCTGTTTTTCTAGCCCCATCCCATTATCATCGAGACTCACGACTAGTGCATGTTAGACACAAGAGGGAGACCAGGGTGCTCCTGCTGCATCCAGAGCATTAGGGTCGCTACTTGGGGGATATATTTTGTAATTGGTGCACTGTTGTGGTCCTCTCATAAGCTTTGCTGCTTCTGCCAACGGTGGTCGTGGTCCCTCCGACTGGTTCATCAGTGGAGTCAGGATCCATTGGCGTGTTTGCTAGCCTCACTTGTTTCCAGTGGCACATCTGCTGGGCAAGGACCAGTTACTGAAAAAACACCACTCTTTGAGGAGCCTACTCTTCCTTGGACTTGAAGGCCTTGCCATTGAGTCAGAGCATTTCTGATGCCGGAGGCCATGGCTTACCTTTTTAGGTCCTTAGTCAGGAAGTCATAATTTCTGGCAGGGTAAACTTTTCTATTAGAGGACCGCTTGCAGACGGGTCTTGCTGTAGCACCATTTATACTGAGTGCTGACTATTAGGTTATTCAGACGATCCAGTTTGCAGTCGATTCATGCAAGGTAGCAATCGTCTGCAGGATGGATATTTTCACTTCTAGTTTATCTGCATACAGCAGTGCTGCATTGGCCATGGTTTTTGATGTTTTATTAAAGTTTGCCAGCACCCGTTTGCTGCAGCGTAGCAGGCCTCTTTTCCATAGAGACTGGTGTCAGGACTAGCTCTTGTTGGATGAGGCAGGAGCTGGAAAAGCTCAAGCACCAGCTGGAGAAGGAGCAACTTTCACCTTGTTGATCAGCACAGGTTACCTTTTCAAGAGCCTCTGCATGGACCGGAGACCCCAGACAGTACTCCCAGTGCCACTGGATCTATACCCAGCCCCCCCTCACTCAGGCCAAGTACTGGGTCCTTTCTCTGGCTTTTGGGGCCAGAAGTCCAGTTTGGTTTTTCAACTCCGAAACCAGTCTTTCACCTCACCCCCTGCTCTCACATCTTTTACATCTCAGCATATTTTCCCCGCTTAGTGATCAGGGGGTGTTGCAGATAGGCCTGAATGGAGATGTTGAGGTGGGCATTGGCTTCTCAGTTTGTGGTAACACGAGCCATTCTCTGATGGTCTCATTATTAAAGCAGCTGTAGTTGCCTGCCATTTCCCCACTATTATCTTCGGACTGAGTGGAATCACTCAGCTGATTGGTTGGCAGTGAGTTTCCTCCATAGGCTCTTCACTCTCCTCGAGGCTAGTCATGTCAGGAAACGGTCACATACGGGAAGCACACTTTTTGGCCCATGAGCAACTTTGGAACCAGATTTCATATTTCACTCCAGGCATGCTGAGTAGGCCTGCCATTTTGGCCGATATATATATATATATATATATATTTATGCAAGGATTTGCATGAGTTGACAATATTGTATTGGTCTTGGCGTCCAAGCTGAAGTACCCCCTAATATTCCTGTCCTCTGTGATTTTGGAGCTGGTCCCCCCTTGAAGATGTCCAAGCAGTGGTTCTTTTCATTGCTACGCACAGTTCAAGCTTTCAGGCCCCACCTTGCTGGGGTATAGGAGATTGTTCTTTTGGCTGCTTTATGAAGTTATCGGCGTGTTTCTACCTGTGCAGAGCTTGATCTCCTCATTCCTACTGTGGTTCCCTTGGATGTATCTCTACTCTGCACTTCTGTCCTACCCTTGTGCCCTGTCACAAGCTGAGGAGACAGCTCTGACGGTCCAGAGGGGAGCGGTTATGCACACCAAAGGGAGGCTGCTGGAGCCAGGATTACTGAAGGTTGATGTTGGCTGATGACTGTCAGGGGTATGTGGACATGCTGACAAACTAGTGTTGTGCAGTCAAACCAGGACTAACAGGCTACCTTTACTCCTTCTGGGGAGGTATGTGGCTTGAATGTCCAGGCTGTGCCGCCTCAACCCCCCCTAGGAGGCAAATGCCTAACTGCTGTGGGATGGGGCACGAGCATACAATAGTACTGAAGGGCTGTTTTGGCAGTAGAAGGCAGGTGACTGATATCAGATTGTGGAAGCATGTTGATTGGGATGAGGAAGCGATGGCCGTTTAGTAGGCCACTTTATAGGCTGCTTCACAGGCAAAGCCTGAGGGGATGAAAGGTTGGAAGACACTGTGGGGAGATGGACAAAGTGAGCACAGAAGGATACAAAAGGAAGGAAACTTAATTGGTGGTGTGCAGTGATGGAGCTCACCCATGCCACAAACCACAGCCGATCGAGATTGGGCCTCTTCCTGGGGGCTAAGCCTGTAACTCCTGCTCCCACTGCTGGCTCCCTTTAGCCCTTACTGCTGCTCTCCAATGCAGGACCTCTGACATTTACAGTACCTCTCACCCACTGTACTCTGCTTTAGGTGGAGTAAGGGTAGTATGGCAGCAGAGGTGCAGGCAGTGGGGGCCGCATGAGCAATCACTGCCAAGCCACTTTTGCAGCTACCAGCAATGAGGGTAAATGCTGCGGCCAAGCCCTACAAATTAAGGTTAGTTGATGCACCCAATCACACACCAATGACATATCAGGGGGCACAGGCAGTAAAGCTGGACCCAGGAGGCGAGCAGGTGGGGTGGAGCACAGACCACTCAATCTACTCAGTCTCTCCTTGATCCTCTTCCGCTTGCTCCCCTTTATTGTAAGTAGTTCAGGAAAGGCGTTTTAGAACTTACTTTCCTGAAGCTACCTAAAGCAGCCTTGTAGTAGATTGGCCAGCCTTGAACAGCCTTAGCCAAGCTGCTCCCTGATTAGGAGTGAAGAAGCCTGGGACTGAAACAATACAGCCATTTGGAGGGGATTGGGTTCCTGGATAACCCAGGAAGTGGGCTAGGGAGATTAACTGGTCTGCAAAGGGAGAAGCCCAGATGTCTCAGGACCAAGGCCATCCCCCACTTCCTTAGGCCACAGCCAGAAGGTAGCCACTCTAGATCAGGAGAGGCACTGGAAGGGGAGTGTAGGAAAAACGTTAGCCACACCCATGGGTTGGGATAGACTTCAAGGCAAGATTTTCTCCATTTGGATTGTTGCAGAGATGTGCATTCTGGGGGGAAAATATGCCACCATTCCAAGGAACTGGTCATGGCAGAAAGGTGGCAACTTGTACCCCATTGGTTGAGGTGTCCCCCTCTTGCCAGCCCCGAACAGGGACTAAATATTGGAGAGTTGCAAGAGTTCCTCTGTTCCCTGCCTGGAAACAGCTATAGAAGACTTCCCTGTGGGAACTTCGGACTGCACAAGAGAGGCCTGTACTCTAAAGGCTTCACAACAGAAGGCCCTAGCATGTCTTGAAAGGAGTGGATTCCCTGAGCAGCAACAGGTAGAAAAGTGCCAGAAGAAGTCACCTGCAACATTCACTTCAAGAACACCTTCCGCTGACCAGTTTCACCTGGATTTTACTTTGATTGACCAGGTGCATTATGGGAGTTGAGAGTCTCAGACCCCCAAGAGGCAAACAGAGCTTCTGAACCCTTGGCTGGTGATGTACACCCTTTATGACCCCCAAGGAATCTTTCAGAATAAGGTCTGAATGTTTGGGATTTTTTGCCTCGGCAGCCCAGAGGTGTGCGGTACCTAGATCATTGGCTGTATGAGAGCAAACCGCTTCCCCGCAGTGCTGCACTGCCACAACTAGGCCTGCCTGGTGGAAAATAATACAACATGGCCCAGCATTCCACTGTGAAGTGATGCAAGCCTCCGAGCTGTTCCCAAGGAAGGAAGAAGAATGGTCCTAGTGTGGGACAGGATAAGCCCAGGAAATGTAACTCATCCCACCAATTGAAGTGAAGGCCTGACAGGTAATCGAAGATTTTTTAATGAAATGCCGAGAGGCCATCTGAGGGGGGGCTCTTAAGTAGTCATAATACTGCACATAAGCAGTGTCTTGGACCCTCCGACTCCCATAATCCGGCAGTAGACAGCTCTTGGTACTGGAGGGAAAACAGCATAATTGATTTAAGTGAGAGTGCTGCTTGATCCTACAAGATAGGGGGCGGGGGGGGGAGATGAGGCGGGGGCCTGGTGAAAACAGAGGCCAGTGGGCTGCAAGGAATCAGGGAGATTGAGACAGGGTGGCCAACCCCTTAAAATGGTTCAATTACAGTGAAGGGTGAAATGCAGTCTGCAAATTAGGGTGGTGGATAGTTACAATCCCATAGTGTAGGGTTGCAGGGAAAGGGGGTGGGGGGGCGTTTGATGGGGATGTTCATTCGGCCAGGAATAGACTTGGATGACAACACATGCGGGGAGGGTGGTGAACCTGTGTCCGGTCATGAGACCTAGAAAAGATACAACCCACAACACACTGATTGATGAGGGAACATAAGCAAAATACTATTAAAATTATATCCTGGAATGTTAACGGCTTGGGGTCCAAATTAAATGCACACTAGTCTTAGAATACATACAATTACAAGGCTGATCTAGTCCTCCTGCAGGAACCCCGCCTAGAAGGTCACAACTACAAGGCTCTAGACAGATAGGGGTTCACCCTAGTGGCTGGCTATATAGATTGGGGTCATGGGAATCCTCCTTAGATCCACAACTACATACACCCCAGATAGATCCTGGAGAGAACCACAGGGTAGATTTGTGCTTCAGACGGGGTAGAGGGAAGGACAAGTCTTAAATCTCCAATCTGTATATGCCCTACTTGGGATGCATGAAGATAACTTCTCCACCTCTGCATTTAACTCTTAAACTTACTGCTGGGATCCTTCATCCTAGGAGGAGACAAGGACGTCATGTCCCTGTGCAAGGACCGATGGCCGGCAAAAAAGAGAACAGAGGGGAGTTATTCCCCTGAGGAATTTTGCTGGGGCAATGGGATGGGCAGACATCTGGAGAGCACAGAACGCGGAGGAATGCCGATACACGCACATATCAGCCTGCCATGGTAGTCTTTCCAGATTAGATTATCAGTTCACTCTTAGGGACGAAGTGGGGCAGTTCCGTAACACTCAACACCTGGCATGTGGCATATCTGATCATTTCCCGGTGGCTACTAAGTTCCTGGGACAAATATATAATGTCCTGCTGCCCCACCTGGCAGCAGGGTATCTAACAGACAGCCTCGCAGACCAACTAGTAGAGGGTACTGAAAGACTTCCAGCAAAACAAGTCATCAGTGGACTCACTATACCCTGTGGGAGGCATATAAAATGGTGACATGCAGACAATATCAGGCCCCAATTGGAGAAAAGCGGAAGGAAGATAGGCAGTGCTATCACACTAAGATAAAGGATTAAAAAACGGAGGGACGTTGCAGAAAATGCAGCCAGGGTCCAAACCCTGGCAATGCAAAGAAGGCTTTATGAAGTGGAAGACCAGGCCACAAAACATTGCCTGGTTAGACAAGTGGGACACTAGTAGAGGCTGGGTGACAGATCCATGATCCCGAAGATGGAATACAAACAGGGATAGAGAGGTCGCCAAAGCAATTGAGTTGTGCTATGAGAACATACACGCTTCCAAGTACCTTAGGTCCAGCACAGACTTAAGAACTCCTAGAAACTATGGCGTTAAATACCTGATCGAGAGGACCGAGACATTTTGGAGAGATACTTTACAGTGGAGGATATTGTGGGTTCACTCAGGGGGCTACAAGGTGTTCCAGAAACTAGCACCCCATCTCAATATGTTCCTAGTGGCCAGAGACTCCGGAACCCTTCTGGAAGACCAGAGAACAGACTACAGTAGCAATCCCGAAATAGGGCAAACCAGCGAGATGGTGACTCATATCACCTTGTCTCCCTGCTGAATGTTGAACCCAAAATATTAGCTAAGGTACTTGCAAACCACCTATCTGGGGTCATACGTCATTGACCCACACAAACCAATCTGGCTCTATACTGAAACAGAGAACCCACCTAAACTTAGGACGCCTATATGGGGCCATTCACACGACGGCAGGACAGGAAATGGAGGACACAGCAGTCCTCTTTAGATGCAGGGATGGTATTAAACAGCATCAAATGGACTCTTTGCCATAATGCCCAGGCTGGGTTTTGATCCCAGCTTTTGCTTCTAGGTCAGACTAATATATACCACACCACTGGCCAGCGTACGTGGGACTGGCTTTACCTCCCACATCTTCAAAGTGGGTAGGGGACACAGCAGGGGTGCCCCTTGTTGCCCATGAATTTTGTCCTAGCGCTTCAGGCTGCTTGGGTCCAAGGAGTTCCCCTAATCAGCAGAATCACAGTTGAATGGGAAGCAAAGATGCCTATATGCAGACTACATCCTATACATTATGAAACCCAGTCTCTTGATACCAAGAATCCTTCCCATCTTTGATCTCATGGGAGCTGTGCTGGCTATCAAATTAACTGTGCTAAATCCGTGATCTTCCTGCGCTCTACGCCCAGCCCCAGTGGTGTCAGGCTGGTTCAGATACCTGGTGACCTACATAACGGGGGGGGGGGGGTGGGGGGGAATGACTTACTGGACCACAAACTACTCCCCCAGATAGAACGCTTCCAAGCAGACAGACAATGGCACACACTACCCCTTACATGGATGGGGAAGAGCAGTGCTTTATAAAATGACCTTTCCATGCATGCTCTACATATTAAAAACACACTGTACGAAACCAGATATACATTTTTGTAACATCAATAGCATACTGCAATCATGGCTATGGGATGCAGGCGCAGCACGAGTCTCCCTAACAAAACTACAATGCAGACTGATGGTGAACTTTCAGTCCCAGATCTCCGTGCCTACTATTGGGCGTTCCAGCTGGTAGCAGTGAATGAATGGGTATTTAGAGAGAAGAACCAGCATGCAGGGTCATGGGGACCAGAGGATACCAGGCCCTCATTATTGAGGAGCAAAGAAAGGCTCACTTCAGTCTTACACTCTTGCAGTACGGCAAACGTGGATAGCAACAAACCGAAGACTGGGATGGCACAACAAGCAGGTATCCCACTATGACATAGGGGTAGCCTGAGTGAAGTGAACAAGTTGCATACACATGAGCTGGCATGGGATAGACCAGGGGTCTCCAACCTTTTCTGTAGTGAGAGCTAATTTTGCTCAAGGAAAGTCCTGCTGAGCTACTAGCATATTTTATCACTGAAAAAATGCTGATGATATGTATTAACATTACACTATGGCCACCCAAAGCACTATTATCAGTAGTAACCATGCAAAAATTTCAGGTGAAGTTATCAGCAGAATGCTAGGAAAAAGTTTATCAATATTAAATGCTTGTAATCAAGTAAAATTCAAATAATCACATGCTGTGTGCCACAAAGGGTATTACGACAGCAGTAAGTCTGCCCAACTCAAATTGAATTATCATTCAGCTAACAACTTTAAATGTGTTTTAGAATTACAATATTTTGTTGTCATTAGCATATTCGTTTTTGAAAATACACATATTTTTCTATCAAAATCCATTTCCACTTTTAGCAATCAAACCAGAAGAAAAATAATTTCTGAAAAAGCATAATTTTTTCCTTTAAAAATCAAATCAGTTTTCATCGTTAGAAAATACACAGTCCCTAAAGATTAGCTTTTAGTTTTCATTGAGTACTGCCTTGTAAAAATGCCTCTCATGGACAAATTATGCTTCAAATACCCAGGTATTAGAATCATAGACCATGCTTCCCCAGCATAACACTAAGAATGCCTCTGTTATGCCAATAATGCACACTATTAACCCCTTCGAGGCTGATGACGAGCTGGGCTCGTCATGGTGTAGCCTCCTCAAACACTGATGACGAGCCCAGCTCGTCATGAACAATGGGTTTTTTAAAAAGTCAGCATAAGAACAGCAGCGCGCATGTGGTTAAACCGGGGCTACCACTGTGCCACAGCTGGATGCCCAACATATATCAGTTATGGCCATTGTTATGGGAGGAGCTGTTGTCAGTCTGTCAGGAATGGCTAAAAGCAGGCCAGTCATGCTTTTAATATGTCAGTGATGGCAGCAAGTATGCAATTACTAGACCTGTATGCCCAAAATAGTCAAGGACGAAAATATTATGGCTATGGCACAATTATACCATGAATATGCGCAATTGCATCAGAGATAATACTCTTATGATGGAGACCAGCATACATATTTGGCAGTCCTTGATGCTAGGTGTAGCTTTAAGGAATCAACACTGTTTATTTGGGAAAAACATGTCACACACCCACACAAAAATGAATGTGATGCTTTTAATTTTCTCTGCCCTGGATGCATACCCCCTTCTCCTCACTCTTTGGTTGAACATGCTCCCAACTAACACATTTTCACTCCAGGTCTTGCATTCACACCCTTTGGTGGGTAAGCCCTTGTTACTGCTGCTACTATTCTTTGTTGTCGCACACAGTGCGACTGATCGAGCAGGGCGGATAACATAGCCAATCTCCTTCTTAGGCAGATTTAAAGTGGATAAAGATGGTTCGTGAGGCGTACCCATAGGCCAACGCTGCAGCTTCCACACGTTTCAATACCCTCCCCATACTCAGCAAGACCTTCAAATGGACCCACCCCCCTGAATCCAGGAAGACCGTCACCCATGCACTCATTACCAGCAGGCTGGACTGCGGGAACGCCCTCTATGCCGGAATCAACAAATCTCTACTCCACAAACTTCAGACTGTTCAGAACGCCGCAGCCAGAATCATCCTCAGCATCCCAAAACAAGACCAGATTACCCAGCATATACGAGCACTCCACTGGCTCACCTTCAAAAAAGAGTGACCTTCAAGCTGCTCACACACACCTATAAAGCCCTCCGCAACACTGGACCCCAATACCTCAACGTAAGAACCTCCTTCTACACCCACAAAAGAAACCTCCGCTCCGCTGACCAGGCCGTGTCCAAAATCCCCTGCATCCACAGAACTAGAATAGGAGGCACACCCTTCTCCTACATCATGGCCAAGACCTGGAACGAACTCCCCCTCAGCATCAGATGAAGCCCCACACTTAAAGAATTCAGAAGGAGCCTCAAGACCTGGCTTTTCGAATTACCTGAGCTGCCCAAATCCCCCCACACTCTCCCCCAGCGCCTTGAGACCCTCAAAGATGAGGGTCTCAATCCCTGATTTATTGAATGATAGGCCCCCACAGTGTGTGTTTGAGTGTTATCAACATGCACTGTCATTGGTTTGGCTGTGTGTAACTCTTAAGGGTAGTGAAATGAGCAGTGCTGCCTTCTTTAATATACACAGAATCTCTGAGATTGGCTTAGTTTGGCTTCACCTCTGAGAGCTACTTTGAGGGTGCTGGTGAGCTACCAGTAGCTCCCGAGCTACTGGTTGGAGACCCCTGGGATAGACAAACTAGATAATGTCTGGAAGGGGCAAAATTGTATTCAGTAATCTGCAGTCCGAATAAGCTCTTGGGTATTGGCAGTTGAACCACGCTTTGAAATGCCACCTGCTAAAGGAGGTACAGATAAAGGTCTCCCCCACGGAAGACTGGCTGCTCCTAGACCCCTTGCCTACTAAGGCAGTCTTGCTAATATATAGAAAAATACACCAGATAATCAAGTTCCGCTTAGAGAGGCCTGAACAGAAAAAAGTGGTCCCCTTGAAGGAGGATAAGTGGAGTCATGCATTAGAGCCCCAGAGAAATAGCCATAAGAGCACGATTCCACCTTGTGCAGCTTCAGATATTACATCAGTCATACCTCTCCAAGTATAGAGTTCACAAGATGGGCCGTAGCGACTAAGCTGACTACACATGGGGCTGCAACAATCTAGGCACCTGCCCACTGATTCAAACTTTCTGGAAATACATAATAGTTGTGATGGGAAAGGAGACAGGCACATCAGTCCCACTTGATGCCAAATGGCAAGTTACTGGGCATAATGAGAGAAGTTGCACAAACATTAACACACCTGGTTAAACTTGGCCAGCGGGGTAGGAAAGCACAGCCTAGCTAGACTCAGGAGCCAACAGGCCTCCCAGTCAAACTGGGAGGAGGGCCTTGAATGGTGTCAACTGGCTGAATGCACAGCATATCAGTCGAAAGGGATGCCAGTGCAAAGTCGACAAGATCTGGGGACCATGACGCGGGACAGGGTCTCAGACATAATGGGAGAGGGGGAGCTGGGCCACAACAGCAATCAGACAATAAATCCACAACCTCATGCAAAGTCACCCCAGGGGATAGGGACTGGGTTCATACCGACATCTGAGGTTCACCTGCAAGGAGCCCAAAATTGATTTCTTAATAGTTTGCCGACAACCTTTGATTCTTAATTAACTGCTCAATAAAAAGACCCATATATATATATATTTTTTTTAAAACACAGTTTCCTACATTGGATTTTTGCTCTTTTGAGGTCTTTCATAGGCAGTCTATTTTTATAGATTTGCATTGGACTTTCATTGTACGGTGTCTCATCGTTTTGGCGATATTAAAATGTTTTACACACCTGCCTAACTTAAGCCCGACTGCTCATCAGCCAAACTAAGGGTTAAACAAGGAATAAATTGCGATTTGACTAGACATTAGTGATAGTGGTGTTACTAGCTGTAGTTACCTACCTGCACCTACTAATAAACCGTTATGCTAGATCACATTTGTAAAAGCGTAATTTTTTAGACACACACACACCAGACAGGGCCATAAAAGTAAAAAAAAATGGCTATAAAAGTAAAAAAAAAAATGTTTAACCGATTAAAGCTAGATCTGTAACTCCAGGAAAAAACACGATGGGGTGGCGTGTGGAATTAGAAGCAACATTGAGAATGCATGCACGGAGTTGCAAAAAAAATCAGCAGGTATGGGGCAGCAACAGGGAAAACGGGCAAGAAAGCAATGCATTGAGTGGGGAGCCACACAGGTGAAAAACACCAGAGCATAGCAGGGGGATAGTAGTACAGGGAGGCGACATCTGAAATATTTACTCTTGTTGAGTATACAAAAAGAAAAAAGTAGCGTCTGAAGAACGTATTGGAAAGACATGAGTCGATGATCCAGGAGAGGAACAAACAAAAGGATTTAAAGCCCACAAGCTAACAAATAAGCAGCACACACATTTTTCACAAAGCCAACCAATGGTAAGCAAATGGGAGGACTTCAAGCCCAAAGTAAGCTAGCAATCTCGCAATTGACATCGCATGTGCAGAATAGTAGGGGGACCTAAAAAGTTGTACAAAAGGTATTTCAGTGAACAGCTCACCTAGTAGCTGTTTTAGCCCACGACACCAATAAGGAGCGCATATCAAAAGGTTCTCATAGTGCCGATAAACTTGCTAAGAGTGTCACCTTTAGTGTGTGCCTGGCTACCAGTTATTCCTAATTAGGTCCAACATGCTGTAAAAAAAAGTTAGCTACTGCTCTGTTCAACCCAGGCACAAGTATTTCATACATATGCTCAAAGTTACTTCCCGTTGATAATGCTCTTTCTGGTCTATACTATAGCAGCAGATTCACCATGTGAACAGCACAAGACAATCTAGAGATTTCTTAGCACTGCTCTTGCAAACAAATGGGTGGCATTGTGCAGCATGGCATAGAGTTGGACGGTCTTGCTCCATAAGTGACACCAGAGCAACATAGGACACCAGTTTTTAGGTCTCGCCTGTCGATGCGCATGCGCATCGAGCTTGCGAGACTATGGGGGCTTATCCACTCTTTATCCAACTTGCAAGGAATCGTGGCGATTCCTTGCAGTGCACGAGACATTTAAGCTCAATGCGCATGCGCAAACAGCTTCAAAGCGCGTGCACAAGCCCCCATCCGCCTGCATTGCCTTCTCTCTCTCTGACAGCCTCCCCCAGCTCCGCCTCCTCACTTTTTGATTGCACGGCTGTTAGGCCGTGCCTCCCCTACTCTACTCCCCCCTCCTTCTCCACTCCCCCTCACGACGCACCTCCGGATCCGCCCCCTCCCCATTTTGTCTACCACCGTGAAACTGTTTGGCACACGAAAGTCTTACCATTACCACGACCTATTTCCTTTCAGAAAACATTTTCCTCTTCAACTCTAACTTCGCCAAATTTATTTTGCGGGACAATGAAACATACTTATTTGTTACCAAACATTTGTACAGCCTTCCACATGTCTTCCACAACCCACTAACGCCCGAACCACCCCCCTCTGTTCCCGTACACAGCCATGCTCGCATTACAGCTCCCCCTCTCCAGACGCACCTCCGGATCCGCCCCCTCCCCATTTTGTCTACCACCGTGAAACTGTTTGGCACACGAAAGTCTTACCATTACCACAACCTATTTCCTTTCAGAAAACATTTTCCTCTTCAACTCTAACTTTGGCAAATGTATTTTACGGGACAATGAAACATACTTATTTGTTACCAAACATTTGTACAGCCTTCCACATGTCTTCCACAACCCACTAACGCCCGAACCACCCCCCTCTGTTCCCGTACACAGCCATGCTCGCATTACAGCTCCCCCTCTCCAGACGCACCTCCGGATCCGCCCCCTCCCCATTTTGTCTACCACCGTGAAACTGTTTGGCACACGAAAGTCTTACCATTACCACAACCTATTTCCTTTCAGAAAACATTTTCCTCTTCAACTCTAACTTTGGCAAATGTATTTTACGGGACAATGAAACATACTTATTTGTTACCAAACATTTGTACAGCCTTCCACATGTCTTCCACAACCCACTAGCGCCCGAACCACCCCCCTCTGTTCCCGTACACAGCCATGCTCGCATTTCAACTCCCCCTCTCCAGACGACAGGACCTCCCCTCTGTGTTCCTGCACTCATCCAGGCTCTCCGAACACAAAAAAAGACTTTAAACTGAAATGGTCGACAAAAAAAAATCATGACAGACGCATTACAAGCTACATCGTAGCATTGCACCTAAAAAAGTTAAGCTTACAACCCACAAACGCCCGAACCTCCCCCCTCTGTTCCCGTACACAGCCAGGCTCGGAAATCAACTCCCCCTCTCCAGACGCCAGGACCTCCCCTCTCTGTCCCTGCACCCATCTATGCTCTCCGAATACAAAAAGACTTTAAACTGAAATCGTCTACACCACGAGATAATGACATACGCATTAAAAGTTACATCGGCTTGTACATTCCCTAATCTGCAGGCCTACAACTGAAATCGTCTACACCACGAAATAAAGCGTGCTACGTTAAAAATACCGATTGTATCTCTAGCATTGCACCTAAAAAAAAACCATTCTTTAGTCCCATTTACATGAACACAAAGTCAGGCCACAGACTCCAAGGCTTTCGTCACGAAAACTACAGGATGCTAGACTACTTTAAGCGCCGTCGCCAAGATTGTAATCACTTGTGAAGTTCCTTTGGGGATGTGCTAATTTAGAACAGCAGGATGCGAGCCGGGTGTTAGCTCGATAACAACAAACGCCCCCCCCCCCCAAAAAAACCGACGGAAAGGAAATACTTACACTAGAAACGTGATACTTTTTTGCACAACGTAAGCAATGTCACTGTACGCAAATATTAACACTAGAAACGTGTAGTTATTTTAACAATACTTATTTACTTTACATAACCATGATTATTATTTGACAACTTTCCTCTACAGCGTGGTATGTAAAATCGTCTTATTCTACGTGTACGCTTTCAGACTAAAGATTTTCTATGTTGCCTCAGCGAAACATTTCCGATTTTGCCTTCTTTTGGATAATCACCATATTTCTTATACACACACATTAAGGGAGCCATCCGCAGCAGCCTCACTCTCACTCACCCTCAACCTCTTTTTTTAGGTCTCGCCTGTCGATGCGCATGCGCATCGAGCAAGGCGAGAGTATTGCGAGTTATCCACTCTTTATCTGCACTGCAAGGAATCGTGGCGATTCCTTGCAGTGCCCGTGACTTTTAAGGTCAATGCGCATGCGCATTAAGCTTATGCGCATTGACCTTAAAAGTCACGGGCGCGTGCATGTCCGTCTTCCCGCCGTCTCGCATTTCCCCTGTCGCACTTCTCCTCCCCCCTCCCCTCTCTTCCCTCCAGCTTGTTTTTTGTTTATTTGACCCGCTCCGCCCCCTCCCCTTCCCGCCGTGTCGCATTTCTCCTCCCCCCTCCCCTCTCTTCCCTCCGGCTTTTTTTTTGTTTATTTTACCCGCCGTGTCGCCGTGTCTCCGATCCTTTCGCTCTCCTCCCCCCTCCCCTCTCTTCCCTCCGGCTTCTTTTTTGTTTCCCCTAGAGTTTAAATGTATAGCCTCCGTGCGGGTTTGCAACTCGCTTTCTCCGATACACTGCCTGTGGTGCGCCCGCGAGCACCAGTGCACGCTGCCTGTAATGAGCCCGCATTCCTGTGCACGCTGCCTGTAGTGCCCCGCTATTTCACCAGCGCGTCTTTCCCACTCTTACTTTCACCGGTCCACCTGGTATGCAGTTTGCCTGTGTGCGCTAGTACCTGCTGCAGGCATGATTTGAAGCCGATCACCCGCTTTCGCGGGTGCACCTCTGCCTGTTCATGCAGATGCTGCACTCACCCACTGAGGCTCCGGGAAGCGAGCTAGGCTACTTTCCTCTTCGCCGACTTTACATTTAGGAATCCGGTGCAGGGGTGTGTCGCGTACACGGCATGCTCTATCTCTCCAGCAGTAAATCTCGCTCAGACAGGTTCTTCCAAAACCCTGCATCCGAGCAGGGTTTTCAGGTGAGACGTTGGTTTCTCAGCAAGTCCTTTCAAGGCTTTTCGACCGTTTAAGCACAGACAGATCATTTTATTTTTGTGCCTCACAGATTCTATCTAACATTCCCAACTCAATGGTACTCATTTTATCGACCTCAGATGGATGAAAGGCCCCGCCAGAATTTGAACCTGTGTCTATGAGATCGAACACAAACCCCTGCAGTGGATGCATCGGTCCACTGAGCCACCAGAACAGGCACAAAGCACTTAGTAATCTCTTGCTATTAAAATCAATTTAATATGAGCAACATTACAAATGAACTGAAGCTAACAATGTGTGTATTTTTATGTTTTTCCTGCAGTGATAATCAGAGTGTAAAATATTAAATACGTTGCTGTAGATATTTCCTTCCTGCTGACCACTGTTTGTTTTAGAAAAGAAAAAACATAAGACTGGAAAGCCCTCACTCACTCACCCTCAACCCCTCACCCTCAACCCCTCACCCTCAACCCCTCACTCACGCTCACTCTCACTCATCCTCACTCAACCACCCTCAACCTCACTCACCCTCAACCACCCTCAACCTCACTCACCCTCAACCCCTCGCCCTCACTCACCCACCCTCAACCCCTCACCCTCACTCACCCACCCTCAACCCCTCACCCTCACTCACTCACCCTCAACCCCTCACTCACTCACCCTCACTCACCCTCAACCCCTCCCCCTCGACCCCTCCCCCTCGACCCCTCACCCTCACCCTCACTCACCCCCTCACTCACCCTCAACCCCTCACCCTCAACCCCTCACTCACCCTCACTCTCACTCACCCTCAACCCCTCACTCACCCTCACCCTCACTCACCCTCACCCTCAACCCCTCACCCTCACTCACCCTCAACCCCTCATCCTCACTCACCCTCAACCCCTCATCCTCACTCACCCTCAACCCCTCACCCTCAATCACCCTCAACCCCTCACCCACCTTCACTCACCCTCACTCACCCTCACCCACCCTCAACCCCTCATCCTCACTCACCCTCAACCCCTCATCCTCACTCACCCTCAACCCCTCATCCTCACTCACCCTCAACCCCTCACCCTCACTCACCCCCACTCACCCTCAACCCCTCACCCTCACTCACCCTCAACCCCTCACCCACCCTCAACCCCTCACCCTCAATCCCTCACCCTCACTCACCCACCCTCAACCCCTCATCCTCACTCCCCCTCAACCCCTCATCCTCACTCACCCTCAACCCCTCATCCTCACTCACCCTCAACCCCTCACCCTCACTCACCCCCACTCACCCTCAACCCCTCACCCTCACCCCCACTCACCCTCAACCCCTCACCCTCCCTCACCCTCATTCACCCTCAACCCCTCACTCACCCTCAACCCCTCACCCTCAATCCCTCACCCTCACCCACACTCACCCACCCTCACACACTCACCCTCACACTCACCCTCACCCTCACTCACCCTCAACCCCTCACTCACCCTCAACCCCTCACCCACCCTCAACCCCTCACCCTCACTCACCCTCAACTCCTCACCCCCTCACTCACCCTCACCCTCACTCACCCTCAACCCCTCACCCTCACTCACCCTCAACCTCATGCTAAAGATTTACAAAAAAACCCATAAACAATTCTAAAAGCACTAACTCTAATGCTGCGAGACCTATTGCATTTCTAATGCTTGTTCGACTGGCTGTCCGTTGGATGCAGTCTAGGAATTAATTAGACACGTGTGCAGATCTGAGACTTTATAGTTGGGCATCATCTTCTCCACAGAACGGGGCAATAGGAGGGTGAGGATAAATCTGGACTATATTATCCACTAGAAATAACATTAACAAAAGGAAATTACCTTTTCCTACATACTTTGTGGATAGATCAAAAGCAGTACCTGCGAAGGAGTTGGCTTAAACCAAAGTGTTCTGTAAGACAATCAGCAGAATGCCCCTCCTGACAGTCCGAGCTATTAAAGCCAGTTTTGGCAACATGTGATTGCTGCTCACATCGAAACCTGACGGATGTCCAAAACCAGTATTCTCCGTGCCAGTGGCATGGAAGCAGCCTTGGCTCTAATCAAGTGAGCCCTCCGACCTTCTGGAGGCTTTTTCTTGGACAACGTGTAGCAGATCTGAATATAGATTATCCACCTAGCTTTGGTCCTTTGCTGCAATGCTTTATTGAACAAGAGCGGCTTTGTAAAACTCCAATGCCCAAGGAATGCCGGCATTGCATGCCCTAGGCTGTGGAGAAGAGCCACAGTTCTTCCCCTTATTCTCAATAGAGAATTAGTGCCACCTATGGATGTAGATTCCATTTCGGATCTGAAGGCATTAATGGCCAAATTAGTCTGGCTTGCATTCAGAGATTCTGCCCGATATTGCACGACTAGGAGGTCATTGCACTCCCACAAAGTCAAGAGGTGCAGGGCGTCTGCCCTGTATTATCACACAGTGGTGTTTCCATGCACACCTGGACCAGCCTTCCCTTGATGGATGGGAGGAAGGCTTTTCATGCCAAGTGTATGGCCCTTTGATCCAGAAGAGAGATCGCAGTGTGCTGATCTCAACCTCTCCCAGGTGGGTGCCCCAAACCAGAAGGAACTCTGTCACCACCATTGGAGGGGGCCTGCTGCTGATCCATTTGCACTGTCATTCACGATAACAGATCTTTTGCAATCTCTTCCAAAATCTGGAAGAGGTCATATTTCCCCATGGTGCTGTGTGCACTGGGATTACAGATCTCACTGCAGAGCCTGCAAATGCCATTGACCAATGTCCACCACCAGAATGCAGAAGGAAAACCAAGCAGTCTGTCAGTTTCATTGAAATCCAGGCCAGAGGTTGAAACATCAGGATCAGAGCCTGAATGCCCTAGACTCTACCCTAGAGGATAAGTACAGAAATTGTACTGCTTTTGGAATGATGTGGATGAAAAGGAGCATCGGGGTCCGGTGTGACTGGCTTGTCGTCAGTGAATTTATTTATTTAGAGGTTTTATATAGCGCTGGCTGGACCCAGGGGTATCAGAGCGCTTTACATCTTTGAGACAATAAGGTCAGTAAGTCATGGGTCATACATAGTATAAACATAAGTCTCCGCCAGACATATTTCAAAAATGATAAATATGGTAAATAAGAACACCGAAAAGTGGAAGATGTGATAATAACCAGGCAAACATTGAAAAAGAGCCAGAAAATTGCAGAGGATAGGGAGGTTGGTGGTCAGATTGGATTTGTACGGACGAGAGGAGGAGGGGCAGAAATGAGGGCAGACTGAGGACAAGGGAGGGGGGGGGTGCAGGGAGGAGTGAAGGTGGTAAACAGGGAGGTGGAGTGACGAGGAGGAAGGGCGAAGTAAGGCTGAAGAGAAGGTCGGACAGATGTGGCCAGTGGAAGATAGCAGATATGGATTATGGTCCCCAGTATTTATTGAGGAGATGTAGTTGGAGTGCTTTTTTGAAGCAAGGGTAGGAAGGGTTGCAACGAAGGTCAGTTGGAAGGGCATTCCAAATGCTTGGAGCGTTGCCGGAAAAGGACAGACTGGGTGGTTTTCTTTTTTTGAAGGGGGGGGGGGATAAGAAGGAAGGTGTTTGTGCTTCTGAAGGAACAGGAGCAACCGGCTTTTGTGAGTTTGTTAGCGAGGTAGGTCGGTGTATTCTGAGGGAGAATTGTGTGTGTAATGCAGGCTGTTTTGTACGTGGATCTACCTTCAATGGGGAGCTATTTAAGGGTTTTAAGGGTAGGGGAGATGTGGTCGAATCGCTTGCAGTCTGAGGTAAGCCTAGCTGCAAGGTACAGCACAGATTTAAGCGGTGCGAGGTGGATCTTGGGAATTCCGGTGAGAATGGCATTGCCATAGTCGATGCGAGAAAGAACAAGGGATTGGACTTCTAGTTTGAAATAATCGATCGGGATGAAGGGCTTGATTTTCTTAAGGTGGCAGAGAGTGAAGAGGGCTCCTTTGGCAGAATTACTGATGTGTGTCTTGAGTGTTAGGAGGTCGTCAAGTGAGATACCTAGTGATTTGACTGAGGATAAAGATAAGGAGCAGTTGGGGGCATTAAGGTCAGAGATCCAATTCTGAATAGGGAGCTGGTTGTTTTTAGGGGGAAAAAAGAATTATTTCAGTTTTTTTAGGGTTGAGTTTGAGGTGGTTAGTGTGGAACCAGGCTTGAATCTTGAAGGGTGTTGTTGAGGTGAAGGATGTCAGCATGGGTTTTAATCTTATAATAGAGTTGGGTGTCATCAGCATAGAGATGGTAGTTGATCCTGGCTTGTTTAAGAATGAGTGTGAGGGGTTCCATGAAAAGCTGAGAGAGGGAGAGAGGATGGATCCTTGCAGAACTCTGAAGGAGATGGAGGTAGGGTTAGATAGGCAATTTTGGATTTTGATTTGTTGAGAATGGTGTTGTAGGTATGAGACGAACCATTTGTGTGTCATACCATTTAGGCCGAATCGCTCTCTAAGAACATTGAGTAGAGTAGAGTGGTTAACGGTATCAAACGCTGCAGAGAGATCAAGGAGAATCAGAAGGCTAGATTCACCATTGTCGAGTGAGTGGTGGATGTCATCAACAATGTTTAGCATGGCGGTTTCAGTGCTGCATCCTTTCCTAAAGCCAGATTGAACACTAACTTACTAGACCCCTTCCAATGTGTCTCTAGTTGAAGAACACATTTTTCCAGGGCTTTAGAAAGAAGGGGAAGGTTGGAGATGGGACGAAGGTTATTGAGGTCGTTTGGGTCTGCCAAAGGATTTTTGATAATGGGCGTGATTTGGCCTAGTTGCAATGAGTTGGGGACACAACCGGTGGCAAGGGAGCTGTTGATAAGAGGTCCAGGTAGGGGTGATGATTTGTTTGAGGTTTTGGACAAGTTTGGAGGGAAGAGGGTCTTTGGTGTGGGAGGAAGGCTTGAGTTTGGAAATGCTTAAGAAGTCTCTTTCTGTGACTGGCTGGAAGTTAAGCCAAGCGGCATTATTTTTAGTAAGAGAGTTAGGTTGATTTGAGTCCTGGAAATTGGGGCAAGGAGGGGTAAGGGAGGTCAGTTATGATGGGCTGTAAAAGGTGTAGGGGGAGTTCTGATGGAGGATGGGATATTAAGAGAGGTGTTCGGATTGGTGGTAGGGATCGCAGTAGAGAGGAAGGATTGATTGCTCAATTAGTTTAATTTTGTCTGAAAAAAAGAGCTATTTCTTCACATCTAGTCTTCGAGGCCAGTGGGACAGGGGGAGCGGAAGCAGTTTGATTGCGCACAAAGTTGAATAGTTCTCTTGGCCTATTCGGAGCTCGATCTAGTTGTGATCTGAGGAAGGAAGTTTTGTGTAAATATGTGTTTTTTGTAGGACGATCTAGCAAGTCTGAGGCTGGCCAGGTTAGGAGAGGGGTGCTGTCTCCATAATCTTTCAGTCAGTCTGAGTCTACGTCTTTCAATGCTTAGGTCTGTGTTAAACCATGATTTGGAGGGGATATTTGTTTTTTGAGTTTGAGTGGTGCTAGAAGGTCAAGGGTAGCAGAGACAGCTTTGTTATATTGTTCGGTTAGTTCATTCGTGTTGAGGGAAGGAGGGATAGCGAGAAGCTGGGCCTGAAGTTTGGATTCAAGTAAGTCGGGAGGGATATGACTAAGATTTCTGATCAGTTTCATGGGTTTAATAGTTGGACAGAGGGGTGAAGGCAGAGTTGTTTATGGAGAACAGGATAAGGTGATGGTCGGACCAGTCAATGGGAATGATGTTAGATAGGAGGGCTAGATCTTTGCTGGTAATGATAGCGTCGAGGGTGGCTCCTTTGGAATGGGTTGGTGACTGACAGATTTGTTTGAGGTCAGTAATTTCGATAAGGTCATACAGGAGGGAGATTGAGGGATCTTTAGTATCATTCCAATGGAGGTTAAAGTCTCCCAGGAAGATGGTTTTAGATTTAGAAATTGAGGATTGCGTAAGAAGGTTAGATAGTTCGTCGATGAATGGGTAGTGATTTCCAGGCAGATTATATATATTGTGAAGGCGGATGGGGGGGGGGGGGGGGGGGGGGGGGGGGGGGGGTCCTGTATTTTGAGTTCGGCTACAAGGTATTCAAAGGAGGTATATTCGGCGTTATTGATAAGGGAGAGCTGTAGTTAGTCTTTGAAGAGGATAGCTACACCACTGCCTTTTCGGATGGGTCTATCTTTCCTAATGATGGAGTAGCCCGGGGGTGAGAGTAGGTCAAGAATGCTAGTAGAGTGTTTATTAAGCCAGGATTCTGTAAGGAACGCGATGTCGATGGATTCGCTAAGGATGGTTTCAGAGATTTCTATGGCATGTCGGGCAGCGGAGCAGCAGTTAACAAGCATGCAGGTGAGGGGTTTGGGTGATGGGAGGGTATGAATGGAGGTGAGATGAGGGGGTCTAGGTGACACAGGTGAAGGGAGAGTACGACTGGTTCCCAATATGACAGGGATGCTTGAGAAGGTGGGAGGCGTGTACATGGTTGGTGAGTAAGGAGGGTAGGAATTTTGAAGGTCGGAAATCTCCTGGTGAGAGAGGGTGCAAGTGGTGCGGAGTGGTCTTTGAGCCCGGCAAAGCAAGGGATTTGTTTTCCACGTTTTAGATGCGGTGGGGTTTATTAGACTAGGGCTGGCGGTGTTTTTTCGGGGAGGGAGGTCGTTGGATTGGAGGATGAGGACATCATTCCTGAAACGAGAGATCTCTGGTAAGGTTACGTTCGATGTTGCGAAGGGAGTTTGAAATAAGAGTGAGGGGGTAATTATGGTGTGGGGGACAAATGGGGTTCAGAGTTAGCTGCGTAGGGGGTGTCTGCTCTGAGGAGGCAATGAGCAAATGCAGGCAGGAGGCCTGATCTGAGGAGGACAAGAGCCAAAGCCGGTAGGGAGCAGGGAGGGCTGTAGTTGTATGGGAGAAGGAGTGGCATGTTGGGGGGGGGGGGGAGAAGGGACATCTGTGGATGAGGAGTTTTGAGATAGCAAGGAGGTACCGTTATGATTGGTGTGGGAGTGAGAGAGGGGATAATGGGAAGAATATCGTTCAGTGAGGGAGAGGATGAGTTGGGAGAAGAGGTGTGGGGGGGGGAAGTGAGATTCAGAAGGTGTGAGGCTGAATTAGGAGGGGAGGAATGAGGGGGTGGAGGGGGAAGGGGAATCTGGGTGAGGAGTGTTGTGATTCGGTGGGTGTGAGGAGGAGTTTGGATAGGAGTAGTGAGGGGGTGTTGGAGGAGGAAAGGAAGGGGAATCTGGGTGGGGAGTATTGTGATACGGTGTGAGAGAGGTTGAGTTGGGAGAGGAGGAGTGAGGGGGTGTTGGAGGAGGAATGGAAAGGGGAGACCGTGAAAGAGGGCACGGAGGGAGGGGTCATAGGGAGGGGAATGGGTGGGCTGATTGGGTGCAAGGGGGATTGGGAGTGAGGGGGTGCTGAGGATCAATGGGAGAGGGGGGTTTTAGTGAGAAAAGGGGGAATGGGTGTTACCGTTTGCATAGTGTCATTAGATGTTGAAAGGTCAGGGGCGGGAGAAGTGGGCTGGTGTGGCGGGTCGAAGGGGAGAGAGGAGGTGGGAGTCTGTTGGTGGAATTAGAAAGTTGGATGGTCAAGAATCTGAAATGGAGTTCGAAGGTGTTAAGATGGGGTACGGCCGCTTGGATGAGGATGTTACCAGTTTTAAATATGGAGATGTTGATATCCCCACGAAAGGTTGGAGAGGGAGTGGTGGAAAGTTTGTCGCCATGGGCTATTTGAGGTTTTAGTGACTGGGAGATGTGTGAAAATGCTTTTCCATTTAGAAGGGCGTTTGGAGTACAAGATGTAATTAGTTTTAATGGGGGCGGTAGGGCTGTAGTAGTTGTCAACAATAAGGATTTGGAATGAGGAGGTTGGTTTTTTTTTTCTAGCGTTTAGAAAGATTGGGGGGTACGGAATGGACCAGGATTTGGGACCATGTTTAGATAAAGAAAAGTCCGGGGAGGGGATATTGAGAGGAGGCATATTGGGCAAAGGAAAGAAGTAGGGGAGAGGAGAATCAGATAATCACATGAGCAGTGGGTTGAGGATGTGGAGGAAGAGAATTGGAAAGGGAGAAGCGGAAGGACGCAGTGTTGGGAAAGGGTAAGGGGAGGATTCGGAAAAGGAAGAGCAAGGAAAGGGAATGAGAGAATATTATGAGAGAAAGCAATTTCAGAAGGTTTGCTGTTTGGAGGTGGGCGACTGCCTGTGGAAAGTCCATCTTCAACCAGCCATCTAAGTACGGTAAGACTGGGGGAGGGCAATCTAGTCTGTGGTGTCCAGTACACAATGAACTCAGCTAGGTCCTGACCATCAACAAATGACTGGGCCAAAATGGCTTCCCTCCTGTGGTAAGCATGGCTAGCAGCGGCACAACTGAAAGCGTGAATCATCCCCAAGACATTCGACGTGTAATGCCAAGCTGGAGTAAGAATAAAAATTGCTTCCCCAAATATCAAGTCCATCGTTTTTCTATCCAGTGGGGTAAATGGGAATGTGCTTGGGTTGTCTTGAACGTAGAGGTCTACAACATCAGGAGAGGGATGCGGAGAAGGTTGGATCTCTGGGCCGCGGGGGATACCAGCAGGCAATAATGTTGTGCATGAGAGCCCCTGTGCAGGGTTTGGCCCAGGCCCCCAGACATCAGGCAGGGCCTCAATAAAGGTAATCATATCCCTTGCAAAATGTACTCAGAAACACTACATCGCCCCAGTCAAGACATTGGTACTGACAGAGTAACCATAGGTTAAGGACATCTGCTGCCCTGCATATTATTGCTGCAAAAGGCGCGCCATTCTCGTGGTAGGGTCCATAAGAGATGTCAGGTTATAATCTGTACAAGCGTCAAGGCCACTTGCTATCAAACACCTCGTACCAGTTTAACTACGGATAGGAGCTGGCCATAATGGTTGATCATACCCTGCTTACAGAAAAAAGGGACATGCCAAGTCCAGTGCAGGTGGCCATTATGTGGGCTGCAATGGTGTCAGCATAGAGTTGGGACCAGGAATAGTATCTGTCAGTCTCTATCCAGTAGGCCCCGCTGAATTAAAGGTCAACCCGATCTGTTCAGTCGTGTAGCACTGCCTCACGCTTGTCTGCTTGTGAAACGCCTTAGGATGCAGGAATAGGCCTTAAAAAAGGGGGGCGTGGGGAAAGAAAAGCAGACCATTACAAATCTAGGCACACCAAATGCGGGTCAGACACAGACATCTGTTTGATATTCTTAAATGTAACCCCATGGGTTTGTGTAGGCGTGCCTAGCACACGGGGTGGAAAGCTAGAAAAGTCAAAAAAATAAATAGCAGTCAAAAGCTATAGTAGAAACTGATCAGATCTGCACTTTTGGCACAGATAGGAGTCGGTTAGCACACCAGTGTGGTGCCTATATAGTCACCACCCAAGTAACTACAGATGCAGAGACGCCTTATGCCACCTACTAGCGCACAGATGTATGATTTTCCAGATCCTATCTGACGCCCGGGGTTATTTTAAGATGCTGGGAGTTCACTCTGGATCTGCATGTGAAAGGGGGGCATGGGGTGGATATGATCAGACTGCATGCTGGGTGGTACTTTTCAGAGCGCCACACATGCTGGCAAGCAAGAGTAATGCGGAGAAAAAAAAAGTATCCTGATTAAGTCTACATGCCTGGGGCATTCACAAGGTGAGGAACGTACAGTTTCAAAGTAGCCATCAGAATTTTGTTTCTCCAATTACTTCAGGGCTGTTTGGACTGGCGATATGCCAATCCAGGGACAGTTCCATTGGCACTTCTCCAAACTGGGAACGTCTTGTAAATATCATGCAGCACAAACCTTTGTGTGCTTGTAACAAAAAACTACTTTCCATAGGAGGAGTTTCACAGTCTACAGCAGTGGAAAATAAGCACCAAATACCTGTGAACAAGCTAGCCGGGTGCAAACTGTTACATGAATCCTTTTGGTCCCGGCCTGCAGTTTTCAACTAGAACGAAATCAGGTCTAATGAGGCGCTCAAGAAAGACAAATTACTCTTTACAGCCACAATAAATTATTCTTTAAAATTATTGCTAGCGTGTGCTTGCAAAAGATGATTAGGTAAGAGGGCCCAAGGACCAAGAACAGCGAGGTTAAACCGCAATGGCCAGACTGCAGGAATGCTGTGCTTTCCACTCGACTTTGAAAGTGGTATTCTTTTAACTAGGCTGTCCTATTGAAGGAGTGAAAGGCTAAAATGTAAAAGACATTAAAACAGAAACCAGTATTTGTATACAAATATGGATAAATTGTTTTATTGGAAAACAAATGTACAACTTGGAATGGATTTGAGGCAAACTGTGCCATTAGCAAAGAAGTGGCTAAACAAAGTTTAAAAAGCATAGTACATTAGAATTT
The DNA here is from genome assembly GCF_964263255.1 of Lissotriton vulgaris. NCBI lineage: Eukaryota > Metazoa > Chordata > Amphibia > Caudata > Salamandridae > Lissotriton > Lissotriton vulgaris. The sequence goes on along the minus strand of NW_028245615.1, from coordinate 37,943 downwards.
GGGTTTCTGGTACAGACAGCAGTACAAAATAAGAATAGATGAGATAAGTGTTCTAGTGGCTGGATGATACACCCGTTTTTTGCTGTAGTGCAACTTTCATTCCATATTGTTGACTGTCCATAGTCCATGTAAAGCTAAGCTCTACATTTCAACAATGCAGATACTTCCCAAGGAAATCCAACTTCAGGTATAGCAGATGGTAGCTTAATATCCAACTTCAGATACGACTCAGATGGTCTGAGAAGTCAAATCTTGTTTTAGATGTGCAGAAGGGCTTTGGTGAAATCCAGGAAAAGCCACATGCAACAATAGTCACTTCATCACCTCTTAAGTTCCTTTTGTGGTGAATAAGATGGGATAAAAAAAGAAAATGAATTCTAACTAGACATGCATTTTCTTGACAGTAGGGGAACATTTTACAGATAAGTTACAAACAAAGGCAAATAAACAATTTTGTACAAGAAAATTAACACATTCTGTACATCTTCACTTTGCTGTCATCATTTGTACAAACTCTGAAAAAGAAAGAAAAATGTTATTTAACTCAATATCCAGCGATATACATTCAGAGTACAATGCACAAGAGTAGCCTTCATTAGGGTTAGGTTTCACCTTCCCTAGAGCCCACAATGCATTAACTGTATAGGATGCTTTCATTTAATAATTAACAAGGAAATAGGCAAACTGTCAATGGCACGTTTTTGAACTACTGAAAGCCACAGCCACAAAACTTTCTCCCATTACACATTTCACTATCTGAAAGTTTAAGGTAATTTTTTTTTAAAAAGGAGCCATGAACCTAAATGTGAGAGAACAAAGATCTAGAACATTGTATAGTGCACAGCCCAAGCAGCTGAGATTCAATGCTTTGAGGAACTGCTTCCAACATAATTGCTACTATGAAATATAGGGCTTAAAGGCCCTACTACTTTCTGTAATGCTTCTTCTGGTGGATACTCTACCTACAAATTAATCTTTTGGGTGCCAGTCTGACAGAGGTTCCCTACCGCAGCAATTTCCTATTGCACCTGATCTGCAGGAATCCCCATGGAGGATTAAAAGTAAATATCCCCATTGCTATTCTGCATGTACATATATACACACACTCAACATGTGCCAAACCGCAAATTCTCACTTGAAATGTAAAGACATGGAAAAAGGCAAGGGAATGAAAAGCATTGTTAGCTAGTAGGCTGCAATGAAACCTCTAACAGAAAAACTAGCATTGCCTTTAATCCCATCATGCCCCACAGTTATTTCACAGTGACAAACAGTAGTATGAAACATCCCAGCGGTAGGGTTAGGGATGTGTCTGAAGAGGAAGGGTTGCTTATTTTCCTATTCCAGGGGAATAAGTCCATAAATTACTTATCTACTTTACTTCTCCAGCATTGGAATTTTTATTAGATTCACATGCTTGAATAGTCATTGATACATTATAATAGCAATGCAGAGTTAAACAGAAAAGGCCACAGGCGCCTTAGTTTTGCAAGTCATATATATATAAATATATATATATATACACACACACACACACACACATCTCAACTAATTAGGTTGCCCTGCCCTCTAGAAACTTTAGCCATTCGAATTGTGTGGCTGTTTGATCCAAGTTCAACACCGACTGGTCAACAAATATCTCGTGGGAAGGTTAGAAAATCTACACAGTAGTATTTTGTGAAAGTGTAAGATTGTACAGATGCCAGCTTTGCATGCTGGCTAGCAGGATGTTCGAAAGTGCACAGGAAGAGCATGCTTGGCAGAACCAGTATAGATGCACATAATCCCATTGAGATTTGGAGATGGGATGTTCCTTGTTGAGTTTCAGAAAGATAAAGACAAGTTATGCTAATGGACAAAATTTACTGAATATTTTAAGTCCCACTCATCGGCTGCTTGGCAAACCAATACGGAGGACATGCAGCTCTACAACTGAAAGATCCAGAAACGAAACTATGAACGCTTTCAACAGTTTTTATCAACAGCTTTCAAATAAAACTGGTAACTAAATGGCGATGGTCATAAAAAAAAAAAATTACACAGTGCATTACCTTCATAATTTACTTGACCATCACCGTCAATATCTGCTTCCCTAATCATTTCATCAACTTCTTCATCAGTTAACTTCTCCCCGAGGTTGGTCATCACATGACGAAGTTCTGCAGCACTAATGTAGCCATTTCCATCCTAATGGGAAAAATAATTTGGAATGTGTAAGCGCCTGCAAGTCGGAGCACAAAGAAGTCCATCTTGATGCTACAAAAGCCTAAAAAATAAAGTTAAAACTGAATATCATTTATTAGAAGTTAGTAAGACAAACCCAGGTGACCCACATTTGCATTTACTAGAGTAAAGTGCAAACTGAAAATCTCAAAGACTATTTAAAATTCAGGATACGCTGGCAAAATGTGTAACAGAATGAAACATTTGCAGTGTCTTCGAGGAGACTTTATACGGAAGACGGTCACCGGTTTTCAGTAAAGGCACTTTGTAAGACCACCAGCATCTGGTAATCACTAGCGAGGCCAACAGGACAGGCTTATCTGCTTTTGGCGTTGCCAATGCTCATCTTGTGTACGTGCCCTTTCACTAGCTACCATGATGTACAGCAGGATACCAGCTATAAAAAATAGCAGAAGTCTGGGATGAGACTAGGGTTTGTATACTATCAGTTTACCGGCACCAGAAAACACTTTGGCTTACAATGTGATGTACAAGCTGGTGCCACGTATTCACTTTTTGGGGGCGGGTGGGAGGGGAAGAAGCACTGGGTGAGCACTGCGCGAGTACCAAATGAACAGTTGCTAATTTTGCTTGAAAGCCTCCTTTAGAAGGAAAAATAACTGTCCATTGATTTAAACGGTGATGTGTGCTCTTCTGCTTGCTCTGCATATCGCAGTTTCAAGTGTGCAAGTGACTTGTGATAAAGTACCCCCAAATCAACGCACAAGAGCCACCTCAAATTAAATCCATTTCTCCCTAATTGACGAATGTGCTCTCACCATGCCAGGAAGTTTGCATGTCGCATGTAAACCCAAACATAGTAGATGCACACTTAACACAAGTTCCATTATACTTTACTGGTGTGGCTGGCAAGGTTTTTACTTTTTCTAAAAAAAAACTGTACTTTGTAGTATGCAGACATGGTTTTAAATCCAATGCAAAACGGTCTTCAAAGTAAAAAACAGCACTTCAGGTGAGTGGAAGGTGCAAAGTGGAGGGAGGTGGGACGACCACTTTAAACCAGAGCTAAATTTTCTTGGTCGTAGCCTATTCCGAGTTCCAATGCTATACTGGCCTGTGAAGTCCGGTCTGCGCTACAGATGCCCTTTACCTCTAGTGAAAGAGGCAGGATGAAGGTGAACAGTGTGTTAGTGTGCTTTAAGTAATGCTTCTCGGAACAGGAGAGGCCCATGGAGGAAGCTGCGAGCACAGAGCAAGAAAATTGCGAGAAAAAAAATTGCTGAAGCCGTGACAATTGTAAGGAACTAAAGAAATAGAAGTAGGCTATTAAGCAGCAGGAATCCAACAAGTCACTGTCCTTGACAAGGACTGAAAATTACGGTGGCGAACACATGGTCAAACTTGGAAAATGAGTACTGAATAATGGATTCCAACCTCACCGCACACCGTCATGGTCCTGAGGATAACCCAAAAGGAGAGGGTGGTTTGAAACGCGTAGACTACAATAAATGGGGGAGTTTGAGCAAAAATGACAACCAACCAAGCATGGAAGCCTACAAAGTAGTGGTTATAATGTTCAGTTGATCCTGCAAACAAGACTTTCAGCTTTCTATCAAACAAACGGGACTAGTTATAGAAAACTCCAGCAAGTTTCAACTAAACAAATTAACTCGCATCAGTTTAATGTAGTAAGTCTGCTATACTGTCCTGCCTTCATGTGGTTTTCATACTAACAGATTGGCTGCAATACAGTGAATGTCTTGCAAATGTGGTCATAAGGATATTTATGGCATGTACGTTGAATCGTTCAAAAAACTAAAAAGCCTAAATCAAATGTTACGTACTTTATCTTTACAAAAAAAATGATTTGACAAAATGGTAGTACTGATTTCTCAGCAGGTGGCTCTGGGTCTTGTCAGCTAACAGTTACCCCAAGACCTTGCATTTCACGGATACCTCTAACCTACAGCACAATGAAGCTAAAGCCGCATAAGCCATCTGATGCCAAAATAACTATTCAAAAAAAGGCCTTTGCGATAAACATGTACTTCAGAGTTTCTGAAAAGTTTATCTGCGGATAGCAAATCTGAAGACGTTTATGCCATAAGTTTCTTTTAGAAGCTTCAAATTGTTAAAGTTTGATACAAACGTGACTGGACTTGGTTTAGAGTTCCTCCCATTAGTTTAGCAGGTGTATAATTTATTACTGGCGGCTACGTGTAGCAACTTTTGTAACGCGAGGACATAACTGACAGATTTCAGTTAGTCATCAGCTTTTATTGGACCTTTGCAGCAGTTTCTACATCGAGCAGCAATAATCAATGGAGGTCTTGATAACGTGATGTCTAGACAGTGAAACTCACCCTGTGCCTGTTTCCACTTTGGCAGTCTTCAATATCCTGGACAAGTGTCTTTATGGGACTATTTTGACAGGTGTGTTATGAAGGAACCCATGCTGAAAGCGTTAGCGGTAAACAGCAGGCATCTCAATGGTAGAGTGTGTGTGTTGAGACCAATAACGTGTGGGATTTCTCCTTACTCGCCTCAGTTTTCTCCAGCTCGAGCGCCTCATTCAGCTGCCACCTTTAAGGTAGCTCTACTCTTGCATCTGAGACCTTTGTTACTTACAGGAGGGCTCAGAGTCCACCCACTGCTTACCATGGATTACCTGCAGTCATTTGCGCGTCTGCTTCCGTAGGCTTCTTCCCCCTAGTGTGTGTGCATTCCCAGGCACATGGACAGTGTCCTTCGACAGACTGCTTTTTCAGGCACTACTCTCCTTAAGAACACTCTTGCGGAATACCTAAATAGTCTCACTGGAGTACTTCTTCCGCCCCCCCTCAGTGTTTTTGCCCCAGTCTCCACTCACTGCGTTTCTCCCCACACCACCTGTGTTGCCTGCTAATGCACTCCGGTTAGACACCATTGTAACGGTTAGAAGAAAAAACAAACTGGAGAAGCGTATTGCAAAAAAAGGCAACAGAGTAAGATGGAGGAGAAAAGACATACGAAAGATGGGGCATACAGAAAAACCACAAACTATGCTAGCACACGTTTTCCTTTCAAATTATTTAAAAAAATGACATATTCTTGAACACCCTACTCATCCCCCCCCCCCCCCCCCCCCCACCATGTAAGCATTGTACAGATCTCGTAAAACCACTGCTAGTGTGCTTCTTAAAGTGCACTAGGGATGGCAGCGTCCCAGAGCTTTATTAGTTATAGCCATGGTGCACAGCAGCCATGTGAACGTACAGTATGATGCAAAAAATGTGCCAAGCCATTGCTCTCATAGGAAGACCCAAAGGCATTGCCAATGCCAGTTTTTAGAGTAGCATTCCAAGATGGCGGATGCAGTTCAAACCGAAAACTAAGGAAACAGTTTTGTGAAGTTGCCCTTACAAAGGTTCTGCCAAGCAAATCGCAGCTCTCACCCTTTAACAGTTTAGGAAAACCAGTCTGGTTTAGAAATTATGTGGAGGAGCGAGCGGGGGTAGCTGCCCAATGCAAAATCACAATACGGTAATGTGCACATACTACAAAACGGTATTCTCTCATTAAACCGCCTATATCAAATTGGGAATGGTTTTGCAAAAGATGCCATTTTAATTAGTTAAAAGTATTCAAATAAGTACTACTAACAAGTAAAGCAACAAAGTAGAACTAGCTAAAGTAGGTAGGAAAGTTAACTGGGCCATTAAAAAAAAAGCGAACACTTTCAATATACAGGATTATACCTTGTCGAATACACGGAATGCTTCTCGTATTTCCTCTTCACTGTCGGTATCTTTCATTTTCCTGGCCATCATTGTAAGAAACTCTGGAAAGTCAATTGTTCCATTGCCTAGAAGGTAACATTCAATGTTAGGCGCACTAAAAATCTCATTCACATCACATGAGATTTAAATAGTCATTCGCATGAAACGTTAACTGTTAGTGTTAAATTTACCGTCAGCATCTACTTCATTAATCATATCCTGAAGTTCTGCTTCTGTGGGATTTTGTCCAAGTGACCGCATTACTGTCCCCAATTCTTTTGTTGTTATCGTGCCATCGCCGTCTTTATCGAACAAGGAAAACGCTTCTTTGAACTCTGTTAGACCAACAAGAGGCGTTAGCAAAGTTTGAGGTGCAATGAGCAAGTACCAGGATCATACATAAAGGAAAAGTATTATCTTTACGAAAAAAAAGCCCCAGCTCTGAAAACAAGGAAAAAACAAAAAAAAACTAAAAGTCTTGTAGCCTCAGTTAAATTGCACTCGCCCCCATCACCACCACCCAGTAACTCCGAGCAGGTTATTTAACTTGCAACAGCAAGAGCCACTAGCAGCCAAGAAAGACCGAATATCTTTTTGCTACATTCCATTCAAACTTCGAGCAGCTAGCAGTATCTTTGCTGGAAACCTCATGTAGACTAATCTGTCGCATCTAAATGTAACACGCACCTGGAAGGTGGTCGGTTAAAATTGTCAAGTGTAAGGCAAACATGTTGCCCTTCCACGGGCAGCAGGTTTAACTGTGTACCTTGGAGCTGAAATCTGCGAGGTATGCGGCAAAGGTAATCCGCTTCATGTCATTTAAATTGGATACACATTTTTTGGTGGCACATCAGCAGTACATCAGGTACCAAAAACAAAATGGCCTATATTTACTTGTTAACTAAAGGAATGTATATAGTAAACAAATCTTAAAACTTTTTGCTTACCTGCAATCTGTTCCTCTGTCAGTTGATCGGCCTGTATGGATACAAAACGTTAAGTATTAGTTTTAAATAGATTTGCATACAGACAGCAAGTTTTAGGTTTACATTTCTACATGCGAAACTAGATGCTCAAAATTAGCCAATATTACAGCATTGAATGGAAAACATTGTCAATGCATGCCGTGGGCAGGTTGAAGGAGTCCGATCATAGTACACTCAAAAACACCACTTTGGGGCACAAAGACTGTCCCAAAACGATTTAAGTACTGTACACTAAAAGATTAGGTGGGCTAGATCCTCAGCCCTCCAGGCACGGTATGGTCTGGCAGACATGGACCTGACACCTGAACAGCCATAACCATGCAGTCCAAACACTGCGGAGTATCCTCCAACCCCTGCCCTCTCTACATCTTCAAACGACTGGCAACCATTAGCGCAGCAGTCACCCCCAATCCTTAACTATCACAGCCACCTACTTGGACATCTGCCACAGTACTCAAGAAACCTTCAGACCTGAACGTGCAAGTCCACTCCCAGTTACCCTACCCGTCAAGTTAGGGATAAGACGAAACGCCTAGCCACATCCTCAAAGATTCAGGGCCAACCACAGCACAGAGACTGTCACTGCTTTCATGCATGACAACGTGGATGCATGGACAGACACCACTGCCCTCCCCCTGGACCTTTTTGCATATTTCAACCACCATCTCCCACCCCATCCTCATCCAACAGCATCAAGCCAGCATTCAAAAACCTAGTCAGCCGTGTCCTCAGTCACAGACAAACTCCTCTGTGGCATTTGAGAAGAATCCTCAATCAGACCCTGTTCACATTTATCTTTTTAACTTTCCAATCTTTATTTCGGCCATTTGGCCATAAAAGAAAACAGTACACATATACATTTACAATAAGTCAAAACATTAAAACATTGGAAGTACATATGTTAAAAATACTATAAAAACTGTGCGTCTAAAATTTTAAGGGGGACCCAACACCTTTAAAATACGGTTGCGCGTATGCCAAACATTGGTAAGAAATTTTGATACTGAGAGGACAGTTGGGCCGGAGAGATCAGATTTTAAAATCCTGTACATTGGAGCATATTCCCTGCCACCCATATTCCTAATCAATGGGAGAAGCCAGTATTTCCGCGCTGCCCTGTAGGCTGGGCAGAAGAAGGCCACATGTAAGTCAGTTTCCTCCAAAGCATCACAGGCCAAGCACTGAGTCGTAGTGGGGGGCGATGACCAAGTACTTGTAAAGGACCGAAAGGGCAGTGAGCCGTATCTCCATTGGAGAAACAGCTTCCTAGCGAGTACCGGAAAGATAGGATCCAATGCCCTCTCAAACCTATAAAGGTCCTTGCTTTGCAAAAACACAGAGGATAGAGACCCTTCTGCCTGGGTGACTCGGGCCCTAGCTAATTTGTGTTCGTGGTATACGTTAGTCAGGGACCTTTTAGAGATGTTCAGTGCGGCATTCGCAGGGTCAGTCCATAGGTCAGGGAGCCCTAGTTCCATGCAGGTGGATTGGATGTTTTTGACCCAAGGGATACGGAGCGCTTTTGGGTGGTTCAATAATTCTGCCAGTTCCGCCCTGTATGCTGCTAGGTCATTACTGCTCCATAACCTACGCCAGAAGGCTATGGGTCTCAGGCTTATTTCATCAGATAATGGTCGTAGACCGAGGTCAAGCCTCAAGGGGAGGAGCGGGGTACTGGGGGGGGCGGGGGGTGCGGTTATCTGTCTTATAAACTTGTTTTCTGTTAGTGACAGGCTACGGCATGGTGCGTGTCCCCACAGTTCCGTCCCGTACATGATCGCTCCCCTGGCCTGAGCCTTGTATATCTGGATTAGGGCCCCCAACGGGCGATATGAAGAGCCGGTCATCATCCGGGCGATACCCCCAGTGGTTTGTGTAAGTTTGAGGTTCGCCCTACTCTGGTGGGATCATCAAGTCATGGTTTCATTAAGGGTCACACCTAGATATTCAAAGGTGGCAACCCTCTTGAGCCGTACTGCTCCCAATTGCGGATTCGGCCGCAATTTATGGCTTGGATTTAAAACCATGAATTTAGTTTTGGCCGCATTGATTTCTAGCCCCCTGTCCGTACAGAAGGCTACAAATGAATCAAGGATCCTCTGTATCCCCATGGGGGTTTTAGATAGCAGCAGGGTGTCGTCCGCAAACATGATTGCGGGCACCCTGCTGCCATTAAGTTTGGGGGCGTCAGTATAGTCTGTGGCATTTAGGTGGGCGATTACCCCGTTGACGAAGAGGCAAAACAGGGTCGGTGCCAACACACAACCCTGCCTTACCCCTCGGCCAACGGGGAATCTCTCGGTCAATTCCCCCGACCTCCCACACCTCACTCGGGCATAATTATTATGGTGGAGCCTCTGTAAGATTACTAGGATGTCCGGGGGGACGCCCATCTCTGCCAAGACGCTCCAGAGCTTTCCTCTGGGCACCAAATCGAATGCGGCCCGTAAGTCCACAAAAATTGTGTACAGACTGCCGCCCTCGAATATTGCTGCCCTCCAATAAATAAGATTCGACCTAAAAACCTGGTCCACTGTGGATACCCCCTTCCTAAATCCCGCCTAATAGGGACTAAGGGCACCCACCTCTTCCATCCAATCCTGGAGGAGATTCAGCAAAACCCTGCCAAACAGCTTCTGTGCCACGTCGATTAAGCTGATGGGTCTGTAGTTGGCCGGGAGGAGAGGCGAGCCCTTTTTAAAGATAGGGACCACCTCTGCCCCCGCCCCCAGCCAAGTACCAGGAATTTCCATGCCGCTTAGAACTCCATTGAAAAGGGCAGTAAGGTAGGGGGCCCATACAATGGGCTCCTGTTTGAACATATCCCCAGGTAAGCCATCCAGTCCTGGCGCCTTTCCAGAAGCAAGACCTGAGATGGCAGCGGTGACCTCACCCAGCGTTATCAGCTCTCCTTCATAGCCTGGCCAACCAACCTCGGTGACAGTAGGAGATTCTCCCGGCTCAGAGCTGTAAAGAGACTGGAAGTGAGCCGGCCACACCCCTGGGGCAATATTGGGCTCTATTGCCGATTGAAGGTGCCCCGACCCCCCATTCACTATCCTCCAGAAGAGACGTTGGTTTTGGATCGCTAGGGCCTTGCTAAGTTCTTCCCACTGATTTTCCTCCCACTCGGCCTTAGCGTGGGCAACTAGTTTCTTGTAAGCCCGCCTGCTTTGTCTTAGGCTACCCCCCCCCCTAGTCCCTCCTTAATAAGTCTGAGGAGTTCTGCTTTTGCCCTTCTGCATGCCAGATTATACCATGTTTTACCTTGCCGCCCCTGTCTAGGTTTTCTTGAGCTACTAGAGAGATGAGGGGCCGCAGCTTTTATAAGGTCCTCATGAGCCTTGTACAATTTAACCCGGGAATCATTATTGCTTGCCTCGTTGTTCAATCTCCCCACAGTTTCCAAGATGGGAGTTATCCCCTCATAGAGCATGGGGAGTTTGTTCTTTCTTGTAACCAAGTGCTCCCACCTGATTCTTCTCCTACTATTTTCCAGGAGAAGCGCAGGTTTGTTCCCTTCTACATTGGTCACAGGGACTTGAGGGCCAGGATTGACACGGTCAAGCTCGAGCGCATTATGGTCGCTATCTGACCGTTCCATAACCCTAAAATCCTGAATAGTCGGCCACTTCACTATTTGGGCCAGGACATAATCCAGGCGAGACTCTCTTCCCAGTCTGTTGTAGGTGGTTTTACTGGGTATATCTGATTTCATTCGCCCGTTACAGGCTCTGATTCCGAACTTTAGGGTTAGAGCTGTGATTTGTAGTGCTAGTGGGGTCCAAGCCTTCGGGGGGGGGGGGGGGAGCTTCCACGGGGGGGGGGGACTGCCCATCTGTCCTCTTCTTCCGATGAGAACCCCTCCAAAAGACCAGGGAGTGGCTCAAAATGAGAATTAAAATCCCCTCCCACCACATAGAATGAATCACTTGGTAGTTCGGATATAAAGTTCGTGAGTTCATCTATGGTCGGTGATTCCTTTGCGATTCCCACTGGCCTAGAATAGATGTTAATTAACACAAGTTTGGCTTGGTTAGGCCAGGATAATGAAACCACAAGAATGTCCTCTGAGTTAACCGACAACCGTGTTGCCGTGCAGCCTAGATGAGATGCAACCCAGATCGTGAGCCCCCCTGACGGACGGCCCTTGCCTTCCCACCTAGCTGAGATGGAAAAGGACATGTAGCCTTGATGACCATAATTCTCTCTAGCCCAGGTTTCCTGGAACATACATACATCTCCAGTCTCAATGTAATTTACCCAGTCCGGGTCTCCCAGTTTGTTGGCAAGACCAGCAACATTCCAGCAGATTAGCCTTCGATGTTCAGGGGTGTCAGTTGCCGTGCCAGTGGGGTTGGAGGGGATGGTTACAGGTGCTGTTTCGATCAATGGTTCTTGCGCATTACCGATGGTGGGGGCAGATGGCTCAAGGGGACTGCAGGGGCCATTATCCAAGAGCTCTGGTCCATTTAATAGTTCAGGAACATTGCCAACACTATGGGCGAGTGGATCAGAAAGTCTGCAAGAGCCATTATCCTGAGTCACCGTAACATTCAATAGACCATGAATTTTACCAGCGATCGGGGGAGATGGATCAAGAACTCCGTCGGTGCCATTATCCAGAGTCACTGGGCTGTGAACAGAGAGTCAGTCAACCCCATCCAAGTTGTTCAAGCAGTTAAAGCGGGAATACGGTGTATCAGGCACTTGGAAGTTAGGGTGCTGTGCATGAGCTTTGTGTCCGCGTCTACGTTCCACCCTTATCCATTCGTCATGCGGAGGAGCATAGTGCATGCGAATAGGAGGGATGAAGAAGGATACTGGGAGGGTCTGGATGGTGGAATCCAGTGATCGATTTACTCCTTCACAAATATGCAAAACGGTGCCCGGGTCTTTAAAAGTTACCAGAATGCAGTCCCCTATTGTTTTTCTGGTCTTCCCTAACCAAGGGACCCTTCTAACTATAATAATCTCGTTGTTAAAATGAGATGGTAAGGGTCGGTTCCAATTTAGCCACTTGATCACCTTTTTCTTTAGGGATTGGTAATCTTCATTTTCGCCAGTTCTTAGTTGATGAGCACCCGCTAACACCACCGTTAGATTGTTAGCTTCTGGCGGAAGATCTGGTCTCCGTGGTCTTGGGACTGGTCGCCCCGGGGGAAGAAGGAGGGTGCTGCCAGCTTCGGGGAGGCCATCATTGGTCCCTGTCTGAGAACTTTGAGGGGCAGAGTCTATTGGTTGTGGAGGCCTATGAGTTGGATTATTACGCGGTGCCTGGACTGGAATAGCCATTAGTTGCTGCAGGGGGGGAGCAGTAGGAACTCCCGGGGGGGGGGGGGGGGGGGGGGGGGGGGGGGGGGGGGGGTGGACTATGTTGGTACCCTGTAAGGCTCCTGTTTTAGGGGGATTTCCTACAGGGAGATGAGGTCCCACATCCTTGGATTGCTTACTAACTAGGGTGTTTAAGGTAGTAAGGGATGTCTCTAGTATAGTCAGCCTTATCTCAACCTTTTTCAGGCTATCACTAATAGGCTGCAAAAGGGAAAGAAACAAGAATTCTGTTAATAGCAGCTATGCTGGGGCTTGGATCTTCGGGGGGGGGGGGGGGGGGGACAGCGATAGGCGCGGTCTCATTGTCCTTCCCAGGTGAGATAGTTTGGTTTTCCCCCGCCCCCCCCCGTGGACTTCCTACTGCGTTTACTAGGTGGAGGCCTGTGCAACTCCACCACAACACTTTGCTTTGGCTTGCTCTTCTTATTCATATTCGGGGGGGGGGGGGGGGGGGGGGGGGGAGATTGGGTAACCAGGTTAACTGGAGTGTCAGATGACAGGGATGGAGTTGTGTCTGCGACTTTTTCAGGCAACATGCCAGGGGTGCTTGGGATTTCCCGAAGTAAGAGGGGGAAGTCCTCAAGGGTCGTCAGATTTAAGCTAGGGGGGGGGGGGGGGGGGGGGGGGGGGGGGGGGGAGTACCCTCCTCTTGAGAAATAGGATACGGGATAATTTCAGTCAAGGGTCTACTCTTCATTGATTCAATGGATCGCCGACGGTCTGCCCTGCGTCTCTCTAGAGAGTTTTCTTTGCCCCCATCTCCTTTGGCGGATTTGAAGTAGTTGTCCAGCGTCCCAGTATTACTACCCCCTTCCCTTGATGGAGTCTCACGTGTTGGCGTTGAGGGCATCACTTTATGCACAGTCACAGTTCAACCAGAGTTTGGGTGAGAAAGGATAAGGGGTATGGCCCAGCCCGGCCTCCTTTGGCCCCTGACGGCCACAGACGGTCCCGCCCTTGACCCGGGCTTCTCCCGGGACGCTCCCGCGCAGCGGTACTCACGAGTTACTTTATGGCTGTGGTGGAGGTGGGCTGGTCGTTGGGGGCGGGGCGAGGAGGGAGAGCAGCCCAGGTGGAGCGGGCGCGGGTTGCTGGGGCTCCTGGGAAATGGAGTCCCAGCCTTCTTGCTCGCAGCCCTCGGCCCCTGGTGTACCCCAGCAGCAGCTTCAGCCCAGGAAGAAAAGCGCCCCTCTGCGAAGCGGGACCCGCGAGGCGTGGAGAAAGTTGCACAGAGTGTCCTCACGAAATCCAAGACCGCAGAGGCAGGTCTGTTGGAAGGTCCCTCGAACTGCAGGGCAAGCCGGTATTTAATTCACCTGGTCGTTGGGGGCGGGGCGAGGAGGGAGTGCTGCCCAGGTGGAGTGGGCGCGGGTTGCTGGGGCTCCTGGGAAATGGAGTCCCAGCCCTCTTGCTTGCAGCCCTCGGCCCCTGGTGTACCCCAGCAGCAGCTTCAGCCCAGGAAGAAAAGCGCCCCTCTGCGAAGCGGGACCCGCGCAGCGGGTTCCGCGAGGCGTGGAGAAAGTTGCACAGAGTGTCCTCACGAAATACAAGACGGCAGAGGCAGGTCACATTTATACTACACCCTTGCTCACCAGCAGAATCCACAACGACAATCATGCACTACGTTAATGACACCTATGTCATGCTCACCTCTGAAAACTCCAAAAATCACGCCCAGTTTTTCCACCTGCATGATCAAAGTTGCCAGATGGATGAAAACCAACTGCCTCAATCTCAACACGGAACAAGACAGAAGAAGTTATTTTACTCTGGTACTCCGTCTGGATGCCTTTCAAACAGGCCAATCCATATCCTCGCAACCCACAAAAGAAACTAACAGTAACATCATCACCAACTCACTAAACTAGCCAAGCGAATGCAGTCAGTCTCCTGCCACCACATATTCCAAGGCTTCCCGTCCAACACTTACAGAACAGTAACCCAAGCCCTCATTCAGCAAGCTAGATTACAGTAATGTACTAAGCTGTAATCAACTCTCAGCTGACCAGAGGACACCAGACCACAAAAAACCCTCAGCAGCAAGGCTCACCCCCAACCCAGACTCCCAAACCACAAACTAGCACTCTTCAAACTCCTCATGCACACACTCAAAGCTTTACTTAACAATGGCCCACACATACATCAACCACCACAAACTTCTGATCAGTAAGTACTCACCCCCAAACCCTGCTTATGGAGAACTAAATACAAAGGTTGAGCCCTAAACATCACACCTAAAGCCTGGCCCACCCAGACATCGGGACCAGTTCCTCAGTTCTTGAATTCCACAAGAAATGTAAGGCCTGGCTCTTCACTTGCTTGGTACTGCCCATAAAGGTCCTGCATCAGTGCCAGGATACCCTCCCCGATGAGTAATGTACTCAACAAATACACAATACAACCCACATGACTTAGGCAAAAACAACTAAGAATATACAACATGTTTCCAGTAGAAAAAACACTGCAAATATCAAATGGATGCTTTTCTGGTAAACGCTGTAATTCACCAGATACCATATTGCAGCCATAGACAACTAAAAGAAAGTTATATTGACTAGAAAGGGTAGACACGAAGACCAATTTATCGGACCCCTTTTCTATAAATCTATGTCATGTAGCAGGCACATCTCTCCACCTGGTTTAAAGGGTATTGCAATGCAATTGCCATACCAACCTGTGACCGTGGGCGGCTTGGGTTTTCTGGCCTCTATTGGCTGTGCCTCTCGAATCTGGCGATTCAGAAAAGGGGCTGGTGATGAACAGAGTCTGAATTAAGCAGACCACTCTTACCCAGTCCAAAGATCAGGGCTTGATCCATCACCGTTATTTATCTCACTGCACCATCCCAGCTCAGAACCTGGCGATATGCAAATCAGTCTGTCCCTGGCCCAGTGCATCATGGGAACAGGGCAGACTAAACTACCAAGCAAATTCTTTACCAGAAAGGAGACAAGCTACTGGGGACCGGTTTCTGGCATTTCAGCCTTCTTCGGCCCGGATGCTTGAATCCTGATGGTGCAGTGAGCAAGGGACTCATGTCCGAGTATACCCTGCCACACCTATAGTGGCCAAAACGATTCAGAAAAGGGGTTGGTGATGAACAGAGTGTCTGAATTAAGCAGACCACTCTTACCCAGTCCAAAGATCAGGGCTTGATCCATCACCGTTATTTATCTCACTGCACCATCCCAGCTCAGAACCTGGCGATATGCAAATCAGTCTGTCCCTGGCCCAGTGCATCATGGGAACAGAGCAGACTAAACTACCAAGCCAATTCTTCACCAGAAGGGAGACAAGCTACCGGGGACCGGTTTCTGGCATTTCAGCCTTCTGGTGAGCAGGTGAGTCTGGCACAGTGTTGAAGACTGCTGTGTCCCCCAGGGTGGTGATTGACTAATTGAGAACTAGTAAGGTGGGAATACAGGTCCTCCCTGGCCTCCTCATGGGGAGGATTAACTAAGAAGTCTGCCCCTTTAACCGGGGAACACCATGGAGCAGTACACCACACTACCCCACCCTCCACAACAGCAGACCTGGCAGGCTCCTAGGTCTCAGACTCCAGTGCAGCCCTCAAGAAGAGATTGTGGCAATGAAGGTCAATCTCCTCCAGGTGGACCTCATGAAGCCATATCAGAGGGCTTCATCTCTGAATTTCAGTCTGAGGTGGCCACATGAAGGAAAGATGGCAAACAATTCCAGAGATGGGACCCTTGAGGTAGGAGTAGAGTATGCGTAGAGCAAATCATGCTGTAAATAGATCAGTTACCTGGAGCGAGCAGAGGGTAGCACCTTAGAAGAGTTGAGGGTCTTGTCAGGAGGAGGGGGCGGCACTTTTCCAACACTCCAGAAATTGTGTGGAGTCGGCTGGAGGTGTGTCGGCAAGGTGCCCTGAGAGGAAGCAGGCTTCTGGCAGGTCAGATTCAGGAGTGCCCGTTGGCAGTCAGACCAAACTTGAGATTAAAGAGGGGGGGGGGGGGACACGCTGTGATGGTATGATTGTCTCCACACAAGGATGGAAGTCCGATGAGAATGGTGATCCTGTGGTTGCCTTCTGGCATTTTTAGTGAGGCAGGCGGAGGGACGCAATCTCCTGGTCCAGGGTATGCTGGATGGCAAGGCCATTCCACTCAATATTTATGCACCCAATGTTGATAAAAATTAGGATCTCCTGTAAGATAGTATTGGGACTAGAGTAATTTGGAGGCATTTCCAACAGTCTTAGATGGGGATCGCCATTCACCCAGGTGGGGTACTAAGCCACTGATTAAGTCCTCCCTAATGAACCAACATTTCTATAGCGCATTGCTAGCCAAGGGCATCCCAGCGCTGAGAACAAGACATTCAAGAAAACAGAGTGGCCTAGGGAAACAAGGTTTTAATGAGTTTCTGGAAGGTCAGATAGTTAAGCTCCCGACGAGCCTGAAGGGGAATAGAGTTCCACAGCTTGGCTACATGGTATGAAAAAAAAAAGCAGCCCTCCACTTTTGGATTTTTTTATTTTCAGGACTACCACCAAATGATTATCTGACTTTAGGACCCTATTAACACAATAAGGGAACAAGACAGTGGGAATAGGCAGTCCTCTACCTGCTAGGGCCTGGTGTGCTCGCATAAGGCTGTAAACCTAAGTCTCTTGAATGGGCAGCCAATGAAGGGTGGCCAGGGCTGACTTCACCAATTGGCATTAGGGAATTCTCAGGAGCATGCGTACAGCACAATTTGGGATGATCTGGAGTTTAGCAATGGTAAAAACGTGGAGCTCCTAGATAAATGGTAATAGCGTAATCCAGCCTGGAGTGTATCAGTGCCTGAACCAAGAGACTTCTGGCTTGAAAAGTTAGGAGTAAGGTTCACACCATCCTCAGGATGCTGAAACGGCTAGACGAAACTTTGCGTGCTTGCTTCTTAAATGTCAAGACTCCGGTCAAGCCAAATGCCTAAAGTCTTAATCTGGTCCTTCGGAATGAGGACCGGGCCATGGCAGCCAGAACGATCCTATGTTTAAAATAGGGGGTATGCCCAGGAACAAACTATCTTAGCCCCATTCAATTTCAAATATGAGCCTTCCATCCATATTGCTACCTGCTCCAAACACAAAGCATGTCCTCGAATTGTTGTCAAGGTGGTTAAAGGAGACTACCAGCTGGGTGTCGTCAGCATAGGTAATCTGGACTCCACAAGGTTTCACAATTTCTGCTAAGGGGCTCATATATACATTAAATAAAGTGAGGCTTAAGATACTTGTGGGACACTGCATCTGAGGGGCATATGATCAGAAAAGGCGGTCTTCAAAAACTTTGAAAAACCTATCCTCCAAAAAAGATTGCAACCACTTCAGGAATCCCCCTCACTCCCACTAATGGCAATTATGCACAACTTAGGATTTTGCAATAATGGGCAGGTTCTGCATCTCTATGGCAGCGAGTATACCAGTCATTTACTGACCCACAACACCCATATTTGCTTCAACATATTGGTTGGTGGGATAGACATTCAAAGATTGAGGGGGGAGGGGTGAAGGAGCATCGTTTGACAGACCTCCACAGTCCTGGGGTGTTCGCCAGAGGTGCAGAAGGAGGTGCTTCGGGCTCAGCAGGAGATGAAGTGGACCTGGGACAAGTGCACGATCAGAGTATACAACCAGCTTCAACATAGGGAAGGGGTAAGTCTGGTATGCTTTTAGCATAAATATTGAGGCGGGCCATGAGGTCCCTCCTATCCTTAATGTTCACGCTACGAGTAAAGATTGAGACTAGTTGCCATGATATCCTGGGTGTTCTCATGGAGCAGCTCAAGGGGGTGTACCGTGCTGGAAAGATTGTCTTGAGAATGTCTGGTGCGAGTTAACCCTACCCTGGCACTGGATATTGTACAGACTTGGGAGAGATATCCCCTTGAAGAACTGCGCAGCCATCCAGACCCTCACAAAGTGCCAGGTGGGGATGGGTTTGTGGAGTTTTATCAGACCTACTCAGTTACATTTGAAGAAAATAATTGTTAGAGGTACTTCATGAGGCACGTTCACAAAAGATCCTTCCACACATTATGAAATCAGGATTCACTTTAGTTTCCACTCCGGGGTCTGACTGGGGTACCTGTTGCCTAGGCTTCGCTGGGAGACTGAAGGCTTCAGATACTGGTATATGGGTTGCGAACACAAAGGACATGTACCAGTGTTTGAAAGAATAGCATGGGACTTTAGGGCTTCATAGCATTCTGCAATAGACTTCAGTGAGTTAGGGCAGCTGTCGCCAAGATGGTCTTTCTCCCTCACTGCCTTTATCTTGTCCTAACTAATGCTTCCACTCCAATCACACTTTAACATGCTGCCTAAAATAGTGGGAGAGACCAATAGATATCCCTCCGACTCAGCTGGCTTGCCTCTTCTCTTGGTGGTGAATCCAAGGGTCTGAAGATTGCCTAGCACCCTAGCTTGCACTGCTCTTTGATAAAAAGCAGTGGCCACCGGATGGCTAGGCACCACTACACCAGAGTACGTTAAATGCAGATGAAAAACGTTTAAGGACTAAAGAAGCCTTCCCCCACAGGGACAGAAGTAGAGGCTGAGCCTTCCTTTAAAGCCGCTGATCACGAAGACACTATAAAGACAAAGCTTAGGTCCAGATGTGTAATGGGAGCGAAGCAGCAAGAGCACATCTAAAAGATAAAGCTACAGATGAGAAAATCTGAAGAAAGTTCAAAAAAGCAGTCCGCTACAAAACGAGATACAGTGGACAGCCTCCTGCAGTCTGTTGCAATATTGGCTGCTGTCCCCTTTTACTAAGAGTGCTACTGTATGCTTGACATGCACCTAGCTAGTTGTCAATTTCAGTAAACATTTTTCCCTGCGCCTTTATCCCCTAGCGGAGGCGTTTTTGCCATATCACACCTGGGCAGTTCTTTCAGAGTTAAGAGACATGCTTCCTGTTAACATCGGTTGTCTGTTTGAGCTACTACCACCAGTTCCTCCTGGGTCGTCTCATGTCTGTACGCAACAGCTAGTTCTTTTGACTTACAAATTGTGTCAGTTGTCATCGGCTTCTAGATTTCATGGACTGCTTCTGCCTTTGCCATTTCACAAACTGCGTCTACCATCCCTTAAAAACTAAGCTAGCCTCCCTTAGGAGCCTGTTCATCTCAAGTTCGGCATATCAACGCCACTATGGGGCCGATTATTACTAGGCTAGGCAGAGCAGCTGTGTAGTTAACGTCAGGAACATGAAGAGCAGATGATTACTCATCCTAAAGACTAATACAATATGTAAAACGACTTATCTGAGGCTAGTTACACCTACAAGGGTTAGGGATGGCAAGTAAAATCTCTGGCAGTGCACACGATAAAGACTTAACATTGAGAATCTATCCGTAGAAGCCATTTGCTCTGGTGAGGTCTTAATTCACAAACTGTCTATCACAGACCTTACAAAATGTTCACACCCCAAGACACCCTGGGTCGAGCGGCAGGGCAGCGACACTGGGAGGCAGAATTGGGGAGGACATAGTCGACCCGGGAATGGAGTTCCATATACTTTAGGGCATCCACACTACACGTAACACAGCGGGTAGAGAGGCAGCGGTGAAACTGGCCCTTCACTGGCATCTTACTCCTGTCAGGCTCAATAAGGGGAACCCAGCTCGCAGTGCGCTTTGTTGGAGGGGCCGCGGGGAACGTTGTACCATGACTCATCTCCTCTGGGACTGTCGGGAGGTCAAAGATTACTTGACTGCAGTCCTGAACGATATAGATACAACTTTTGATACTGAAATTGCACGTTTCCCTGCATATGCTATCTTAGGCATTCCCAATGCGCTCACCTTCCCCCCCGAAATCCATCCCAGGGCGTTAGATGGGGATTGCGATGCAGGCGGCAACACACATTCTGTCACTCTGGGGATCCTCCACCAAACCCTCACACACGGGTTGACTGCATAAACTCTGGTTTACGCTAGGCATGGAGCGCATTCAGGCTACACTCAGTCCGCAGACACGTTTCGGAAGGTATGGCTGCCATTGTTGTCCCTCCTCTCCACTGAATTAAATGAGATCACAGATGCCTGATGGTCCTTCATGGCCTCCTGATGGGCCACTGAATCCCCTACGGGTGGCTTGGCGTTAGTGGCACACCGGTGGGAGGGGGTGGTCTGTTGAAGTTTCATTTCTCTGCTACGCTTGGCAAATACGATTCTTGTAGCTTAGTCATAGCATGGCTCATGTACCTTGTTTGTAGTTCAATTGGTGGAGAAGCCTTGTATATCTGTCTCGGACGCTTCCCTCGCATGATGCCTTTCTATCACGATGTATTGCCTGCCATTTGTAACTAATTCACAACTGAGGCAAGCCTTCCTTCAACAAGATTTGGATTAGCAAGTCAGTTTTGCGGGTGTGGGATTTAGATGGCATTGGAAGGGCTGCCTCTGCTGCTAGCACCACAATTGCAGTGTAAAAAAACTAGACACAGGGTGTACAAAAGTAGCATTTGACTTGCCGGGCAAAACAAACCAAACATTTAGGACATTTAACACAGTAGCTCTGCTTAATGCTCACCATAAATTACAGGCTTCATCTCCTAATAGAGCTACCCTGTTAAGAGGCAACCCAATCAAAGCAACAAATTCCATTCCCCTGAAAATCCAGGAGGAACAAATACAAGCATGCCAATAAAGGACCATCTGTGGGCACAGATTAGTGGCGCGTGTCAGATGAAGACCACACGATGAACCAGTCTTAAGAGTGACACTTGTGTAGAGAAAGAACCGTATGATATAAAAGGCTGTTCATAGCCGGTTTAACATTTCCCCATAATAAACATATAATGCAGGCAGCTAGCAGGGCACATTGCATCTAGCAATTTATGACATCCAGATAACATGGCTGAAGGGATTAGTCAGACCAGACTCTGGTAAGGTGTTAGTCTGAACTATTAGAGCATCTGACAGGCTACCAGCTCGAACCCTAAAGCTCACTGATGGGAACCAACTGTTGAGAAGCAGGAGGGGGCTGAAGGATAGCAGACTAACAATGGCGCTCCAAGAACTCCGCGACCTTATACAACAGTGCTGCAACAATTTTTTCAGCAGTGCCAGACAGAGGCAAGTTGACTGAAGTGACTGTTGCATGCTGCAGGTAACTATACAAACCAAAATCGCTGTAATGTGTGGCTCAAGTCATCCTTTGAAACACTGAAAATCCTTCAGAGGCATCTGAGCAGAGCCAATGCTCTCTATACAAGCAACCATCGCATCATCAATAGGAGTTATAACATTCCCGCAACTGCAAGCACACCCAAATGTTAACATTTAGGACTTAGTGAAGCTGTTGAAATTTCTTGCGACCCTGTATCTAATTTGCACAGTTTAAATTCAGTTCTGATTCACAAGTTACGTTAGAACTAGACATCGTTTTCTTCCATAATGTGGCACACTATTTGTAAGCAAGGTTTCGTGCAGTTTTCTGTGAAACACCACCAACATCAATCGGTGAGGGGGTGCTATATAAACATAAAAAGCAGCATTTGAGGATTTTAAATGATACCAGCCAAATATAGGCTGGAGGTACTAGTACCAAGGTAATGGCCTCCCCAATTTGAGGAAAACTGCACTGGAGCCATTGAACAGCCCTCCACACCTACGGTGCAGCGCAATGTAGGTCCAGCATGGCCAACTAGTAAAACCACTGTCTTGATAGTGTAAATGTAACCAAGGAGTCCGCTTCAGCTCATAGAAAGACCAGGCCAGATTATAGAAAGGGATGCAACTGCAGACCACTAACTAGTCGCAAGAGGAAACTAGACATTGATTTTCAGAGTTACTCTATCTGGGGACTTACCCAACGAGGAGAAGGCCAATTGGAGAACCAGATATTGGACACGTGTGTGTGTGGGGATGTGACCTGTAAGGATCGGACAAGGACGTTGGTTTCAAACAAGACCCCCTTACTGAGTTTCAATACCCTCTGCCACTAGACTCCATGAAAGAGCTGGATTTCACTTAAGACCTCTCTATACCCATTTCAAGCATAGAAAATAAAGCTAGTCAGCATGTTAACATTCCAGCAACACGGAATTAATAGGAGGAACAGTGGCCATCAAGCTAGTAGTACAGAGAAACAGTGATGAAAGTATTTCTAAATGTAGTGTTAAAAATATTTAAAAGATTAACTTTCAGGTTTTGATGGCAGAACAGGCATTAGGTCTAGATAGCAAACAATATACATTGCCTCTAGTTGTCCCAACAAGAACTGTTGCACTAGAGTACAACCAAAAGTTAATCAGGGGGTAATTTGGCAGTATAGCTCAATAGTCTCCCATAGCTTTCTTTACCAGAGTCTTGATTGTGGATGGTCTAGCAAGACAGCCACCAGAACACAGTTCAGACTTAAAACTGCTAAAAGCAATTATGTCCAAACCCACACAATCTTTACACAGCCTTGTGACAGAATACTTCAAGTAGAAATCCTGGATTTTAAATGCCTTCCTTTTTGGACAAGGTTCTGGTTATTTGACAACACGAACTGGCTGGTGTAAGCCTACGGTCCCAATTCTGTCATACCTCATTCAAACTGGAGCAGATCTTACAGGATTACAACACCACTGAACAGAGTGCTATCCATGGAATATTATTCATGGTGGTTTACAGGTTAAACACAAGTCCCCACTGCATGATTTGATTGCATGTGCTAATGCTCAAGAATACAAGTCAAATACTTTTCAAGTTGTAGCATCTTCAGCAGTATTCTACATTCCTGATCTTTACCTAGATTTCTTCGCCTCTAGTCTCGGGAGGCATTTGCTTATTATTTTGGAACAGAAACTTGACAATTTTGTAGGTAAGGTATAACACTGTGCAATTTACTGTTTTTTGTAGAGTGCAGCTGGTGTGAGATTAAAGCCAATATAATTTATTTAGTATTGTAGCAATGCAGTCGACCTCTAGGCAAAAAAAAGCCAATATAATTTATTTAGTATTGTAGCAATGCAGTCGACCTCTAGGCAAAAAAAAGTTCGGCAGTTTTTAGATCCTTGCAGGGGTGCCAAGTTATGTCGGCAAGACTGTAGGATAGCTTCATGCAAATGTTAAAGGTCTGCACTAGCCTAAAATCCGTATCAGGTAGGCAAGGTATCATTTTCCAAGAAGTGGAACAAATCAAGGAATGATTGTTTTGGGTAAATAAAAGTTGTTCTGCAACCGCAGATTAGGGGAGGAAAGTAGTTACGTTGCAATCGTTCTTGCGAGATGGCAACAGTTTAATTTATACTTGTGTACCTTAAGAAAAGAATTCAGTTGGAGTTTGTTAGATGTTTTAAGTTCAGCTCTGGATCAGATCGAGATATCTGGAGTCATCGAACAAGTAAGGCAAAGAAGCCCAAGGTAGATCGCGTAGTCCGTAGTAATTATACATGGGATGTGTGCAAATTCGTGATAAAATATCGATCCTAGGGGGTACTTTGATCTTGAGCTTCCCATCTGAATAAACTAACGAGTGTATCACGTTTAGGTAGTCTGAAAGAGGCAATGACGAGCTGAAAAAATACCATGAAAGGAAATCAAATTTAAAAAAAATTAAAAAACAGACTACGCCCCATCAACTCCATCCACAATATATTCAGTGATAGGATAACTGATGTCCAAATCGTCAGTTTGTAGAGGAATTGCTCATTGTTTTAGTGTCAGTCAAATAAATATGATGAGCAGGGAATGTTTTATAGAGGCAGGTGAGGAGGCCCAAGATTTATTTTCCAGGACATTGGTTTACTGACAAGGCCAGATATATGTGGCTAGTGGCGAGAAGTCAGTGTTCTGCACATGCAATTTTGTACGTCCGATATAATGAGGCTGTTTAATTAATTAAGTGCTTATATAGCGCTGGAATCACTCCCGAAGGGGTACCTCCGCGCTTCGACCGCTGCGAAACCCTTCCTGGCTTCCCTGAGAGATGGTCCCTTAATGGGTATCTCCAGGGTGAGACCAGGCATCCCCGGCGGTCTGTTTAGATGTGGGAGCAGGTACCAGATACATCCAATTAAAGGGTTTTGGGTGTGAAGTAGGTTGGGTACATGCAGTCTGCATTTAGTAGACTGCCCAATATCGATGGAATGCGTGCACACTAGAGACTGGGATATCACCAAGATTATTGGAGTTTGTTCTAGTGTGGGAAGTGCGAGTGATGCAAGAGGTCATCTACATAACTATCTTATCTGAGGCACAAGGGTTCAGGCCAAGGGGTAGAAGAAATCGACACCTCGAGAGAAGAGGCACTAGTGGCAGGAACTTTGTATCATGCAGAGGAGAAAACTGGGTCTCCAGACAAACAGTTCAAATCAAAGACAGTTTCAATATATGCGGTTAATACATCTGTATAAAAAAAAAGGCTTGCTTTGATTCGAGCAGCTTGGATATTTGGAAACAAAGATTAATTTGCAGGTACAAGAGCATTGTCTTTAACACTGCCTGACAGCCTTGTGTCATGTATATGGTCAGACCATTGACAAACGTTCACATACACCATCAACTACACGAGAATTTGACATTACTGTTCCACCAAGTTACATGATAAAAATGATTAGAGAACGGTCGCCGCACTGATTTATTGAGTTAGTCTGTACGCCTTTTTTCTTGTATATAGTGGTTGAATTACGAAACCGAGACTAACAGGTCCATAATCTCAACACAAATTCGCCCAGGATGTAAAGGCAATCTCATTTGTCCCAGCCATTTGATACCCACCCTATCACCCCGAAAAAATGAATATACATCACCATGAACAAAGAAACTCCTCAAAGGGAGAAGCAGTACAACACAAATGGAAGCTTAAAAGCAAACGCAATTTGTCATAGGGTCAGCTAAAATGTGGCAGACCTGAAAGACTTCTGTATAGGAATCTAAATCAGGCAAAAAAAAAAAAAGACTGCCTAAAATCATCGGTGAAGCCAGTAGTCTAGGGTTGGTGTGTGTTAGACCTGGCACCATTGGCGTGGGTCTCCCTTCCGTTTTTGCTGTTGCCTCATGTATTTTTGCTGGTGTTGGGTGCTTTGGGCACGGCCATTGCTATTCAGTGCCACAGTGAAAGGGCTCCCTATTGTAAATTGATGTACTAATCAGTGGTTCCATGTTTGGCTATTTGG
Organism: Lissotriton vulgaris; assembly: GCF_964263255.1. NCBI lineage: Eukaryota > Metazoa > Chordata > Amphibia > Caudata > Salamandridae > Lissotriton > Lissotriton vulgaris. The sequence goes on along the minus strand of NW_028245615.1, from coordinate 12,560 downwards.
TTTACTTGTCAGAACCTAGTCTAGTGCACTGAGTGTGCCCAGGGCGTGTTAATCCAAATGCTGTTGGTGGGGCTGCAGCACTGGTTGTGCCACCCACAGAAGCAGCCTTGTAAAATGTGTACAAGGTCTGCCATTGCAGACCCTTTGTGCAGTCTGGTACTGTCACAATGATTGGGCAAGTGCACCCACTTGTCAGTCCCTAAACCTTCCCTTCATATCAAGTCACCCCTATGGTAAGCCCAAGAGCAGGGTGCATTGTAAGTATAAGGTAGGACATGCCCTGATGAGTGTGGCATGTCTAAATAGTGAATTACAGACATTTTTGTTTTTCACTATTGCAAGGCTACCTGTTCTCCATAGACCAGAATGGGCTGTTAGTTAGGATTATAAAATGTAATAATTCTGACTCAGAACATGGTAGAAATTCAAGTTTAGTATGTATGCCTGAACTCAGAATGATAAAATACATATTTTAGTGAAGTTGGTTTTAACATTCTGTGTTTGCAAATACCACTTTTAAAAGTCGTTATTTGCTTGTCTAACCTTTCAAGCCTACCTCTGCTAGGTTGTGTATTCCTTTGTCTGGTTTATGAGTGACATGGCTGGGGAATTCCAAGAGACAGGATGAGTCAGCCCAGTGGTAAATAGAGAGATCTGCATCTAGATGGAAGGGAGGAGTTGCATCTGAACCTTGAATAAGGCTGTGCCTGCCTTCCACAATGCAGGCTCCAGCTCCTGGGGAGCGGCTGATTTCTCTGCCTTGCACACTGAAGGAAAGGAGTCCTGCCAACAAAGTGCTCCAGGACTGTACTTGCCTTCCACAATGCTGGCTCCACCTCATGTTGGGAGTCTGTGCCTGGCCTGCACAGTGAAAGAGGAAGACTAGTAAACAGAGTGCTTCACAACTGGTTTGGACTGGGCAAGGGCCCCTCTCGCCTCAAAGAACAAAGGATTTTGGGATATAGATATATATATATATATTTTGGACTACAAGAAGAAACCTTTACTGAGGAGAGCAACCTGAAGAAACTGAGGAGAGACTATTACCAAGCTGAAGTGCTGCTTGGGGATTGGCCTGCAGTGGTTGCCTTACTGCCGAAGGAAGGAGAAAGGAACTTTGTGTACTTTGCTTTCAACTTGTGAAGGATCTCCAAAGGTTTGGAAAAAAGCTTGCATCCTGCTGAAGTCTCAGTGACAACAGACTTCATCCCCCAGCTCCACAGAGTTCTTTGGAAGTGCCTGCTGCTGTTTTGGGCCTTCTGAGGAACTGCATGTCGCAAGGAGCTGGAAGCAGGATTCAACGAGAAGCAATGTGTGGCTGCTGGAACTGTTGCACTGCGCCGCATCAGAGAAGCGTGCCGCAACGAAGAGGAAGTGTGTCGCTGCTGCAATTCCGAAGGAGGGTGTCGCCGATGTGCCTTCCGTCGCAACTCTGAAGGAGGGTGTCGCCGCTGGAACTGTCGCACTGCATCGAAGAAAAGCACCTTGCATCCCCTAGAAGCGTGCCGCCGGAGCTGCTGCCGGCGCATCTCGGATGTTGTCGCATCGTGCGGAAGCTTCACGCACCGTTCGAGAATAGTGTCACAAGTGGATCTGCTGCAGTCGCACTGCGGAACAGCTGCAGTCCACACACTGAACCGAGAACTTCTCGCATCCGAGAAGCATGCTGCATCTGGAAGATAGTTACATCTTTATTTCTTGCTGCATGTCCCTTGCTGTGACATTGCTGGTCGTGGAAGCGCAATACAACTTAAGGTACATTGATGCTAAGTGTTGCATCTTAAGAACTGTATTTAACTTAGCCAAATCTCCCATCTTAAAGTAACAGTATTGTGTATTTTTATTGTTTATGGTCTTGTGGTAATTCTATATAAAGTATACTTTTTTTTATATAAAAACCATGTGTGGTGTCAATTTGTAGTGTTGTCACTGGGTTACTGTATGTGGTCACAAATGCTTTACACACTGCCTGTCTGCTCGTGCCAAGCTACAAAGTGGGTGAGCAGGGGTTATTTTAGGAGTGAGACCCCCCAAATTTAACAGCGTGCGAACACAAAACAGGGGTAAAAACTGAAACTAGTATATCAAAAGACCTTTGGCATACATTAGTCATTCATCAGTTTGCGCTAAGCTCGGGTGGAAAAATGACCTATGGCACTTGAGGTTTTTTTTTATTGAAGGATCCGATAATGGTCAAAGTCATTAAAACTGAACATAAAGGAAGATTGACAAAGCCAAAGAACCTTAAATATGGACTGCTTGCTTCCCATGAGAAATCACGCCAAGACGAACAGGAGTTTTGCCTTTGGCTTGTGCATAAGGTTGTAGGACAAAGCAAAGGAACACTGCAAAGGAGGGCAAATAATGGGCTGGGGCAGAAGTGCCAGAGAGTAGAAGGGCTGAAAGGAGAAATGGCTGAGAAAATGTTGCAAGACCAAGACAAAAAGGAGCAACAGGGGTCAAGACGAAAAGCATGAAGTGAGAGCATGGGGTGGAACAAGCAGACAATCGGGTGGGTGCCATAGGATATAAATCACAAATTAACAGAAAAGCAGGGGTCTGATTAAATGTAATGCTGGCAACAAAACCGTTCATGCCAACTGTTTATTTCAGAGCCACAAAGATAAGTTTCAACAATCTTGCGGTGCAGGGAACAGAAGTGAAGGGGATGCCCAATAGATCAAGGATTAGACTTTAAAGCTGAGGGTTTCCCATATAAACTTAATAGCCCTCATTGAAGTCAGAAGACCAATGTCGGACCTATATTTGATGGATGTGACTTATGGTCCTTCTGGTGCCTCCAACTGTCAAATGAAATTCAAGGCAATTTTAAGATGGTTGGTTACGACAAAGCACCATCTTTAAGATATTCAGTCACTTACAAAAGCGAGCTAAACGGCACCCCCCGGAGGTCACATTCTAATGGAACTGCGCACTCAAAGGACATGAGGCTTCACCTGCGCCTTGCAAAATAAAGTACCGGCTCACTCACATAAACGTCCCATTACGAATCGGGTGGCTAAATACACACTGGATGCATTTGTGAAAGAGCAGGGAAGTATGTACAAATAATTGCACCTGGGATTTGTGTGTGGGACATACACCAACAAATTCACAATAAGCAAGACGTGTTGCTTTACTTTTTTTGGTATTCTGGCCATAAATATAATTTTTTTTTTTTAAACCATGCACGGGCAATGGTGTTAAAAGGGGATAGAACGACTGCACGGACCAACTTACAGCTGCTTTCTGGCATCCTGGAGCCCGCCCAGAACACGGGTCTAAGCGAGACTGGGGAGGGTGGCTGATATTGTATGGTTTTATAAAAAGGTTTTGGCCACTGATATGCACTTATGAAAGTCAGAGGTATTGCAGAGTTCCTTCAACAAATATAAGAGTGCCAAAAGAAGTTTAGCAAATATATAAACCATGCAAACTTTAAATTTGTATTGGCAAAAATAGCTAAGGGTACCCGACTAAGCATGCAGAGTAAATGCTGGGTACTTTTAGTGCCTAGTTCACGCAAGTAGTACATAAGGGGGTGGGTTGGCAGGGTATGCTCAGACGAGAGTCCCTTGCTCACTGACACATGATTCCAGCAAGCCTGGCTGAAGACGGCTGGAATGCCAGAAACCGGTCCTAGGAAGCTTGTTTCTGTTCCAGGGAAGGCATGGCTTGGCAGTTCGGGCTGGACTGTTCCCATGAGGCACAGGGTCCAGCTGATTTGCGTATGGACATGTCTGAACTGGGGTAGCAGAGTGAGTTAAAGAAAGGTGGTGGATTAAACCCAGATCTGTTGACTGGGTGTGCATGTTTGATTTGGTCATATGCTCCGTCCATCACCACCCCCCTTTGTACCACTTGGTTCATGCAAGTAAGCTTACTATGAGTTATTGCTGTGTGCGCACTTTCCTGCGGGAAGGGCTCGGGCAAACTGTAGGGATGGGGCAGGAATGTACGGAATTCACACATCTTGATTGGAGTCAAAGTCACAGCAAGCATTGGGGTTCAGGCCAACCTTATAATAAGGACGTAATATTTTTTAAAATTAGCCAGTAAAATTACACAGAATCTTGCTTTCCATCATCAGCACACCTGCATTGACTTCACACTATATACTGGATTATCTGTAGTGGCGATTGTTGAGGCAAAACTCAGTGTTCGCTGTGCCGGCGTCGCCTTCCTACAGTGCAGCCCCCAGCTCTGAAAGCAGCAGGTGATCCTAACCGTTACTGCATTACAGGGCACAGTAATAAGCACTACCCCCCCTTCCCGGTCTGTAGCAGGTCTGATTTTCACCACCCACGAAGAGCTTGGCACCAAGGGAAAAGTGTAGTGTGCATTAAAGTAAGACGCATGCTGCCTTCATCAAGCTGGATGTGGAACATGGCATGGCCAACAAAAAGGTAATTTTTTTTAATGCATAAGGGAGAGTTTGGGAAGGCAGGGCTCAGATAAGACCGTGTCCCCTGCAGAGCTGCAGTCGGCAGGGAGCGAGGAAGAGACAGTCTGCATTTTATGGTGGCACATGTTGCAAGCATCACTCTTGCTTTATTGTAGTAGTCTCCAAAGGAACAAATGACAGCATAAGATAACTGTTGGCTGGTGCAAGGAGTGCCAACCAATGAGAAGCCACAGGCAGGATTACACTGCTATATAGTTTGTACAGCAGGTCTTGCAGACAAAGCATGGACGCAGCCAAGCCTCCTCTTAACCTCTTCGCTGCTGATGACGAGCTCAGCCCATCAGCTACGGCGCTCGTATGCCGATGACGAGCTGAGCTCGTCATGTAACGCGGTATTTTGAAAATGGCCGCACACAGCGGGGAAAGCTGCCGCAGCAATGCGGTTAAAAATGCCGACTGCATGGTTGACTCAAAATAGAATTCGGGGCAACCCAGTAACCTGGGCTGAACAATTAAATAATTAACTACCGGTAGGCCATGGGGTAGTGTAGCCTGTGAGTATCACAGCAGTAGGTTTACTTAAGTGAAATAAGAAAACCCTCTCAAATTTTATCTCATTTATGAATATATTGACATGCAAATTAAATATAAGAGGTGCTCCTAAAGAGTGATGGCCCAGTGAAAGTAATACAATGTTCATGAAAAGTGCATTTGTGCTTTGTACAACATATATACACATGTGGCTGATGGCGACAACATAATGTTTTGAAATCCACACAAGTGTTTACATCCATCAAAATTAACATGCCACATGTTATTTGTGGACGTTTTGACAAGCCGACATAGGCATTTATAGCAGGGTCATCAGGACAAAAATTATCAATAACGGAAACACCAAAAGATGAGCAGAATTTATTCTGTCACAAATGAATGACCGTTTGTCCTGGAACCCAGGAGACAGAGCATGGGCAAAGTTTGAGTAGCATTTAAGCGAACTGAATTGAATAGGAGGCGCACCTTGAAAGGGAGGCACCAGGCTCCACGTCCGGTGAATAATACACCTGCGGTTTATGCAGATTTCAAAAAGTCAGTCTTGGCACCATCTCGTGCTGGTTTACTTTAAGCAATTTGGTCTTTCTAAAGTCAACCAAATGTAGGTGCAACCATAGTAAATCGATGCGCCCAGTTTTACCGTTTTATTACCCTGTGTGCCCAAACCCAATTTTGAAGTTATCCTTAGAAATAGCTTGACTTCTACTGTTATGGGACTTTCAATGCCATCAATTCTGGCTATGTCAATACCTACTATAACGTTAGTCCAGTACAAACTGACATTTGACAGAAATCCTGCCCCTATCCTTTGGTGTCTCAGTTATAGATATTTTTTTCCTGGTGACCTTCTAAAGGCCTATGTTGCGGGGTCAATGCGGACTGTTAAGAATTTTGACGGTGATGTCACTCGTTGAACGGGTGTGGACTCTTAAACATTCCACATCCCGGTCAGCCACATGTACTTATGTTGCACATAGTAATAAAGCACTATTCATTCACCTGATCACTTTCACTTCGTGGTCACCGTTTAGGAACCCCTTGTACGAGTATAAGAGGGTACTGTGAAATAAATGCATACACGAGATGTATAAATAAATTCACTAAACGCACAATTTCAATGTACTTATTTCAGGTTTCTTTCCTTTAAGTAACACTCCTGCTGTTGTAGTCAAGGGCTACACAAGGACTACTTTAACGACTGCATGGTTGAGGCACCATATTTTGTTCTGAGCGCTGAATGTTTATTTTTCGTAAAGCCAGACTAGACTAAACTTCCAGCAATCCCTTTCACAATGTTATCTAGTGCGACCTCCAAGTCAACCAAATGACCATGTCATAAAAAAATTGCTGCTGCATTGGCGAGGTTACTGGAAGATCCGTCTATTGTTGAACACAAGCTTTACAGTTCCTGGGGCCTTTTTTTATTATCAAGGCGAGTCAACTGGTAACATCTGTCCACTAGCACGTAGTTAGACGGAGACCAGTACAGCAAGCCACCTTTTAACTTCGAATATGGTTACCGTTTACTACTAGACTGCAAACATTTTAAACAGTTGTTAAATTGTTAGCTTCTTCTGCATCCTTCGTTTGGAAAATATAGCACTAAAAAAGCTGAAACTGACAAAAGTTCAAATACACTAAGAACTCCAGGAACACTAATTCAAAAGTGGTGTTCATGTTATCAAATGAATTTAATAGTTAAATCATAAAAGGTTTTTAAATTATGCGTAGGTGATAATGTCTAGAAGGACATAACACAACAGAACAATGTAGCTTCTTCCCATGATAATCTGCACTAAAAAGCATGCCAAATCAAAAATGTGCATAAATATGTACAAAACCGGACGAAGCTCAGCAAACTTGTTAATCACATTTGAAACCGTTCCTCTCAAACGGATCGTAACTTAGTTGACTGCACCCACCGATATGAGACAATCATTTTAAATAAAGCCACTCCAAACTAAACAAACAAAAAAAAAACACCCTGGGTGGCAGCATCCTACATTTTGCAATTGCTGTTGTCCAGCGTAACAAATTGTTGATTCGAGTAGCTTTACTCAACATGTGGGGCATGCAAGTGTCCTTTTGCAGAAAGGAAATGAGGCTGCTATGATTAATCTGCTTTAGAGGAACCTTTGCACTTGGTATTAATATGCTAGCCAAACATGCTGTCTGACCTTTTTGTTGATTACGTGTTTGAATTATCTTTTGGTGAGGCTATTCATAAGATGCTACACTGCACCACGTAAGGTCGTGTGTACATTCAGTGCTACGTGACTGTAATGTCAACAAATTGTGCAAAAAATGAGACCAAAGTGACTTTCAAGCTTAATGAACTTTGAAGCAGGACAGAGCTTGGACTTCCAACTGTTGAGTTTTGTGGTACAAGATACTGGTTGTTGTCCTGCTGATTAGCTATATGTATAGCTGCCAACTTCTATTAAACTATGTATATAATTAAAGTTGTTTTAGGTTATGTTACAAGTCTACAAAAACACTGTCAAAGTGAGCAAGTAATATTTATACTACTGTTGCAGGACATTTGAAATCTTTGATTTGTATAAAAGTGGGATGGTTGTATTTCCCATAAACATATGGCAGAGCGTGAATGGAGTTAAAGGATTCCTCTGGGACAACTTCTTTCACATTGTGTGATCTAGACTTTAGATAGCACAGTCCTATTGACTAGGAATTATTCAAATCAGCATGACAATGTAGGTATAAAGAAATGCAATTCTTAGCAGGTGGCTTAGCCAAGGAGGTAATTGCAGTTGAGCAAATACGAACAGATTACTTTCCCACAAAATTAGTAATTACCATCATTGTTCTTAGTTTGACTGATTTGAGATTGTGACCAGTCTTTATTAAAAAAAAAAAGTAGCATGCAACAGAGCCAAGAGTTCAGAGGAATCAACTTGAACAAAAATCTGTAAATTTAAGCTAGCCCTGAAATTTACAGTAAAATATGAAGCTTACCCGTCGCTTAGGATCAAAATTATGCAAATGTTGGAGTACTTCGTCTGAACACTAGTGGGTCCACAGAAGGACCAGTAGCGTCTGCAACTCAACAACTCAAATATACAAGTTCTCCAATATTGCTCCAGTTGCCACAGTCAATTCTTAAAATCAGAATCAAACATGATTCAAGACATGTACGAAACATGGTCTCAGATGCAGAATGCTGGTTTAATGTTATTTGATAACATGCACAACTATATAGGTGTTCGTTGAATGAGTAATGTTCAATACAACCACTGACCATTTAAGTACTAAGCAATTCTGCTGCCAAACTTCCAGGACACATATAGCCAAGTCTTTTGTAAGATGTATCAACATTTGTTATTTGATCACTTACAAAGTTTTGTGATCTTAATTTGTCTTTGGTATATTAGATTGGTGGTCTTCTTGTGTTTCAAAACAGGATTGATCTGTCAAACCAGTCGATCCATTCGAAGCATAATTAGCTTATTAGCCCAGATATTAAATAAGCTTGCACTATCTCAAATCATAGGGCATTAAAATGTTTCCAACTAGCACCAGAACTGCAAACCCGGGTACATTGTAAGAATGACACTGCATCTAAAGTGTTTACGCTAGCCATATTTATCACTGCCCATGTAAATTAAATTATACAGTATTACGCAATTAATGTTAAACCTACGCATGTCCGTCAGCAATAGAGTTTATAAATAGCCAAGTTTAATACACCTAAAACGGAAGCACGGTTTTAAAGCAGCTTTTTTGCTTTTTTTTAATTAACAGAAAATGGGTTCCACAATTGCCATTTGAACCTGGTACTAGCGTAAATATTAAGTGTCTAGACTTGGAGAACCTTTGAGAGTCTCCCGTATGCCAACATTGGCAAGCAAAGCCATTTTAAGTAAGCTACAGCAGACTTGATTTAGCAGCTCCGAAAGGAGTGAGCAGAAAGATAGAAGGCCTAGTCGTAAAGGAGGGCAGCCTATCTACTGCAGGGTAATGCTAGGCGCATGAGGTCTCTGCCAGGGGAAATTCCTTTCATTGTCAAACAGCCTCATTTTAGATGGCTCTTGCAAGGAAATCGGTTAGAAAAAAGGAAGCTAAACAAAGGCAAGAGTTAGCAAATATGGATGGTGCAAAGGAAAAATCGATGCCTCTAGCTGAAGAGGCATAAACTGATTTTAAGAAACAAAATTCAGTTAGTCAGACAGACCCCGTCCAACTGCAGGGAAGCAACAACGCCCGTCCCATGTGTTTTTACTACTCTCCACAAGCGGGCGCCATTACAGTCATTTCGAGTGTCAGAAATGCGGATACAGAGTTCTAAAGCATTGTAGGTTAGCTGAAGGCAGCGCCGTTCTTAATCAGGGCAGAGTGAACAGAACGGAGCTACGGTGTGTCATTGCGCCGACATTCAACCCTCGCCAAAAAACATTGCAAATGTATTTAATTAGAACAGCGACCACTTTAAAGCTTCACCAAGCCTCAACTACATGACCGAACATTAGTATTAGCAACCTCCCTGTTCGAATGAAGTTGGTATACTGATTTGACCCAGACACCCAGAAGGCCCATTACATCACTATTTTAAATGTTGCGTGCCAGCACTTCTCGTTCGGCTAAAGGCATTTGTCTAATGCAGTTACCATCATAAAACACAATCTTTCCACGTAAAGCGACCCTTAAAGTGAACCTAAAGCCTCCGACGTAGCTTCTTAAAAGTATGAATGACACCTGCTAGCCAAAGCAAAAGCACCATGTCGCGTATACCGGAAATCCGAGACACTACAAGTGATACTGTCCAATATCTCACGTGTGCACCGATATATCTACTCTGCGAATTAGCGCATCTACACTGCCTGGAAACATTCTCGTGTTGCAGCCCTGAGAGCCCCGACCCTTAATCCACAAAAGGACCTTCAGCCCAATTGCCACGTGACACGAGAACCTGCGACGAACCCAACACTGCAGCCAACGGACTGCAATGGCTGCACGGATCTGACCAGTTTAAGGAATAGGTTTGTCCCCCCCCCCGCATTATGTACAACTATCATCGATTTAAATAACAGGACTCGATGGTCAACAGAAAAATACGATACGCCCGTCATTAATTCTACTCACTGGAAGACAGCAATGACGTGTGGGTAAAATACGAGCTAGTAGTGACTGGAGTACATACTTTAGTGCACTAAACCTATTGAGCAGGGATATTCTACAAAACACTTCGCTGTATTATTCCACCTCAGGCAGAATCATCCGATCATTCATCACTCCACCATTAAGGTGCCAGGTAGACGAAGAGAACCCAAATGCAATTGGCGTGTTTTATTCACGTTATCTGGCACAAAGCAGTTAAAAATAATAACAGTTTTTTTGCTGTAACACTCATACTTTCAAGAAAATGACACTAAAAATAGAAGCAACTCGTACCTAACTAGTCTTATTCCCCCATTGTCAAGCGGTGCCGAAACAGGAATCACGTAGATTTTAAGTAGTCTCCAGGAAGGTCTGCAATCAAAAATATATCCCACCACTGCCAAAACCTTGTCACTAATACGTCGGTTGAAAAATGTGCCCCAGTGCTTCTGCAACGTAAAAAAAAATATAAAAATAGTTTCCTATGGTGCTGGGTGGGTATTTGACCATGCACGTTAGGTCGTGAGTCGGGTACTTCACATTTTAATGCGAGTCCCCACCACCTCCTCTCCGAGAAGAAACACGATTGCATGAGTAGGGCACATAGGGCGCGGCCCATTGACTGCGTCCTCGTGAAGGAATGAGCACCCGGGCATTGCGCCGAGACCAATGCTCCCGTTTCACCCTCACCGGTTGAGCCGTGCACCCGACGGATGCGCACACCGCGTCCCTGGAGCTTTCAAGAGCGGGGCGCGGTTCCGCCCCTCCCACCGGCGCTCCCCCAATGGGAGGGCAGCCCGGAGCCGCAGTGCGGCGGCCCGTTATCAGCCGGCGGGTGCCACGGCTGGATGTTAATCGCAGTATATACACAGCAGCAGCAACTCTGCACTACACACCGGCCGTTTCCTGTTCCTCGTAGGGACACTCCACAGCGAAGCGTGCAAACACTAATTCAGTCTTAGATAATCGTTTAACAGCAGTTTGCAGAGTACCTACGCGCATCAGCCAGGTTCCCGTAGGGCCCACCTGCTTAAGGCCCTGCAGGCAGGGAGACGCAGAGCGGATCAAAATATTCTCCCAGCTCCCCTCCAAACAAAAGCATTAGTGAAACCGACAAACCATTCAGGATTAGAGGACAGGCACTGCCCACGCCGTGTAACTAAGGATAGCGTGAGAAATTCGGCGGTACAGAAACTATTCCGCTTTTTAGTGCAATGGTTTACATAACATCCAACGAGGCTAATAGGGCAAAAAACTCCATCACACTCCCAACAACGGAACGAATCATTCCTCACAGGCAGCGCCCAACGGCTAAAAGTCACCACACTCCAGAGGACAGTTCCTGCTGTACGATTCCTGCCACGCCATAAAACGTTCAAATCAAGAACATGCTGGGGGGAAAAAAACGTTGCCTTGCTCACTGCTCAACTAAATAACTTGTCGAATACACTCACCATTTTGGAGTGTGTGCCAATCCGCAGATTATATCTCTCGACCGCTCCGCTCACAGGCTCAGCTCGCTACTAGCGCTCAAGAGTCGCCAACAGCTCTTCATAAATGCCTATCTCCGCCCCGGATCACTCCGCGGCGTCGCCTTTACCCCACCCTCACAAGCGATGCTGCGTGGCCTAGCAACGTCGTAATGACGATATACCAGGATTTAGCAGAGTTCCCAATTTTTGGGCAATATTTTTAAACTAAATAGAACAACTACATTTTTTCTATTGACCAATACTAGCGGCTGAATTTATCAACACCCTAGAGTTCCAAACGTGTTTTTACAACGAGGTACTTCTTTACAGTTTGGGGGTGGTCGGCGGAAGGAAACTACGTTTCGTCTGTCCATGTGAGTGTTCTGATTGGTGGCTTCGTACCTGCAATGCGTCACTAGACTCTGGGTTCGGCGCGCCAGTCCACGAGGCCCGCGACGAGATGCGTGGTAACAGGAGAGGAGTGAATTGTCAGAGGGGGCGGAGCTTCAGTCGTATTGCGGTGTTTGAGTGGGAATGGTAGTTTGTGCTGACGGCAAGCTGTCCGGTTGCGAGAACTTAACGGTCCAGACTGCAGTTTAAAGATCTAGGCGTGTTAGTAACTAATGGTGCGATATCAACTGCATACAACGGGCACAACGGAGGCACTGTCGGTTACGATGGAGCGGATTATGCTGCTTTGTGGCGCTGATGCAACGCATACTTCGGCCCTCTTTTCACCACATAAACGGATTGCTTATGGAATCGGTTGTACCGTTAACGCAACTGCTTCGCGGGTTTCTCATATGGTTTGATAACCCAGTGCCGTAAAGAGTCTTTCGGAAATTATCTGAGTGTTGTGTTCCATCTCCTCACCTTTGCCCCCGCTACCTGATATTAATGTTATATTGAGGTCAGGGGCGTAGGAAGTACTAAAAATGTTGGGGGGCAGGGACAACATTGTGGACTTTCCAGTGACCCCATCCAAATAGCCTGTTGAGTGAGACCGTGCGCCCCTT